>NC_133904.1:37114151-37746751 GCF_964199755.1 Larus michahellis
AAGCTTCATATTCCAGTTAAGAATAAAGGTCTTTTTCAACCATTTCTCCACACTAGAAGGCAGGCCAGACTTTCCTTACATAACTGTCTGTCCTAGAGCAACAGGGAACAGACAAATCACTTTAAGTGACTTAAATGAAGAGTTACTTTGAAATCCAAGTCCATAGCCATCGTATGTGCACTCTACCTGGCCTCCCTATAGAAAGGGGAGATACTATGAGTGGCTGAACTGCTGATTGTGGGGGAACTGCTGTTGTGACACTGGCTGGAGTGGAGGCAGCAGAATTTGAGGAGAAGCCTGAAGCTGGAGCAGCATAAACACCTGTTGAGGTTGAGACTGCTGCAGCATTCACCAACACCTGGAAAAGAGTCAGAGTATTCAGCAGACGGCCTCTACAACTGGCTTTGTCAAAGATTATGGAAACATCACATAGTTCAAAAATTCTCACTTCACATAAATGCATTTTGGAAGTCCTAACTGTAAAGGCAGCTAACTATCCCCGTTCTTTAAAACTTGGGTTGGTAATACCAGTTTAGAGTTGCAGATACCTGTAAGGCATCTTCTCACCCTTCTGTTTTGCTTATATTTACAGTGAATTGTATTCTTTGCTACAGGATGCTGTAAGAGGCAGGTAAAGGGACCCCACAAATTGCCACTAACCAAGCAGAGTGGTCACCTCTCCACAGCGCTACCACAGTGAAGTACTAGATACTACCTTCTGGGGATAGCTGTAGGAAGCCACTCCATCTTGAGGTGACACAGAGACTGCCCCTTCTTCCTGAAGGGATTCCAAAGTAAAGCACGGTCCATTTAAGAGGCAAAGAAGTCACAAGGCACACACACACACACCACACCCCTAAATTTTTTTATTCATTTATGGACTGTATACACACATGCAGAGGATGTTTCATAACTTCAGTGAAAACAGTTTTATTGTGACACACATACAGCTGGCTTTCACACACACTGTAGACCAGCAGGTGAATCAAGATTTAGTTTCAGATTAAAAAAAAATATGCCAAAGCCAATTCTATCAGAGGTGAGATCTCTCGAGCCCCACAGTGGTGGAATGAGACTAACTGGAGTAGGACACGAAGGGTAGCGTGATAAAAGCAAGTGCTGTCTGGAGCAGAAAAGAGAAGTAAACAGCACTCAAATATATGCTTTCTCTTTGCGGAGGGGAAGGTGCAAAAGTCATTGACGTATTTAGTACAGTTCAGACTATACTCGCAGACTCAGATAAAAACCTCATCATTTAGGTAGGAAAAGGGGAGTGAGAATATAAACGAAACAGTCATTCCTTTTCTCCAAAAGAAGTCTGACCTACTATGTTAAGCCTACATCCAAGGACAGTTTCTACGAAGAATGCAACACACTTCAAGGACTCCTAATCTGAACAGACAGTGACTAAAGCTTACCAAGTTTGCTGTAGGTTCTGCTGAACTAAATACTGTTGCAGTTTCACAGTCAGGATCTGGAGGGCATAGGCAAAATTAATTGAAAAAAGCAGCATTAAATCTAATCCTTCAGAAACTTATAAAAAGGTCATAATGAGTGTTATTACATTCACCGAGCGTTCTGTCAGTAAAGACAAAAGTGATACTTACCTGGAGGTGCATAGATATATTCTTCATGAAATTTCCCTGCAAGGGAGAGAACAGGAAGCTATGATTCAGGGTGGGGAAAAAAGAATAAAAATAAAAGCTTAAAGCTGAAGATACCACAGTTACATTTCAGTGCGTCCATTAATGACCTGCTTTCAGTATTATCTTGTTTTGTGCAGAAAAGGTAGCGAAACACTGAAGATATACTCATTTTGTTACTCCAACAGCTATCAAGATCACCATTACCAAATTTACACCATGCATTTTTAAGCAGCAACTTAGCTTGCTACAGATCTATGCAATCACAAGGGTCATGGTGTAGCAAGCTTAAACATAACAAATCTCCGTAAGACAATGATAAAAAAAAATAACGCGCTTACAGGCATGTTCAAAGCTCACAATAAAGATATTCAGGAGATGTTAAGGAACCTACTTCGACAATGAAAAGCACACTGAAGGTCTTTCTAAACCTGTCTTTTTCTCTTCACACACTAATCATTTCACAACTCACCACTTTCACTTGTTTCTTCTTCCTCTTCTGAGGAATTCAGTGCCTGCTTGTTAGGTGGAACAGAGTTTGGGCCTCTCCTTGTTACCCAAAATCCTGCTGGACCATGGACAATGGGAGCAGGGCTACCCTGGCTCTAAAAAGCAAAGTCAGAAGCATGCATTTAGAAAGAGTTTAAAGGCTCTGCATGCTCTACACACACAGAGAGAGTAGAAACAGGCTGGCAGACCAAGCTTGCTGCAACCAAAACTTACTAGAATTACAATTTGTGTGTCTGTTCCTAGGCACCTTGACTGCAGCAAAAGAGTTGTGGACATGTTTCCATCCCTTACCTTTTGTTCTGCCTAGCATACCTAAGGTAATTTACCCTTGAAGACCTACCACCATCCTGTGCAATACTGTCAAGTTGCTCCCGCCCAGAACTCAGCTTCATCTCAAGCTCCAAAGATGAAGAGGGAGCAGACTCCAGACAACCGCCAAGACTGCTACCCCCCACATATACTCCTGCGTTCCTCATCCCAGAGCATTCCCACCACACCAACAGCACATCAGTTCATCCAATTACTCTAATCATCATGGAAAAAGGTTCTCTTTCTCACAAGTTGTGAAACTCACGGGTGGCTGCTGGCAGACACCACTGTCTGCACTAACTTGACCCACACATGCAAGCCTGACTCTTCCAGACAGCAGCACCCATCAAGGACTAAACTTTAACACTTCACATGCCCTTTGCCTTTGCATGATGTCAGGACTTAGTGGCACCACAATTTAAAATACAGAGTTCTCCAAACCAGGAATAAAAGATTGAGATGCTCGAGTAAAAGGAGTTGATTCCCTTGTTTGTGATGGCTAAGCTGACACTCAAAATTCTCCTCAGAAGACATGGTGACTATGAGACCGATAAAGTGCTCAGAGAGGGTTTTAAGATTTCCAAGGTTGAAGCAGAGGTGCTAAGTCAGAAGATTCTCCCACCAGGCCTCTAGTAGGATGGCAGAGTTTTCTGCGAGATGCATCTTTCCCCAGGAAATGTTATATTCCTTTACCAAACAAGACAAGGAAGAGACAGAGAAAAGGCTTTGGCATTGACAATAACAAAGTCACTGAAAAACATTAAAAACTATTCATTAGGAGCTGCAGGTATATAGTCTAGCAATGTGGAGAAAAAACTAGTAAGCTCTATCGATTTCATGTCAGGGGAAAAAAAAATTGCAAGGTAATCTGTCCTTATTCCTTGACACTCTTGGAGGAAAATCAGAGCAGAGATTACATGAGGACAAATGAAAAAATGGCTGCTGCTGAAACAGCCCTGAGCAGATTCTTTCTCTCCCATTTAAATACAAGTCGAGCATTTCTTAAGTTCACTGCTTCAACACAGTAAAAAGAAATTCAAACCTACCAGGGTGTTTTTTTGTTTTGTTTTTTTTTTTTTAAGAATGATCTGCTTTCCTATTCAGTTACCTAAATATAAATTGAACTTTTTGTAGCGTATCCAGCTTTGTACTGGGCTTAGACTAAAAATAAAAGATTTATTTTAAAGCATAATGAATACACTGTGCCACGTTATCTACAACCCGACAGAAAGACTGTTTGAAGAAAAGTCTAGATTTGGAATCTTCTCCTGTTTCTGGAGCAGACAAAACTGTTCCAAGAACAACATGCTAGCCCAAAACATCACAACCACAAACTCAGAGGAACAGCCCAGGCTATCGCTCACTATACAGTTTCTGAATCTAGTTACAGAAATGATAAATTACAGCGTGGCAAACAACTGAAAAGCTTTCTCCCACAATATTTAGAGCTAGACAGACACCCACAGTGGGAAGGGGTTGGCTTTTTGTGTTTTGTCTTCAAACTGCAATAGAAAGGAGAAACATAACTCTACTGTTACGAAAATATACTAGAGAGAAAACAAATGCTGCTGGTGAGGGGAGGGAGAAAGAAGGGGAACAGCTAGAAAAACTGAGGCTTTAAGCAGATCGTACAGGATTTAGACTCACTTCAGCCTTCCCTTCTCAAAAACACGTTCACTACTAAAGCTTATTCCAAGGGAAAAAAAATACCGCTGTATACTTAGGTAAAGCAGTGCTGCACATTTGTACAGCTTTCCCCTCCCCCTGCCACCCTCTCTCTCTCTTTGAGAGGTTTTAGCATACCTCTTGTTCATAACTTACTGGTAAACTGGGAAAAGCAGTGTCCTCCTCTCCTTCAATTTCATAGAAAGTTATAGTTTCTTCTGGCCCTTGAGGCTCCTCTCCATTCCCCGGTACAAACCCATACTGACATTCCTTATTTACACACTGCATCTGACGGCGGCTACGGCTGTATGAGCTTTAAAAACAAGAAAGGAGGTTAAGAATCATCACTATTGGAGTTCCACCTTGGTTTCGTTACTCAATTTTAACTCTGTTCTCTTTAGAGAGGCACAATAAACCCATGGTCTCATACTGTGTCGTTAACAGCCAACTCAGCCCTCCACATACCTCTCCCACCATCCTCCCCAACTCTTTTAGAGCAATGGTTCGTAAAGAGGTTTATATTCACTTACCAGGACCTGCAGGAGAAATTGTCATAGCTCTGATAGCATCTCTTTCCTGGACTGGGGTAGAATGCTATTTGAGGGCCAACCATGTTGTGCCTGTTTATAAATCGGGCAGATCCCCTAAGTTTAAAGGGTAAAAGGTGCGATTACCAGGAAGTGCTTCTCAGGTGGAACTCATTTGTAGTTTTACCTATTAAATAGCACAAACTCTCTCCTAACTAATCTGCAGCAAGAATGAACAGAGTGGTGATCTCAGACAAGTTTTCAAAGCTTCCATACCTTGTCATTCCAAATCCACGGTTATGTCTCTGAGGAGGATTCTGAGGATGATAGTGTTCATAAGATGCCATGTTTCCACCACCCTGTGAGCAGTGAACTGGAGGAGAGCGCCCCGAACTGTGCTGTAGCCGGGGTGGAAGAACTGGCTGGCCCCTGCTATAAGCCACAGTCATAAAGACTTCCTTTCCACGAACTTTCTTAAGCATTCTCTTCCGTGTTTTCATATCCATTTCTGCAGTTTCAGTTCAGGACAGAAAAGATAGATTTACACCTTAAACAGCTGACTTTAGAGCTCTTTATCATTTGAGAAGAGACAATATTTGGACACGCAGAAAATGGCCTATCCCAGAAAAAGTGCATTTTAAGCATGCAAACTTCATACCCATATTTTGAAGGCTCAAGCAGGTGTTCTAAATTATGAGCAGAACACAATCACCTCACACGTAAATACCTTCCTAACTTCAGCTGATCAAAGCAGTACTCTTGGTGTTAAATCTCTTTATGAAGGAAGGATGCATTTATTTATCAAAAAAAATTCTCCAAATTCATCAAATACAATCCATATTTAATTAGCTGGGGAAGCCCTAGTCTGTCCACAGTCTCTTAGCAGAGGCTAAGGCCAAATCAGACAACCTTTTTTGTTCACAGACCCAGTCTTTATACATAGTTCTCAAGTGCCAAATTTCTTGTTGGCAATTTTGAGCAATACTAACTCTACTATGTATTTTCAATGGATTTGCTCTTTCACAAAGGCAAATTCATCCCTCTGTCTGAAGGGTCACTTTACCTCAAACCTCTGCAGTGAACAAGTTTTGTATCACAGGCTAAATTAAGTCACTTCTAATATCTAAAGACCGCTACTATTAAAACTGTCATGAGTGTCTCCCCCACTCCCCTCTGGCCCCAAGGGAAGGAATGCTTGTGGAAACCTTGTACCAACCTATTCCTGAGAAGTATCCACCTGTTATTTTCTGATAGGTTCCTCCTTTTCGGCTAGGAACCATATTCCAAGCAAGGACAGGTGCCACTTGTGTCACTGGTTTTAAGTTTACCAAAGGAACTGTATGCCTACACGAAGAACACTGATGTTAGCAGTGCCACAAGGATATATTGTTGTGCAGTTAGGCACAGTGTAAGCTGAAGCAACGCTACAAGAAAATAAAACAGAAAAATCCACAAACTTCAGAGTGTAGGGAGCTTGTGGAAATAATGAACAAACAAAAGACGTTTCTCTGACACCAAGCACGCATAATTGTTACTTGTTTATTAAAAAAAAAGATGTAGTCTCAACACTATTGACTTCCTGGGTCAAGTCTTTCTTCCCTCATTTGTATGCCTTCAGAGGTACACGGAAAGCATCTGACAACATAAGATTTTTGCAATATATCACCAAGCTGAATTCTAAGTTTGGAGGAGGGTGAATGCTTTGAACAGCAAGGTGGAAAAAGTGATTAGACTCACTAGAAGTGCCAATTAATTTGTTTGGATACAACAGAAAAACTCCACAGAAACCAACAGCAGAAGGTAATTTGCTACCCGTGAATTAAGCCCAAACTGCAAAGATCACTTTCACATTCAAGAGAAGAGAGAACAGCAAGATTTCACAGAAAGCATTACAATAATTATTTTGATCATTAGAAATCCAAGAGATAAAGTTTCCTGCAACACTCTATTTGAAGAGTGATAGCCAAAAAGGAAGCAAAGGCTCACTTTATATTTAAAAGTCTAGGTTCTCCTTTCTTTTCAAAGTACCTTAACAAACCTATTTTAAGCACCTATGAATATACAAACTCAAACAGGAAGAGTTCAAACATGAAGTCACCAGACTGCTTACTTTTCTGCCAGCTCCTCAACGAAAACAGTCAACGTGTTGCCATCCTGTCCGACTTCCTGGATATGAGCATTGTAATACTTACCTCCAGGCTCCAGACGCACCTGGAGAGAGAACATGGGAAGCTCTAAAAAACCCCAAACTGTATCAGGCAATTCAGAATACTGTCTACAAACCACTAATAGGAAAGGCTGCTCCTAGCTGATTGCATGTTACTGAGTTGGCCCAGGAGTCTCAAATACTTTTTCAAAATAGCAGGCAAAATAAAAGAGTGCTGTACTAACTTCAGCGAGGAAGGAAAAAAAAACAACCAAAAAACCTTCTGAGTGACTGAGAGGTAAGAAGATACCTGCCTAACAAGATACCTTTTTTTTTTTTAAAAATACACTGTGCCAAGTAGATAAGTACCAAGGAAGATTGCTGTTTAAGAACTTGAGGAGAACGGATGATAAAACAGGAAACTGGAAAGGAAAGCTCTGCTCAGCTAGAAACAAGTCACTGAGTGAATCATCAGCACTGCCTCAAACAGTGATAAAAAATAAGCCCTCACTACATACAACATTGGAATACAAAGAAAGCTGACCTTCCTTTCAGTATCTCCTGGCCAGACCATGCTAATCCTCCCTTTTTAGCTCTTTCCTTTCTATTTTACAAAAATATTTGCTACATTACTGTTGAGAAGCGGAAGACTGCCCAGACTTGTTGGTGACCCCCAGTGAAAATCCAATAGACAACTACCTCAAACGCACACCCGGTGCATTTTGAGCTCTCAGTCTGGTCTGGAACTTCCACAATCAGAATGTACGTGACTGGTTCACAATGAATTTCCAAGCAGCTTTTTCTTCACACTACCCAATGTTTAAAGGTAGACTTTAGAAAGAAATGAAATTGAAAAGAAAGTCAGATTAATAACTACAAGGAAGAGAATGAGAAAAGCCTTGGAAAATTCTATGAAGTCGAATAATTTGGCGGGTTACCACACTCCATTTAAAGCAGTTTTAATAGTTTATCATAACTGAGTCTCCTTTGAGTACTAACCTGACACTTGTCTCCTAAATAGTACTGTCTCCCAGCAAACACCATGTAGTCAGTTTTTTGAAGCTCTAAAAATAAATGAATAAATAAATAAAAAGGAAAAAGCCTTTAAACTACTGTTCTTTATATATCCTACAAGTACTTCATGACAGCATCCAACTACAAATTATAGGCCAACTGAGTTAAATATTTCCTATGCACATCTGAACATTCCCCACAGTAATGGTGAAGTAACTGTAGATGTTCTTGTAACAGACCATAACTAGGCTAAGTCACAGGAGATCAGTAACACCCAGATAATGCAGTAAGTATTACTACTGCTGATGGTACCAAGTTAATCCTGCACTTAATACCAGGATTGGTATTAAAAATGGTGGAGATGTCTTTTCTTGCCAGAGTACTGGTGGCATCTGGCAAAAATGAGATGTTATCCAGGAAAAACTAACATTGTCTAAAGTCTCCTTACTGCTAGATTTCAGTAGGTTCCTTGCCTGGATTCTCTGTATGTCAGTACTCTACATAGATAATTAGTTAGTCTACTCTGTTCCAAGAATTTTAATGGCCCTCATTATTGCTTATGCAGTTGTAAAGTGCTGGAATTCTTCAGTATGCAAAGCACTTTGGGTCAGACATCAAACTCCACTCAAAACTTATCTTTCTTGGCAAGTTCTTGCTGTACGGATCAGCCATAGTTTATGTCAAAAAGCAGCAACCTACCCCAAGCCACGAAGACCAAGAAATATCTACAGAACGTTCAAGCCCAGGAGAGCTGGGAAGCAAAAAGGAAATTCATCTAATTTGACAAATCTCAATGCTAAATTTGAGATCTTCATTATTGTACAACTCTGAAGCCAAAAATCATGCTTTAAAAGGCAGAAGTCCTTGCACACATGCTACAACAAACTCTCAAATTTATTTCCAATACAACAGAATGGTAACACAGAGTTCTGTACTCCAAACCTTTTTATTTCCTATAGTCAATAAGTAGCAGAGGTCAGATTTTTAGCAACTTTATCACCATTATAAAGTGTCAGACGCAGTGTATTTTGTACTTTGAAATGAAGCCAAGAAACCAGCTACTAGCAACAAGATTACTACCTACAAGTATCTGCTGGGTTAACCAGTACCCTTCACATTTCAGCTGTGAAGAACCAGGTGACATAGCCTCGTACAGGCAGAGTTGTTTGTTTTTCCCTTTTTAAAGATACCTTTTCTGCTGTCCAGCCAAACATCAAACTCCACATTTCGATAGATCTCGGGGTCCAGTGCCTTAAGCACTTTATAAGGAACAGGCATCTTTGATGGATTTTCTGGAGGCTAAAAACAGAGTTGAAATGGAACATTAACAAGTGCATTTAATGTGTTCAGCATAGTCTCTATCCTGCCAGGATCTGCAGACCATTTTAAGATGTATACGCACTATTTTCCAACATTTTAACTTTCACTATATTTGCCTAAAAAACTACAGCTCAAGAACAATGAAAAACACATTTAGGCATTCAGAAGTTGAGCAAACAGACTTTGAAATGGTTAGAAACAGGCTCAAGAGTAACATTCAGCATGTTCTTTACTCAAAAAGAATCCAAGGAAGCTAACCAATGAAGCCACGGCTTCAAAAACTGGTGGGAATTTCAGTTACTATATCTGAAAACAGGTTTCTATAGAGTTTCTAGAACTGTTCTAAAGTGATTTATACTGTGTTCAAAACAAAAGTGAACTGATTTAAACCATTTCTCGGAAAAACAAAGAGCATACCAGGAAAGATCTGCTAAGCTTCATCTTTGGGGGGGGATAATATAGTTATCTAAAGAAGAACAAGTGAATTTCAGAAAGTAAGAAGGCTTATACAATTTTATAGAAATTCAAGGGCAAAACCAGAAGACAAACAGATGGAAGAAATAAGCCGCCTACTTTCCAAAAAGTCATTTTTAAGAAGTGGAAAAGAGGGTTTAGCCCTAACAAGGGTAATATCATACAACAAAAAACCCACCCCACCATACGGAATTTTACCCTAACTGACAAACCTTTTCTTCTTCAATGCTCTGTTTGAACTTATCTTCCTGTGGATTGTCAGTATCGTTGCCTTCCCAGACGTCCACTCTAAGTAATTGAAAATAAGATTACAAAAGATACAATGCATAATTTCTAGCCAGGACTAAAATCAACCAACTGTTCGTACAATTTGAAAAAGCACCATGGTGCCATCAAGCGGTAGATTTTGCCTTAAACATCAGCCATGTCTGTGATGCGGTACAGCCAACCCTTCTCCTAGTTTCAAGAACATGACCTTTACTTGTTCCAACACCCACCCTTAACGAGGGCTAATGCTTGCCCTAGGAAAGGATGAAGATGATCCCACTGATTGATTGAACTCTTGCACTGTCAAGTACAAGACGACACCCTGTTCTATGTCCTATCAAACCAACGTCATCTGCAAGAATTCAGTAATGGCCAGAGGCATCCCTTTAGCCTTTCTAGTGACTGCAACAACACAGGATATGAGGGTTTCTATAGGTACATTCTGTCTGTTCCCCTCATCCCCAGGGATCCAAGAGACTTGCATAATGCTAGCATTTAATTGTCTATTTGGGGTACAATGCCATTAAAAAAGGACAAACAAGAAAATAAAGCAGAGATTATTTTCTCAGTACGCTATTACCTCTGCAGAGCTAGAGAAGCTCAGAAGAGTAATAACAGTTTCTTACAAAATAAGAAGTATTCTGATGACATAAGGAACAATTTTATTTACAAATATGCTGTCATTTTACAGAGTAACACACAACCATAACATAGCCAGCAGCAGAGGACGTTCAATTATGTGACACTTTGCAGCTCCAAGGAAAGCACACTCTCTTCTACAATATACTTCAGCTTTGCATTTGTGTCATGAGATAGAAAAGAGAATTTATACCACATGAACACTCAAAGAAACTTGGAAAAGTTGCCCTTTGCAAGGTTTTTAATTTTTTTTTGCTTTCCTTTTACCACATCCCCTTCCCAAAATACTACCTCTTTTCCGATGGATTTCTGGATACTTTTTCATGAAGACAATCAAAGTTTGCATCCTCACTTCCTGCAGAGCCACTGTTTCTGTTCTTCTTGGATCCACTTCGAAACACCTCAACTGCAGACCTTAATTCTTCCTCATCCATGCCAAAAACATCTTTGTACAGGATCTCATATAATACAGCTGAACAAACCAACACGAAGCTCAAGGCAAATTAAGATAATACCAAATTCATAAGAACTACTGCAATTTTCAAGGTAAGCATATCTTCAGATATTATCTGCTGTTACAAGGCACTAGTTGTATTAAATTCAATTAAGGAGAGGATCATAAACTAATTCCAGTGGGAAGAAGGGACCTCTAGAAGTTATTTAGTCCAACACCCCACTTAACAGATAGAATAATGAGTGTATGTATATATTAATATACAATAAATGAGCCTCCATCTCTCTCCTCCCCACCCCTGAAAACCAAAACAAGTACTGCCTATAAACATATGAAAACACATAATTTTCTTCCATAGAAAAATGATTTCAACTTTACCCTGGCAAATAGCAGCATTTTCCTGGAATTGTTTAGTATACACAGAGTCATAATGGCCGTTGCCAGAACAACACAGTAAAATCTGGGAAAATTAAAAAAAAAATAAAAAGGCTTTAAGGCTGGAATGATGTAAAACCTCTATTTGATATCCTAGCTGAAGACTACATTAGTCTTTCATTCTACAGTTGACATCAACTCACCAAGACAACAATAAATATTCTCAATATAAATATGAAAAAAAAAATCAGCTTAAAAGTGAATCCTATGTAAAGTCTCTAAATAAGTTTGTCTATTATACAAAGAAAAACTACCAATCTGTACATCATGCTGCATTAAACATGAAATAAGAGTTTGTTCCCAGCCTACCTCTGAAACCACCAATTGCTCACAGAGTAAAATAAATAACAAGCCATTAAAATACAGTACGCCTGAAATACACTGTCCAAGTATCAAAGACACATTTCAGCCTTCCCTACCTGAGGGACTGGAAGAGCATCTACTTTTCTAGCCCTATTAAAAGCCTTGCTTTTAATAAGAATATTATGTTGCCTTTTGAAGACGCGTGCTTTCTGCAACACATGCATTGATACACCAAGTAAACGTATACCATCAAACCCCATCTTGGCATATGAGCACAGCTAACTGCAACTGGCAGAAGCCCTTGGGCAGCTGTCAGCACATTGCCAGCAAGGATGCTTCCCAGTGAACCAGCAGAAGGAGCTGGGATGCCAGGGCTCTTAATTCAGTGTGCACCATGTCTTCTGCCAACACAAGCTCTCATCTCACAGTGAGAACGAGCAACACCAGAAAGAGCTGCTGCCTGCGCACGCTGTCTAATAACAGACAGCTGCCAACACTTAATGAGAGCTCGGGTGGTGAAGTCTTCCAGGACAAACACACGTTTAGACCATACTACTTGATTTTTAAAAGTTATCTCATTTTGGAATTAGATTAGCTAGAGGAAACTACACAGGAAAAGAAAGACACGCATGTAAACAACAAGAGGAAAGAAAAGCTGCAGCAGCACAGATTTCAGACGAGACTAGCCACTTTGGCAAACGTAATAGCCCATACTGAAATCCATACTGCAGCAACTTCACTGGCATCATGCCTGAGCTAGCCGCATAATTGTGGGAGCCCACCTACACGACTGCAGAAAAAACAGGAGAGGTCAGATGGGGGGTAATACAGGGTACTTCTCCTTTATGTTCCTTCTTTTTGCCTCCAGTGCTAATTCTTGTGTAGATAAGCTGTTCCATTAGCTCCCATTCTTAACTGGGCTCAACTGGTATGTCACAGAAATGCATGTTTGTTACTTTAATCCACTGCCATTAAATTCCCCTTTTCAGGAACAAAAATGGCACACTTCATCCAACTTCACGAAGAGAGGTACTGGGGGTTGGAGAGAACACCTTTTCTTTGCCAATATGATAAATATATCTTGTTCTGCTCTTCTCAGATATTTAATTCTACCCTGTCACTTCAGTCAAATTCTCACTGGGAAGTGTTTTTACCCAAAGAGATTTCAGAAACATGAAAGAATATTCTGGAATTGTGATGTTACCTCTTCCTGCCAAAAATAAACTTCTTTCCAATAATAAGCTGGAGTAACAAAAAATTGGCAGGGAACAGCAAACAATCCATTCCTCAGATGGAAAGCAAAGCTACTATAATTGAGTTAACTGATGTGCAAATACTGTGCTTTTTCTATAAGCTGAAGAAAGCTTTGGGGTTTTGTTCAGGTATGCAAGAGCACTGGAGTTACAAGACCTCAACTCCAGTGGCAAGTTTTTACAACTAAGCAGGACTGGAGGTAACTAGGATTACCTCCAGTAGGTAGGGGTAGGAAATTGCCTCACTTCTCACCTTGTCTTCAAAGCCATTGTCTGTAGCATAAGTGGGTGGCTTTCCAGGGTACCGATACAGAATAAAGTCTCGCCTAGGTAAGCAGAGGAAAAACAAGACTTCAAAGAGCACACTTTTAGTAGAGCCACATTATGAAGAAGTTTGCGGGCAGGTGTTCTAGAGAATCCACTGTTGGTTTATAGAAAAATCAAGTAGAATACTTTTCCTGATAAATGAACGCTGCCATACAGCAATAGCTAGATGAGCAAACAACACTCGGGGGGGAAAAATTATCTGGGGAAGACCATTTTTAGTCACAGATTAGGTCACGTACTTAGTCTTATGGCAAGGTGCTCAGACACTGAGACAATTAAGTCTAAGTGATTTGGTCATTCTGTAAAAGGCCTAGACCCTCCATATGCAGAACTAGTAACTTGTGTAGCACTTCAGTTTGTTCCTTTAGTACTGGAACAGAACGAGCCTGCAAAGGGACAGCTCTTCCTTCTACCACTGGAGAGCCAGACTGCGTATTACAGGTTAGCAACATTTTTAGCAAGACAGCAGCACCTGTACAGGCTTATGTTATCTTTGAAATAAATATCAGGGTTTACGCACCAAGTAAGGCGAGTATTTCTCACTACCGGAGCTTTCAAGAACACCCACGTGAGTTTTAGTCATACTAACTACCACATAGTGTTTCCACTACACGCCAGCTCCTTGCTTTTTCCCATTTTCCATCCTTCAGCCACCAAAAGGAAACACTTGACTTCAGAGTTTAACATTAGCAAAATGATAACAAATAAACATCGCTGGAAATCGACCCTCCCCTTAACTCACACTATGAGAACTGGGGCTGTGATGGCTCCCATTCACATGTTATTTTGTTAGGGTAGCATTTCTCACCATGTTTCACACATTAGTATCTCAGAGACAAACAAATAAAATGTTCTGAGGCAGAACCCAAACACCATCAAGTCCAAACCAAAGCAAAACTTAAGAAAGAGACACTTACTTGTACATCACTGATAAAGCACTCATTTCCAGCTGGCCAGCACTTTCCTATGCAAGATTATGAGATTACATGAGATAGCAGGGCCGCCTTCAACACACAGAATTCTATTCCACCTCTCTGTAGTATTAAAATACTTAACTGAACTCATGTTTATTTGTTAAAACAATCAATCAATGCATTGAGAATTGAGATATTGGGATTTCCGGGGGGGGGGGGGGGGGGGGGGGGGGGGAGAGAAGTCTGAAACATGGGATGTCCACGATTACCAAGCTGAGTAAAATGGAGCTAGTTCTGGCAGTGACTATTAAACACGTCACTCAAGATACATTTTTGTTAATTAAATTCATTAGATTTGTTTCAGAGACTGCTGCATTTACCACACGTATTGGTTCAAGACTAAAGAAATAATAGTTTGAATTCTAATATTTGAACCTGGGGGTAAAAGCAGCAGCAAGGGATTGTAAAGTCTGATAAACATTTGATGTAAGGTACACTCCATGTACTTTGCTTTTTCCTTCTCTAAGAAGAATTGCAGTTATGAATAAGGCCCACAAGAGGCCTTAGCTTTACTGTCCAGTCTGCACAGATTCCTCCTTTTAACCAACAAAAATTCCCCACTAAAATTGTTACTGTTTATACATGTGAATATTCTGAACAAACCCATAGTATCATCTATGCAAATGAGACCCCAGGATTGGCGTATATTTAGAAAAAAACCCCAACACTGCCCCAATCACCACATTTTAAATCATCACCTAATTACTTTCCTATTCAAGTTTCCTCAAAATTTAACTCGATAAGTATTAGATCAGTCTTACCTTTGGATCTCCTAGTCGTTCAAGGTATTTCTCAAATGATCCTTCCACATACTTTCAACAAAACAAAGAAGAAAATAAATATAAAAATGTAGCCAATTGGAAAGCAAAGTTAAACCTAAACACAATGCCATACATTACTAGCTGTTGAATTGGAGGGAACAGGGCAGGCAGTAAGGACACAGACACCAAACTTGGGACTAGTCTGCCAATTCCTATCATTCTGGGGTTCTGAAGGGCTGTGGTCTGACTAGGGGTATGACTTCAGCTGTTCCCTGCCTTTGAGCATGGGAATGATTTGGGATACCAATCTGGAAATACCAAGAGATCCTAAAAAAATTAAGAGCATGAGTACGAGTAACATTCAGTGACTTACCTCCTTCCTAGATTAGATTAAGCACTTAACTGCCATTACAGTGGAAAAAAAACCCAACACAACAACAAACAAACAAAAAAAAAACAAACCACAAAACCCACACCAAAAAAAACCCCCAAACAGACCCCAACTCCGCATAAACCACCACACAAAACCCACACCACCCTGGTACAAACTGCCACACGCACCCACAGCCACAAAAACCACCACACACAAAACCAACCATCAAACACCCCCAAACCCATGACTTTATGCAACAGTTAAACACGCTCTGGAGTCTTCCGCTATCTTTTGATTTTTGTTTCTTAGTCCAAAGTCCTACATATTTTCTACATACTAAATTCTGCAATGGCTGGTCCACAGAGAATATACTACACAAATGACTGTCACTCCACTAGTTACCGGGGTATTAGTAACTCGCTTGATTTCAGGAACTTCAGAAGTATAAAGACAAATAAAACTTGTGTGATTGCAACTCAAATAAGGCAAGCAAGCAATCACCCTGCCATTTCTCTCCTCTAACATGCATCCATCCTGGCAAAGCATGACATGTTTGCAGTGCATATGTTTATGTGGGCATGTTTATGGCTAAACCACTCACCCCCTCCCACATTACTTCCTCACTAAGGGTGCAAGACTGCCTTACGCACACATTACTTACAGATTCAAACTTATCCTGGTGTTGCCTCATAAACAAGACACAAGCTTTCCTAACTTCCACGTGATGAATTTGAGATGAAAACAGCTGAAAGAAAATAAAGGTAAGGAAAGAAACAAGAAGAAAATTGCAAAGTTTAATTTATACTTCACATTAGGATTATTTAAGGACTAACACAAAACAGAGAGAGGGAGACACTGCAGAGGGCCACAGGCACTCGGGGGAAGAAGCTGAGGAAAGCCCAAGTGACCCAGGACCCTGTACCCTTCCCCGCCCGCGACACCTCACTGCGGGCTCCCGGGAGGGGGCTCCAGGAGCTCCCCCCGCCCGCCACGGGCCTGGAGCAGACACCGCCCGCCGTGCCCGCCCCGCCGAGGGCCTGAGGCGCCCCGGCTCCCCCCGAGGCTGTTGCCGGTGCCCACCTGCTCCGAGACGGCTCGGAAGAGACAGGAGGCGTCCTTAGCCGTCATCTTGCGGTACAGCCCCAGGCTACCGAGGTACTCGTCCATAGCCACCTCGCTGAAGGACTTCTGCCCGAAGTACTTCTTCCAGCCCTTCTGCATCTTGCCCGGGCGGCGAGGGCTGGGGCGGCGCGGGCAGGAGCGGGGACTCTGCGGGGGAGGCTGCGCGTGGCGGCAGGGCGCGCGGCGGCAGGGCACGCGGCTGCTGCTAATGAGGGGCCGCGCCCTCCGCACCCACCTGCGCGGCCCGGCCCGCCATGGCCCGCCGCGACCGCCGGCATCCCCCGGCCCGCCGCCGCCGGGCCCTGCCGAGTGCGGAGCCCGCCCCCGACTCGCCCCTAGCCCGGGGGAGCTGGGCCCGGTTACCTTTGCCTGCCGCCTGCCCCAAAAGGTGGT
The DNA here is from genome assembly GCF_964199755.1 of Larus michahellis. Taxonomy (NCBI): domain Eukaryota; kingdom Metazoa; phylum Chordata; class Aves; order Charadriiformes; family Laridae; genus Larus; species Larus michahellis. The sequence continues at coordinate 37,131,061 of NC_133904.1, forward strand.
CGCGAGCGGTGCGCCCGCAGTGAGGTGCCGCCTGCAGCAGCCATTTTGAGGTGCCCGCGAAGGGTCCCGAATACCTCTGCCGCTCTCCCCCTGAGGAGCTCTTCTCCTCCGGCCCCCCGGCTCTCAGCACAGGTGGGCACCCCAAACCAAGTTAAGTCCCAGCGGAGGCCGTTGCCTTCCAGACCTGCCTGGGGAATAGAATGGAGCCCTTGCTAAGCCAGCTCCTTCCAACTTCATTGCTTGGTGTGCCCATGACTGCAGATAACTGCTGGAAAAATCAGTCAAAACGGTTATTCAGAATTTCCTGTGACATTCCTTCATGCTCTCGGACTGGAGATAAGCTGCTAGCGGTAAACTTGAAGTAACAACAGCTCTATACCAATCCTTAAAGGCACGAAAGTCATAGTTAAAGTATTGGAGGGTCGGCAAAAATCACTCTTGTACAACTATGCTGCGTGATTTAATTAGGAGAATGCTTCTATGTGCCTTTAATTTGCTAGTAAAAATTGCACTCGGGCATCAGATGCACCGATTCAGAAGTTTCTTTTTCTTGTTTTAAGCAACACCAACAAACAAACCCAAACAAATAACGTACTTGTAGGGAGGGCAGTTAGCACCAACGAGGCACTTACACAACTCTGTAGTATTACAGACCAAATAGCCTGCATGAACATTTTAAGTTTAAATAACCGTTGTTTTTCAAAATATTAACTTAAACAAATTGATGGTAGCATCAACACGGTTGACAATTTCAGTACTTTAAATGGGTTGCTCCGATCAGCGTCAAATAGGAAACACTGCTCTTTACAATAGTCCAAACCAAGCAACGATGGGACAACACCCCGTAAATGGATTGATTGTATTGTCAACACCATTCCTTTCCTATAGGCCATGTTTTACTTTGGGAGTAAATCACCCAAAACCAAGGTGGTTTGGGTTTGGTGGGCAGTTTGGCAGCAGGTTTGCAGCTCTTGATTTTTCCCACCCAGATTCACCACATGCCCCTTTCCCTTTAAAGACGTTTAAATCTCTTTTTAAATTCTCTTTTCAGTGCTTCTGTAAACACTTGAAATGAGAGCTGAAGGCATCTGCTTATTTGCAGAACATTGCAGGAACCTCAACAAGGACAACTTCTTTCCACTAGTGCTAGGTAAATATGGTTAAGAAACCACTATGTATCTGCCATGCCTGTTAAGTAATTTAGCTTGTCCTCCTCACTGGAATTACCAACTCAGTGCATATTTTGTGATGTAAATATCTGTCTGTCTAAGAAGCTAGACAGTTCATACTCCCCCCACACACACACTCCCTGCTTATTGGCACTATGATCTTTTAAGCATAAAGCTTGATGACTTCAAACTGTCACTAAATGGGAAACCATTTAATGTCAATTAATATTAACAGACAGTTTCTTTGAGGGTTTGTCCCAGTTGGTAGACTCTTAAGTATGGAAGGCCTTACCAGGAGAAGACAAAAGTTTTATTCTGACATTTTTATTCCTCTGTATTATTTATTGAAACCCAACAACTTTATCCAAGAACAAAGCAAACTTTTCCGGCTGTCCAGGAGGGAAAGGTTTCAAAGTTGACAAGTCCATCGACTGCAGTGTCTCCACGAGAGTGCTGTAAAAACAAATCAGAACCAAAAATTTAAAAAAAAAAAAATCCATCCCAAAGGGAATTTTTTCTTCACACAATTTTTTCTATTCATACGTACATAATCCTTTAGCACAGAAACAAAAATAAGGACATGTATTGAAGAAGAGACCCCACAAACCAGCAGGCCTCAACCACCACTGGCTCATAGGCAGCACTGCTGAGAACACACTTCAGCCTGCATCAGAACTTTCACGGACAACTTCAGCTCTAACTTTTTAATCTTCTGTGGTTGCAGTGTTGTACAAGATCTGTACCAGGAAATTCATCCTATTGGAACACATGGCACAGTTCTCCACTTAACACGTAGCCAGAAAGAACAGGTAAAACAACCTGTTAGCTTGCTATTATTAGGCTGCCAATAAGGCTTAAATGCTAGGCACTATTCAACAAATATAAATAAAAACTCCTTCCTGTCTCCGAAGCTGTCAGAAGCACTGAGATAAGTTTAAGAAACTTGCCCAATATAAACGAATGACAGGCCTGGTCTTTTCAGAAGGCTCTTCTGAAACATATGAAATCCTATTTTCAGGGCAAAGGAACAAGACACAGACGAAATAATGGGAGTTGCATTTCCTCTGCCCTCAATTTAGAGGTCATCTGTTATTTATAGAGTGCAATCCATCATAAATAATCATAAATAAAAACAGTGAGATATAGTCAAAACAAGAGCAAATGAAACTAACAAGAGCCAAGGTGAACACAAACAAAAGGGGATGGGTTTTTTGTTGGTGGTGGTGGGTTTTTTGGGGAGGTTGTTTGCTGGTTTGTTTTGTTAGTTTTTGGGTTATTTTTTTTTCCTGAAGTGACAGACAGTAGATCTGTGAAACTCCTTGTCAGAGGACACGGTGGATTCAGGAAGTTTGGTTAAAAGGGCAGCCTGAATAAGTACTTGGAAGACAGAGGTATTTAAAGTTACTAACCAGACAGCATCTTGATTTAGGAACCCTCTGAACAGAGTACTTAAAAGAGCATGGGAAGGAAAGTAATATAAGGAAGTACAATATGTCATACAATGGACTGCATCAAAAGAAGTGTGGCCAGCAAGGCGAGGGAGGTGATTCTGCTTCTCTGGTCCACTCTTATGAAACCCCACCTGCAGTATTGCATCCAGCTCTGGGGCCCCAACATGAGAAGGACATGGACCTGTTGTTGTGAGTCCAGAAGAGGCCACGAAGATGATCAGAGGGCTGGAGCACCTCTCCCATGGAGACTGGTTGAGAGTTGGGGTTGTTCAACCTGGAGAAGGCTCTGGGGAGACCCTATAGCCCCTTCCAGTACCTAAAAGAGGCCTACAGGTCAGATGGGGAACAACTCTTTATTAGGAAGTGTAGCAACAGGATGAGGGGTAACAGTTTTTAACTGAAAAAGGGGAGAATTAGATTAGAGATTAGGAAGAAATTCTTTACTGTGAGGGTGGCAAGACACTGGAACAGGTTGCCCAGAGAAGCTGTGGCTGCCCCATCCCTGGAGGTGTTCAAGGCCAGGCTAGATGGGGCTTGGAGCAACCTGGTCTAGTGGGAGATGTCCCTGCCCAGGGCAGGGGGTTGGAACTGGATGATCTTTAAGGTCCCTTCCAACCCAAACCATTCTGATTCTGTGTTCTTGTCCTGTTTCTGCTTTTGGCTGGGCATCTGCATGTGGCCACTGCAAATAGGATATTGAGCTACGTGGACCCCGATCCATATCGGTAAGGCTATTCTTATGTTTTGTTCTAAATGCTCCAGATACTTTTAATTTTATTGTGTCACTACACCTATACAGTCAACTTTAGTGCCCTTTACAAGGAAAATCCACATAGCAAAATGAAGAAATGGAGTCTTAAGTCTGCAGGGAGCAATTTATTCCTTATGGTTCATGGTTACAAACCAATGGTTTGGATTGTATTACTTCTAGACTTCAAAAAAGAATCTGACAACTAATGAGAAAGAGAGAAGCTGTTAGGTGCCTCTAGGATGCTACCTGACTGTTCCAAATTCAACCACTTCTATTTGGTTTAAATCATTCTTCTTCCAATCTGAATACCTGTGCCCTCAAAAAAAAAAAAAAAAAAAAAGATTTAAAAGGAGTCACGGTCAAAAGGCTTGCTAAGTTTGCTAAATTAGCACCTAATGTTAACCTATCCACTATGGAAAAATCTACCTTGCAAACAAATGGTTGTTACTGAGAAGGATGTAAATTTCCTTGTTACATTCTCAATAGTGTAATAACACACTGAGCGATGGTGTTGAACACTGCTTGATCAAACAGGACAGCTAGAGCAGCTCCGTACCTGCAATTACAGCACAGGACGTGCCCATCCCTGTGGAGCTGTTTTGCCAGTTCAAGCTGATGGTTGTTCATCAGCTTTTCATTTATTACTACTACTAGTGGTTTTCCTTTTTCTAGAGTCTCCAGACAGCTACCTGCACCTACAGGAGAAACAGAAACACAATGAGTTTTTGCCCTGACAGATGAAATATTTGCTGTGGAAACACAGGAGACCCGTGAAGGTGAACATTAAACCACCCAGCTCTAGCTGTGGGCCTGAACAGTCACTGCCAGACCAGCCCCGAGCCGTAGATTGACAGACTTCAACCAACTGACCTCCACTCCTGTCCCCAGGAGAACAAGCTGGGCAATCAAACGGGGCTCTACCTGCGTGGCTGATGACCAGGTCCGCCCTCCTCAGGTCCTCGGCCAGCGAGTCCTTGAAGCGGAAGGCTTCCACCGCCACGGCCTGGCTACTGCGCGGCGCCGGCTTCAGCTCGCCCCGCCCGACCTGCAGCACCAGCTTCTGGTAGCCGCGGCTCTGCAGCGCCTGCGGCGGAGGGAAGGAGGGTCGGAGGCGCCTGGGGGCGTGTGGGGAGGTCGGGCGCCAGGCCCTACTCCCAGTTACCTCGGCCCGGGGACCACTGGCACCCCTCCCCACCTTCCTTCCTTCCTTCCTTCCCTCCCTCCTTGTCTTTCTTCGCCGCCACCTCTTCACCTCACCTCAGCGCCGCACCCCCCGCCCGCAAGCGCTCCCACTACTCCGCGCCTCCCGCTCCTTCAGGCGCCCCCGCCAGTCAGTGGTGGACCGGGGAGGGCGGGACAGCTCCCAGCGCGCACGCGCTACGGCCATGCTGTCAGGGGAAGGCCCGGCCTCGCTGCCCGCGGAGCCCGGCTCTCCGCCGCCTTACCTGCAGGGCCGCCGGGGAGCAGACGGTCGCGATCAGGTCGTCGAAGCTGGTGGTGCCCACGGTGACGAAAACCGACTTCATGGCGGCCGCCCGCCCGCTCGCTCGCAGCTGATCTGCGGGCGGGGAGCCGCCAGGGGGCGCCGCGCACCGCCCGCTCGCCTCAGCGCTCCCCAAAATGGCTGCCGGGGGCACGCCCCCCTCTCCCGACGGACGGCGGGAGCTCCTTTATGCCTGCTGGCTCCGCCCGCCCGGGCGGGGGGATGGGATAGTTCCCGGTGCCGTGGGACAGCCGGACCCGCTGCAGCGGTGTGGGACCAGCAGGGACGGCGCCCGCTCTGTCTAAGCAGCCCATTCGCCGGCGGAGATCATCAGCCTCAGCATGGTAGCCCACGAGTGTCTCAGGTCTTCAGACTTTCAGGGAAGGGGAGAGGGGGGAAAGTAACCCAAATTTGGAAAAGGGATTAAGAAATTTTTGCCCTCCACATGTTATTTTAGCACTTGGGGCACAGATCACTGTAACTGGCAGTCTGACTGGGGCAAGGCACTGGGTGCATTCTGCAGCCTGCCATTCCTACAGATGGCCAAGCTACCTTTTTTTTAATAGGCTAACTGACCTGGGCTGGGCACGGGATTTCCCAGCCTGACCCGAGCCTCTTGTGCCACTTACTGTGGGAGTAACACCACAAAAGGACAGTAGCAAATAAGCAGTCAGTCATGCTTTGGAGGAGAGATGGATGTTTCAGTGCTGCAGTGAGTCCTGTAATGTCAGCCCAAGAGCGGTGGGCTGACACAGTCCCTTGAGCACTGGGCCTCACAGGGGAGCACACCTTCCTTCTTGTCAGAGCATCTGGTCCCCCAGAGCACCAGGGAACACATCATAGCATTGCAGAGCAAATGCATGGGATACAACCCTACCTTCAAATGACTGAAGGCAGGAGAAGACTGCACGCATTTCTGTCAGCTGAGGTGGTTTTGCTGTGTGGATATCCTTCCACTGATACCGCAGGGACTGGTGAAGGTGGGAGACAGAAGGAAATAAGAGAAAAATAGTTTGGACTCTGTATTCTATGTTTTATTTAGATAACTTTAATAATTCTGGCTATGTATGTGCACTGTGTCCACTCAAAAAAAATCACAGAAATACTGCAAACTCCAACAACAAACAGCTGTCTGCTGGCTCTTAGTTGATTCCAGAAAGTCAGGCATAAAAATTATTTGGCCTAAATAGAGGAACCTGTCACCGGAGCCAAGATTGCAGCTCAGAGAAAACCCTGAAAGCAAAACTGAAATCAAAGCCTGGTTTCTTTTCCTCACTTTGCCACTGACCAGTGTTAGCACCTCGGGGAAGTGCTCATCTTGTCTGTTTTTCCACTTGCAGGGCAGTGTTTAGCAATTTATCTCATCTAAACCTTTCTGTGGGAGGTGATTATATTAATTGCAGAGAATTGAGTCCTTTAAAAATCTTCATTGTAGCAAATTTTTTAAAATATTGAATTGGTTTTTTGCCTGCATCCTCTTTCCCTTGGCCTTTTGAAAGATACATTCTCAGTATCATTGAATACACGTATGTTTCACCTCCTCTCTATTGCTCTTTCTTTAAGCACACATCATTCTGATGCTGTTTCAGGCTGGTCTTACTACCTTCTTACAAGGACTGAGGAGAAGCACTCCCTTAGGCAAAAGCGTGCCAGCTATGGAATGGGATCCTAAGAGCCAAGGGACAGTAAATCAGGCAGGAGTTAAGGCTGGAGATAAAGGCCCTTTCTGAAAAATACAAATGCTATTCAGTGCTAAACCACATTAAATCAATTGCAAAGATGAAGTTACCAGTAAATTTATTATTTCAGGTACATTTCCCCTTTGTGATGAAAACCTGGGGAGAGAGAGGGGGATAACATTTTAATTTAAAAAAAAAAATCCAAACATTAAATTTGGTAACACAGTTTCATCCACTGAAGGTTAAGAATAACCCCTTATCAGCTGCACAAACTACTAGCAGTTTTCTTTCTTAATTGCAAGTGTCACACAATGTACAATTCTACAAAAAGAAACTACTCAAGTTAGATATCTAAATCTATTTATTCCCTGAATTAAATTCAATAGATGAGGTCACATCTCTATACGCTACTGAGCGTTCCAAGAAATATGCAGAAAAGATGTAGCTATCTTGAGGATACCTCTGATTGCCATGTTAATGACTCATTCACAATGCTCATTAGCCCCCTGTTGCTTTCATTTAGCATAATGAGCCACACTGAAATGTATTTATTTTTTGATTAAAGCAAATGGTGCTGACAGCAGACATGGCGGGTGTGGGTGTATCACTTTATCTTGGGAAACATGCTGTAGAGCAAAACAATATCAGAGTCCTGAGCGCACGGGGCCTTAGTGGCCCTGACCAGCCTGACCCAGCTCTTACTGCTCTCCCTCAGGACAAGGAAGCCAGGAGCTGAGGGTGACCACAACACAAGCCAGGCAAAGATATCACTAAGAGCACAGTGTGACCACACCAGAGAAAAGCAAACAGAGCAGTGGCAGCAACAAGTCCAGTGGTACAGAGACCATCAGGCAAAGACAAGGTAACAAGCCATTTCCAAGACCAATTCAGGAAACTCAAACAGCAATTCAGGAGCAGAACTAGCAGCAAGGACACCTACAACTCACGTCTGTCATCCCAGTGTAAGAAAGACATGGACCTGCTTTAGCAAGTCCAGAGGAGGCCACAAAGATGATCAGGAGGCTGGAGCACCTCCCCTATGAGGACAGCCTGAGAGACTTGAGGTTGCTCAGCCTGCAGAAGAGAAGGCTCTGTGGAGACCTTATGTCAGCCTTCCAGTAGCTGAGGGAGGGGCCAAGAATTAAATGATCTTTAAGGTCCCTTCTAACCCAAACCATTCTATGATTCTACTTAAAGCCAAATCTTAAATGAAGTCCCTATCAGAGTGTGCGGGTGGAAGCCCCAGATGAGGCTGGTCAGGGCAATTAAGATCTATTAGTGCAGTCAAGGCCCTGAAAACTGATGGATAGGAAGTCAGACTTTGGGATGAAAGGAAGGATGCTGAATTTTTCAGGTGTGTCAAAGACGAGGGTCAGCACATGTATAAATCTTTCTGAGAAAAGGTGAGGACAGGATAATTAAATGATTATAGGTTTTTTATGAGGATAGAAATTAAATATATCAGAGTGTTTTCCTGTTTATGTCATTTTATATTAGGTTAATTACAGTAGTTCAGGAAATTACTGCTCATTTCTAACTAAAGCACTATAAATCACCATATGCATGCTCTTACTCCACCAAAATTGAAAAATAAACTCACCATCATGATAATTCCACACTCATCCTGCAGTTAGAACAAGTTTCCAGTGTTTGCCATTGTACCTTGCTTTCAACCATCCACCTATAACTTAAAGTTCCTATAAAGTAAGGCACTCTCAAGAAAATATTCCATGCATGAGCAGCAACTTCTTCATAGTTGCACTGTCTGTCTGCTCCCTCAAATTTCAGCAGAGTAAAATGTGTTTAGAAAAGTGAAGACACTTTTAATAATACTTGTCTTCCTAACCCTCAAGGGAGAGAGAAACTGCAGTACAGTCTGCATAGTACAGTGAGTTAAATTCCTGTATTTAGGTTTGCTCTTATTATTAATGTTTGCATACAGAAAAATGCCTTATTATTCCATTCAATGGGTGCCTATTTAGTGGTATTTTCTAAACTCTGCTCAATTATTCTTTTTATTGCTTTAGGGTATTCACACGTTAAATGAAACGTTTGGCGTTTTGGGTGAATGACATGTTAGGTGATGTGCACGCAGCTCAAGAAAAAAAAGATTCACTGACCTCTTCTTAGTCTTAAGAAGAGGTTTGGACTGATTTCTGTGTGATCGAAGGGCTGCTCAAAGAGAGGAAAGCATACTGCTCTTTTTCCAAAGTGTAGAAGGCCTGATTGCATAAGAGCACAGTACTTCAAGTTTCAAGGACAGCTGACCATACTTGGCAGGTTGCAAAAACAGACCTAATGTTACTAGCATGTCAAATGGAACCTATCTTTCAGTTTTCTTAATCAAAAATGTCCAGGAGTGAGTGAGCACCTGTCAACAGGGAGTCCTTACGCTGAATATCTTTTAATACTCCTTGTGGAAGACGTTATATACAGTTTTGTTTGAAATAAGGGTTAAAACAGCTATTTTTAAAATACGATATGTTCAGGATCATGGCCCATCAGGTTTTGCATTTGATTCTTTTGCTTTTTCTTGTATGAGTGCTGAATTTCACTTCTACAGGACCATGTTTTGCTCATTTGCTTTCTAGAATGAAGGGAATTCAGAAATAACTGGAATGATTTCTGCAGTATGGAGCAGGTCTGTGTGATTCCAGCATGGTATTTTTAATGTGTCATTGAAAGTCAGTGTCCTCTGCAGTTTGTACTCCCAGAATCATGCTTTATAGGGACTAGAAGAAAAAAATATTCACAAGTAACTTTGCAGTGACTTAAATTTGCATTGAGTTTTCAGTGGAGGATACATTCCACTTGCACATTAAATTAGGCTTGTTAGGGTGATTTAAACTAAAAATAAAAGAGAAAGCCATCCATTACAGGAGTCAATCTCATGCTAATTTGTATCTGCCTTGTTTCTGGCTTCCCCTGCTCTATGTTTCTACAAATACTCATACAACTACATACTGATCCAATGCAGAGAACTGATTTAAGAGGAAAATGATGTGTTTGCAGTTAGTTCCCCGAGTTGCACAAGTACCACTACTAGCACAAGGAAGGAGGCAGAATTGTGGCACCTTGGATTTAGATTGGCTTAAATGCTGGGAAATGGTAGCAATGTCTACCTCTTAATTGCCATTAGTAGCTGCGATCACATTCTCTGAGCCATGTGGCTCAGGTGGTCGAGTGCCCATTGCCTTTGGGACAAACCTTGTGTGAACCTGTCCCTGCTTGGGCTGGAGAGTCTCTCTTTACAGTGCCAATTTTTTCTCTCCAAGATATGTGTGTGTGGTGTTATCAAGAACATGCAAGAAATACATGCTCAATCTGACATAATGTAGTCCAAGACCCCAGAGAGAGGCTAGAAAAGGGCTAAAATGGAAGATACATTCTTGTAAGAGCTTGTTCCCATCTGTGCTTTTTATGGCATAATTTATATTCTGATATTTCTTCCCATGACAACATCTGGGCAAGAAACTGAAAATGGCATGAGTGCAAGATGGTTTTTTGTTAAGTGAGAAATGATGTGTGCTTCCTCCTTTCTCCTTAGCCTTTATTTGAAATATTTCTGGATGGCTCAGTTTTGAGCACTGTCGCTTTGTATTCAGCTCAGCTTGCCACAGTTTGCCCTGAAAGCTCCATAATTATATTATTCAGGAGTAAGAAAATGCATGAACTAGTCAGTTCACATCTTGGTTTCTGGAAACTACATACTGCCCTTGGTTTGCTCTTGAAGTCTGAAGGCTAAGTCACAACTGTTACCATAAAACTCTGATGACCCCTGAAATGCATGGTCTGGAGACAATGTATCAGGTAATGAATCATAATGAATCATTTAAAAATATACACCAGCAGCAAGGCAGGTAAACCTGTAAGCCTACAAAGTCTGATTTTCTTTAAAGGAAAAAAAAGAACCGATGACTAGTTACTTAAAGATGCAACGCTGTCTTTCCTTTACCTTGTATTTTGTGCACAGATTGATTTTCCATTTGACTTAAGGTATAACGGTGCAGTGGAAGACATGAGGCAGAAGAGAGCAACTAAATTTACACTATGTGTCAGTACTTTTTATATGTTTATGAATGTGCAAAATGAGTAAAGATAGTCTTAGTTCTATTTCTAGTTGGCATTATATAAATTTGAACTGAAAAAATGTTCACTTCCTTTTCCTGTCTCATTTAGATGTAGTGTTGTACCAATGGGGGATGATATTTCTGTTACTGTAGGGAAATGTGAAAATTAGATGGAGGATATTTTGGGGAATAATTCCTTCATATTACCATGATTCAGAGATGCTTGGTCTGGGAAAACAGCAGAGGAACAATTTGAACAGAGGAACGTAGTATACTTTGAAATATTTCATCGCAGCATTTCTACATCATTTGAATTGTCTCTTTGTGGGCTTCTTATTTGGCAGTGGTGATTGTCAGGGAGCCTACAGATACACAAAGGCTCAGACTGACTGGAGACAGCGAGGGGGATGTTAGATCACCTCTTCCTCAGGGCTGACTAGCAGAAGGCAGGCGCTGAAGCAGCAGAGAGGAACTGTGTCCACTAAGTATTTCACATTTGAAGTGGAAGGGGAGGCTGTGGCTTAGGTAGAATGAGTATCCATGATCTGACAACTCTTATGGATTTTTCTGAATTTTGCAGTATTTGAAGCCCCACGTTCTGGAAATACATAATCATGATTTTTAAGGCCTTATGCTTCTGAAGAGGACACTGAGAAAATGACTCACTGAATCTTAAGGCCCTGAAGACTAACACATAAGTAATATTGTATATCTATAACTATGTAACTTTTTATTACTCCTGTTTTGCTTTGTATTTAAACAATATCATGATTCTTTGAGACCTGACTTCTAGAAGTTCAAAGCTTACTAATTTATGAAAGTCAAGTGCTGCTGGTCTTTGCCCTGCTCATGAAGAGGAGGTCACCTCTACACTGGGATATACCACATACAGTGTTTCAATCCTTGATACAAGGAGTGTGGCTCAACTAATTTGTACCAGCTGTTGAACTGGATCTTTACTGGTGCTTGATGCCTCTGCTAGGTTTGTGTCAAGGGTAAAATACTTGCATTTCAGAACCAGAAAACAGGCTTCACGTCAAATGAAATTTCTCAAAGCTGGTAATTTCCAGTAAGTATTGGGGATATTTGGGAGATTGTAAAGGAAATAATTTGAAGAAAGGTTGCAAAACAGGCCAGTATGCAGACGTAGGAGGGAGTCTGAGGTCTGTCACAAGGAAAGTTATCCTGGCTGTGAAGGCTCGATATGGTGATGTCTCCTGGCAACTGGTCCCTTCAGCTCCCCAGGGAATCTCTGCCTGTGACAGCCTGGCACTACTCCTTGCTGTGTGGAAAACAAACGCCACTATTCCTGCCTACTAGCCACGAGCAAACACCTCCACAGCAATCCACGGTGTGAATGACCTGCCATTTCATATTCCTGCATAATCCCTCTGCCAACGAAATCTATTAAAAATTCATTTTCATCCAGGCAAATCGAACTCCCTGAAATCAATTGAGCTTTGTTCTCTGAAGGCAGCTTGTTCTAGTGCACATGTAATCAAATCCTGAGGTGGCCTTGCATGCATTTTTACAAGCACTGAGATAGACTTCATGTTTCAATTATTCTTTTTGATGTGCATTTTTGAAAGAAATTAGAATATTATGCTCAAGTAAACCAACAGTTTTAGATTTTTAGGAAGGAGCTTCAAGTGAGCAAATTTCCTCCCTTTTCTCAGCTAGTCCCAACTATACAAGTACATACAAATATCTCTCTCTGCCATGCAGCATAAAAATAGGTAAGGGGGTTACCTGTGAACCCAGTCTAAATTTCACCTCTATCCATTTGCCTATTGTTTTCCAATAGCTGGCTCTCGGCAGCAGTAGATTGTGTAGGCATTTTGAACTGCTCTTCCGAAGTCTTTAGGAACATCTAAGTCAGTCGACTGATTAAGTAAATGGATTTTGGAAGTATGTAGACTGGCTGAGTATACTTTGCAATTAATGAAAAGCTACTCTAATTCTGCCTGGAAAGAAAACAGAAGAGCATGGGTGTTGGGCACACATGCTCAGTGGCGTTCATGCCAGTAGAGGGCTGCCGGCATACGCTGCATCGAGGGGATCAAAAGGCAGGGAGCATGCAGGCTCCTTTTTGCTCGTCTTTTTAGCATAGTATTAGCATCTTTACATTTGCAATGCCTGTTTTTTCTTCTCAAGCTGGCTCTCAAAACCAAAGTGAAATAGTGAAGGCATCTGAGATTCACTTCCCAGCTGATCAACAGAGATAGCCAACACAGATCTGCACAAGGCCTGGAAGATCAAATGTTTCATGCACTGAGCCTGCCTGTTTCCAGCAAGTCTTATTCAAAGGAACTGTACCTCTGCATCATTTCCAAGCCTTTGCAACAGCAGTAGGGGTGCTAATAGCAGTGACAGTCGTGATTCATTTATCTCTCCTTTTTGTTTGTACTCATAAGATGATAGTCAGCTTCTTATTTACAGGTAGTCCAGTTTCCATTAGACATCAGGGATCAAAGTAGCCACTAGATACCTGCCAAAACCACTGAGCTCCACTTGGAGGTTCTTTAAGAGCTCTGTCTGGGCCACCGTTTTTTTTTGTTTGCATGTTTATATAGCAGTGAATCATACTGAGAAGAATCAATACCAGAAACATCTTTGTTTGCATGTATTTCCTGTTTATGGCCTTCTTTTTACGACCAGAAATGCTAGAAATATTTTATGCAGAGGCAAACCAGAAGGTTAATATTATGCGGTGAATTTCACAAAGATGTGAAGATAAAAAATTGTGGCTTTTATTTTTTAATGTCCTAATGATGTATGCAGAGAGATGTGTAAGAGATACATAGTCATGTTTACAACTGGAAAACTGTTTTGAGTGTGTGTGCCTGTGTGTTTTACAAATATTTACTCTTATTTAGGTATCAACATATAATGGTGAATCTTCCCTCATGATTTCTTGCATCATAATTTCAGGATAACATTCTGGATAAATGTTAAAATAAATAATCTTGCTAGAACTTGCTCAGAACTATTGGACCAGATTCATCCCAGGTGTAATTTAAGTGACTTAGATCTAAACCACAGCTCAGTGTTACATTTGGGAGAGCCATTACTGCTGCATGCACTAATGTCAAAACAAGACCGTTTTACAATATCTTGTCCCTAGAGAAAACCTTACTGAACTCACAATAGTCCTGTTTGCTTCACCCTGTAGCATACTTATGCATGGCCACCTGTACTTCCATCTACAGTAACACTTTGTGTACCAATGTTTCCTGTTAGCGGCACACTACAAGGAACTGTTCTTGTCACTGTGCCATATTAAAATGGTGATTCATGGTTAAAGAAATCAGTCCAAATGAAGGCCCTTGGTTTTGGTTTGTCTGATTTTTAAGTATATCACTTAAGGGATATAATTGTGTGGCAGCACCCACAGTTGATACAATGACAATTCTGCCATAACTAGTAAAATAAGTTAATTTTTCTGCATGTAATGAGCTTTGATATTCAAGAAATGACTCGTGTCTAAGATCAAAAGGAAACATCTTCTGAAGCAGACAGTGTCCCATTTTTTCTCCAGGGCCTTAGACTTCTGTCATAATAGGCAACATCATTCGCTTTGGTTTCTCTGAACCTGGAATTTTATTTTTTATTTTGTGAGGCAGTGACATGGTGAGAATTCAAGTGAAATCTTTGTTGATTCTGAGACTGGTATTACACAAGGTACTGCGGGGATATATTGCAGGTCCCTTACTGTTTTCTGTTTATGAACAACCTACCCCAAGGTGCTAATTAGCTAGAAGAATTGCATATACACAGAGTACTGTTTTGTTCCTCCATAAAAATACATTTGTAGTTGAGGTGAATGTAACTGCTTGGCTTAATTGTGAGCCTCCTGGATTTCTGAAATCGGCAAGGTAATAGCAAAAATTTGTAAGACTGGTATTTTTCTTCTAAAAACTAATTACAAATATTTGGTTAATTCTTAATAACACCCATCCTCATTAGTGATTTGTTAGGTGCAATAAACTCATTTAAATATTTTTATTTATTTTCTACAAACACTGGCCACACATTGCTTATGGTCAATAAGATCTGTCTTTCGTGGTTGGTACCTCTGTTTTATGATTGTAATCAGCTATTTTCTTGGCCTATGTACTGTGTAGGCTGGAAGAAATTCTTTTGTGCATCTTACTTTGACATACGGATATGATTTGTGCCATGACAGGTGTTTCTTTTCTAATTTGAACATCCTTGAGTTCAAGGATGCCTGAACAAGGGACAAGGGGCAAAGCATGGCTGGCTGTAATCTGTTGCTTCTGAGACTAGGCAATGCAAATGCCACTGATTTTAAATTTTCTTTGGGGCATTTTATTTTTCTCAGAGGAAGAAGGTTCAGATCAGACTTCTTAGCCAGATAAAGTCTTGAGGATACTTGTGAGTACTAAATAATAATGATACAACAGTTTTAAATTGAACACTGTGCTTCAGAAGTGGCTGCAATAGGAGGAATCAGCATGATCTCTATGGGTTTATGTAACAAAAATGAACACCAATTACAGTGCATTTTTTCCACTGGGACTTAGCCCATCATTTTGTCTAATTATGGTATGAATCCCACAATGGAGAAAACCCTTCTTCTGTAAAAAACTAATTCCCTCGAGAAATGCTAAAAATCTTAAAGAACTCTAATTATAATACATTTCTCAATAGATAAAGAGAGCCAGAGTAAGCCTGTGCCAGCCATGTACCACAAAACAAAACAAAACAAAAAAACCCAAAAGAAAAAAAGAAGGGCTACCCTGGGAGACAAAGACGGAATGTGAAGTAGTTTGTATAAACTCCTTCATCTAGGGATGAAAACATCCTTCATCTAGGCTTGTACTAAGTACAAGGACTGATCTATGCCTAAAAGTGTTACTGTCAATTGAGAGTTCGATAGATTTATTGACATATACTCAAGGAATAATGTTGGACTAGAGAGACTTGGGAAGAAAATTGCTGAAAACAAATTCTGCTGTATTTTGAAGAAGTTCTGAGACACTCCAAACTAGCATGGGTACTCAGACTACTCAGGCATGCAGTTAGCTTCGAGTATTGTGCTTTCTGTCACCAGGCATGTTATATCATGAAATGGGTTGCCTGTGATTGAAAAGGGAAAAGCCTCTGACTTTCTCACTCCCAGTCCTATTCTTCAGCCCAAGTTCCAACATCAGTTTGATTGAATTTCTGCAAACCTGAGATAATTCATTAAGCTACAAAGCTCTGCTGAGGGTTGCTCAAAAGACTACTGAATGGCAAAAAAGTCAGCAGAGAGAAGAGCTGCAAGGTTTCTTCAGCACAATAGAGGATGATTGTAGATGAAAGTGACAAAGAATAGGCTACAGTCACTCAGGGATGAGGTAACCACACGTCCACATATCACTAAGCATTAGTTTACTTTGCCTAATGTTTTATTATGAGTTTTAAACCTGCAATATTAAATAAAGAGGCAGTGTTTAATGTTGAAATTGCCTAAAACATGCCTTCCCAGCTATCTGATGAAATTGAGTCCAAACTCTTATTTTCATTTAATGGGATGGTCTCACATATTTTATAACACTGAATGAACGATCTTTCCGACTCACAAGAAAGAATAAACAGCCATCCCAAGAGGACGACTGCATGTTGCATTTATTTACAGATTGGTTTACTAAGAAAAACAAAAACAAATGATGATTACTGATGAAAGATGATACTTTGGAAAGTGAAAACCTGGTATAGCTGGATCTAATCACCTGAGAGAAAGACAACATCTCTCACTGCTTCCTGGCCATGGAGATGTTTGTTTGTCGTGTTTGTCTTTCCTTAAAGGAAACAATTGAGAGAATTTATGCACCCACAAAGACAAAATCTCCAGAAAACAGACAAAACCTAGCAACTCACAGGTTTTCCTGCCTCTATAATGCTGATGTCAAACCATGTGATAACAGTCCAGGGAAAGCTGGTTGGCTTCTCCTCATTTTACCTTTAAGTTACATTCAAAGAGAATGTAAATTTAAGAATGTTAAGATATTATTTAGATAATTTATTGCAATCAGTCTCCTGTATTCTTTCTTAAGTGGCTGACACAGTGATATGCAAAAGTAAATAGAAGGAGAAGCACATGGAACATGCACAGAGACAAACTAGGTACAGCTCAGCTGCATTTGCTGTACCTGACCTCAGTGTTGTTGAAAGGACTTTTTCAAAGCAGGTTATACTTATTAAAAATAGTCTCATAGTCTGTCTGCATTCCAAAGTCTTTGACTGAATGTGCAGCATTGACTCTTTCATTTAGTTTGGTTATTGCTGGTTTCTCACAGTCTGCTGTGAGAGAAGTCACATTGCTCTAAAGTAAGGAATAAGAAATGACAGCCTGAGCAATCACACCATCCATTCCCATCTGATCTGAGTCTGTTTTATCCAAGTAGAGGAGAAATATGAAGGTTTGTGCAGTTAATTGTGGTGAATGGTATGTCAAGTGCTGTTAAAAAATCAGCTCTAGCAGTAAGAGAGCAATTGATTCTGCCAATGTCTCTGCCTCTGAGACTGACGCAGCAGCATTTGATTTCTTTGAGAAGGTAATCGTTCTGTGAGTGATGCTAGCATCTGTGAGTGATGATAGCATAAGCTTCACATAATTAAATGGGTTACTGACATTGTCATTCATTGCATGTGACGGTTCTAGCCCATAGACAACACCTTTCTTCCAATCTAAGTTCCTTAGAAACAACAACATCATATTTTAATGCCATTTTGCCAATGTGAGCTATTGTGATTTTAGCTTGGCATGAAGCTAAAGTGCTGTATGGTACCTCCTGCTGATGGAGTTGCTAATCCCTTCTGACCATTACTGTATTCCATACAAGATTAGTCCCCTACTTTATTGACCTCTTTGACCAATCTGTTATAAAGGAAGCACATTACAGCTTGTCATAGCCTGAATTCCAACTTAGTGAGCCTTTTCTTGAAACTGTTCAATTTATGGTGAGCTGTTATTTGTTATTGTAGAAAAAAACCCAAACCTTCAATAACCAGTTCTTGTTAAGGTGTTGAGTTTTGAGCTTTATTAATTGAATTGGTTACTTCTTCATTTCCTCTCTCCCATAGGATATTTACTGTTGTGGGCAAGCATCCACCTGTTTTGGAATTCAAAATTAAGCATGCACTGAGAAAGCTCTGATTTGTTCCTCCTGTAGGTCCTGCTTTTCTGTACCGTTTTGTCTGATGTGCAACTGGTCTCCAGATTTGTCTTTTTACTTTGTATGAACATGCCTAGCACTCTGCTGTGATTCATTCCTGATTTACTGTGTGTCTCTTCTGCCTGCTCTTGGATTCAGAGCTGGATCATGAGTAAAGCATACAGTAGGAGAAAGCTACAGTCACACATCTACCCACAACAGACCTTCCTTTGCCTTGCATGCTTGTTGTATGGATTACTATTCTCTGTGTCATGGATACTTGGTGCCTGCATAAACTGGACACTCTGACCTACAGTTTTAATTGTAAGTATCTTGCTCTGTCCCCTGCTCTTGAGTTGTGAGTAATTCCTGTGATCTCAGGTTTCCTCAGTAGGAGAGAAAAAGAGGCAATGATGCTGAACTAATCAGTATTCATAAAATGTAAAGGCTTATTTGAGCCTTTAAGTGGCAGGCGTGATACCAAATTTAAAGTTGTTGTCTACCACCAGCATTATGTCTGAACTGTGACCTCCTCATGGATATGGAAGGCAGCTTTTCAGAGAAAGGCCTTAAAGATGTCATCTGGTCCATCCCAGTACCTCAAAGCATGATAAGCTCTTCCTAATCTCTTTGTTATTGCTGTTGTCCAGTGAAGACACTGAATTCCCATTAAAGCAGTATCCATTTGGAGATGTTTTAAGAATTCTAAGCCAGGCAATGTTCATCATAAAAGTTCAAATAGAATAAAATCTCACACAGGCTAAGTATAACTCAGTCTGTCAGCATATCTTTCCCAAATTGCTTTGCAGCAAGTTATTATTCAGCCTCATGCCAGCTAAGCTGGTGATGAACAGCCTGAGTGTGGAGGTAAGCCGGACAGTGAGGCAATGGTGTGTTTGGTAGTGAATTGATGGATAGGTACAAGCAAAAGTCAAAAAAGGAAAAGCAGCCTCAGCATCCTGATCCCAGTGGTTTCTTCTTCCCAAGTAGCTTGCAGATGTGTGTATGGAGAATGTTGTCGTGCTGTAGTTATCTGTTAGCTGTCCCTTTCAGTGTTGGTTATGCTCTATAACAATAAACAGCTTTGAAATTCAGGGTGTGACATAGCACATTAGCCAAAAATAAGTGTGTTCAGAATGCTTGTCTTGTTTCCTCTGTTTTGTTGGATGCACTCAACAAGAAGTCACACTTCTTCCCCACTAGGTGCCAACATGAAGTAAATGCAAAACGGTGTGGTATTATCACCTGGACTCCACATGCTGACAGAGTCAGTGCCGAAAGGGCTGTAGAAGGGCTTTTTCAAGCTGTGGAAGCATGAAAAATTTGTGAACAACAGCAAACCCACATCTGTTTGATTCTGTAGTGACAAGCTGTAAGATTTGCCAATGAGCGTATTGCAGCAACTTCACACAGGCCCAGATGTGAGCTTCCTGGGGCATTATGTGCTGCTAGTCATGCCACAGCTATTTGGACAGGTTCCTAGTAACCTAAGGATTATGGAATAATATTATAAAAGATGCTGCATATTAACTGCTATGAACATCAGTTAGTTTGAATTAAGATTGCTAAGGCATAAGGAGTAAAGGGGAGATCTTCCTAGTAAATTTTGCTTCAGCAGGTGGCATCCAGGTTTGTGTCTTTCAAGCTAATAATACAGGGTACGTAGCCTTAAAAAAATCCACCTTCAGCTGCTCTGTGCACCACAGCACTGGAAACACCCACTCGTGAGTTCTGGGCCAAAGACAGGATTCCGATATGTTTAAAGGAAATAGGAAGAATAGTAGGAAGGTGCTGGGGGATGCCAAAGCCTGTAATACACTCAAATTCAGGTCATGGTTTTGTGTTGTCCTGTAAAGAGTGCCCCAGTTCAGCACCTTGCCACGCAGTTCAAAGGGTAGCCCAAGACAAGTTTCCCTCTGAATCTTCCCTGCATTTGAAAGAAGAGCTTGTCTACCTGATGTTTGCTCACAGATAGGTGCTGCTTCCTCCTCCAGTATTGCTGGTAGGTATGTGTTTTTTCATAAAACTACATGAATAAACATCATCCAGTAGCTATTGTGGTGCAAGTGTTTCAGGACTTGAAGAGGAACTAGCTTCAGGACAACAGCCCAGATTAAATAAGTTAAATTTATTGCTTGCAGAGAACAGATTTCAAGTACCAAAGAATGTTGCTGAGCTCTCATTTGACTTGCAGGTGCCTGTTGTTGTATCTTAATCGGTTGCTATTAAATGGGACTGTAAGAGTAGGACTATGACCATGAAGACAGAATTAATGCAGAGAGTCAGTTTAGGAAGTCTATGGCTATTAGCTTGATCAAATTATACTTTGAAAATGGGTTAATCAATCTAGAGGAGAAGGAAAGGAGGGAAAGGTCTTCTGAATTATTCATCATTTGTTTCCCAGTTGACAAGTTTACACAGACATGAATTTAAGGTGGGAGTACAGGGAGTGGGTTATTAATTACATATGAATTGGACAGACCTTTCCCTCTTGTATCCAGATCTGCTTTCACAACTTAGCATTGCCTAGAGCTGGACAACTTCTTTTTGCCTTCAGCTGAAGAAATCCTAGAGTACCCCTGAAAAATCCAATACATCAAAATTCAAGTTCGGTTTAGGATTATTTTTCACACATAACATCAACTGCCCTAGATTAATGTTTAACTGTTCTCTCTTATGAAAGGACTGAAGAGGAAATTTTCATATACTGCATTCTAGAGAGCAAGCGTGCAAGGAACAAACTTATCATGGTGATTTTTCAGGCTTTGTTTTGATGTCTGTGCCCACAGAATGAACATCAGCAATTGAAGACTGCTCTTATTTGTGCTGGAACTTCATGACCTTCTGTAAAAGCCTAAGGATTAAGATCTCAGAGAGCTTTATGGGATTAGGCTTTTGGTAGATGGAATATATAACATGCAGTTCCTCTTTGTGAACAAATGTGAAATCTGTATCAGGAACTGTAATTGAAAATATCATCTTTACTAATCCTCAAGGATGTAGTCTTAAATCTTCTCTTGTAACTTTAGCATTTGTTTATAGAATTATGTATTTGGATACTTTTTATTTGACATTCTGTGTAGTCTTTTTTAAGCCCACTGCATCTACCAAGCAGATTTCACCATCTCTAGGTTTATTTTTCTATCAAAATGGCAACAACTAAGTTAACAGCTCATGTACTAAGAAAATACCATTTGGGATTTTTTCCCTTTTCAGATATATCTGCATCTGAATTTTTAGTCATGCATGTCATTGTAAGACTGCACGTTTTTTGCGGGTACCTGAATAAACAGAACTGTGAACAAGCTTTCTGTACATACCAGAATTAAGCTGAAGTATAGACACACCACAAAGATATGTTGTATTTGAAAAAAAATACAACCATTCCAACAATCTTGCCTAATTTGCTACCTAATCTGTAGCAAATAAGTTGACTTGTGGCATTTACTATTATCAGCGGGTAAGTAGCAGGAGGAGTTGTCTGCATCTCTCCTAATCTGCGAAACTGCTTTAAAGCCACAGCTGTCTATCTGTCTGCACTAGGATGTTACCTCATAAGTAGTTACCACGTTAGTAACTGGAGGGTAAGGACATTATTTCCTAGAGAAGACAAGGCATACAAGAAATTTTTCATTAATGCTGACAGTTAAATGGATGTGTGACATCACATATTTTTTTTCTTTCAAACATGTTCTATTTCTTTTTCAAGTAAAATCAAAAAAGGTCCTTTGGGGAGCTCAAGGTTGATCCTCTGCTGAGTTAATGCTATTTGCAAAATTATGTTCTTCTCTGCAGTCCTGTGAGGATATGGAAATATACATTTATGTTTATATATTCTGACACAAAGAAGGAACACATTCTACATATGAACCCTTTCTGCTCAATACTTAAGGGTTTGTTAATGCAGAAAATTCATGGATGTGAATGGAAATCATGTGGATGAGATTACCCAAGCATAAATCCTGTAGAATATATATGGTTTGGTGAGTTACACCACACTCAGGTCCTGACACCTCCTAGACTAAATACCCTGGGGAACTGGGAGCAATGGTGGTTTTCTGATGGCTGTAGGCTTACTCTGACCTCACAGTCCCACCCACAAGGAATGGCAACATGTAGTCGTTTTGCTGCTCTTTCAGAACAACAGGTGGCTGTCTTCCCCTGCAGGTAGGGAATGGAGGAGGTGATGAATTCACTAAATAGTCATATTTATTTCCAGTGTTTAAGATGGGAGTAAAGATGGTAACAAACTGTCCTGGTTCAAGTCGTACTTACACAGACTGGTATGGGGTCTCCTTACACAGATGCCTCCTGAGGCCAACAATTAATTTGAAATGAGTGGCACCACTTGAGCCTATTTCACATCCATACGTGGAAGTAGTACAGAGCAGTCAGTGACTCACCATTGATAGTAGCGTGTCTCTTTATTTTTGTAAAAAAACCCAATTTTCTGTAGCAGACGGACAAGTGGGAAGGGAACAGACTGCTGGAGGAGAAGGGAGTGGATGCGACACCTGCAGTTTTCCAAGATCCATCAAATCCATGCAAAAGTTCCAATAACCACTCTTTATAGCCAAAGAATACCCAAGTCCACTAAAGCCCGCTCAGCAAACACAGGTCAATGCATCCGAACAGTCTCTTTTCTCAAAGCCATCAGGTCTTGGACATTACAAATGAGACTGAAAAAGGGGAAAAGGTATTCTTCTGGTTCTCAATGAGAAAGGCTTTAAAACTTGCTGGCATTGTACAGACAGGTGAGGTATTTAATTACCTCTGGGACTGTATATGTATCAAGTGGGACAGATACTTTGTGTGAAACGAAGCTTTAGAAAGGAAAACTTGCTATTTTTGTGTTAGATGATAGGGCTGCTTTCCTTAGCAGTATTATATAGAAATACAGAGTCTGCTCAAAGTTATAACGTGATATAATGTAATGATATATAAAGTGATTGCTCTTATTTACAGTATATTTACTGAATAAGTTTTAAAGGGTTGTGAGACTCTTCTGAATTAACACACTTTAGTATGAAGGAAAGAAACAGAGTCTTGACGCCTGCCTCTGGCGGGCTTTTCCGATGAGATCAGAGCAATAAGAATTTGGATCCCAACCCAGATGACACTGTCTTTTTCCATTAGTAGGTTTGATATTTTATGTCAATATTTGAATCTTTCCTGCAGCTTCTTGGAAATAAGGCTTTTTCACAGATAGTCGTGCTGTAAGGCTAATGTGGTTTAGTTGCTGATTTAGTATGTTAGAACATTTACAGTCTAAGTTGTAGCTTTCAAATGGCACATCAAGAAAATTGGGAGGGCTAGTCTGCCTCATGATGGCTGAATGAATGACACACACCAAGCCAACTTGATCTGCATAGATTTTTGTTAAATTTAAATGTCGTTGATGAACTCAGTAGCCGTCTGTCCTAGCTGGACTGATGTCCAAATCATCACACAGAATTTGGGCTCTTGTGCAGTACTGAGAGTAGCACTCCTTGAGGAGCTAACCTTTAGGTCAGGTGTGAAGCCACCATCCTGCCTGGTGATATCTGTGTCTTGTCCCCATGGCAGAACGCTTGAGGGCAACCTGCCTTCTGTCTTCTTTTTGAGATAAACACAGCCAAGCATGGCATGGGGAGATATTGCTGAGAGTGCATTGTTTGCTGTATTCCCTAACACAGTCACTGTGCTATTTTATAGGTTAAACCTGCTTATGTGGGTGTTAGTGGAGTATAAAGGGTGTTATTCAATATAAGGAAGAAATTTTTAAATGGCTTTGTACTAAATACATGAGTAAGAAAAACACTAGTCCTGCCCATGGACCAACTGTATCCAGTATGGACATTACTTATCATTCTGCTCCCCCACATACACAATCACCTGTAAAAGCCATATTCCTAGTCCAAACAGCTCACCCATATACAGACCTGTTGTTCACAAAGCATTTGAGAAACAGTTTCTTGTTACTATCACAAGTCCATGGAGTCAGTGTCTTCTCTAATTTTAGCACTGGTTTTGTGTGGGGAGTTTACACTTTCCAAGCCCTTGGAGAGAGAATTGGCAAATAAGTGTATATAAATGTGGAAAGCACCAGGGGATTTTATCACTAAACTAGAATTAGACTGTAATAAAGAAGGTAAGCTGGGTAAAATTCGTGCGCTTTAGAGATATAGGTGAAGCAATCTCGCTCAAGGTTTTTCTTGAGCCAGTGGCTCTGGCAGTGGCTCTCCCAGAAGTGATATGCCATATTTGATTCCACCTTTCCCATCCACAGAAGCAAAGTCAATCTCTATACATCGTTCATAGGTAGGAGGATTGGATCAGATTGTTGTTTCATAAATTTAAGTTCCAAATGATCCACCAGGATATTTGGATTGAGTCCTATCTTTTAGTGCTCAGTGAGTTTACTTTCCATCTGCATGTTCCCTACTAGTCTATGTCCAGAGCTGTTCACACTATTCATTATTGCAATGCCAGGCCCTGGCATTTCTTCAGCTTTCTTTGGAGGAAAACAAATAAAAAAGCTTTGGAAGAACCGGTCTGTCTTTTGAGAAAGAAAACCCAACATGGATAAGAGAGGAAATGTTATTATGAATTTGAATCGCTTAGGAGAAGAATGTCCATTGACTCACAGACTTTATACTGCATTTTAGTTACTGAGTGATACTGGGAAGGCTGAAAGGCATGAATATGTTTATATTCAGCTCAGTTAATGTAACGGAGAATAAAAGAAGAGAGGTAGAGTGTATTTTAACATTTTTCCTCTCCTGCTGCTCATTTCCTGCTGATGCTTTCTTTTTATTTTAAACCTTTGTTAAATTTTATCTTTATTTTCTTTCCTCTTTTAAAAGTTCTGTCTTTGTGATATCTGGAATGCAACTATCCACTGTAGGGTTTTTAATGTCAGAAACTCATAGTTCCAGCAGGTGATGAAACATTTGTATACTTCTGAAATTCCATCGCGTAAATCTGCCATTCAAGTGGGAAAAAAGCAGTTTAAGGTTTTCCTTCTTGAATGGGAGAAATGCCTGAGAATTTCCAAACCACTGATAATTTCTGTATGTATCCTGTTGGCTCTTTCCACTTAAGCCAGTTTACTTTGTTGATTCAACTCTTTTTATAAGCAAGGAATTTAAGGGCAGAGAGATAGGTCAGCAAATACAGGCTCCAGGACACATTCTGCTACGTGTCTCTCTGGGGTTTTTCCTGTCATTATTGTGGCTTTTACCATTTTCTGCAAGGGCTTTTAAAGGGATATGAGTCTTTCCTGATGGCAGTAGGTTTCTGTAACGTAAATTTTGTTGAGGGTGTTGCACACATGTTGCCTGTAGTGTCAACAGCTAGTGGGTCCCAGCCAGTCAGTCTGAGTTGAGTGACACTCTCCATATGCTCTGTGCTGCTGTTGATAGTTGTGCAATAAGTTGTAGGGCTCAATAGGCAGGCAGACATTCTTTCCACCACCATTTGGCTGAACAAAACATGTTTCACAAGCACAGAGCCCTCTTTGCTTTGGGGCCTCTAAGTGGTAGGAATCCTGCTGTGCATTTCCACATCTGTGAACTGCTGGACATTCTCAGTGCTCTCTGGAGATGTGGTGATTGGGGAAATAACATGCTTCAGGCGCAAGAGCATGGAGAAAAGCAATATGAGAAGGATAGCCAGTAGCGTTAGAAACAATCCCACGTACACGTAGAGGCTGGAATATTTATCTGCTGTTGTGTCTACTTCTGTAGCCAGAGTTGGAAAGTGGACGCGGCCAGTCAGGTTTCCACGGAATTTGAAATAAATCTCAGTCATTGCTCTCTGTCAGCTTTGGTCCATTTTGCCTATTTACCCTCAGATTTCCTGTCTTCCCTCACCAAACTTACAGAGGAGGTCAAGAGACAAAACTTAGGACAGATGGCACAATGGCTTCAGCAAGAAATGCGCCATCCTCTTGGTCTCAAGACTGCTGGTTCACATATTCAAGCAGACTGCATGAGACAGGCCTTTGCAAATCATTTTGCAAGTTGCTATTAGAATGACAACAAGCATTAGAGACTTGTGTTTTACACTGCCATCTGGCTTTCATTTTGTCCTGAAAATGCTTCGGTCCTTCTTTTGGTAGGTCATCTCCTTTGGTACGTGAAAAGCTTTGGTCCTTCTCTCAAACTGAGCTGCAAAGGTTTGCACAGCTTTGGTCTCTGCAAGTGCTGTTTTCCAAACAAACTGAGTCAGCTTTCTGCCAGCTTCTCCCACAGCAGGTGGTTTATCCTTGTATGAGCTGGGGAAGGTTGTTTTCTGTTTTGTCAGACTGCTGGGGGAATCTCTTCTCTCCTAATCCAGGGCTATTGATACTTGCTTAAGGAGTATGGAGTTTTGAGTTTCTCATTAGGAACAGTCAAAAAATTGGCTTTCTAAAAGGAAAAAAATGAGAGAAGGAGAGAGAGAGAAATGAAACCAGGTACCAAAATAGCCTAGCCTATATGAGGTATCTTTAGAACAAATAGATAAGAAAACCCTTGTCACACTCCTATGAGACACCTTGATAGAGAAAGACCATGCAAATCCAATGTTAAGGTCTCCTCTGTTAACACTCACTACTTACTTCTGGGTAAGAGAAGGACCCACGGTCTATGGAATTAGATGTCACAGAGGAAGGGAAGATATGAATCTAGGCAGCATCTTCCACCATGTGTGTCTCATTTATTGTTTATCAGGGCCCTCTGTTTCTGAGGCAGGATGCACCTGGCAGGCATCCAGAGCCCTACTTGTCCCACTGGGGCAACTCTGCCGCAGGATATGGCACTTCACTCCCCTCCTGGGAGCAGAACTTACTAGAAATAGGGGGTATCTTAAGGTTTTAGCATTTTCAATTCTTCCAACTGGAAACAGAAAATGTAAATGACAAAAATTCACTGTAAATGGTGCATCCAAAACCATCATTTTCTGCTTTGATAAGACCAGAATTTTGTTTTTAGCATTGAAACAAAGTGATGTAGTAATTTATAATGTTCACTACATATACACCTACATGAGATGTGAATAGAGTTACATTAATATGATAATATACTATGGCAGTCAGATTAAAATGAAACATTAGGTCAAAATGATAAAAACTCTGATGCTTTTAGATAAAGATTTCACCTAAAAGACATATTACTGCAAAACATTTTGACAGTCATGGGCCTTCAGTTTGTAAAACGTAGCTGTTCTATTGACAATCTTTGGTTATGTTCTCCCCGTGCACCAGTGGAAACAACACCTTGCTGTTCTTCAGAGAGAGGTGGTTGAAATCTGGAGGCCTGAGTCGTCAAGGGGCTGATATTCAGGCTTTCATTACAAGCAAGACAGACATACTTTGGCTCACGTGATGGGGAAACATCCAATGTGCGGCGTTTTTGGAGCAGGGACGCTGGGGATTGTCTACAATTACCTCCCAGCTCCTGCAAAACCTTCTTCAGTATCAAAGCATTTGAAATAACAGCAATCCAGTTTAGGAAATATTGGGCCATATCCTGCTTAGTAATAGGCTGGCTAAGCTGACCCAAATTGCTGACTGAAAAAATTGCCTGGGGATTTGACTTCTGCAGTCCCTGCATGGGTAATGTATTCTGTGCTGGGCTTTGTGTAGGAGGTTGTGGGCAAGCATGGTAGAAAAGGGCTGCTCAGTATTTTTCCAGGAGCCGACTCAATCCCTTTGGAGCCAGGTATTCTGGCAGCAGGGGTGCTGATGCAGAAGCATGGGACGTGAAAGGGGAGGTTCTGTTGCAGCCAGGCACTTTTGCTTTCAATTACAGGGCAATAACTCTGTGATTTTCACACTTCAAATGTATAAATGGAAATTCTTCCCCATGAAGAATATTCTTACGTTACACAGCAGGTGGGAAATAGAGGGTGTGATGGCTACTGTCCATATTAAACCTCAGTTTTTACAGTATGGTTTCTATGTTGATAATGAAGTGCAATCAGTCTGGAATCTCACACTTGTGTGAGTTAAAGCACAGAACAATGTCTTTGCCCATCTCATCTGCTATCTTACCGAGAGCAAAAGTCAGAGCTAGTTTCTCTCCATAAGGAGCAGAGAGCCTAATGGCTTTACATACTTCATAAAATTAGACTGCAGAATGCTAAGGACATTAGTCTGAAGTTCAATAATTAGCTACAAACCAAGACATTGAATTAACAAAGTTCAGCTGGGCATTTATTGATAAAAGGAGCAGATTAATAGTAAAAAGTATTAGCAATGGGGAGCTGGCACAGCTTGCTTTTTATTTTTAAGTCTCAACTATAGAACTGTCAGGAGCAACCAACTATTAAGACTATTGAAAGCTGTGAAATTAACTACATCTTTTCCAGAAATGAGGCAGAAATAATTCAGTAGCTCCAGGCAACCCCAAAGATTTCTGCTTTTCAATCTACCGATTATCTCATTGAGCACAGGTTTTTGGATATTTGCACACTCCCCTTTAAGGAATAGAAGCTTTAAGATTGTAGGGAAAATATGTGGTACACAAAGATTCTGAAAAAAATGTATAAAACAGGTCAGCATTATAACTTTGTATGACTCTGATTACAGGAGGCAAAACCTCACTTGTTACCCTGAGAAGCCCTCAAGTCCACGGACAGAGATAGTAAGCAGAAGTTTGTTATGGAGCAGAGCAGGATAACTAGAGTCCACATTCCCTATGATCTAAATTGTTAATCAAGGCTTAGTCGTCATTCTCTGTCTGGACAATACTCCCATTTCTGAGAGGTGCCAAGCACCATTAGTGTTCACTGATGCTCAGTGGGTACAGATTGATTCCAAGCAGACACTTCTTTTTTAATCAGTTTGTGATCGTTTCGCAGCAAGGATTTAAAAAAATCAAACACAACCTATTTCATTTAATAAAAATCAGTAATGAAAATAGAAGCCTCATACAAAACAACAGAAAGGTTTTTTCTCAGAGTGTGTCACTGAGGAAATTCATGAGCCAAAACTTCATGGGTACTGAAATTACCACCCTCCCACTGCACCTATGAGGGTTTGGGGAGCTTCAGGTTTGGGAGTTTTTGTGAAGCCTGCATGTCCCTAACTCTGCAGCTTTGTAGATCACAGAGGAGCAGAGAGAAAGAAAGATTGTCCCCAAAACAGTGCAGAGAGACAGTACAAATTGATCTTGCAGCTGCAGTAAATGTCTTATCTTGCCTTCTTGCTTCCTTTTACTCCCATATTTGGTTTAAGTGCCACTTGCCAGCAAGGCATCTCTGAAAGTCAAAGCAACTTTCCTGAGTTCCTTTTGCTTTTCCATCTGATATTAAAACTACTACAAAGAGGTAAGTGGGACAGAATAGAACAATTACTTGTGTGACTTCTCCAAGGCTGTTAATTTAAACTGAGCTGAACCGGCTGGCAAGCACAGAAAGGTTTGGTTTTGAACACACAGAGTACCAGGTGTATTCTGTCTCGGTGATCTTTAGAGAAAAAAATCAGCACTGAAGAAATGCAAACAAAGCATTAAAGTATCAATTCCATCCATGGCTTGCATTTTCTCCAGGGAGGATCTGAGGGAGAGGAAAGGGGATATGTCTCTTCTTTCAGTGGCAGACAGTAATTTTTGGTCTCATGCTGAAGTGCAAGATAGTATGTCAGTGTCTCAGCTTTGGTAGTGCATAGGAAGAGAACAGAATAAAGCATAGTTACCTTTCAGAGCAGGCAGGGGTGTTGGGACTAGGCATTAGAGCAGCTGGTTCAGACCACAAGCTTGCTGGTGATTTATCTAGGAACATCTCCTCCCAGGTAACGGAATTTGTGCAGAAAAGATTTGCTGTCTTATTACTGGTGTCAGGATATTGTCTTTTCAGCAACAGACATGCCAAGTGTACTTTCTTCTCCTCTGCTCTTGGTTCTCTGCTCACATGGTTCGCTGACAGGGATGGCTCTTACTCCGGATCTTGAGATGCCAACTGACAGTCTAACTGAACAGCCCTGGTGATGCCCTTCCTTCACAGGCAGTAGGAGTAGGGGGCAAGGAGCTTCATGAGCTTCACTGCTTGGATGGAAACAGCCAGTCCCCTCCTTCAGCAGCGGTAGGCAACAGTTAGAGCAGAGAGGATCGGTAGTGCTCGATGCTGCTGCAGCTCGGCTGCAGGCAAGGAGGGAAGGGAGGGAGGCTGTGAGCTCAGCTCGCAGCAAAGTTTGTACAAGGTTTATCTTAACCCTTTCGTGCTTGCAAGTGGTAGGTAGACAAGACTGAGCTGCCTGCTAATTGTGGAGTAAGACATGAGCCAGGAGGACAGGTTATCAGTTTCTCTCTCTTAATTTCCTAGAAGATGCAAAGGCTTTTTGTTTTGTGGCTCTTGGAAAGGATTGCCTGGTGAGGGCTCCCAGCTAGGTTCCTGTCTGGAACCATGCACAAGTGTCATTTTTCAGCTGAGACCCTCAGGATTGTCCCCAAGTATTGCTCTTTGGCGTTGGAGCTTTTTATGTATTTTTGTCCCTGTGTTTACTGTTTGATGGTTTGGGAATTGCCATGTGGCCGGTTTAGTTTACAGGTATTCTCTCCCTTGAGTAGTTTGAAACTCTGCATGAATAAGCATATCCCCAACTTTGCAGTATTGTGATCAAAAAAGATTGTCACCAATTTATGAATGCATGAAGCACAGATCTACCTACAGGATGTCACAGAAATGAGGCAGAAGGAGCCAAGGTTGAGGTGAGAACCATCGTGATCCCTCTGATAACCACGCATTTTAACCTCCATTTCTTAGCTCCCCCCAGCTGACAAAGTAAGGATGTTTTGTGACCCTGTTCCAGTTACAACACAAATTAGGTTAAACCAAATCACGATAATTTAATCACTATAATCACTATGAATCACTATAATTTTAGTTGTGTGCATGTTTCAGAAGGGTGATGGGGTCCAAGGTTGCCTCTGCTTTACACAGTGTGGCTGAGTCTGTTGGGGACAGATGTCAGTTTGGGATGCATTGCAGCAAGCCCCAAGGTTTCACCATTAGTGGAGCACAGCTGGAGGTGACCGGCACATAGGTGGAGTAGCCGCAGTTTGCATCTCTAAGCACTGAGCTATGTACAGCTGCATGCAGCTATATTTCACACGTTCATGTCCCTTGTGCCCCAGCAGGTGGGTTGGCTGGAGGCACCTCATGGGATGAACCTGACCCACAGGCCCACAGTGGCCAACTCGGCTTGTGGCAGTTCCCAGTGCCTACAGGTTGTCTTTCATGGCTTGTACCTTGGGCACTGAGAGCAAGGTTCCCCTCTCGAAAGTGAGTCCCACACAGAGGTTTGGTAGATACGAGTTCATTCTCTCTGAAGCTTTCTGTGTCACAAAATAGTGACATTTAATCTCAAAACTGTCTCCTCAGAATAGCTCTCCCTCTCTGGTCCCCCACGGCCACAGCCTGAGCAGAGGTGCCAAGGGGTAATGAAACCCAGAGCTGCACAACTCTTTCATCCTCCTGGGGTGGAGGCTTGTATTATAAATCCATCTCTCTAAGGGCTTCAATCTCTGGAGCTCACAAGCACAGTGTATTATTGCAATGCAGCACTATTTAGATAAATAAAACATAGTCCCTGGAAAAAATACAATTCATCCACGTTTCTGTGGTGGGATGAACCATCTGAAAGCCAAGACTTATAAGACAGCTTTGATTGCTGATTTTATTTCACATTTCCTTTGTTGTAATATCATGTGTAGTGCCCAGTATTGCAGTCTAAGTCCCTGCTAGTCACATAGGAATGACAGTACGATGATAAAGAAGGAAGGCTATGTGTATTTTTCCCCAGAATTCATACAATTACTGCTTTACCAACGAACTACCTGACAGCACCTCCATACCCTGGGTACACATCCTCTTATTTAAGAATAAACAAGAGAGAGGTCTATTTAACCAGGAATTATGTTGCTGGTTGCGTTACGAGCCCCAGAAGAGACAGACGTGTTGAAATCCTGCAACCCTACTTTCTCTATAATGCTAATGAGCAGTGCTGAAATGAAAGGCTTGCTCTCTCTGTCCATGCAATCCAGCTTCTCTGCTCAGCTTTTTTTCCCTTTGTTGATTTTGCAGTAAATTATCTCTCCCTTTTGTAGGACGAAGCTGCTGTTTGTTGGATGGGTACACTTAGATTTCTTGTTTCCTCTGTAGCAGGGTATAATAAAGACAGATGAATTTTAGATAATGCCACAATTTATACCAGCTGAGGCTGATGAATGCTTGACTGACTGATTGCCGAATTCCTGAATTGTTGAGATGTAGGCTTTCTCTCTATGTAAATTTTTGGGCCAATCAATGACAAATTTGTACTACATAAAATGAAGGTGTACAAATTCCCCTGGAAATACACAGAAATATGAGCCCAGTGAAAGTAATTTTTCAAGCAGCCATTAAGAATTTGGGGGCAAAAGACTAGGGAGCTTGTTAGGTTCTTTCCTTTGCATTATTTCACCTGTGCCTCAAGCTTTGTATCAGGTCATTTTACACATCTTTCTCATAATGGTCCCACACCAGTCTTAGAGTGAAATTTGGATTTAACAGAGAGCAAATAAGATCTCTGAATGACTGTTAGTGAGTATAATCTGTATGTTCCTGTAGTGTTTCCTCTGTTATCCAAATGCATGAATCCTATGAACATAGTAAATGCATACTTTGCATCTTTAAAAATTGCTTTCAGTGCAGCTGCAGTGAATGGAGAAAGAGCTGTGCATTCCTCTCCCCCATGTTGCTTTCATAGCAGACACATCCCAGAATGGTTTATTCAAGCCCACAGCTGTATAAAGGCTTTCCACCATTTGTGTCTGTCTGTGTGTGGGAGGGTCAGGGTCAAGCAGAGGTTTCTTGCTAATGTAGACGCTGTATATTGAACTCAGGGAAGGGCAAGAACTTGGTAGGTGCCTGTGCCCGTATCAAAGATGACAGAGAAAATAGAAGCAGTGGCTGAGTTTTCAGTATTAAGGGCAGAAAGTGTGTTAAATTAGAGCAGACTTTTAACTCAGAGCTTTTACGCCTGAAGCGTATTCTATGTTTGGACATATTTTCCACCTGTTGTTTAGAGGTTACATTTAATACTAACTCACCATTTACCCATCACTGTCCTTCCCTTTCCTCCTGTTAAACAATTTCTCTCCTTGACCTATGTGGTTAATCCCTGCCTGGATGAGCGTCTGGCTGACTGACCTGTTGTGCTGAGCCGAGGCAGCATGGCTTGCCTGGAGTTTCACTAGCTTCCAAAGGGCTTAGGGGGGAGTTCTCCCCTAAGAGTGTTGCTAGAAACCTGCACCAGGTGGTTTAGAAATCAACTCAGCACTGTGAACTTCTATTAGTATTCATTGCTTACGGCAATAATAATCACACTTAGCACTTCTGTATTTCAAGACACTTCATTGTTACAATCCCTCAGTGAGGTACTGTCAGATAGCGTTGAAGAGGACTGACAAGTATCCAATTTTTAACAGCTTTTGTGGCTGTTACAGGCTTTGTAGCTGGTCGGTGTAGCTACCCAGGGGACACCTCCTTGAAGAGGTGCTCAGCCCCCTCTCTAGCCTTAGAGGCCACGAGGTCCAAGTCCCGAGGTGTCCAGCTGATATTAGATATTTTACATGGAAAAAGACCCGTCCTTTACCTTTCCTGCCTTCCCCACCCCTGCCCTGGCCATCCACATGGCCCCTTGCTGCCACGAGGAGAGTTAGATAACTGGAACTGCCTACGGTAGTTGCTTGGGGAGTTGTTCTTGCAAAGATCAGGGTGCTTCCTAGTCTCCACCTAGAACTGTACAAGTGCTATGAACAAGAAGGTAAGTCACTATGGAAGAAGCAAGTGACAGCACTTAGTGCTCCTTGTCTTGGCAGAGTGGAATCTGTTTTAAATGTGTTTTTGTTTTAATATGTTTTGTCTTTATAGCCACAACACCGAGTGGCAGATGATCTATATCACAAACAGGCTTGTGGAATACATAAAAATAATGTTTCAGTAGGTTTTGAATCAGGAGTCTATAATGAATGTTTGGACTTTGAAATATTTATTACTCATTCAGATTTGTGTAAAATAGGTTTAGCTGCCTCCAGCTTTAAGGGAGAAACACCACAGTCCATGGGATAGCAACCTTGAAAGCAAAGAAAGTTGCCTGGAGCTTGTTTCTTGCTTAGGCCACTAATGGCCCCCAAAAAAGTACTGATTTCTCTCTGTCTCATTTCTTTTTCATGGAAAGGGAAAAATTATTAGTACCTTGCCCCCTGTAAACAATCTGTTAATACTAAGTGCTACGCAAATGCATGTGCATGGTCACGTGCCTGCTGCCCCAGAGAGCTGAGTGCTTTTCTCTCTGTGCATTCCCACACAATCTTGTTTTGTCCAGTACAGCGTGTCTGAAAATGCTTATGTGTTTGGACTAAAAGACTTTTGTTACTTTGAAAGGCTTGGGGCTGTTTTGACAATTTGGCTTTGTTTTGAACTTTCTTCATCAAAAATATTGCAATACTTCAGTTTATTTAGATAAACTTATTCTCCCACAGATAACTGAAGAAATTCAGCCTAGTCTGATCTTAACTGCTAATTTTTAGGAACGTGTCAGTGAAGGCCTACATTGTCCTGCACAGAATTCTGTCTGAAACAGTCCTAAGCTTCATTTTTGTGGATGAGCTTGTGAAGAAGGCATTGCAGGTCCCCAAAATAGTGTTACCACTCACAGAAGAGACTTCCAGTGCTGTAGGTAAGTTGATGAGAGCTAGCTCAGGTGGAGCCAGCTGGCAGTGAGCAGGGTTGTATGGAGAACCCTTGGAGCAAGGGGTATCTAAAAAGCAGATTCCACCTGGATCCAAACTATAAGTACATGTCAGCCACCCTCCATCAAGGTCCCACACAGGCTCTTGTGGGCCTTGGCAAAAATTAGTTGAACAATGAGTCAGGGATAGAACAGATCCTGTGTTCTCCAGCCCATGGTATGGAATACTATTATTTCCTCTGAAGTAGGACAGTTCTTGCAGCAGTGCCTATTTTTAGGGAGTTCAGCACAATTTCTAGACCCCAGAGTTTCAGGTCAGTCTAGGGAAGCTTTCAGATGTGCGGATCATCTGGTTTTGGCTGGTCAGTTGCTAAGATACAACCTGAGAGATGCTCACATGACAGTGAGCCACTTAATTTTAGTCACTTAAAATGGGCACTTGTTTTTAACACTCACGATCAAGCTTGTCTTACAGCCCATCTACACTGCTTACCAGATGATCTTAACATGACTGATGACAATGCAAAATAACTACTAACAACTGGGCCTTATTTTAGAAACAAGATAGCAGACTGGCTTCCAGGAGACTGCAGTGCAGCATTTGCTGGGAATTGGGTCACTCACAGAATTTTTTTCTTGTCTGCATGACAAGGCTGGTGCCACAGGGGAGACTTGGCATGGACCTCAGTATCAAAACCAACACCTGAAGTATGTATATGCGTGAAACAGGCATGTTTTGTGCTTTGGTGTTCTATCTGTTTTTTTCTGAAACTCTTGACTTTCTTGATGGTGCCTGAAAATCTACTTGTTCATTTTTTATTCCCACTCACCTCCGCAGCGCATGGCTCCATGCTCTGGCTGTGGACAGCATTGCCTTCAGTGTGACTTAATATTGGCCCATGGGCAAGTGGTTGAGTCACTCTTGAGCCACTGGACATGGTGTCACCACAAAGCCCATCTCAGCCCACCCAGAGCTGGGCCTGTCTGCGTGCAAAGAGCCCTTTGACTCCTGTGGGCTTCACACAGATTTTTGCCTGCAGGAACAGCTCGTAGGGTTAAGGCTTACATCCGATTCCCTGAAAGGTGATTTTCACAGCACAGATGATCTGAGGAAGGTCTCAAATGCAATCACACATGTTAAAACATGTGTCTCTCCTCCTGTTACAGCCAAAGGTATCACCTGAACTTGCCAGGCAGCACTGTAATTACAATGCTGATCAGTAAAAGGCTTTTTCTTCAGAGTTCAAATCTTCAGCAGAACCACCCTAAAGCTGGGGTTCACTGTTATGCAGGATGGTATTTTGGTCTGAGCCCAGAGCTCAAACTCAAGTATTCACTAATTCACTACTGGCAGGTACCCATGCGGCATAGCTTCCAGAATCTTTAAAATATGCACAGATATTCCCTGAATTCTAACCAAATCCTCCCAGCCAGACCATAAAGCTGAATGCACAGTGTGTAGAGTGTGGGGAATGCTATCTGCAAAACAGTTAAACCCTTCTCTGAAATCTCCGATGTCACGTTATTTGCATGATTCACAGTTAACAGATGGCCTGATGCCTATATTGAAGGGGACCGATTCTTCAATTGTTATCATTAAATAATAATGATGGCAGTTTATACTGGAAGGAGAACAATTTTTTTATGACCCCATTGCATTACTTTTTATTTCTTTGGTTTGTTTGTTTCAATTCTGGTCTTAAAGAAGAAAAATCCCTTTTCTCAGTTCTTATTTACAAAATATGCAGCTGAGAGAACTCTGCCCACCCACACACTTCGACATTTCAGATATCAGCTTTTCCATCCAGGGTTGGATGAACTCTTTCTAAGCCCGTTTGGAGGAAACACGGTTGAAATCTTTACAGCAGGAGAGTGAAAAACAGCTATAGATGCAAACACTGCCATCTGTGCTCTGCCACCAGTTTTCGCTGCAATTTTTAAGAAACCTTCCCTTTGGATGTATCTGTTCTGTAGAGGAATCCTAGGCTGCTGCCAACTGTACTAAAAGAGTTGTCATAGTTTAAGCTGAAAAAATTATTCAATTGATACAAAAGCCTATTAGCATGGCATTGTATTAAATCTACCAAGGGTTCAGATTACCCCACATCCATCTCCTTCAGAGCTTCTGACACCTTCCTCAATACGGCCTTGCTCAAGCAAGGTGCTTGATGTACCATGGGTCTGAAAAAATTTGTTGAATCAGTGCTGCTCAGCCCCATTGTCATTGGGTGGCTGCCTGTGGTTACCTGTACCACGTAGCAAAATTCATCTTACAGCTAATATGTTCCTGATGGGTTCTGTCTGCATGGGGATTCTGGTGCAGAGGGACATAGTGCCAACAAATACCAACATCACAGATGTGTCTGGGAATATGGTTCTTTTGTATTTAACCTGTGAGTGGGCATGAGAACCCATTGGTGCTTATCACTGAAATAGTCAGGGACATCAGAGTTGGAAAAATAGCCTCACTTTCTTCCTTTGCATCATAAAACACCCATTCAAGGATTTCTCTTTAATCTACTTCCCAGGAGTAACCCTTCCCAATAGCAGGGATCCCTCACTTGCCATGACTGCCTAAGCACTGCTCTTGCTTCTACCTGAAAGCATCTGTGCCTTAACATCTGCCATTTACTGCCAAAGAGCCCCAAAGTTCTGTTCTGTGACATAGACCCCATGCATTGCTCTGACCCTATGCAATGGTATCCCATTTTATTCTGCTGCAGTGAGGGAGCAGGAAGAGTTACGTCACATAAAACAATTTTGAAATCCTTTGTGATTCATTGGATGAAAAGATGCTACACTATAGTCAAAATAATAGGAACCAATACTACCAGTCAAGATGGGTCTTGAGCCAGAGTTCCAAACTTTAATCCCCAGTTGGTGCTTTTAGATTGCTGAAGAGGAGGAGAGCAGGCAGGATGAAGACAAATGAAAAACAACTGCATAGTGTCTGTGTTTGAGTTCCCAATCTGTTTCTCTGGAGGCTTCTTTATACAACTTTTAGCATCTACTGCTTTGCACTAACCGTGGAGACAGGATGTCAGCCTAGACAGACTCTCAGTCTGAGTCGTGACAGCAGTTGCTATACATTTATGGTAAAGCCAGGGGTTTTTCCATTTGATGTCTTTGTTTGTCTAATAGCAGTCACAAGCTCCCTCTTCCCCAGCCTCTGGGTCAGTAACAGAACAAGCTCACTGGCCAGTTCCACTTAATTATTGTTCATTTTTGGTGAAGCGAAGAATAAATGTCACTGTGTGACTGTGCTTAACTAATGTGCCTGATTATTAATAGCCAGTTTTGGTCTCCCTCCCAGCCTATGTGCCACAAAATACATTTCCCTTCTGTCTCCAGGATCAAGTTGCCTGGGAAGTCCCTGCTCTATGAAGAGACTGGACAAAAAGCTTATTGAACATCCCTTCCTTTTTATCAGAAGACTGATCTCTCTTTTTATTTTTAGCACGTTATCAACAAAAGTTGCTTTATTACTTCACTTTTCATAGAGGAAGATGTGTTTTCAATTCAGACAAAGAGCTCTACCCAGAAAAATTCACCACATGGTTCTCCTGCATGACACACATGAAGTCCACTGCTTGGTCGCCTGGTCCTTTTTTTCTCAGACCTCAAACACACACCACACCCTGCCTTGCTCTGCACAACCTCGCTTAGTTCTCTCTGCAAGCAGGAGGTTTATCCGTGCCCCAGATCGACTTTGCCAGCTTCTCCCAGATTCTTAAACCCCAGACTTCTCTAGAGCCTAGGCATCAGCTCCAAACACTGACCGTTTTGCCACATAGATCTTGTACTGAAATCAGGTGATGCTCTTTTGAAGAGAGAGAGGCATCTTGTCCTGTGAAGCAGTAGGAAGCCTCCTTGCTGGGTAGTAGTGGCCAAATGAAATGTGCATTGCTACAGGGGAGGATACTGAAAAGAGACACCCGATAGATGCCATTTTATTGCTGAAGACTAGCCTTTTCTTTGGCAGGTCCCTGTTGTTATTTAAACAGAACTTCCATGTGCTCGGATTGAAGGACATTTAAACATTCTGGGCCAGGTCTACTCTCCATACTCCTGTCTGACTGCCACTGGAGATGCAAAGGCACTCGACCCTTCCCTGGCAATGGCTTTACAAAATGTTATGTCTGTGTCAGTGTCTGTTCAGTGCTAGTGCTGCTCTCTGTAAAGCTTTCAAATGCTTTATTTACAGTTCTGGAAGAGATAGTAATTTGCTATCCTACCTGCTAATGCCAACAAAATCCTCATTCCCTAGGATTTTAGTCCTATGCAATAGGGAGGAGAAAGCATGTTATCTACTTCTGCATACAATTTATTATCAACCTTTCTTCCTGCTTCAGCTCTACTTCTTAGTGACAGGCTCAAAATAATCAAGAAAAAGAGTAGCAAATGTAGAAATAATGCAATGAGCTGCTGGTCTCTTAAGCTGTAACAGGAGCATGTACAGTGTGTGTGTGATGATCTGTGACTCTCAGCAGGGGTCAGACCTGCAAAGATTATCCTGGGAATAAATGTATGCATTTAAATGGGATGACAGTCTAAGAGATTAGACCTCTAAGGGCCACTGCTTTAAAATGAGGGAATCTCAGTTTCCAAGAGCTCGGAGCAGACCCAAAATCATCAGCTATAAGATTTTTACACCACCCTGTAGTAATTTCTGTATGTGGACACCACCAGACTGCAGTGAGTGCTCTGCATAGTTTAATGCAAACATTTGAGTCAATCATACAGATAACTGAAGAGATCATTCACATATTGCCCAGATGCAAAGCCTCTGTATTGACGATCAAAGCTTGTGTTGGCAATGCTCTGCTGGACTGTGCTAGAGTTACTCCTTGGTGGAGATATGCTTTCCCCAGGCACTTTCCCACCATTTGTGTGCTCACTTCCCAGAGCTGGGCTCCTTGGAAGAGCTGTTTGTGAGTGTGGATTTGGCAACTTCATCGCTGACATTGCAGCTGGCTCCATATGCAATCTGTGTACTGAGAGTGCAGTCCTGAAGCAAACTTTGCTGCACAATAACATCACTGATAGGGGCTATAGCTACCCTTCTTTAGCATCCACTGCACGTTTAGGCTGATAGCCACCAATGTTTCATAGAATCATAGAATACCCAGTTGGAAGGGACCTAAAGGATCATCTGGTCCAACCTTTCTTGGCAAAAACACAGTTTAGATAAGATGGCCCAGCACCCTGTCCAGCTGAATGTTGAGTGTCCAATGTCAGGGAATCCACCACTTCCCTGGGGAGATTATTTCAATAGCTGATTGTTCTCATTGTGAAAAATTGTCCTCTTGTGTCCAATCAGAATGTCCCCAGGAGTAACATGTACCCATTACCCCATATCTTTTCCACAGGATTCTTTGTAAAAACGGAGTCTCCGTCTTCTTTGTAGCCACCCTTTAAATACTGGAACCTGGTGATAAGATCTCCACTAAGCCTCCTTTTCTCAAGGATGAAAAAAACCAGTTCTCTCAGCCTTTCCTCATATGGTAGGCTTCCTAGTCCTTTGATCATCTTGGTGGCCCTTCTCTGGATACTCTCCAGCCTGTACATATCTTTTTTTGTATAGTGGGGACCAAACCCGAACACAGTATTCCAGGTGTGGCCTGACAGGTACTGAGTAGAGCGGGATTTGATATACTCCCGGTCCCTTCGTTGTTTGCAAAAGCTGAATTGCTCAGTTGCTGTTCGCTAACAGAATGGAGAGACCTTTTATGAAGTCTAGAATTTGGTTAGTTCCTCAGATCTGAGTTTTACTGCTGCTTTAGCAGTATTTGTTTCTTAAAATTCAGTCCCTCACCCATCCACTCCAATTTCTTTCCTATTCCTTATAACTCTGTACACTGTCCATCCTTGTCCCTCCCTCCCAAGTCATCCTCCCCCACACCCAGCCCACCTGAGGCTCACACAAAGCTTGCGGGAGCAAAGCCAATTCATTGCAATATTCATATTTCAGTGAGTGGGTCATATTGGACAGGGCTGCAGTGGAAAAGCAGCAGTGGGCAGCTGTTTCCCATTTATTCATATGTAACCTCTACAGTGCTGTCAGCAGAATATTGAACAAGGTTTTAGCATCTGCTTTTTTGGTTGGTTGGGTATCAGCCAACTGCTCCTGAATTCTGAGATTGACTAAGTGTC
Organism: Larus michahellis; assembly: GCF_964199755.1. Taxonomy (NCBI): domain Eukaryota; kingdom Metazoa; phylum Chordata; class Aves; order Charadriiformes; family Laridae; genus Larus; species Larus michahellis. Next base: position 37,171,673 of record NC_133904.1, read on the forward strand.
TGCATATCTCATTAGCCGGGTTAGATAATCTTTATCACTCACTGCCACAGCAAAACCTCAGCAGCTCTTAGCTCCTTTGCAAGAACATAATTGTTGCCTCCAAGTGTTTGATTCTGGTGACTTCTATTGCTAAGGCACAGCATGGGCTCTCCTCTGTTTCTTAGGGACTGTAGGAAAGCTCCAGGCTGTACTGGACTGAAAAGAGCTGGTCACTCATAGGATTAAAATCACTCTCTGGTCACTCTTGCGATTAAAAATAAAAAAGAAAGAAAGAAAAAAAAAGATTTAGCTTGCCTCTCTGCTAGATTTTAAATCACAATACAGAATTGAGGACAGTTCAGAAATTTACTGTCTGATTTACTCTTGCTGGCCCAAGGTGACACCCAGGTATTCATGTTTGTATTCCAGGAAAAACCCCAAGGACATCCCAAGAAGTCACCATTTGTGGTGGGCTGCAGTTCCTTGAAGCTTCCTCACACCAGTCAGTTCATTCTCAGCTCTCTCACCTGCTGTATGTTCTGGTGAGCAGAAGCTACTCTAGGAGTTCAGCTAGCAGTAAGGAAAAGCAGGTGGAAAAAACCAGAAGGGAAAGATGCAATCTTACAAGTCCCACAATTAAACTGTTACCTCCTTTCTGCACCTGGTTGTGTGTCCACCCAGCAGTGACTTGGGTGAACTTATTCCCTTCTCACCAAAAGCAGAGTTATTAGGAAAAGAAATATCTCTTCTCCCTGTCACAGTGAAGGCTCTTCTCTGCAGTACATTTACAAGTACTTTACCCAGTCTACTTTTAAATAATGTACTTGCCACCAGTTAAGAGGAAATAGCAAAGGTGAAGTGTATTTTCTATGCTGGCACTGATTTTGCCTTGGAAGGTTCCTCTGATCAGTGTTTCTGTCCATTTCAGTGATATAGCTTAAATTCCACTGGGGGTGAATAAAGTCCAGCCACTGAAGAACAATATCTGAACACCCCTCAGTGTAATCAACTCTGCTAATTTAAATATAAGTTCTCTGAAGGGAATTTAAATCTCTAAATCTTCTTGAACCAGCTGAGCTCCTTTAAAGTAGCAGGAAGATTTGTACCACTACTTTTTCTAGCCATAAAATTTCTCTTTCCTTTTCATATTTTGAGATATTTCATTTTCAGGGCTATAATTCCACGAGCTACCTTGATGTTGTGTAAAATGTAGACACAGTTTGCGATGCATGACCTGTGATATAGGAGCTGTCTACTCTCATCAAATATTTCTTGTAGGCAGGGAAACATTTTTTTAAAAGAAATGAAGACAATAGAGATTTCTTTCCTGCTCTTTGTCACAGAAAAGCACAATCTCAGAACTAATGGTAAGACAAAGTTCACAAATTAATAACTTTATTCAAAGAAAACCTGCATTACTAAAACTTGGCACATCAGTCTCTACATTCACACATTCCTATATGCAGAAATCAGGACTATCGCTTTTGGAGACACATCCTGTTCTTTCTGGTAGTGGGACGTTGAGGTCTTTCTCAGATCTACTGACATTTAATGATTCTCTTTGTTGCCCTGCTTGCAACTGTCACAGCACATCAGATTCATTATCAGCTGAGGTAAGACTTGTTTTATGAGTCTGACAAGAAATGTTAAAGTGTCTGAGGTACTTCAGATAATTCATCTGAGAAAGAGGGTAAGTTTCTTGCACAGGAAACATGCTAGCCTGCCAGAAAGAAGTACAGAGAAGCAACCGAAGAGAGTGCACATGTACAGAAGAATTCCAGTGTCACTCATCCAAGCAGAAAGAGCAGCATTTCCATTGCCCTGATCTTGCTCATGACTCAATACATTGAAATGCCTCCCAATATTCCTAATGGCCTGAGCATCATTTTCATTTCCTGATGTGCTGCTGAAGCTTCCTTGCCTTCTGCAGCAATCCTGAAGTGAATCAGCGTGCCAGAGAGGATGAGGCAATTAAAATAGTATCCCTGATGACAATGCATGGCAGTAAAAACAGAAGCCCATTTGAATGCCTTTGTGTTCATCTGTGTCCAAAGTCACAGGGTTTAACTTGGCTGTTACATGGTTTACTCTGCTCCTGGCTTGCACCCACAATGCTTTAGCAGCACGAAGTGGTGCAAGGCCAAGCCAAAGCCTTTTCAGAAGAAAGGGTTGTTTAAAGTGATGCAACAACCCTCACCTCATTGAGGTGAAATGGCAATAAACTGGGATTAAATTTAAGTGACATGCTGATTATTCCCCCCTAAAGCTAATGATGGGGGAGATGGGTGCTGCCTGGTTTGACTGGTACATGAATCCGAACTGAGCTCAGTTCCTGATTTAAGATATGGATACCAGGCCTGGAGCTAGTTCCATGAGCAAGTAATAGCCATGGTACCAAATTCAAACAGTAGGACCTGAGCTGCTGATGCCTGGGAATTATTACTGTGTGGTACTTGTTACTAGGTTTCTATGCAGCATAAAAAATACAAGGCAGAAAATCTCTGGGCATGGGTGAAAGAGAATGCAACTGTCCCCAAAAGCACAACAGAGCTGATCATTGGGTATCAGAGGTCTGCTTGATGGTTCGTAATCCATTTCATGATGGATGATTCATTTCATCATGGGTTCATGGGATGAAGGAGGCTGGGGCATAAGTCTAATATTCTAAGACAGAATAGGTAATGTTGAGGTATCCATCATTTTCATCTTCTATTTACTTAGCACTGCTGTTTCTCCCAGAATTCCATGGGATGCTGACAATTTTCACTCTATGGTTAAAAGGTTTAAATATATTTTTTTATGCCCCTGGTTTTGGACTCTGTATGGCTACTAGGCTGGTGCAGACCAGCTTGCCTACAATTGTGTTCAGCATCCTTCATCTTCCCATGATGCTTTAAACTGGAAGTTTGGATGTCTTCTAGCTAATCTTGCAAATATCCACTAATAACATATTTCTAGAAATGGTTCCTATACTTGGTGGTATGTTGAGGATCAGGTTCATTTCTGGCTGCAGCTCTGAGCATTTTCCTAGATTTCTCTCCTAGCAGTTAGTTTTCTGTAACTCAATTAATCACTTGTGAAACTGGCTTAATTCCTTGCTCTCGCACCTTTCTGTCTGATGTGGCTTCAATAAGCATGGTGGTGGCTGACTTTGTTCTGGGGACAAAAGTGGCCTTTGCTGCTCAAAGTATTCACTTGAATACTTTGATTTACACATTTATTTCTATGTGGCAATATATATGCCACGTCATGGAAAAGCTGGTGCTTGGCAACACAAATCATCACAAATGATTGCACCATGTCACCTTCCTTTAATGACTGTGGCCTTATATACTTCAAGTAAGGGATGCAACTGGCAAGCTGACATTTCCCTCAGGAAATGCTCTGTCCCTCTTCTTGTTCCACCTCTCCCTTCATTTAGAAAATCTTTGATAATTAAATCACTGCAAAGGCAAGTGATTTGTTGTTATAATTCATTTGATAATTCAGCCTAAGCCCCACGTTTCTCTTTGTGCAAATGAAATTTGCTCTGTTCGCAGATCGGCTCCCAAGCTACCTGCTTACTCACACAACCCCTTTCCTAATTAGATGGCTGAAACCAGCAAAGCATGGCCTTCTTCCCAGCACAGATGACCTTAAGGAAACAAAAAAAGGTGCTTTTCATTAGGTCCTGGACACCCTGCCATAAAGAAGCGAGATATATTAATTTCTGGAAGAAGATAGAAAGGTACAAGAACTCCTTGGTCACTTATTGTAGGTAGCATCTCCTATTCTCAGGCAAGGGCAGCACAGAGAGGGGAAAGGGGATCTGCTGTTACACTGGGGACCCCTTATCCTTTTTTCTTACATTTTTTTTTCTCCAGTCACTCTCTACAGGCATGACTCTCACATGCAGTTTCCTAAACAGTAGAACAATTTTCTTTAAGGAGCCTGAGGGAACAAGGAGGGAAAAATGGAGGAGGCACTCACTAGAGGCCTTAACTTTTTAAAAGGAAAGTACCACAGCCTGATTGATATCCTCACATCAACAGAAGGCAAACACAGCTGCCCTTACTTCTATATTCAGATTTTTACTGTAACCCCTTGCAGCGCAAAGAGCTCAGACTTTAAGAGACTATAATAGCAAAAGAGAGTAACAGGCTTCTTGTATAGCAGGCTACTACAAAACTTTTATACTATCAAAGTGGTGTAATTTCTCTACCCTAGCCTAATCTTACCAATATCAGTAAGTACTAGGAAAAAAACCAGGGAAATCATTCTACCCCATTTCTGTTAAGTACTCTGAATGGCTACACCTGGCCTTTGCTTTGAACCAGTCCTTGCCAGCAAGCCTCTATTTAATAGGTATGTAAACCCTAATGAAGGGCAGGTTGTTTGGTAAGTTCTAGTAGTTGCTTTGTTGAAGTCACCAGGATTTGAGGCTTTGAGGTGTCTTTCTGTATGTGGTAAATAGTGTTTTGTTTGGGTTTTTGTGGGGGATGCTGTTGTTTGGCTTGGGATATTTATTTTTTTTTTTTTTGTACCTATGTTCCCCTACAAAGAGTGTGTGTGGTAGCAGTATATATGCTGACAAACTAGTTGTAGTATTGGGCTTTAATCTGAAAAGGAAAAAAAAATACTTTAGTCTGTACAAAAAGGTCTGGTTTCACCTGAGTGCTTTTTGTGCTGTAGTAGCCAAATGAGGTAAGGAAAGCCTCTGTGATGGCTTGCACCAAAGACACTGAGCAGAGCCTGTAGGAAGTCTGTGTTCAAAGTGTTGCAGACCCTGGGCTCCCTTAGCAAGGGAGGCAAGTTTTGTGTCTGTAAGTATGGCAGGGAACTGTGTTTTGATGCTCCTGCTGTGGTTTTGGTGTTCAGTTCACAATATTGTCACTGTTCTGGGGTTTCCTGACTCAATACAGCGAACTAAACACTTCCCTGAATGGCTCTCTATTTTTTTCTTTTGTGTAATCTTTCTCTCTGGTTATCTCACCTTTTCTCCTGTCTTCATGATAGTAAGCAGACTGGAAATAATTTTGTTTCCATCATCTGTTTGCTCTTAGTTAGATATCAATTGCTAGCTTTTTAAGAGTAGTTCTCTCTTCCGTAATGTCTTTTTTCACGTGTTCCTTCCCTTGCTCTCCCTTCTGTCTATGTTGTATATGTGCTCATTGCTCTAACTCGCCCTTGCTCTCCACCTCTTCCACAGCATTAGAGCTATGCTGGCAACAGGCCATGTAGCACTCCAGATGGCTGACACTTGCTGCTTCTGCCACAGGCTGAGGTAATGAGCTAGTTATTCCAGAAACAGATTCAATGTTATTTACTTCAGGGAATAGTTATATTAGAATGAGTTACTGCCTACTTCATTTCTGAAGTATGTGTTCCTTGCTAGTTAAGACATCTTTCTTTAACATGACTCTGAATCTACTCCAGGACTTCCTAACTGAGACACCGAGCAGACTGTTTCTAACAAAGGTGTAGTAGCACCTCTTCTCCTTGGTGGTGTTAGTCTGATGATGACTGTCACTTTAGGATGGCTCACCCTTAGTTTTATCCACCCCATGGCTTTTTTTTCTAGCTGGTGTGCAGAACATAAAGGAACCAAAAGCTCTTTTGTCAGCCTGTGTATGCAGCCTCTCCCAACTTGGGGGTAATTTCCTGGGGGTTGTTTGGAATGGTATTTGTGTGTTTTGTTTCAGTGCTCCAGAAATCTTATTTCCTTGGATCCAAAGCTTTTGGTCTTGTATGTCATGATTTTGCTCATGGATCCCATTGTATACCCTCTTAGATGCTTTGCAAATGCCAGAGGCTTTTCAATAGGGCAGCCAAGCCAATGAATACTTTCCTTCTGCTGTGGCTGAAACTGGTTTGGGCCAGTCACAGGGGAAAAGTTTTCTTATCCTGGAACTGGTTCTTATCAATGGGAAAGTGAGTGGAAGCACATGGAAAGGTCAGTGCATGGGGGTGTGCCTGGGAAGAATCTAGAAAATGGTGCCAATTCTGGGATGTCTATATTCATCTGGATTGTGGCTAAACTGGAGAGCAGAATTTTGGTAGGGAGAAGCAAAGCTGAAACTCTGATGGGTAATTGCTTTGTATCAGCAAGTATAGTCTCTGTTAGAGCTGTCTGCATCCATTTGGGGCAAAGGAATGTACAAAGGTGTTTAGGAAACACAAGACTGAGAGAAGAGTTATTATGTGAACGAGAGGCTCAGAAGCAGTTTTGCTGCCTTCTCTGTTAAGGAGCAGTAGCTTGAAGTTAGTATGAGATGCTGGAAATCTGGGAAGCCCCAGAGACTGAGAAAAGGACTGCTGCTTGTGGCAGCTGCTTATGAGACGTGTGCTTGTCCTGAGACTTGTCTGGTTCCTATCACTGTAGCAGAAACTCAAATAGGCCACCTTCCACATCACGCAGATAGTGAGCTTGCATCCATCTCTGTCACAGCATGGGCTCACTCCTGCTCTGAAACCTGCATGACCTAACACGACCCCTGCTCTGTAACAAATGCAAAGTGCACAGTGACACATCCGACATCCACAACCCACTAAATCCTGCAGTGGATTAGAAATATATTTATAGGAGCTGAGATGAATATTAATAAGCAGCCCCTCTCTGAAATTTAAATGCATCTCCTAAAACTACTAGCTTTTCAGCCAACATAAGTTAACATAAAACTACTGCTAATCTCTATCCTGGTGAGGGGATGGAAAGCACCCCTCCAACACAGCAACTCCAGATCTTAATTAAAACCACCGTCTCCATCAGTAGTTCAATGGATGGGACCTCCTGTCTCCTACCCTACTAGTTAGCTAGATGTTGCTGCAATCTCCTCCCTTGTTAGACAGCTTATCTCCTCTAAGGACTCCAAAATGTTCCTTCCATATGTGTTTATCCTAGTAGTTATCATCCTTTGTACAGACAGCTTTCAATTTTTCATCCCTTCTCAAGAAAACTCATGTTGGTAGAGCATGTGCCTGGATTTAAGGTTTGTTCAAGTGCTGTGAAGACTGAGCTGTCTTCACTGTTTCAGATCTAAACTCTTCCTTTTGTAAATGCAGAAGCACAGGCACAAGAATCGACTGGACTCTAATCTTGAACAGAAATTTCTCATGTGCTCTATGGAGGCCAGGCTGGTAAGGCATAGTCAGCAAGCAGGCATCTTGAGCTGGGCCCTTTCTCAGTACAGAGCTGGGCTATTGACAGAAACATGGATGAACATCACTTGGATCATGGGTTGTGGTTTGTCTGAATTTGTGTGCTAGCTTCAGTCAGTTCTGATGTGTCCCTGGGCACCTGTGGCTGTGGGCAAGTGTTGCTCCTTCAAAAGACGCAGTATGTTAACTCTGTGGGGAACATCAGATCTGCTACCTAACAGCCTTTGAAATATGGGAAGACTTTGAATGCTTAAAGCAATATTGAAAATGTTTTCTGCATGTAAACCCTAACCACCCAATACCACAAGGTGTTGAAGGAAGAGGGGAAAATGTGCCTGAACAGCAATTCACAGCATGAAGTAGGAGTTCTCCTGGAGCTAGACAAAAGGAAATCCTGGGCATGGGGAGTTGCAGAAAATGGGCTGTGTGCGCATGGTTTTATGCTGCCTGAAATGCCAATGTGTGTGAATTCAAAGCCGTGGTTTGGACAGCACTGCTCAAAGGAAACCACTTGCATCTAATCTTCATCAAGGGTGTGGAAGTAAAAAGTGACACTGATGCTGCTAAGTCTCAGCAGTCAGTGACCACATGCCTGTGGTGTGAACTTCCCATGTGTTAGCATTGAGAAGCTAGGAAGAATTTTATGGAATGAGTTAAAGGCTATCAAAATGGGTTGTTCAGGGAATACCATGGAGGTGTGTCTACTGTAGAGTGGTTGGCTAGAGTCTAAAACAGTAAGATATTCTCTTTAGTCTCTGAGCTACTTCAAAGATTTAATTGCAATGGCACAGAACTTCTCTGATCCTCTTGCTACTTTGCTTTTAGCTGCCCATGCTGCTGACCTGCACGGCTCAAACAGCTGTTACAAACAAACTCCTATTGGGTGCCCTCTGCTGGCACTGCATTTAACTGCTTCCTGCTGGGGGTAGCAAATAGAAGGACACCTACAAAAGGGGGTCAAGCAAGCCTGAAGTGGAAGTGCATGGTAACTTATTTTCTTCAAGTGTTTTATAAATCCTCCAACTGATTGTCTGCACTGGCTTAGCAGACCTTGTGTTAAAGGGAAGAAAGCTGTATTGTGTGTAGGGAGCCTGTTCCTAGTGTCTGTCCTGATTTGAAATGGTTTCTTGCTATCATCACCCAATGGGCCACATGAAACAAAACAATAATTAGCATCTGCAAAGTCTTCATTTGGTCTGACTTGAATCAAATAAGTCACACTACAGGTAGTGTTTCAGTGCAATATTGGCTAAGCTGAAATTCTATCTCTGGGGGTTGTTTTCCCTAGAAACAGTTAAAATGATAAGCTAGTACAGTTTAAGCAAGGGTTATTCTGGCTCTCATGATTCTGTAAGGCAAAAACCAGAGTATGTCTGTGTTCCTTTTCTACTTTGGGGATGGTAAATCCCAATGTGCAAACTGAAAGGTGTGGGGGTTGGATTTCAAAGAGGAAGTTGAAACACAATGCTATCATTTCCTTTGAATTAAATCCATTATCATCAAGTACTAAATGTCTTGTTCAGCTTTACCTGAATTTTGCATCACAAGTGACCACTTTACTTCTAGCAGGATGTAATGTGATGCTGAACAGACACTGCATATTATGATGATGAACAGCCATTGCCCAGTTGTCAGTTCTGTAGCTGGGTATGGGTGAGAGCTATACTGCTGCACCCTGGGTTGGGGGGCAGTGGGCACGCTTCAGAGCTTGCAGCGTCCTTGCATATCACCAAGCCAAAAAGTCAGGATCTTTCCTAGCTTCTTGCTGCCATGCCATGGGGGTGGAAGGAGAGGTGATGAATTTCTGTCTTGCTATAGCAGTCCATACAAAAGATGGACTAGCTGTTGTTCCTGCAAATCCTTCCCGGGATTTCATGGCCCACAGCTCCAGCAGTGCTGCTACTAGAGCATCGTGACTGCTTGTGGTCCCCATGTGTCCTTCCTCTCCTTTCTAGGGACCCGACAGCACGGTCGTGAGCATCAGTCACTCCTAACTGATCAGCACCTCAACAGGGATCACTGTTTCCACTCCTGATGCTCAGATTTACCACAGGGTGGCATCGTTGTTGTCTTACAGACACCTACGGCACAAGAAGTGGCACACAGCATGAATGCGAGTTGCAGGGAGGTCCTTAAAGCGTGAATGCTGGCCAGTACGTGAGCTCGCATGGGCACTCTGCAGGGCTGTGCTGCTTTGCAAGGCACAGTGGAGGTGCCCGTTGTGTGCTGAATTTACCCATCACCTGTGCCTCACAAATACTTCCTGTCACATCTACCAACCTCACAGCGAGTCAAAGTGCACTGGTGTTAATATATCTGTGGTGACGTGGATTGTGATTAGCACTGCAGGAAGTACAACTAGGCTTCTTTCTGCAGGTCCCCCTTTCACACCTCTATGGAAGAGGTGAGGAAGAAGGCCTAAAGTGAAGTGAGGGAAGAGAACCATAAAGAAAAGAATGAGAGGATCTCTGGCATGACCAGCTTGGAGATGACTGGGCTTGTGTGGGCTAGAAGTGAGACAAGCACTGCCTTTCATAATTCTCTTTCAGGGTTATGTCCACAGACTTAGCCCACAAACTGGAGGTTTGGGCCAGTCAGCAGTGTTGAGGCATGGATCACTGGCAGGGTGACCACAATGAAACAAGTCATGACTGTGCCCAGGAGACATGCAAAGACTATTCATGTTGTGGTGTGGGCCTTGAATAAGAGGTATTTTAGCAGAGTGTTCCATGTGCTTTCAGGGTTAATAACTATAAGGATCAAGCTGAAAATATTTGTTGGGTTGCTTAGTGAGTGGAAGTCACCTAATACAAGAAGCAGTTTGGATTTCTAAGTGGAAACAGAATAAATATTTAACTTGGTATAGAAAAGCACTTCATGGGTACAAAGAATAAAACAATGGCCTGTTAGTTAGTATTTATGGCTGTACTCTGTTTCTGTAGTGGGGCTGCAGTCAGCTAATCTGCCTTTCCACAGTGGTTAGAATAAAGCAGAGATGGACAAAAGTAGTAGCTGTGGCAATTATATAACCATATACCATCATCCCATTGTATAAAGGTGGGACGGTGATGTTCTGCTGGGACTTAACAATGTACACATAGCACTGGGGGCTGAAACCTATTGCTGCAGAAAGGTCCTTGCCTTTCTAGTTTAGCTGATGCTAATGGAGGAGAGGACTGTGGTTATTAGCCCACAGGGCCCTTGATAAAGCCAGTCTGCTACTGATATCCTTTTCTTGCAGCTAGCTGGGATTGAACCTGACTTTTTTTTTGCACTACCACAGCATTTCATCAGTTGATTTTTCTGACTTAAGCCACTTACCCCCATGCATCCCAGGTAAAGACCATCCTCAAATTCATAATGAAAGGAGAGCAGGTCCCACTTACATGCTGAACTATAAGTGGCTCCAGGGCTTGTTTCTCTGGACTTTGAAGTCACAGGAAACATCCCTATTTCCTTGCAGCTTGCAAGTAGCTGCCTTTTGGCTCTATCTCTGTGGTGACCAATAACTGCTTAGAATTGAGTTAAAAATGGAAACCTGCTTTATGTGGTGTTTGAGCTCCTGCTATCCTTGCTCAATTTGGGTGCTTACATAGCTGGTATTTGGTAGCACTTATGAGATCTCATTGAATCAGAAGTGTAGCTGACTACTTTCAGATGAGACCAGGAGTTTCTTCTGATCTGGTTCTTGATCCAAACTTTGGGATATTAGTCCTGATGTTCTGGTATGGTTCTTATTCTCCTGCTCAATTATACTGTGGTTCACAAAGTTTTCCAGGTTGGGAATTTCACCCAATGAGGAAGAACAAATAATCTGTGAGCAGTGTATAATAACTTTGTCTTAAATTGGGAGGGTTTCCTAATGCATGGAACCTGTCTAATCTGAAGATAAAATAGCATCAGAATCAGCACTGAGGAGTTTCTGGTGTCAGCTTCTAGACCAATAGTTCCCAAATCATCATCTAGTACTCTCCTGTGAAGTTAAACAATGACACAGTTTTCAGCAAGCTGCAGATGTTCAAAAGAAAAAAAAAAAGGGTATGACTTCTTCTTCCAGAAAGGTCAGTACCAAAGCACTGATAGTCATTGTCTCTCTGCTGGGTGAGATGCTTCTCTCCAGTGAGTGGTCTGTTCCAGGGACATTAGTGGAGCAGGAGGACACCCTGTCCTTGTCTCTTGATGTCTCCTACTGTAGACAAGGAGGAGAACTTCTGCCTGAAGCCATCTCTCACTTGTCAGCACAACTCTGGTATGCGTGGAGGGAACAGGGGAAAAAATGCAAAAGTTTAGACCAGAGTTCTAGTACTTGAGATAGAGCTATTTAGAAAGCAGTGTGTCTTACAGCATTTCCATTACTGTAACCTTTCCTTTAAAGATAAAACATACACATAATTCTATGTAGGTTCTCAGGAGGTATCAAAAATCTCTGGATACATCAATAGCTGCTAGGGACAGGGCTTTGCATGTCAGCATATATTTGGAACCTGCTTCCTTCCCATGCTTGCACAGTGCTCAAGTATGCCTTGTACTAGAAACAAACAAGGTATTGCTGGTTGCTACATGCAAGACCCAGCTTTTTCAAAGCCTCGTAGTAATAAATGAGAGAAGAAGAATCGGATTTGGTTTAGTTTAGGATAGAGTTTGCAGTGTGAGCTATGGCTGCTGGAAAAAGGGGACTGAAGGTGTCAGTACTGACCTTTTATGTTACAGCATGTTTTATTGTTTTCCATTCTGCCTGACTGTGGTGAATCTGTGTCTTCCTAGAGTGAAAGACTGCAGCTATGTAAACAAGAAATATCAGTTCATTGATGTTTAAACAATGGTCTTTTGGTGTGCTCATGTATTCTAATTTGCGTGAGACTTTGAGCAGATAAGTCTTTAATCTAGCTAAATGAGTTTTCATTGCTGTATCTACCTTTAAATTTTAATATAGATGCAAAGCAGTGATTATCAATAGTTTATTATAGATAAATGATATGTGTACCTGAAGAACAGTAGCAAAATACTTAAGCAGTATCTGCAGCCATGAAAAATCACCATTTTCTGTGAATTTTTATGATAAACAAGATTGGAATCATCCCCTGAAAACAATAAAAAAAAACTAGCACAAAAGCACTCTTTCCCTGCTCTGCTCTCTTCTTTTGTGGAGAGTGTAAAAAAAAAAAAACAAAAAAAAACCAAACAAACAAAAAAAAACAAACAAACAAAAAAAAACCCACACCTTTGAGATGCCTCTATCTCTCAGCTGTTACTGCTGGTAGAAGGAGGTGAGCAAGCTGAATGACAATTATTCCTACTATGTCGCTGACAGCTCAAAGCCTCTACACAACAGCTGAGCTCAGCCAGAATCCACACTCTAAATACTGATTACTCATCTCCTGCCAAGAGACAGGTTTCCTTAGAGCCTTATAGCTACCCTGGGAGTTTTCCAGCACCCGTGCTCTGCTGCCAGAGGCCAGCTGTGTTGGCATAAACACAAACTGTGCCAGAGTGTGAGCCTCCTGTCAGTAAGGGGGTTGTGCTCCAAAGATGGTGTGGGCCTGAATTGAGACTACCTGTGGGCAATCTGTTGGGGTGCATGGACCTGACAAACAGTTTTAGTACAAAAGTTCAAAATGAGACTGTGATAGGCTATGAGAACTCCAGGTTGGTGTAATTTTTCCTCTTTTGACCTCTAGTCTTTGTCCTATGTTGTGCTGAATATCAGAGCTCAAAAGCCCTTAATGTTCCCTAAGGCCACTTGAGGCATCTTTTTGTTTTCTATTTAAGATGCTAGTTTTATAGATCACATGCTTTCACTAATTGATAATGAGAAGGTATTTGTCTAGGACATATATATGGCTAATCCTGTAGCCTGTGTTGGGCTTAGTCTGGGATGAAGTTGACTGAGTGGAAGTGTCTTGTGAAAAATGACTTCTGAAATGATCTATTGTTGTGATTTCAAAGTTTATAAGATGGGCTGTTTGGGTATCTTTTACAAATGCTCCCTCAGTGTAACCTGACTTCCCTGTCACTGCCTTCAGAGTGACAGAGAGAATCTATGTTTGAAAGGAAACATCTTGCATTTCCAACTTGAATGTGACATGATCTCCCACAATGGCTTTGTGACTTTCCATCATTTAATATTCCTTCAAACCAATGTTACATTCAGCAGGCATTTTGAGAGAGCCTGGCAATCGTGTATTCAGTTAGAATTACTGTATATCATAAAATTATCAAGAAGTTATTAAATTCTTGGTCATAAGTCTCCTAACTAATATGGTGCAGCTCATGGACAACCTCAGAGAAAAGAGACATCTGGATTTCTTGCGGTTCCTTTTGTCATGACCTTGGCTGGGACTTGCAGACCATACATCATACATAATTTGGTCAGCAAAAATGTACTGACAACCTCTGTGAGGTTCTGTGTGTCCCCCAGGGTACAGGCAATGCATGTGGCAGACATTTCCATGGCTTTCTGCAAGCTTTGCAAATTGCTGTTAAGGGAAAATGCTGCCAGTGAACTGCCACCAGAACTTGGCCTGTGGAACCCACTGGGTCTGGCAGGATTTACCCAAGATATCATGGGGTGTGTACTGGGGTGGGGGTGCTTCCTTTTCTGCTATCAGGGAACTTGTTTTCAGCTGGGAAAGATTTATTAATTGTGGTGACTTGCTTGTAGTAGGGAGGGGATGGAGCCAGAAGAAATCTAGTGCAAAAGGTATTTTTCTTTTGGATGACTGTTGTGTGTGTTAATGCTTTCTCATATCTGGATGTGTTGGGAATGTCTTGAGTGAGTTCATTGAATAGCTCATTATGACCTGCATTGTTTCCAGATATTTACAAAAGTTTTATTAGCACAAGGAATGGCCTTTTCACTTGAAGCCTGCTTCCTGTTGATCCCTCAGAGGATGTAAATGCCTCTTTCTCCCAGATTTCAGCAGGAGCTTATCTGAAGCCAATGTCATCTGCTGAGATTGAGGGCATCTGCCAAGGGTGTGACACTGCAGCACAAATGCACTGACTCAGCACAGCCTCTGGGATCTGGAGGAGTGACAAGTCTTACCCAAGAGATACTGGTGCTGTGGAGCACAGGTGAGGAGGCCCACATTGGCCAGCTGCTGGAGGTGGCCTTGGAGCCTAGCTTCTGATCCCACACTCTCCTCCTTCCCCAGACCGAAATCTTTGTCCCTCCTGCTCCTTGGGGTTTTCTAGTGATTCAGGCTGTAGAAGGGTCCAGCCCTCTGACTTCAAAGTCTGAACAGCCTCTGCAGGTGGTTACAAGGCTTGGAGTGGTGAAACTATGCTACGGAGGTATTCTTCCACCCTTCTCCCCAGTGCCTGAGCTGACTTTGGCTCACTAGCACTGGTATTTAAAAGACTTTCAGATGTGTGTGGTCCCTGTAAAAATAAATCTCCAAAGAAAACAAATGTTATGTGGTGAAAGTCTGCCAAGTCCCCGTTGCTTATTAGCTCATAGTATTATGTAGGAGAGACTTAACTCTATAGTCTGATATAGGATAATTCTTTGACGAACGGTCAGCTCTTTTGAAGATTGAGGTTTAAATCCTGTTGCTCTATAGGGTCAAGATTGTGCCATTGGCTTTATGGGCTTTTAATTTTGAGTGCCTTGACACACCTGGCAGAGCCCTGAAATAGTAATTTGTCATTTCAGAGGGTTTTAGTGTGTAAGTTCACATCAAGCAAAGCTTTGAAAGCAGTGATCGTGGATGACACTTTTGAAGCAGTCCATAAGAACAGAGGTTAAAATAAGAAATGTAATGAAACATGTATGTCTAAATAGACTGACTTGAAAATGTTGATCCAAGACTTCCTTCAAAAGCTGTGATCTTAATTTAAATTTTTCCAGAACTCTCATCTGTGGTGCAGCCAGAACTTGACTACTTATCACCCTAACATACACCCTGATTGCAGAACATGCTATGCTATCAGATGCAATTTTCTGTAGAAGTCAGGATGATGTATAACAAAGCAACTAGGCATTGACATAGGGAGTACTTAAGACTGCTACATCTAACGATGCTAGAAACTGGATTTTCCAGGTATATATGAAGAAGTTAGCACAAAGTAGTCACAAAATCCCTTTTATCTAAAGCCTGTCCCTTTCCAAAGTATCCCAGTTGCTCAGCAATGTCAACAAACATCTTTATACTGATTTAGTTACCCAGGCAAAAGTCTAAACGTTAGCTTCCTGGAGGAAAGATGATTCACCTGATTTAAAGCAGATAACTTAATCTGAAGAGCTAAATTTATCTTTCCTTTTTAGATAGATGAAACTATTGATGGGAAGAAGAATTTTCTTTTCAGTTCTCAATTGCTCATGCTGCCTAAAATGGTTTAGATTACGGTGTCTCAGAGGGTGAGTCTCTTCTGATGTAAATAGATTTTGACTAGCATTAACTCCTTAAGGCCAGTGAAGCTCTTGTGCCTGACCAACAGAAATGAAGTCAGGAGCAGGCCGTTGCATTCATCAAGAAAGAGCTGTTTATTTCTATGCCTTATTGCATAGCCCAGCCAATATCTGTAGTATGAGGTGATCATGTTCTCATTTGAAAAGAAGCAAATATGGTGTGATTCCACTAAGAAAATGTGAAATCAGTCTGGCTCCAGGGCTCTTCACCTTCAGTGATGTTCTGGCTGCTGAGATCCTTCTTGTCATGTGGCAGGATTGAAGGAGGACAACTGTACTGAAGGTGATTTGGGCACTTCTTAGAAATAACTTGAGATTTTACCTCAGATGAACATTACCGTCAATGGTTATAGAAACCTTATCCTTCAGTCATGAACAAACACCAGGTCTCTCGCTGGAGCAATTCTGCTTTTAAAAGGAAGTGCCTGTACTCCAAAAATCTTCTGGCAGTGTCCTGAGCAGATATGTCCATAGAGACATGCTTCATCTTCTCACCAGTGGGTATGGTCTTGGATGTGGAAGGAAGTCAAGAGCCATTTGTTAATGCTGTTTGAGACCTTTTGCTGTCCTCAGAACTCCCCATACAAGTCAAACTTGGGAGATGAATCAGTTGTACAATTCTACTGACTGTATGGATTTACATCATCTTGCCGGGTTACCCTGGGGTTGTATCCAGATCCTTAGACAACATCTCAAAGAGTCTGCCTCTTCTGTCAAAGCTCTGTGCACTACTGAAGACTGAATTTGGTTTCCTTTTCTCTATTCTTGCTGTTACTGTACTTAGCACATGCATAATGATTTGTATCTTTTGCACATTTTTAAAATATGAATAAATTCATATTTACATCAGTATTGTGATATAGGGAAGAATTAATCCTGGACAGATGAAGCACATAGTGATAAATGGCCAGGCATTATCTATTTTGGAATAGGATCTAATGGGAAGGAGAAGGCTTAAATCCCACCTACCTCTTGCATCTGCATCCAGAGACCCGCTGAAATATGCCTTGGAGAGCACAGACCCTGCTCTCTCCTGTGGTCCTCTTGAGTGCTAATTCCTGAGGAAGGAGAGCAGATCTGTGGTCTCCTCTGTAGTGATCCCAGCAAGCACATAAGGAAGCAGACAACAGCTTTAGTGGAGGATGCATGGGAGCCTTTGAATAAAAGAATGGTTTCAGGGAATGAGAAACTTGACAAATCTCATGTGTGAAAGTTGCTGGCAAATAGAAATGAACTCTCAGTGGGTTTATGTTAGTGTTGCCTGGACTATCATGTACAGGACAGACAAAGCTGGAATAAATGCTAACTTCTGTGTAAATGTGATACTGCTGTTATGTGCCAAAATGACAAAATCTGATGTTTTCATTCAAAACAGACGCAGCGTTGTTAGGAAAGATTTCCTTCTACAGATGGGAAGACCTTACCATTTGTAAATCTCCTTCTTTTTTAAAGTAAAGATGGGACTAGCACCAGTAGGGTTAGTGGTGCTGCTCTTCTAACTGCAGGATAGAAATCTCTATCCAGAGAGCAGGTGAAAGATTTTGCTGTCAAAATGAAAGAGCCCAGTACAATTCTGTAACAGCTGAGTCCTGCAGTGGAATCAGAAAATAAACTTCTCTTAGTTTGGGATATGAGCCAGGTTGAATCTGTTGGGTTAAGCTTGTGTTGAATGACTCCGTCCTGAACCCCTTGGGGATTTGAATGAACTGGGATTCAGAGCTCTGGCTTTGGCTTGTGTCCAATGTTAACGGAGAAAAATTATTCAGGGGCACCGCATGCAGAACCACCAAGTGAATTCTCCCTTTCTGCTTGCCAGTGTAAACCACGAATGCTGTGTAAAACCAGTACAGGAGCAGAACTGTGTCCAGTTCCACTGGTCAACTTTTTTCTTAGCTGCTTTCCTAATGCACAGGAGTCTTGTGCCAGCATTGTAGCATGCTGTAGGATTGTAGCCATGACCTCCCTGTGCTGGTAATCCTATAATATTTGTGCATCAGTCTGATTATGCTCTTGGTGAGGCTAGAGCCAAGGGGAAACTTGCATCCCTCAGAACATCACCCCAAAACTTGCCCCTTTAAACTTTTTGTTTACCCATTTGTTAATATATCTAGAGCTGGAAGGAACACGCCCTTTTTTTCTCAAATACAGTGACGACTACAAGCAGACGACTGATGATGAGAGTACAAACCACTGAGGCAAAGTTACCGTGAAGGGATGGAACAAGGCACTAGGACCTAGGAGGCGTCTCATCCACCCTGGCAGGAATTTCTTGCTTGGAGCTCAGACAACAAAGGCAGAGTGAGCCTGGTTTTCTTTCTCTCAGCATCTCCACCCTGCGCGCTGAAAACCGGTGAGTAGAGCTTTTTTTTGAGTGACTTGCATGCAGAAAAGTAACAGATGTCAGATAGAAAGGAGGAATCTTTCTCTTAGTACCTTACAGCATCTGCAGTTCATTTAAAAATCAAAACCCTCTGCATCCTCTGATTCATTCCCGAAGTTGCTTGGATGTTTCATTGTTAAGTGCATGATACCAGACTGAATCTACCCCAACTAGCATCGTGGAGAAAGTGTTCCCAACTTGGGGTTTCTGTGCAGATCACCTGCATTGTCATCTTCTGCTTTATTGCAGACTGGGAACAATGATTTTTCTTGCACAGGTCACATTGACATTTTAAAATACAGGGAAGGAGCTTCATTCTGGCGAATGTAAGGGGTGGGGAAGAGATAGCAACAGCTTTTCCTAGATTTATACCTGGTTGCCAAGTGGTAGTGAAAATCCCCTTTCTGCCCTGTGTTAACATGCAAGCAACATATGTGAGTTGCATGTTCCTGGTTGTGCTGGAGGAGTGGAAGGGTCTTTCTATTGCAGGGTTGGGGGTTCCTCCTCCTTTTGTGTTGTGGTTTGGTGCGGGAGGAAGGTTGTTCTTGAGAATAAACTAGAGACTATGCAGAAATTCCTGCTTGCTGAGTGTCAGCTCGAGTCTCAGCTTTTCTGTGCTAGTGGCTTGCGCTGGGAGCCCCCCGTACTCAGAACAATGAAAGGTGAGCTAGCAGGGGCGGTGTGTCCCTTGGGCAGGGGCACTTCCAGCATTAAATCACTTAAGCCTGGAAGGGGGTGCAAATAGCCCCTTTATTTTCTCTTCCTCATTAAAGGGGAGCAGAAATGCAGTTCAGAGGAGATTCAGGCAGAAAAGAGCTTAGCGAAGCCTTGTTTCAATGACAGATTTTTCTTTCCAGTCATTTCTTCTTAGAGATGTAGGCTGGTCCTGGGAATTGATTGATGGGCTAGGAGGGGGCTGCGGATAGGGGGAAGGGTGGGCTGGATCTCATTGCTAACCCTTATTGAACAGGCTGTCACAAAGAAACTGCTTATTCCCCTGTGACCATTCTTTCATAAATGCCAGTTTATTCTAATGTTAAACATTCAGATGCTTTGGTTCCTTCCGTGATTCGACAGATTGAAGGGCTGACTTACTGGGATCTCCTTGTTTTCTGTTGCCAGAGGAAACCTCACAGGGCTCAGAGGTTTAATTCATTGCCAACTGGTGTTTGGATGAATTTTTTGGGGCTGAGTTGTGATTGCCATGTATCCCTTTGGCCCCAAGTCCCAATTTACTACACTTTGAAAACTCCCAGGTGCAGGAGCAGACAGCTCTCTAGAAACGTGTTCCCCGCCCCCAGCAGTTGGATCCCTTTCAAAATGCGAGGACCCCTCCTACCCTCAGTCCCCAGAATCAATACAAATCTGGGTCAGAGGAGGGGGTGCTTCCCAAATGCATCTGTCCTGCTACAGAAACAGCTCTCACATCAGTGTCATTTTTCTCTGTATTGTGGCTCTGCTTGGCTCTAACCTGTCCTTTTGCACTCCTTCTCTCCCCATCTCCTTCCTGCTCAGCTTCAGATCCTTAGGGTTCACCAAACTATGGAACTTGATTTTGGACACTTTGACGAAAGAGACAAGGCGTCCAGAAACATGCGAGGCTCACGTATGAACGGGTTGCCCAGCCCCACTCACAGTGCTCACTGTAGCTTCTACAGAACCAGGACCTTACAGGCACTGAGTAATGAGAAGAAAGCCAAGAAGGTGCGTTTCTATCGTAATGGGGACCGCTACTTCAAGGGAATTGTATATGCCGTGTCCTCTGACCGCTTCCGAAGTTTTGATGCTCTCCTGGCTGACCTGACCCGATCCCTGTCCGACAACATTAATCTGCCTCAGGGAGTCCGTTACATTTACACCATTGATGGGTCGCGGAAGATTGGGAGCATGGATGAGCTGGAGGAAGGTAATTAGCATCGCTGTCTGGTGCAGTGAGGAGGCGGGGTGGGAAGGGGGCTGCACCACTTGGGTCTGCTGTTAAGGTCACATTTCCTCAGGCACATGGGGATGCTTCTGCCTCTCTGTGCTGAACCTGCATGTTTCCCTTCCCCTCCAGAGAGGTGCAGGACAGGGTGGCCATGCCGGGGCTGACACCTCCAGGGTGTCCCCCAGCACGCTCGCTCAGGTGCCGATGTGGAGCCAGAGGGGTGTGTCTTACTCTTGGCTAGACTCTGGGAGCTGTCTGAGTGTGACCATGTGTCTGTCCAGGCTGGGGGGGGATCCCAGATTGGTGCCGGGGGTGACTGAGGAGTGATGCGGGTTTCCCACTGGGGTGGATGGGTATGAATGGAAAAGCAAGGGGTGCTGGGGGATTCATGTAGTGCGTGTGTAATGGGGGTGGGAGGGATTTATGCACTCTGTGTATGGGGTTGTTTTGAGGGGTTCGTGCACAATGTATGTGTATAGGGGTGTGGTCAGGGCTGTGCAGGGACTTGAGTGTGTGTGGAGTGGGGTGTTGGGGGTGAATGCAGCGTGTATGGTGGGTGTGTAGAAGGTGGGGTGTTAGGGGTTTTTTACAGAGTTTGAGGAGTGTGTGGAGGGGTGGATTGAGAGTTCGTGCAGTGTGTTTAGAGGGGGAAATTAAAGAACAAGGTGTGTGCACGGAGAAGGGTGTTTTGGGGATGATGGTGGTGGGCTTGGTGAAATTTGGGGTTTGATATGTGTGTATGTGTGGAGCAAGGCGTAAGAGGGTTAATTGTAGAGGAGGTGTTAGAATTCCTTAAGGGGTTTAATGCATAGGGTGTGTGCTGGGGTTTGCGCTCAGGGAGTGCGTGGAGGTGTGTTGGGTCTGTGTGTGTGTAAGGGGGAGTGCTGGCGGGTTCTTGCATAGCGATGTGTGTGGAGAGGGCATTGGGAGTTCATATGCTGCATTTGAATATGGTTCATGCAGGGTCTGTATGGAAGGGAGGTGTATTGAGGCATTCAGGTGGGGGGGTGTTAAGGAGGTGTATTTGGGAAGTGTTTCTGCAGGGACTGCGTGTGGTGGGGTGGGCTGCTGTGGTAGGTCTGCAGGGGAGTGTGAGAAAGCATCCCCTGTATAGCAGGTCTGAGTGTATCTCTGTCTAGAGAGGGTGTCGGTGTGCCTGTTCCTCTGAGTGTCACTTGGATTGTGGGATGCAGGATGAGTCAAAAATCAATCCTTCTGTCTGCAGGGGGTGGCCTGGGGGCAGGCTTGCTCCTGCGGAGCTCAGCTGCCAGCTTTGTCTGTGCCTAAGGAGCTCCCTCTGCAGCAGTGGGCTGCCACCATGGGTGCTGCCTTTCTCAGGGAGTGTCAGAAGGACACCCAGGATGAAAGCGCTACATGGCCAGTCCTGCCTCCTTGCCCAAGGCATGGCTGTGGGCAAGCTCTGCTGGCAGGGCAGATGAAGTGGGGTGTGCAGAGGACACACACAGCCGCCCTGCTTTTCCTTTCCCTGAGCAATTCAGATATTCCATTCTTTGTTTGGACCTGGAATATCCTGATTTCTCTGTTGCAAGAGGGGAGTTGCTCTTCCCTGTTGCCTGATGTTTTCCTCCAAGCGGATGACCTGGCTGATTTGGTGACTATATAAAATCCATAAGGCTTTTGCCTTTAGTAAAAGACAATGAATGTGAGTGTGTGAGCCACTGAATTGCAGGGGCAGCCTCAGCAGTGAGTCATTGTGTGACCTTGACTAAAGCATTTCTCCCTAGAATTCCTTATCTGTCAAGTAGGATGCTCATTTCCCCAAAATAATTTGTGGGGACAGCAAACAGAATAAATGTTGGTTTCTGCAGAGGAGTTTTATTGGGAAGAAATTGCTGCCTTTCAGAGAGATGATGCGGTCCTAGTGGAGTTATTCTCAGCCCAGTTACAGCTGTCAAATGGAGGTGTGGCCTCCCTTAATTTTAGAGATTCTGCCATGTTTCATTCTGATCTCTTAATATGGCCACAGCAGCCTTTTTCTAATGGCAGATCTCGGTCCTGCTTGTCCTAGGTTTTATGTAAATCTTTAGGAATAACTCCACAGGAGAAAATGCAGGTTTTTTTTATACTCTTCCTCCTTTTATATCCTTCCTGCTTTTTGTCAATGAAGTTAAGAAACCTTTAGTTGTTACACATGCTTTACACTGGGTTTTGCTGCAGGTAAGAAGGTACATAGTTCTTGAAAATATTTTTTACTGGTTAAGGTACAGGCAGGAGATGCTGGCATTTGGATTCTGTCTTTGTTCTGCCAAAATGGTATCTGGAAACAGCACTGAAGAAGTGGCACTAAAACAAAAATAGGATTGTCTGTGTGGCTGTGTCCTCAGCAGAGCATCAGCTAGGAAAATACAATCTGAGCAAAGTGAAAACAAAGAAATCCAGTGTCTGAAAATGCAAAAGTAGATCTGTATACTGTTATTGACAGTTTAATGATAACAACATTCCCATTTTTCTTTGGATGACCTACGCATCTGTTGTATAAAAGCAATCTGGGAAAGACATTACTTTTGATTTATAATACCATGGTTGTAACCAACCTTGTGGTAAACTATGCTATAAGCTTGTGTGTTTGTATAACTGTGTGCTAGGTACCTTCATGGAAAAACAGAACTTCAGAGTAATTTTGCATACAAGAACAGCACATACACAAACAGTATACGTTTGCTATATAAATTAGCTTTCTGGTTGGAGACCGAGAGTAACTAAACCAGTTCTAGTTGCTATAACGTGACTAATTTATTACTGTAATTTCCAATAAACTAGTAGAACCTAGGCAAAGAAGTCATCAGACAGGCGCATCTCAGTAGTTTAATTGCAAAAGCTGGTGAATTACTGATAATATTTCACATCACGTTTTAAGTACTTGATTACTTCTGCATGATTTAAAAATCTGCTTACATGGTGTAGTCTGAATGTACTTCTGGAGAGTAGAGAATGATATTGCACAATACTAATATCCTTGAAACAGACATTTCAGGTGAACAAAACCTTCTTGGTGTGCTGCTAACAAAAAATGGTTCTTGCAAATAAGCCTTTTGGTCTCTAGACCCAGACTTGGTAGTCTTTTCTTCCCTGGCATTCAGACTTGTTCTCGTAAGGTTCTGGATGGATGTTTTAGTTCCCAATTTGTCCAAGATGGAACAAGTGAAGTCTCTCTTACTCTTTGATCACATTGGTCTTAGCTGCCAGTTGGGATGTGCCTCCTGGTCCTTTCCTGTACTGAACTCTAATGCCTCACATTTTGGAAGCCCATCAGGACTCTGTCACATAAGTGCTTTTTGCTGCTTACTGAGTTCTTCCTCACCTGTTACTGGCTGCTTTTTCTATACTGTCTCCTGTACCACACAGTGTACCACAGAGCTGTCTATGTCCACGTCTCCCAACAACCTTCTCTCAAAATCCATCTTTCTGATAATTTTTGTTCTTCCTCCTTTCACTCCTAACGGCAGTCTTCCATCACTGTACTCATTGTCATAATCTTGACTCTGCATTTTCAGCATTCAGTTTTAATGGATATGTAAATAATGTACATGCTGCCATTGATTAGGACTATTCCTCCTTAATCAATATGTTGGTTTAATGCAGTACAGCATCCTATTACTGCACTGTTGCAGCTGATCCTGACTACAGGTAAATTGCTGACAGCATCTCCCACCTGTGTACATTCTTGGCTGAGTCAGGAGTGGATACTGGGCCCAAGTGTTGCTATCTATCATGCTTGTTTTAGTCAATAAGTGAATATTTTGGAAAAGAGCACTGGATGATCTTTATTCCCTTTCATATTATAATTGGTTCTAGTGACCAAGGCTTTAGGAAGTCCAATATATGAAGCTGCCTTTATAGAATACTGGTGAGCCACTGTTGCAATAGTTAATTCTGTGCCTTGTGCTGTGAGAAAACTTGAATATGAAAGATACTTAAAAAATCACGTGCCATCTTTTCCAGCCTTGCTCAAGCTGATATTAGAGCATCTTACATTGTCATCTAAGTTGCTACTGAAATCTAGTTGCCTTTGACATCTGGACAGGATGGCTTGTTCCTTGGTTCATTTTGAGTTTCTGTGTTCTTGTATATTCGTCATGATGGGATGGCAAATTCTCCCTGACTCAGCTCTGTTTGCTCTTTTTCTTTGAATGGAGGGCTGGATAAAGGTGGAAGCTGATATTATGCGTTGACATAAGCAGCAAAAATGGCTTAAGAAATGCTGTTCTTGGCCATGTATTCCAAACTCAGGCTGCAACTTGTCCCCATTGTCCCAAAGATGAGCTCTTTGTGGGACAAAATGTTTTTTTGGAGAGTGAGGGAAAGGCACTAGGGAGACTTCTGGCTGCTGAAGCCATTGCAGTTCCGAGTTAACCTCAGTACTAGTGGAGACTAGTTTTTCTCCTCTGGAGGGAGGGATGATGCTTCCCCAGAAGCCAAATTCCCCACTTGTAAAGATTAGATATTTGTCACAATGTATTTAGAGGCACCAACCAAATGGGGCATCCTACTGTGCAAGGCACCATTTAAATGTGTAAGAAGAGATAACTCCTGCCCAGGGAGATTATGGTCTGAACACATCGAGGTAGAAGGAGGAGTTAGTACTGATGAGGAACTGAGATGCAGAAAAGCAGTCTGACTTGTTTATCCTAAGTCCGTAGATGAGACAAAGATGGAAGTCAGAGCTCTGAGCTTTCTTGTTCAAGTGCTTTTGTTCCCTTCCTGAGCCTTTTTCAGGGCTTGGTCAGTGGTTTGAAGGTACTTGCATATTTCAAGTTTTTTATCATAATTGGACTTTGGACCTACTTCTAGTCAGTGGCTGGTTTCATGTGAATTAAGCATCCTTTGCTATGTATAGTCGGGGTCAGAGACACATGGAAACAAACCCATCAAATACAAATATAGCATGGATCAGACATGGTCAGTAAAGGCAGAAATGCAGGCACAGATTAAAACCAGAAACTGAGAGACTCAACATTTAGCTTAAGCTGTAGACCTTCTCCCTCTGACCTCCTGGTATGCTCAGGCTGTTAGGCAGGGCACAGCCCCCCTTGCATTGCAGTTGGAGGGCCCATCCAAGGGTGGATTTATGCCCTTTTCCTATGCTGGGCTACTTGTCTGAAATTTGTTCTTGCCTCATATTAAACATTAGAAAAAGCTGAATAGGATTTTGTTTTGCTTGGTAGGGTTTCATTGCAAACATTCTTGGGCTGTAAGAGTTATTCCAGAAAGTGCTTCCAGGCTTTTTGTATCCTGTCATGCTCTGGGGAATCTTTTCCTAAATCTTGTCCAGGAGTGTTTAAAGTAATCATAGGAGGGGCTCCTCCCTGGAGCTGTACAGAGCCTGGTGTGTGCTGGGACTGAGGGGTTTATAGGAAGTACATTGAAATCCCCACCCAATGTGTGCATGTTCCAGTTTGCCTGGAAAATGGAATTCACATAGTCCAATCCTGAAATCTTGGTAACCTGTGACGTTGTTTTCTATGGCTGTTGTCCTGATGGCTTGGCTAATTACATCCTGTGTTACAAAACTTATCCTTGTGGTTCTGTTTTATTTGCTCATCCTGGCTGTCATGCTAGAACTGGTGTGGTCCCACCAATTCTTTATGGGCATCGTGTGGTTTTGAAGGTTTGGTAATCATGCATTTCTTTCACTTTTTCAACAGAATAAGAGGTGCTTCTCCCTCATGGGAGGTCTCCCATGTGGAAGAGCCAAAGGAAGGAAGCTCTTCCAGAGCTCATTTTGTCATGATGGAGTAGGTCTTGAGATAGAGGAAAATCCTTTTAAATGCTTAAAGTAGTAGGAAGTTCACACATTTGAAACTAAAGGCCTACTTTAATGCTGTATGTAATGAATTCTGCAAGGTGTTAAGTCTGCTTAATTCCTATTGCAGTCATAGTGAATCCCATGAAAGATGAAAGCTGGGCACAGTAGCACTATCTCAACTTTGCAACAGCAGAGCTAACAACCAAAATAATTGACTGCAGCCCATAGAGACTGTTTTTGGAATAACTGTTAGCAGTTACACTTTCAAAATGGCCTCAATCCAGCTTTCCTGATTTTTCTTGCAAGACTTCTGCCCACAGTTCATTATCTTGAAAACTTGCTGGTGCATGCTGAGAAAGGATAACTTTTTCTGAAAGTGCAGCCTGTCATTTTTAGTATTGTCACAAGGAGCTGCTGTAAGAGGGTTGAAGGATTAGCGCTCATCTTGAGCTTAGAGTTTCTCTAAGAAACCTTCTCTAAGGGAAACCTTATCTTTGCTGAGATCATCCCTGCTTTAGGAGCTGAATAATCGCCTTGCGCTTCTATCAAATTGGTAACACAGTAATGTGTAATGCACTCGTAGCCAGGGTAATTCAGTGTGATTCAAGCCATGGCTTCAAATGGCAAATAAGCTGATCGTGACTTAAGGTCAAAGGTCTACAGTCAGTCCATCTATTGCTAAGGGCAGGATCGAAGGAATAAATAAACGCCTTGGCTTGTTTTGTCTCGTGATAGAAATTGACACCTCTGTAGCACACTGGTGTGATGACAAGTGCCCATCATCCTGCGGGGCTTGGGCTTTGCAGCACAGAAAGGGCATCTTGCACACTGACCTGGCACTGCACTGAAAAAACTGCTGTCCTTAGCTCCATTAGTGTCATGCAGTGTGGTGTTCAGCAGCAGATTGGATCTTGTCAAGGTGATGCTTCTCACTCTTACAAAAGCTTCCTACCCCCAATGCATGAGCCTTTTGGGCTCCCATTTGGGTTTTTGTTTGGAAGTAATGACATGGCTGTTCATCATACTTTCTCATAGCTTATAGTTGGATTTCTGCAAATGTACACAGCTGCTTGCTGTCTAAAGACGTGTTCCTGAAAATATTTGTGCACAGATTTTTATAATTAGGGCTAGGGAGCAATATACTTCTTGGAGTTGTTTCTTTTGCTTTTGACAAAATATCGTATCCACTTCCTCCCCTTCCCTTCTGTTATGCTGTGCACATCTTCTGCAACCATGCTGTGTCTGTCAGTTACACTTCTTTGACTGGCATAGTTGTACACCTTGACTTCTCATTATAGGCTTAGCACAGATGGATGTAGCCGAGAAACCAAGAAATCACTCCTATTTCTATGGTAGCACTATTCCCCCAAAGATTTCTCTCTTTTGTGATCTTCTGGCCACAATACGCATGTTCATAGCTGGAAAGTTCACAGTCCTTCATCTCATGCTTGCCTGATCCTCCCACCTCATGGTAAGGTTTGGGTAAAACTCACCTGTGGGAAGTGAGATAGCATGTGTTCCTGGCTGGCAAATGGTAAAAGGGATGTGCCATGTGCCTCACTGAGGAACTTGAATGATAATTTTGCTATTATTTGAGGGTCATAAACTGAGTTTGGGAAGACATTATTTGGAGTGATTTTTAAATTCAGTTAAAACTTCAGGTTACATCTTTAGGTCAGGAAAGAAGAAAAGCACCTCTTCCCTACAGCTATAGTTCTCTAACTGCAGAAATGATGCTGAGAAGAGCTGCTATTCTGAAATGCTATTCTGAAGTGTCACTCCAAGCAAATTTCTGTCCAGTTTTAGAATTCAATAAAATATTTTCTACGGTTCGGCTTAAATGAAACAAAGTAAGAAAGGGCAGATTACATTTTCCACTTTTGCCCATGAGCTTAATTTGAAAGGCCAGTGTATCTGTATATGCACAGCTACCTAAATACCACATTTGTGGAAACAAAGCCTCAGAGAAGAGTTTTGCCTTCATGCCACTATTGCCTTCAGTGTACGCTGTTGTAAATACACTCGACAGCTATGGTGTGCAGTGAAGAATTCCAAACGATTCAGCTGGAACTAAGAGTAATAGTACTCTACCAAGCAGACCAGTAATCTCTTCCACTTACTTTAAAACATGGAACTTATTAATGGAAAATATGCTCCAACACCACACGTGTTTATAGAATGTAGCACAAATATATGCTTTCTTTCATTGTGGCATCTTCTGTCCTAAAGTGTTATGTAAACACAGATGAAAGTCAAGCCTTGCAACACTTCAGTGGCAGGTATTCCTACTTCTGTTTTTCAGGTAGGGAAGCAGAGGTGTGGGTGAGGCAGGAGCTTCCACAGGGAGGCCTGAGGCAGGGGTGAGAAGAGTATTCAGATCACTTATTCCTAGTATTGCGTTTAAACATAGAAATCCCTGTTCTTGAAGGATAATGCTACAGTTCTCTTGAGCATGCTTATAAAGTCTCTGCCACACAGGGATTACGGGCTTGGGAGGGCTTGAGTTCTTAGCAGGGCTAATTCCCTGAGAGCATTTCAAACTCCCCTTGCTGCGCTTTGCACTCAGTTGTGAAACTGGGCCTGCTCTGCACTGCGTGTTGCTTGGCTGGCGCAGATGAATAAACCACAATTTATCACTTTTATTAATAAGAAAGATTTAAAGCATTCAGTGCTTCCAGAAAACAATCAATGATCTCCAGTGGGAATTATTTATAATGTATGATACTCTGTGGGGAATCTTTATGCTTCTATTGAGTCAGTTTCAAGAAGCGTAAGGCATTAAGGAGCTTCAGCGATGGGTACTACATGGTCAGTTTATTGAGAGGTTTTGCTGACAGCATGCATGCTTCAAATATAGATTTGTATTGTTTGTTCAAGTTAACAGGACCTCCTGATGGTCGTATTGCGTTAGTTTGGGGTACACTAGTTGATAAAATGCCCAGCTGACGGTGTTCATCATGAACCTTTTTTAGCTCTCTTCTCCCTTCTCTATTTCTGCTTCATCTTCAGAAGGGAAAACAGAGTATCTGCTTTCTGTTGATAACGGTCATTTTATGCAACCAGGGATATGGAGAAAAGCTGCAGTTGGTGATGTAAGCACCATGAGTACACGCCACTTTTTGGCAAACTGGTTTAAAAAGAAAAAGTTAGCATCCTGCATCTTTTCTATGTCTGCTTGTGACATCAAGGTCTTAGCAGTAATAAGGACATAAATACTACACAGACCATTGTTTTAAGCCTATAAAGCCTTCTGTTTATTGTGTAACTTTTAGTGGTCTCACTTTATGTTCTATGAAGGAATTGCCTCAGTGCTTCCATCAAAAATGGAATTTAGTCAGCAAAAGGATGGCTATATGAACACTATACTGGATACATTATGTGCCTGGACCATAAAATTCTGTGGAAATCAGTGGACTACTTGGAAATCCATATTTATACCTTTGCCAATTGCATCTCTAATCCTGTCCTAGAAATCCTGTAATGAAAGCCAGACTCAGATGCTGGGTAGGCTTTTCAAAGATGTCCAGGCTCTGGAGTTTGCAGTAGGGAAGAGATAAGGAAATGCAGCCAGTCTGTTTATACGAAGAAGGATTTTTTTTTTATTCAAAATAGCTAAATCTATGTCTTGATTTCAAAGTAATTGTGATATTTGAAGAACTTCATTCTGTAAGATCAGCCCAATAAAACACTGAAAGAAACTCCACAAGATCCTACAGACACCCGTGTTACGCCTTCAGTTCCTATTAAAATTTTATCTAATGGTGAGACAAAAGCTTCTTCCTCTAGCAATGACTGACTCTTTTTCGGTGTGTCCTCAAGTGCTCAGCAGCCTGAGTCATTTCAGACTAGACAGCTACATTCCCTTAGGGATACTGTTTTACTGTCTCATTCTAGTAATAACTCTTCTAGCATCCATCAGATTTGCAGGCACAAAAGAAGATCCTACAAATCCTTTAAGGTGCTCTTAAAACCTTAGATAAGGTCCTATAAATTACAAACAAAGCTTGAAACTAATTTTGGATGGGATAGGGAAGGGCTTTTTTGTGAGTTACTAACAAGACTGTGTAACCCTTCTCTACCATGTCTAAATTTGGGTTTAATATATTTTTGGTTGGTACCAGCCATATAAAAGCAAGCAGTGGTATTTGGTGTAGTGTTTTATCTCAGCTGCCACTAGGTCTGTCCTCTAATAAACCACTGGTACTACAATGAATCATACTTGTTACGCCTGCTAGATTTATCAAAGCTGCTTTTGGTAGAGAACTATTCAGTGCCAGATTTTCATTATTTTTCAGGCATGATACAAAAGGTACTTTGTGGATGAATGTTGATAACCTCTTGGCTAGTAGTAGCCAAGCAAGTAGTAGCTATGTCTGTAAAGATGGAGAGGAAGCTGGCAAATTACAAAATAATTTAGGTGATTAATTTAATTTGGTGTATAGGAGCTTTTAGACAGCTTAGTTGCATCTTACTTAAATACCTTTGTAACCCTCAAACTTTTTTAACCCCTGGTTCATGTGACTGAGTGGTAGTATATAATTGCTGATGATGAAAGCTAAGGCTGACCTGCTTACTTTGGGGAAATACTAGTCATATTTTAAATAAGCATAAATATAAAATTAAAATAAGACAAAACATTTTAATATCAAGCTTTCATGGAAGTGGTAATGAAAACAGTTATAAATTATTTATATGATTAATGGGGGGAAATGTATAGTGTCTGTTTTTCAGCAGTCTTATGGGAATAACTGTAGAATTAGACTGGTGTTCATTTCTTTCAAAAGGGGAGAGTTACGTCTGCTCATCTGACAACTTCTTCAAGAAGGTGGAATACACCAAGAATGTCAATCCCAACTGGTCTGTCAATGTGAAGACATCTGCCAACCAGAAAGCACCTCAGTCTCTGGCCAGCAGCAACAGTGCCCAGGCAAAGGAGAACAAGGATTTTGTGCGTCCCAAGCTGGTAACCATCATCCGCAGTGGGGTGAAGCCCCGGAAGGCAGTCCGTGTGCTCTTGAACAAGAAGACTGCCCATTCATTTGAGCAAGTTCTCACTGATATCACTGAAGCTATAAAACTGGAGACGGGAGTGGTCAAAAAGCTGTATACCTTGGATGGGAAACAGGTAGGAGATTTTCCAGATGTTATGTCTTTTTCTTTCTTTTATCTTGAGGCTTTGCTGACTCAGAACAATTCTTGAAGCCTAAAATTAACCTGAGATGATCACTGCCATCTGTTCTCTTAGAAGTCAGACTTCTCATGCCAGTGGTTAAGTTACTAAATTTTCACCGATATTAATATCAAGTAAAGAATGTAGCCAACCGTCTGAGTGGAACAGATGCTCCGTCCTGCACGCCAGCGTGCAGTGCGTGTCTTCCAGACTAGCTAAATAAATAACATGGGGAGTTCGGCTCACAGCCACCAGTTGATTTGGCTCTGAAGCAATTGCAAGAACTCTCAAGCTTTGGATTCACTAAGTGAAAATGTGTTGCTTGACTTTCCTTGCTTGCTAAAATAAAGAACCGATCCGAGCATGCTCTTCTGTCTAGCTCAGTAATTAGCAGGAAAAGAATGGAACTGTGTTGCATTTTCTTGACTATGTGCATGAAGAGATAACATGCAGAAAGAGATTCAGATCAAAAATAATTAGTGGGTCATCATAACATGCTTCATGTCTACATTTTCCTGGAACTGAAGGAAACATCTGTCTCTTGTTAACTACACAGCAATAAGCCATTTCATATTGCTGTATCTATGAAAACCCTTAAAGGAATGTGGAGGATAACTTTGGGGACTGGGAAGAGCTAGATTCTTCAAGGAAAATTCTTAACTTGATTTAACAGTTCTGTGTCTTTTGTAACTGAGGGATGATCTTTTGTCACTATTTTTCTTGCTCCAGATTCTGCAGTATGGCAGCGGGGTTGGACGCTGGCTATTCTAGGGAATGAAGCTATTGCTTTAAATTTACTCTTTCCTATTTCTGGAGAAAATTATTCAAACACTGTCTCTTGAAATACCATGCCAACCCTAGGCAATGCATCCAACTAACATGCAGAATTTACATATGAAAACGATCATCCTTCATCCTTCCAACACCAAATATAAGCTCATAAAGTGTCCTGCACAGTCCAGGTGCAGGGAGCTGAAAATAGCATGTCACTCTAACCTGTCTGGTAGTCTTGCTTTGTACCAACCTCTGTAAAATGCACATTAGTGTCTGCTTCTAGCCTCAGATACACAAAAATCTCATCTGCTTTTCTTTCCACTTGTCTCAACCCAGCACTTCTTATTCATAAAATGGATAGTTTATACATGACTGGGTGACTTTACAGCTAGACTGTCCATAGATATAGTAGCATGCAGTAAATAAGCAGTGATACAGGGAGTGTGATGCACTGGAAAGCTTGGAAGTGGCAGTGGGAAGAGGAAGGAGAGTCAAATAATCCATCCCCACTGAGGACACCATACATGGGCACAGGACCATGGGTTTTGAATCACAGCAGCTTTAAAAAGGGTTTAGTAGACGGATCTGGCCTGAAAGCAGTTGCCTACTCATCTACTCATGCTGACACAGAGTTCCATTGTTCTCTAAATTGTGAATGAGGATTTTAATCTGAACCGGTAAATTGCCTCCATTCTTTGAGAACAGACAGCATTTTGGACGTGAGATGTTGCTTTGCATGGTGTGCAGAAAGAGGGATGCCCCAGATGATTCCACCAAACTGTTCTCTTCATCTTTTTTAGCTAGTTACAGGAGGAAGTGGTGTTTTCCATCCACCTCTGACTGGAGAACAAGATCAAATGGGCCCATAAACTGAGCTGAGCTTGTGGCCTGGTCACTGGACCAGCCTGTGAAATTGTGTTAATTACCGAGTGGGGATTTGGGAAATGCTGCTTGCTGTAAGGTTACGGATTGCTAGAGTAGTGCTGCTGTGGGGCAGACTGCAACCTGTCGTTGGAGTGGCTGCCTTGCATGGAGCTACAGCTGAGCAAGGGGCACAAAGATCTATGTAATTTAGCAATTCCTACTGCAAAACGTTGTCCACAGGAGACAGCACACCATATGTAACTCTTCTTGAATCAATAAATAAAAGGCAACCTTGTTTTTCACATGTTAAGCTCTGATACCTTACAGTGACCAGTGCCTTAATTCAGCACTGTTTTGAATGGGGCAACCTGACAACTTCACCATTGCTTTTTATTGCAGAAATGTGATTTCAGTAAAGTCTGAGTAAAGATATCACATTTAACAACTTTTGCTGGCTTTATAATTCACTGTTTTATGAAATGTGATATTTCATTGTGTGTTAGAGATGACACCACCAGGAGTTTCACTGTATGCAAATGTACACGCAGCTTTGCAGTTAGTGAAAAGAGTGAGATTTCATGATTTGACAATAATGAAATGTTTGATATTTGTTTGTGGCATCAATTACCGTTGAAGCTTCCTGAAGAGCAAGCCTGGTTCACCAAGGCTTTGTTTTTATTGGAAGGTTTCCTTCAATGTTTGTTGTTTTTTTTTTTTTAATCTAAGTGTATCTGAAACTTGCCACCTATGTATGTTCTTAGTGTTGACGCTAGAACTATAATCTTCTGCTGTGGGTACAGTGTTTGCTGTTAGGTTTTCCATGACATACTGCTCCAGAAAATCTGACCTTCTGACATGACATTAGAGGTTTTTGCATGTCTGATTCTGACATTAGAAAGAGATTCTTGAATGCCTAATTCTGACAAACAGTACTTTTTTTGCAGGAGAAAATATTCATGCAAAAACGCAAGCTGCTCAAAGCTGAAATACTGACAAGAATCCTGGCAGTCTGTCTCTTTGAGTGTCATCAGAGGCACATTACTCCCTCTGTTGTGGAATGATAAAATTTACAAAAGGAACATACAAAGGAAAATCATCCTTCCTCAGTCCATGAGCTGTAACTTAATGAGGGGAGATGATTATTTTATTTATAGGCATTTCCATGGTGCTCATCAGTAGAGTAATCAAGATGCTTTAGAAGCATAGACAGTAATGGCAATGATAGTGGTGGGTAAATAATTACATTTCTATGCACTGCAGACCTGCTGCACTTGGAGTGAGAAAGCAGTTAATTGAGAGCTGGATGGGGGGGTGTTTGAATAAACGTAACACTCAACAAAACAGTGAGGTTAGGGTTTTTTAAAGAAAATTTTGTTTCTTTTTATATCTTGGGTTGTCTGTAAAAATATGGCCCTTTTGAAACTGCTAAATTAGTATCTTGTGTTTAAGTAGTTTATTTAACTTAGTCTTGCACGTATTTCTCATGCCTTGTGCCTTGTCTATCTGTACTCAAGTTCCTTTCCTCTTTGGAGCATATCATCACCTCTTGATGGACACCCTAGAACTCAAAAGGGGTCTCAAATTGTGACCAAAAATGAGTCATGACAGAGAATCACAATAGAGATTTAAATTTTGAACTTTCATGGCCATATAGGAAATGGTATATGTCAAAGAATTCAGTGCATTAAATAAATACTATTGTGGATCAAATTCAGCACTTGGTGTCATGATTGCAACTGCTGTTGTATCGAGATGTGTAATATGTATAATTAACATATACACGGGCAGGATCAAATTTGATCTGATATATGGATCATGTTGGAAAACAGTTATTTTAGTAGATTCTTTCCCTGTTTTAAACTCATAGGTATACCATGTCCCAGACAAGTCTAGATTCCTGGGAGCACTGGCTACTTTGTAAACACATGACAGTTTCTGCCTCCTGTCATTAATAAACCAAATTAGAAAACATAATTTGAGACTGTAGATGAAGTTGCATTCAGATATTTTGAATGCAATAGTCTGAACTAGACTCTGCAAATTTTGTATAGCTTTACTGTCCTGTTTGTGCTTGAGTTTCTTTCTTATCATGGTGTACAATAAGTAGGTGTTTTTCTGGAAGAGAGGAAGCTATTTCATCACTTACAGCCCAGTGCCCATCTTCTGCTTTCTGCACCTTGCTGTGTAAGTGGTGCCTGTCTGCGTTCATTCCTGCTTTTAAGAAATGATCTGTAAAACTAATGTCTTCTGTACCTACAGAACTTTTATTTTCCTGTGCTGTCTTGTATTCTGAAGTTATATTCTGTGAGTTGTTCAGCAAGTATATGAAGAGATGTAGTAACAGAAATCAGTTCCTTTTTTCTGTGATTGGATGAGTGAGTGATACTCTGGGGTGACCGGAAATTCATCAGGCATGCTCAGTTGTAGTTTAGCATTAAGATATTTTCTGTGGTATGGAAA
This sequence comes from Larus michahellis, assembly GCF_964199755.1. Taxonomy (NCBI): domain Eukaryota; kingdom Metazoa; phylum Chordata; class Aves; order Charadriiformes; family Laridae; genus Larus; species Larus michahellis. The sequence goes on from NC_133904.1 coordinate 37,206,541, forward strand.
ATTCCTTCGGCTTTTTCTCCAGCTGATGTATTGCCATGTCTTAAGTAACTAAATACACCATTTTGTGACCCATCAATTAGCATCACCAAATAAACAGAATAAGGTGCTGTTCAGATGGAGAGCTTGTACACTTCAGTTCCACAGAAATATAGATATTCTGATCACGCAGGTAACTGAATGTGTTTTTAGCCATAATAACATACAATGATCTCTTCTGGACTTTGAAATCTTCAAGCACAGGGAGAAGTCACACATGTGCTATTCATTGGCTTTTACCTAGCTCAGAAAAAGTGCTTCTGTTCCACCTGAGTTTTAGCTGTCTCATCAGATGAAATTACATACATTTTCATATGTCAGGGCATTTGTGACTGCGCTCCCGAAAGAATTTCTAGTCTTAATAAAATGGACCCCTCTAGCAGTCTTTGCTTTGAAAAGGATTTCATGTGGCAGGTGATGAGTGAAGTTCATCTCTGTTTGCAAAGCTGATGCAAATGCCTAGGAGGCCAGCCTACCTCTCCTGTCCAGAGAAGAAGTTGCCATTTCATTTTAGACTATTTGCATTGAGGAAGGGCAGTAGCCACAGAGGGAGAAGCAGGGTGATTAAGCTCACAACAGGTTAAAGGTTGGAACTTTGGAATCAAAGCCAACAAAATAGTTGATAAAACAACTCCTAGCACTGCACTACTAGTAAAAAGCTACCTCAGATGCATCCATACAAGTTGCACTGGAGAAACCAATCAAACTTCGGAGCTGCTGCACTGTTTTTAAGCTGGGATTTGGAAACAAACTTGTAAAAACTTCATTGCTCTAGTGTCAATGCTAGCAGTGGACCAAGCTCTGCCAGGATAGTGTAGCTCTATTGATTATGTTAACGAAATTGTATCAATGTGACATAGAACAAGGTTTGTACCAAAATATACAAATGCCTCCAACAGTTGTAATCTGTAATTGATGCTCAAGAAGAAGGTGAATACCTCCATGATGTACCTAGTAACATCTGCATTCTGAAAGATCAAAGGGAAAATATTCCCTCTAGAGCCCTGGAGATAGTTAACTTACACCCTAAGGCATGAGATTCAAGGTTACAAAGCAAGCAAATTGGTTTGCATTATTACACATGTTGAGGGGTAGGATGTCAGAAACTCTTTGTCCTTCTGAGACTTTGTAATTGAATGCCCTTTTGGATACTGAAAAACTGCATTGAAGTAATGCCAGAACAAAGCAGTTTTGTGCACTCACGTAAAGCTGGGATCTAGCCCCAAAGCAAATGGGAGGGAAGAGCCAGGAGATGGGTGCAAGTGTATTTTGTATCCTGCCTCCTGCAAAAGGCTCTGCAGCAGCTAATAGGTGTTAACAGGGGAGAGGTGAGTCACATCTTCCCTCCCTGTTGCATAAAGCTGTAGTAATAAAACTGTATGTTTGGCATCTTTTTCTCAGTCCTTTCTTTTCAGTGCTTCTTGTTAGCTGCTGAGATTTGGCAGGCCTTGCATGAATCTCCCATTTTGATACCAAGAGGACAAGTATGGATCACAAGCAGTAGCAGAGGAATTGTGTGGGCAGGATCTTTGCCCGTAGCCACCTCCCCTGATAGATTGCTCAGGGTGAGGATTAACTCCCAGATCCACTCCTCCTCGTTGCTTTTGCAGACTACTCTGATTTACGGTGTTTGCATCAGATTATTTCTCTCTAGTAACCATGTGTCATGCAAGGAAGTGTAGTAATAATGTATGGGCTGAAGAACTTTTCAACCCAAGTCACTTAGGCTGCCAGACAACACAGCCTAGTTCTGTATCTTTAGGGAGCTTTTAGTCTAAGCTGGAAGTTCAGTATTGCCTGATTCATGCAATGACTAGACACTAACACAGACAAAGCCAATTAGTCCGCAGGTATCCCTTAAGGGTTTTATCATTCGCTAGAATGAATAAGCCAAGCTTCCATGAATTTGTATCTAAGTACTTATGATAAAATATTCAGAAGACTTTGCAAGATGTTATGCAGAACCCTTATGCTTATTAGTTTCTGTTTACTTAGGTCTGGGAGCCACAGAATCAGGTTGAAAATAGGCCTATCTGGAACACTGCATCCTAATTCCTGTGCTTATTAAAGCAGAAGCAGTCTGATCTCAGCAGCTAAAATCTTGATCAAATCTGTTCTCCTGTGAGCATTGAGAATGCCCTGGTTGCCATCAATGCAGACTCCAATCAGTTCCCCAAAGCATGTGCAGAGCAAGGGGAGAGCAGAGGAGACCATCATCTTGCAGACTTTGGTGGATGTTTTGCCATCGCTTTGCTTCTGCATCAGGCTCTGGAGGATGTGTCCTGCTTCCGCCTGCAACCCAGCAGGGCTTTGGCGCTGTGTATTCATTGGCATTCTGTTGTTCTGCAAATGCTGGCTAAAACTGTGGTGAATCTATTGTCCTCTTAAGGCGGTGAGGCTCCAAGTCCAGAAGCAGGCTCCAAAGTTGCGATGCTGCTTGCTGAAAATTGTTGGTCTTCTAGAAACACAAGACTTGCTAGTAGACATGTACTGACCAGGATCCACATCAACACCTGCTACTTGTGTCACAGATGGCAGCCTGTCAAAATTATTGAAAGATGCAGTCAGATTTGACCTGGTGACCTAGAAGTACGTGGCCCCTATTACTGAATCCTGGTGCTATTCACACTCCGAAAGAGACGTATGATAAAAATTCAGCCCTCCCTAGCATCTTTATTTTGGCAGTTCTTTCTGTCATACAGAGTGACATGTTCCCTTTTCACTCGGAATCCCAGGAGAGAAGAGGATTATTCACTGTAGTGCCAGAGGGTTTATCTGGGAATAAACGGGCTGAAAATGAGCAAGGGAAATTAGGCTTAATATCAGGAGCAGAGACAGGCCAAGGAAGCCTCGCAGTTTTTCCCTTTGCTAGTTGGTATCATTACAGGAAACTAAATTTCTCATTCTGTTTTGGTGCTGGAGTAGAAATCCCACCAGTGTGCAGGGTAGTCCCTCCTGCTCCGAGGGGGAGCAGGTTACCTTGAATGGATTCTGAGCAAGCATCTGTGTCAGTGCATGGACTCTAATAAACATATTATTTCTTTTGATCATGTAAAATAATCAAGTACGTGTGGTTTTCCCTGTTTGTAATGGGGAAATGTCTTGTTTATTCTGGTGCACCAGGGTCCTTAGTCTTAGGCGGTGAGTGGCATCATGTATAGTATGTTTGCTCACATCTCCCTACTTGCAGTAGCTCACAGAGTGTGTGAATACTCCCCTGAGTTCACCTGGTGTAAGACACCTTGAGAACCTGATGGTGCCATATTCCACATCCTGTTGCATGTTCCACCTCTTCTTGTTTGCCTGAAACCACTTCTTCCCTTCTCAGCTCATACTGGCCTTTGATCAAAACCCCATTTTCACTCAGTAGCAGACAAGTTATGATACAGCTCATACTTATGCTTTTCTTTAGGAAGAGCCTGCACTAGATGTGGGTAAAGGCATACCACACGATAACAGAGGCTGGTAAGAAATAGTGTGATAAGAGCTATCATCCAACATAATGGTATTTCCTTCTTTCTTGTCCCTGAAACTGCCTATGGAACTGAACTGGTGATTATTCTTTTTTGTATGTAGTATGTGCATCTTGATGGATCTTAAGTGTTAAGGAAATAAACCCATGTTGCACAGGGCTGTGACTGAGCATGAGAGGTTGTCAAAAGCTTCCTCATCTTGTCTTTTGAATGTGATGCCAGTGTCATTCAAAGGTCTCTGTATGGGACAGGAAGGGAAGGAGTGATAGCTTTCCTCATGTGCAGAGGATAACAGCTTCCATCCACCCTCTCGTCTGCCAGGGATGACAAAAGATACTGGCACAGAAATATGTGCAATAAAAGTATGTCTAAAGGAGTTGAGGAGAAAAAAAGTTGGATCCAATCCATGCAGATTTTCAGAATTGGCTAAGGGAGGCCTGCATATGTGGGGAAGTGCAAAGACAAGCCGTGAAAGCTGAGGGCTATTCCAGCTTGTGTTCAGGGCTTCTCAGGCTGTGGCAAATTGATTAGTATACAGAGCTGGAATTGCAGGCCTGCTCTTGGAGATTTGCTTAGCTCTGAATTAAAACTGAATAGGAAAAAAAAGGAAGGCTAATAACCAGACTGTTCATTGCTCCAAGCCATAAGACACACCCTCTCCCCTGCAAACGTACAGCCAGTCCTTTCTGAATGAATAGGCATAGTTCTAGTTTCCTGGTTAACAGCAAGCAGCGTGTGTGTGAGTATATGCATGTGTATCTATCTGTATAAATACGTTTTACTAAGTACAGAACACAACTCTGCAGCTCAACTTGCTGTCTAAGCAATCTCAGCTCTCCTTTTAGTTAAAGGATCCCAGGGACTATTGTGCTCTGACAGTGACATCCTTGAGTCATATTATTGTTTTTTCTTCCCTTACCATAATAAATCAAAGGCATTTTACTCAAGTCTTTAACTGCACTTTGAAAATGTTTGCTTACTTTTAAATTATTCTTTGAGATAAACGCAATTCTCATTATCATTAGCAGTTTTTAAATTATCCACATATTCTAAAATAAATGGAAAATTTATATGTATTGGCTCATGATGCTTTTCTCTCATTTTTCATCTTGAAAAATACTTCAGATCAAGGATTTTTCAACTAGAGTGGGTGGAAGATATAGCCTGGTTTTTTAACAAATTCTTTCTTAGTTTTTTCCCCCAAATGGGGGACTTGGTTATGGACAAAAACCAGACGTGGGGAAGATGAGATAATATGCACCATTCATTAGAAGGCTTTTTCCGGGGGATTTTGCTTCACTCAGAATTGGCATGAGAGGTCAGTCCTTCCAGTCCTCCAGGTCTGAGCTCTGTTATCCTGAGGACAATGAACACAACGAGCTTTATTGGCTCCACAGGAATAATTATGCAGCCACTGAGCCTGCAGGGCAGCGGGGGAGAGCAAGACTCTGGGCTCCTTCCTCGGCTCCCCTGCCCTCACCATCTGCTCTGTGCTGCTTATCTGGTACTCGGTCCCCTGCAGCTGCCAGGGCCCACAGCTCTGGTTCTGCTACTGCCTCACTGTGGACATCGCTCCCTGGTTGTGAGGGACCAGTTCAAGCCACCACATGAAACATCTAGCTATGCTAAGTGTGCTACTGGAAGAGCAGCTTATGGATACAGATGTCTGTCTTTTATTTGGGTTCTCTGAACAGGAAAGAATAATTGGTTTAGGAAAGCATCTTGTGGTGTGTGCATGCTTCTGTGAAAGAAGCATTTCTTCAAGCTATTGCTGTATCCCTGCACTCTTGACATAATCTCTTGTGGCCTTCCTCATCCTGTCATGGCCGTAATGTTGCTGAAAGAGGAACAGAGAGGCTAGGAATGGTAACTAATGGGTTTACCTGTTCACCTCTGTATGTCTGGTGGTGAAAGTACACTAGGAAACTCTTTCACCTTGATGATCTATTAGTATAGGAGAATAGAACAAATAAAATCATGGATAGGGGAGAGCCGGTGGACATTTGGACTTTAAAAAATCACGAGGAAAGTCTCCTTCAAGAATCTATTAAGGAACCTGAAGTGTAGTGATAAGGGAAAATACTGTCACAGGTGGGAAACAGGTTTAGAAGAAGAAACCAGGGTAGAAATCACTTTTTATCAGAGTGAAAATTAATATCAAGATACAAGTGGTGTTTACCGTCTTCTTAAGTGATCTGGATGCAGAAGTACTTGGTGAAGATGATGAAAGAATTATTGTAATGAAGAAATTCAGGAGACAAGTGAGAGACTTACCAAGATGAACAGGCAGTGTAATGGATGATCGTAAGTGCAAAGCAGCACACGCTGGTAGAAATTACTCTTATACATATCTTTTAAATTAAAAATAACTGTGCTGCAGAGAGGATTGGTCTTGATGAGGCAGGCTAGTAAAGAATATCTTAGCACAGAATCAGAACAACATGCTAAAGCTATGGTATGCCTTCAAAATTCAGACAGAAAGGAACAGCTTTTTAAAATATTGCTGTATTCCATTTACCCTTCCACTTCACCTCTCCATATTCATAAATGTGTCTCAGAACATGGAAGTAAATAAGAAGTATTTCCAAGGACTGTGCTGCACTGCAGCCCTCTGCAACTCTCCTATCTTTTCTTGGAGCAGGTGGAAGGAGTGGGGTAGCTCATGCAGGTGCTTGCTAACTCTTTTGTTAATGCTGTATGTTATAACTGGGACTTCGGTGAAACGTGAAGTGGGTTACAAGTGGTCAGAGTGGTGTATACTATGGAGTGTTTAGTGCTAAATAACCCCGGCTTACGTGGCTCTCCGTGGCTTGGTATGGTTTTGTGCCTGCAAGTATGAAACTGGGAGTTTGCCTGTGGCTGGGGTTCACTTCCTTTGGAGGTCCAAGATGCCTGTTTATGCAGATGTTGAGAAGCGATAGCTGTTCTACAGCTGGGGATACATCTACAGATGGGGAATACCCTAATGTTCTATAGGCAGGTGACACACGTCATCCCACTGCGTGGTGGAACATTTGAAATGGGTTTGTCAAAACTGCATGGAGTGATACCACCCTTTACGTTAGGGGCACAAAATATAGTGCTTGTAAAAGTCTTGCTCTTAATGTGTATGCACTTGTCCATTCTTGAGTCAGGTGTGTTGTATGGCCATTAACTCAGGATTTGTAACTTCTGTCAACTGCTTCTTTGATGTGTCTAACTTTTGCACTGTCTTTATATCTACAAAATAGTATCATTGGAGTGGAGAGAAAAATTATGCCTTTCACCCTTCTTCCATGCCACCTAGTACTTACAAAAGCCTGTGAAGTATTTTAATAATGGAAACAAGCAAAAAATGCAGTGCAGCCATTTCAACTTTGTCAAGAATTTTAAACCTAGCAGATAAATTATTTGGGGACAAATCCTGAGAAGCATTTGCTGAGAAGCAAAAATCTGTTTGAAACCTTAAACCTGAGCAGCCTTCCATCATGGAGCTCAGCTCTCCAGAAAGGCAGTAAGAGGACTAAACTTCCCTTTCTCAAATGTGCACATATCAGGAACCTTATCAACTGCTGGCAGGCTGCAGGATTACATGTAAATTAAGTGTATCAAAGAGTGGAGTTAGATAGCCAACATTAGGAGCTAAGAATGTTATTCTTGCCTACTTGAAAGCCCTTCACAATGGATTAGAAACAAGAACTTACATCTCTTAATACCAGCTGAAAATTGAGGCATCTTTTTGCTTCTAGTGAATTTTAATACTTTGAGAGTAAATGGTACTGGGGATTTCCTTCATTTTAGACAACCCTAGTCACAGAGGGTTGCAAAATGATGTGTACATTTCACAATCAAAATGAAAGCCATAAGGCTGGCTGAATTTTGTGTAAGAGTCTCGCTAGAGTTGTTGGCTAATGGTATTTTTAGCACTGTAAGGCAACAGAGATCTTTACAATCTTGGTATTTCTTGCAGTTTTAAAATGGAGAACAGCTTTTGAAATGCCTGCTTTTCCTTGAATTTTTATCCATGCCATGAGCTTCTTCATAAAGCTTTTGCACTGCTCTTGGCAGCAGGTAGTGATTTAATGCTGAACAGTGAAGAACTGCTCCATTTTGCACAGTTTCTGCAGAAGGCTTTTTCTTCCAAAAAATAGATGCTGGAAAAAATGCCACCTGATCCTGACATTTATTTCCAGTTGCATGTGTGAAGTGTTCAATTTGGTGTAAAACGGACGGTGAACAAGGAAAAATAGAGTTGGGCCAAAAGTGGATACACTGAGCCCTAATTTACAGATCTCATAATATTTGATATTGGTGAAAACCACTTGGTTTTTTTCTTCTAAGCATAGCTCACCAAAGACTTGCTTTCTCTTAAAAACAGAAGGTAGTTGCTACAGGAAATAGCTTATCTCACAGGTGAGAAGCAGCGTGCTTCAAGTATTCAAGCAGCAAGAGTGGATCTCAGGGCTCCTGGCATTAGTCCTAGATTCAGCTGCAGCGTGTGACCTAGGTTAGGGCAATTAATTTGGTGTTTTCAGACAGGTGTGCCTTGATGCGTTTAAACTCATAGGGAGGCTGAAATGAGTTTGTCAATGTGTCTTTACTGTTCAAGTTTGAAAAGTTTTCACACATCTCTGTCTTAGCTGTTTTTTTGTAAAACAGAAGGTGACTCATTTGTAAGACTTACTCATACTGCAGAGGGAGGGATGAATTTGGTCAGGGTTTCTCAATCCTTTTTTTTTCAAAGCACTGCCTAGATTCTGTAGGAAGAATGTCTGTTACACATTTCTAACAGTTTTTGAACAGCTAACATTGCTATACCAATCAGTAAAACATAGAGCACAGTTTGAATGTTCATTTATCTCTCCATTTTTTCCCTTCCCATTTTACTCATTCCCTGTTTGTGTGCATGGGGATTTGCCTGTTTGCTTTGCTTTCCTTGCCATATTGTTTCAATTATCAGACAATCTTTTTTCACCTCCACTTGACTTATATGTGGGTTTGACTTACAACTGGGACAATACAGTCATTCTGGCAGCTGTATTGTGGACAACCTTCTGCTGCTTTTTGGACCACCAGCTAAGATTGATTAAGAATACCAAGTCTCAATAGCATCATAACAGACTCAATCCCTCTTCATTGCATGCAGATATCGCATACAGGATACCTGAGCTTAGTACTCTAAGGGTCTGGCTTGTGAAACAAAATAAGTGTCCGGGTTCTGCCCCTCAGTGGGTGAGATCCATTGAGGGTGATCTCTTCATGTATTTGGTGTCATATTTAGGCAGGAGACAAAGCGGAGATTGATTCAGTCCCAACCTTTATCCCCTTCACATGTGCTTCCTTTCCATAAGTCATGCTTTCGCTTCTTTTTTGCAGTCTGGCAGCTGCAAGGGCTGGTTGCTTGGTGACGCTCTCAGCAGCACAAAGAGCTCTCAGCTGGGAGGCCAGGTCTGTCGGCCACAAACAGCTGGGATAATTTTATTTGTCTTTCTCTTGTTCCTGTTAATTGCAGGGAGCTGTATCAAAGTCAACATAATAGAAAAGGGAGCACCAGCAGATACTATTTATGGCTTCTTTAACATCTACCTTTTTCTCCCCGAGTTAGGGAAGTGACAGCGTGTGCCAGAAGTGGCCTGTTATTTCAGAAACACAGGAATACAATTAAAAGGTGTGATTTCCACTTCTGGTTCAGGCAGGCTCTTACCAGGTTCTATATAAAAGCAACATGTGAGACTGGGTTTTGGATTTATGGATTCCTTAATCCAATGTGTGACTGTCTACCTGCTCATTCTTTGTAATAATCTTACGCTGCACAGATCACATCTATGAAATAGCTATTCATGATGTTACCTCAGAAGGATGCACAAGAGCTGAGGAGCAGTATAAGATAAAAACAACGAAGAACTTCCAGAGATGAAAGCATTGTGATTTACTGATCTGGGCACAGGCCTTGGTTTTATGGAGTCCTGGTTTCTCACTTCTGCTCCTATACAGGCTATGTCATCCTAAATTATTTGATGTTTCAGCTGATTTCCACTTAGGGTCAGACTGGCTGGACCTTGGAGTACCAGGACTTCTCAAGCCCATACCAGCATCAGTCACGTGTTGGGTCTCAGTGCTACCAAGCGCTGAGCGTGCCGACTCAGATGCATCAAAGCATTTAAGCACATGAATAGCTAACGTGGAGGTACTTTGCAGAGTTTGAGGAGCTTTGTTAAGCACTAACAGAGGAAAGGCAGGGAAACTGGATGTGCCTGAAGCTAGTCTCTTCCTATTAATCCTATTATATTTAATAGTGACCAGTGACTATATTTCTTAAATTACTGAAGCTGTAAGCTATGCTTTTGCAGGATTTTTTTTGTTATTTCAGGTATAAATCATAATATATCTATTCTAGTCAGTTGTTAATTTTATGCTTTTGGGTAGTTTAATTATGCAAGGTGCTATGCAGTAACCAAACAAGTAAACCCTAACACTGAATATTTACGGTTCACTGATGAAATGCATACTAACGTGGATAAACTAATAAACTGATATATTAAAGGATCTGCTGTTAAACTCAGGACTGGAAAGTGTTACTGGTTTGTGCATTTTCTTGCCCAATCAAAAGCCCTGAGGTACCAAGAAAGAGGTACCTTTGACGTACCTTTTGAGAGTTTGGGCCACTCTGTTCCTAGGGCTAAAGTCAAGGAAGATTGAGGATTGTGAACTGAAGTGGAAATGTACCTGCCTAACACAGTGCTAAATCTGGCATGCAGAGCTGCTGAGGGAATGGACTAAATTGCTGTGATCTTCTGATCTGATTGTGAAAATGAGGACTCTGAACTTTAGTGCCTCACATTCGTGAGCTGTAATGGCAGGTGTTATAGGAGACACTCTGGGGTTTTAGATCTCTTTATATGCCCACATGCCTGCACAGGGCCTTATTACACAAACCGTTTCAGTGAAGAGACAGTAACCCAGGTGGTATTTTTTTGTTAAAAAACACATCCTCGAGCTATAGTCTCTTTTTTGATCTGAAAACATTTTGTCATTCTCATCCAGGTACTTAAGTCATAGTTTTCATCCCTGAGCTGGTGCTTCCCAGATATTTTTGTGCGCATGGTATTTACGTAGATTTTTTTTTTATTCCAAATCTAACAGTTTTTCTCATCAGTTACTTTCCAGTTTACTACTTCAGATATGAATGTACTGAGACAATAATCAGGGCAATCCTGTAGCTCATGCTTTAGGATTTAGAGTGATCACTGAAGGGATCAGGAAGGAACTGGCCTCTCCAAGCAGCATCATGCAAAAAGATGTAAGTGCATTTGTGAAGGAGGAGCTTCCCTCTCTTCTGAAACATCAGCTATTAGCCCCTCGCAGAGGCTATGCATCAGCCTGCACGCACCGACCCATGAACTGATCCTCTGTGTCAAATCCTTATGTAAATGCAACAGCCTAATCCCCTTGCCCTAATAGGAATTTCACACCTTAATCCTCACTATATTCAGGGGCAAAGACATTCCTACTAGGCAGTTTGACGAATGCATCCTATTTTGAGAAAAATCACTGTATAGAAGTTTGTGGTAATAGGGAAACTGTAGTCTCTGATTTGTATGGAAGACTGATGCATGTCACTGCTAAAAGTGAGGGGATTATGTTCCTAAATTGTCAGTGGATTTCAGAGAATTTGCCACACCAAATGATACCATTATCCTACCGAGTCCTTGTTTTGCCCCAGGCCCTGGCTGGCTCTTTTTGCTTTAGCTGGAAATGCTCCCTGGGCAGTGCAGTTGAGTCTATAGGAATGGGAGGAAAAGGATTCCCTCCTGACCCCTGCAGCGATGCAGGTTATTCTTCGCAGCTTGGCACCGCTCATTGTGTGCTGAGCTTCCACTGCTCGAGTTGGCAGAAGTGTCAGTCAGTGCGTGTGGTGTCATTCTGAATAAGCCTGTAGTTTACATTATTATGTAACCTCAAAGAAGTATTAAGAAGGCTGAAGTATAGCACACGGGGGGCCTGGGTAGTGCCTTGAACCCATCCTTTTCTATATAGAAACTTATTACTCTCTGTCACGGATACTTATTTCCCACCCAGCTGCAGAGCCTCATCCAAAGCTCACGAAAGTCTATGGAAGACTTGCACAGGCCTCGACCTCAGTCTGATGTTCCCAAATATTCAGGGCCTTCCATGACAAAGGGCAAGACTGACACTGTTCCTGAATCGCCACCTCTGAAAAGAAGGATGCACCAGTGTGTTTCACATCGCAGCTGAGAAGTAATTGCATTAGACACAGAGGCTCCTTTTCTCAGACTCAGAAGGACCATTTTTATCTCTTGTGCTCCTGGTTGTGAAGATTATTGTGAGTGCAAATCACACAACTGGATGTGCTGTATTAAGCATCATTCCCCCAGTCTGCTCTCTAGATGCCTCTTCATGCACACGTAGGCAGGGTGAATCTTAATCAGCTGCGGATTAACCACTAACACAGAATACAATGTGTGCACAACTTTACAAGCAACAGCGGTTAGCTGGCCGTTTGGAAGAAATCTGTGTACATGTGTCCTGTTATTTCCACTGCCAAAGCTTTTCCAAACCAGCCTTTTGTTTTAGTTTATTCTCACTGCAGAAGCTTCTTATGCCCTGCTCTCTTGTTGCAGCTCCAGTCCCTCTTGGCTGCTCTTTGTTTGCCACGTTGTTACTAGACACTTCAGTTTGGACTTGTTTCTCACCAGTGCACGAATGAGGCTCTCCAACAGTCAGGCCTTTATATCTATTCTCTGCAGAGTCCATTCTACTAGTGCAACCCTTTGAGCATTTGCATCCAAAATGCCAGTGCACTGAGTCAAATCTGCTACTACACAAGAAAGTCTGCACAAACTAAGCCTTGATTATTTTTTTTTCCCCAGGCCAGCTGGCTGTGGAAAGTTTTGTTCTTTGTAACTCTAAATACTTGTGTCGTTTTTAATCAAATTTGGCTGTAGCTCACTTAAGCATTTGCGGCTTTTCCTTAGGAATGATATCACTGTACCAGCTAGCTCCCGTGGAGCAAGGACTGGAAGTTCTACTTTATGACAAACTATAATTTAAGAATCAGCAATGTCTGATGTAGCAAGAAATGCAGTTTTAGAGGGGAAACTGTTACCCAGTTATTTAAATGCTTCTATCATTTAGAATAAACCCATCTGTAACAGCAAAGGTCACAGCATCCCCAAGAGCTAGTACTTTTACATTTATTTTTTTTTACTCATCTTTAGCACGGATTTAGTAGCCTGTGTGCATTTGGCCCCACAGAAGGCTGTCCCCTCATGCAGATGTCTGTGTCTTGGCTGGGTTCAGTTTGTGACATTGAGGAGAAATCTGGAGGAAGCTGTGGCAATAGTCAAGTGTCTGTGTGGATTCCCTGCAAATGCAGCCTTTTATGGGTTTTTCTAATGGTTTTGATAATTGCATGTCATTTTTGCAGCCTGACTAAAGCAATTCTGATATTTCCTGCTTTTGATGCCCTGCATCAGCATTTTCTTGTACTAAAGATGCTTAAGCAGACTGTGTTTATCTCCACACTCACCCTTTTATATCTTTACCACATACCTAAGCCAAGAGTTTGAAACAATTTATTATAAAAATTTTGAGGGAGGAAAAAGTATCTCATTGCAGTTCAGGCAGAAATGACAAAACCCAGAGGTTTCTTCCAGCCTCACTGGATCATGTCTTGAACGGGGCTTCAGTTCCTGTGTCCAACCTGCCTCGTTAGCCAGCACATGGAGGGAGCGGGAGCGGAGCAATGTTCACTGTCTCCCGGCCTTTCCAGCTCTGATTCCCCACGGAGCACTTCATCAATGTTGTTCCGCGTGGCTCTGTGCTGTCTCAACACCTTCTACTTGTTCGCACATAAAAATAGCATATCTTGTTGATTGTAGAAAAGTATATGGCTGTCGTCTCTTCCCTATGTCATTGCCAGATTTTAAATTGTGCCTGCAAGAGAGAAAATATCCTGTTGGGCCTGTAAGTTTAGGGAGAGACTAAGCTCCATGACACTCTGCAAACCGAGACCTTGGCCCCAGATTGGGAACATCCCTATTGCTGCAGTTGTAACAGCTACTCTGTTCACAAGAGTGGTGTCTTAATTCAGCCACCGGCTAGGCTTTCTTAACGAACTCACGCAACGAATAGCTGGGATCTGATACAGCCAGGCTGAAGCTTCCTACCTTGCCTATCAAATGGCAAGTTATACCAGTCGCGAGTGCTGATTAATATAAAGGAGATTACAGGTAATGCATGACTGAATGTGTGTGTATGTGGGTGTACTAGCATGGATCAAATTGCAGCAGCTGCTCGGTATTGCCTTGCATTGCTTTTCTGGACAGAAATGTGGAAAATGAACACAATAAACATAAATAGCCTCTAGGTTTTTATTGTTTCCATCAGACTACACTGCAGTAGTAAGAGTAAAAGGGGGTGGTGAGCTAGATTCTCAGCATATGCCCATTGGCCTTGCTCTCAGTATAAAGCAGTTTGAGGCACCATCCTGGCTGGGGATCGATAGTGTGCACTGACAGCAGCTCCCGAGGGTGTTATGCCCGAGGCAGGTGCCGTGCCTTTGGGATCACAGGGGCAGCAGATACTCGAATAGCCACTGCTGCACCGTTTTGTGGGATCCAAAAGCATCTCTTCTCATGCCTGCCAGATGGTGCAGAATGGATCTTCACCTTGCCCTCACCATTCTCTCATCTTCTTCAGTTGTCTCCTGCTGATCTGGGGGTTCTGGATTCCCCTGGTTCTTGCACATCAATAACGTTGATGTCAGGTCACATTGGCTCTGACTGGTGTCATTTGGGCACCATGCCTCAATAACTAAACTCCTTCCAGAGAAGGATAGCTATTTCTGTGCTGCTAACAGGGCTAGACTTAATGTGAGACACAGGAGGCTGTATCCTCAGCTACCGTCAATTACCAGTTAAGTGGATTTGCAAGAACTAGGCATGATACTCTAGGTTTTTATCCCCTTTCCTCCTTTTAGCTGGATAGTTGGGAGAAAGATGCTGAACTCTCAGTGAAGAGCTGTAAAAGAATTACTTGTGGGTAGCACCCATGTAATTCTCCCTGAGCTGGCACAGTGGTAGAGATGCTATTTCTGACAGCACTCAAAACAAACATATTCCCAAAGCACAAAGCGTGCAGGTCTTGAACTTGCAGAAATCCATTAACAGGGCTGGTATGGGAGTTGCCTAGCTGTCACATTTTGGGTTACGTTTGCAAGAAACCTGTTAGAAAAAAAAGATCCTTCTTGACAATAGAGCATCCCCAAAGCAAGATTTTGAGATGCTGTAAATGGGAAGGTCTGAGGTGCTATTTGCGGAGTAAGAGCTGATATAAGCCTGGAAAGCTTTATTAAAAAGAGTGCACATTTATTGATTTACACTAGCTGATAATCTGTTCCCAAAGCTCCTTTTAAAATCAAAGTGATGTAGTTCTTATTGCTTGCCCTTGTCCTTCCTAACAGTGTTACTTCTGTCCCTTGCTTAAGTGCTAGCAGTTTAAAAATGTATTTGGAAAGGGTGTTCAGAGGATTTTGAACATTATACTGTTAATAGGAGCATTGTTCTGTTGGTCTCAGTAATTGCCCAATTTCCTCTTAGGGCAATTCTGTCATTTATCCACTTAGGCACCAGATTACCACCTTGTGAAACAATTTTTGCTATTTATTCACTGCCAAATAACACCCAACATCTGAGGCAGCTCCAAGCAGAAGGTTTGGTGTTTGTCCTTTCCCTTGCTGCAGAGGAAAGAAAAAAATATGCAGAAGAAAAATCTCTCCTAATTTATCTGACCTGAGCGGGTCAGAATAATTTCTAAGCATCTGCAGTCTTGTAGCACCCTTCCCTCAGCAGAACGGGAGCTTAGTGCAGTCAGCCTGCCTGGTGCTGACCATTCAGCATCTCTGTTGATATGTAAATCGCACATCCTCCTCCTCAGCAGCCTGCCAGAGCCAGCAGCAATGATGTAACCGAGCTCCCAGCAAATCCTTTGTTTCAGCAATTGCTCCAGCTCAGTGGAAAAGCTGAACCGCTTGGGCTGTGGCAAATGAGCCACATTTAACAGGAAAAAAAGGAGCTCCAAGAAATAACTTCTCCGGTTCGCCTTAGAAGGGAAATTTTCCTCAGAGGTGCTTTCCTAATTATCTTGTTTTTATTGTCTACGTGCTGTTTGCATATGTCAGAGATGGACTGTTAGCCATCCAAGCTCCTGCTGTTCAAAGCTTTCCTGAGCCCAGGATATGACCCCTTTTCCTCTGCTCCATCAGCGGGGGGTAAGAGAAGTAGCTTTATAGATTGTACTTTGGTTCAGTAATTTACAGGGTGTTTACAGAAATGTAGTAAACAGACAGACTGGGACCAGTGAGGCAATACCACAGTGTCCAAATCTCATCAGAGAATCTGGTAAGCAAAACTGGACTTTATCAGTCCAACCATTTGTCTGTTTACACTGCAGAACACAAAATAGACTTCTGATTCCAGGTTTCCTCCATTCCTACGGAGGTAATTTAAAGACTTTTACTTACTGAGAAGACATCTGCTCCATGTTGCACTTGGCTTGTCCACTGTGCAGAGGTCATTAGCCAGTACGTGTCATTAGTGTGGTAGCAAGTGAATTGAACAGGCAAATTGAGCCTGATCAGAGGAGGGTGAGGTAAAAATCCACTTAATGTGCTTGAAGGAAAGTAGGAAAATGGTTGACTATAGAGGATGAGGGTGCTATCTTGAGCTTCCAAATGTGAATATGCACATAGTAAAAGGCTCAGTGTGCGTACCCCAGAGCTAGCTGTGCCTGTAGCATCAAGCATTGCAAATTGAGGGCTTGGCCCCAGTCTGTGTATTTGTAAACTTGACACACTCGTAATCTAGCAAGAGATTTAAGCCTATTAGCAGAGGTGCTTGTTTATTGCTCAGCTGGCCACAAAGACCCTGATTTTCTGTCTTCCTTTGCAGTCTGTACTCACTTTATGTTGGTGTAAATGACCGAACAAAGCCTGGGGCTGCAGGCAGTGGGGTCTAAGAAGAGCTACAGAAAATCAGAAACAAAGTGAACATAGGGCTCTTCTGCCTTGCTATGGTAGCATCGCTCTGGAGACAGCCTTGGTTTGCACAGGCCATTGCCAAGATGCTTCATCAGTTCATATTAGTATGGTTGACTGATAGGTGATGAACAACAGCTTCCACATGCGGCCACGGAGAGGGACTGGGACGGAAGGATACATTTTCGCGTACCCCAATGGGCAGAGAAGTCAGTCTCTTAGAAGTAAAACATCAGCACAGGTGAGTGAGGGATATGTTGCTTCCTTCTTGCAAATTTAAATGCTTGTTTAATAGGTAGCTATTTAGAAACATGTGCAGTGGGGACAAAGGGGCTTTAGAAAATTGTAGAAGGCCAAATCCTCAGGTGGTATAAATACATCATGGCAAGTGTATGTGTGCTAAACTAGGGAAGTTTATTTTCTTGTCTTGCACAGGTGGGGTATCAGTAAGGTTGAAAAGTTAATTTGTTTGGTTATAAGAGGTATCCAGTTTGATTATTATTTCAGCCTTATCAAATAGGTCACCTGCATTTGCTTGCTACAGTTGATCTCCAGTCTGAAGGGACTTAGGTAAAGGACCCTGTGCTTGCTCTGCCAGGGGTTTGCTCACTGAGGAACGAGAAAAGTAAGCAGTTCTTTTTTTTGCTTGGCATCTGCGTCTATGGATCTGTGCTGTGTTAAGAATTATCACAGGATGAATTGTAACAAAGATACCGGATCTTGGAAGTTACAAAAAAAAACCTGTAGGAGGCAAATATCCAGTGCCTTATTAATCTAGTTTAGTGTATTTAGCCAGATTCTCCTCATTCTTGCTCCAGCATTTATATAATGTTAGTGAACTAAAAAGTAAGCTCCAACAGGATTTGGCCCTTGCACACCAGTGATATGATTCAGTTGTATAAGACAACAAACATTTGCCTCATGGGGGCATGTTATAATAATCCTCTTGCTTTCTATCTGTTTCTTTCTCCCCTAGAATAAGAAAGGATATGGATATTTAAGTATGCAAGTTACCAGTGCATGGGGTTTGGACGCTGCCTTTTTCATTTGGTTTTTTTTTTTTTTTTTCTGTATCTGTCCACAAGAAAGAAAGAGTGTGGAGGGGTTCTAAATGATATACTAACTTAATGCAAATTAGTCTTGTTTATTTGTCTGATGTAACGGAATAAAAAGCAAGAAGTGGAAAGCAGTGGAAAAGGAGCCAAGTAATTTTCTTGTAGTCTGCAGGAGGGAAGTTTAGTGCATCTGGAAGGCAGCAGTGTGGAGAACGAGTATTTGTAATTGAACTGGCATATGGCAAAAGAAGTGTTATGGCAAATCTGCGTCAAAATAAGGGTGGTGTCAAATCAGGCTCAAATTCAGTAATCATAGGTGCCAAATGGATGAATTTAAGTTCAAAGTTTAGAATTGCTGTGATTACTGTGGTTATTCTGGGTTCCTTTTTCAGACTGTCCCAGCAGGCGGCATAAAAGATTAAAAATTTTAATGTAAGGACACTGACAGAGAACGATAGATTCTGCTGCAGGAATTTAGAGTGAAAAGTTCAGGAAATGTTGATGAAATAGAGAAGTACTTGCGATTTAGTCCAATGTAGGACACTCTTAAGTTTTTCAGCCCTCAAAAGCTGAGTGGTAATATGTATAAATGGATTTATGCCCCAACAGAATAGGATTACTTTGGCTAAGCAATCTGGGGGGAAAAAGAGCCCTTTCCAAAACAAGCAATTAGTCAAGTGTAAGAATACTTTAGGCACCTCATGCTTGGTTAAGTTATTCAAGGGCAAGTGAGACCAAAATCCAGGGAAATCAAGAGCATTTGGAGAATAGCATCACAGAGATCTTGGTGTTGGATGTGGGAGATAGGCTGCATCCTCAGGAAGCATGTGACCAGTGCAGCTCAGATACATTACAAAAGAAACTTGTGTTATTGTCCTAATTTTACAGATAGGAAACACACACACTGATCTTCAAAGTGGCCAAGTGCCCTTCCCTCATTGATCTGTCTTTGCCTCGCACCCTCAGTCTGCCTGGCTTGCCGAGGTCACCCAGCGGGTATGACAGCTAAGAGATGACTTCAGCATCCTTTCCCACACCTTTCTCACTCCTCCCCACTAATGGACCCTTGTTCCCCACAGTACTTAAAAGGTTTATTTCTATTTTTCCTTGTCAATTAAGCTAAACTCCCAACTGCATTGTGCTTAACTGCTGCACTATGTGCACTCCGTACCTGTTCAAAATTGCCCTTCCTGGACAAAGCATGTAGGCAAACTTCATTTATCAAAGTAAGGACTTTAGGGAGAGCTCAATTAATCTTCACTTATCCCTGAAGAACTGTGAGGTGGAAATGGGTTTGTAGATGGGAACAGCTAAAACAACTTGATTTTTTTCACAGCCCCCAAATGAACAAAGGATTCCTCGTGGGAGAGGCGTGCATGGAGAGTAATACAAGATGAAACAAAAGGGCAGCAAACAGGCTGGTAACCAGCCTTAGGGTCATTACTTGCCCTAAGCGTGGCCAGGTAGGAGAGCCTCTTCCCTACATCATTAGTTGGTTACAGGGAACATAACAATTTGAAAGAGCAGGAGAAAAGAGAAGGGAATTAGCTAAAATGGAGTCAGTAGTGCTTTTTCAGCATCCTTTGCAAACATCGAAACTTACTATTTATTATAGAAGAGGATTAGAAGATGCTTTTTGAGCTTTTTTGCTGATTAGATAAATGGCCTTAACTGTTACTGGGAGCACCGGGATGCACAGGCAATATCCTGAGGAGCACCGGGATGCACAGGCAATATCCTGACTGCTCTGGCAGAGGGAATGGTTGGAAGTCTGCACTCCACCTGCCCCAGGCTGTCCTTCCTGAGGCACTGCCTGCTCCCCTGCAAGGGCTGGGGAGAGGGAACTGCTGCTCAGTGCCTTCATCCTTGCATTTTCATGACACATCTCTGGAACTCTGTTTGTGTCAGTCCTCCTCAGTGCTGTGTGGATTAGGATGCAGCAGTGGATGCTGGGAACAAGCTGGATTGTTACCTTCAGTGAGAGAGTGAAATGCTTTATTTTAGATAAAATCAGTCAGGTTAGTATCTGCGCTTTGCTGGTCAAACAGCAAACTGGCTGAAATATGTCCAGACAAGATCATGGTATATAGTAGGTCATGGAAGGGATCTTGACCTGTTCTCGGTGTGTGCTTGTCACGGCAGCAAGGGCTTTGTTCCTTGCTTTGCCTGAGAGGTTCGGTGTCTGTGATATGCAGTCCCAAGGGACTTCTGTGGCCATCTGCTTCTGGTGAACTCTGTCTCAGTGCACTAATCTATCCCTTTGTAACTTGTGAATTTGGTCTTCGTTGTCTTGTGTTCTGCTTAGGGAACATCAAGAGGGGAAAAAACCCAAAAAAAGGGCAAAGCCGTTGCTTGTTAGTATGAGCGTAGGCGTCATTGCACACTTCCCGCCCCCCCCCCCCGCTACATTTGGAGTGCAAATTTGGGATATTGACTTGGATTTGCAAAACTGTGGATGGTTTGGGGCATGGGTTCCTAAGAGGGCTCCTTTTACCTCAGGTGCTGAGGCATCAGCTTGGATCAGCCAGGTGCCTTGAACGCTTTCTAGATCTAACAGCTCAGTGAAAACTTTACATCAAGGGCCCTCACATTTGGAAGCTACCTTCCCCAGTGGCCCAGTCATGCCTGAATCGCTCAGCATTGAAGAAATGCCAATAGTGCTGTTCTCTCTTGTGTTTCCCTGGGCATGGTTGGGTGAACACAAAGATGGTAACTTTTCCCCTTGCATAGAAGCAGATACATATATATGTCCATACATGTGTGGATTTTTAATTAGTTTGTGTAAATCTGCCCTGAAGTGTGTTGGGAAGAGGATGCATTTTGTACTGCTAAAAATAAATACATATGAAATTTGTATATTAAATTTCTCTGAGGGAAACAGGCTAAAATTCATGTATTAAATTTGAGTGCGAAAAGATAAATGGAATTTGATTAAAAAAACATAACTCTGCAAGTATACTGTTTTTAGTGATTTTGATACATTCATGGAGCTTTTTTTCAAGTGCTTTAAATCCTAACATGGTCATTAAAGCCACTAGTGATTTCTGCATACAGTGAAGCACCTCCTTATAGGAACTAATTTGACAGCATAGCAACTTACATAGCTGCTTTAACCTCTCATTCTTGAAGATCTGATGTTGAAATAATTTCATAATTTCCTCTGTAATATTGTAAAATATTATATTGTATGTTCTTTAATGATGTGAAATTATCTTTGTGTACCTGAATGTAAGTGTATAAACATACACACACATGTACAGCTCTGCAGACATGCACTTTTATGTATTTTCAGGTAGCTCTTTTTAAGATTAGCTTGGACTGTGGAATGAGACAGTTGAATCATCAGACTATGCTATATATTCTTCTTGCAGAGCTCTCAAAAGCCAGGAGAATTCTTTGGCAGGTCAATAACATATTGGAAGTAACGTACTTCACAAAGGTTCATGGTTTCCATTGCCTAATTTTTCAGAGTATGGCGCACTGCTAGCAATGGCCACCCTATAAGCCAGTCTCTTATGTCAGAAGTAGCAGCTCACAAAAAGGTCGATGTTAAGCTTTGGTTTATCTTTTGTGCAAATATGTGTTTTTCTTAATATTTTACCAATTAATAATCTGCATTTCTACGAATAAAACTTATTCCAACCAGGAGGACTGTGGGTGAAAGTAAAAGTTACAGGATGTGGTTTATATGGGTAGAGTGGCTATAGAGGTTATATCTAGAAAAGCTGAACGGTTTCCGTTTGCAGGAATGGCTTGAGTGGAGCTGGGAAGACGTGGTATGGAGTCACTCTTGTTATAATGGAGAACACATAGGCTGAGAAACCCAAGAAGAGAGAACCAAACTGGAAGCAGTACATAGCAAGAATAGGAGTTTGGAAAGTTCAGTCCCTCCTAGGGACAGGAGGGAATCACAAAAGTCACAAACAGGCACACAGGGCTACATGCAATCGTGGGTTATTAGGCACCATTGCAAAAGTAAAATGCTAGAGGAATTGGTACAAAAAGTGCAATAAAATATGCATTAACAAGATGAAATATGTATTGGAATGAATACTAAGTGGGATAAGCGTGACTCTCAACTGAAACAAATCTGGCAAGCTATAACTTTGGCTTATGGAGAAGCACCATTGCATGTTAGCCCAGTGCAGATGTTGGAGAGCTTCCACGCTGTGTCTTATTGCACAAAACATTCCTTCTTGATGTTGAGACTATACTTTAAAGGGAGATGCAGCACTTTTTGATTTCCCCTTCAAAAAGAGGGCAGGCAGGGAGCTGTCATGGCCTCCTGGGGAAGGACAAAGTGCTGATGCAGGCTTCAAGCCACAGGGATGTCCAGCTTGGAAGTGAAGTATGTTGCATGTGTGCACACAGCGATAACCTGTTTTATGAGAATCTCTTACAGAAAAAAGGGAGGAGATATGAAACGTTTTCTGTAACTCACTCCCATTCCGATACATTGAGAGAACACTGTAGAATGAACAAGGCAAACCCCAAAAGAAGAAGCCCTGGGCCCAGTTCTACTCTGACTCATGTCATCTTCAGTTTTACCAAAGGCATTAGATTTGCACAGGGTGTAACGGAGGTAACAGCTTAGGATCCTGCAAGACACTGCAATTCTGGGAGCGCAATGCAGCTTCAATGCTAAGGTCTCTTATTACCAGCTCTTCAGCGTGATGTTAAGGCTTGCAAAGGTCTCTAGCCCAGTGGCCATAGTGATTCAGAGGACACAGAGCTCTGAATACATCTCCACCGAACAAGACCGCTTTGGGAATGAAACTCCAAGGCTCCTATGGTCATGTTTCTTAGTAGCTGTTTATGATTTTGGCCATAATCCTACTGTAACTATTGCTATTAATCATGTTACTATCATATTGCTGCAAAGCATCAGGGAAGGTTTTCCAGACAGATTAATCACTAATGAATTTGTAATCTGGCTTTGATCACTCATTCCTTTTGAATGCTGGTAGGTGGAGTTTACATGCCAAGATTTTCTGAATAATGAAGATGCTGCCTCTAAGGATCCTTTTAAATTAATTTTTCAAATTTGGATCTAATATGTAAGCTGGGCTCCCATACTTGTTTTTCTCATTATTTAACTTCGAGAAGAAGGGACTTTGGCAAATTTTATAGATATGCAGGCCTCCACATGCTCCTACTGAAATAAAAAGCAACATTCTCTCTGCTTTTGGAGAAAGCTGGAGCATACAGGTAGAAGTACTTACAATCATGAAGGCAGATGGAGTATCAGAGGAGCTTGAGCAAATGGGTCTTGAAAGTGACTGACAAAGGTTCAGTCTCTAATCCTTCTGCACTGTGGTTTACAGCACTGAAACCTTTTGCAATGTCAGCAGCATCTCACATCAAATATCCAGTAAATATGGTCAGCTTTGACACAGGAAAGTATAAACCTCATTTTTGGTGAGGCATAAATGTCAGAATATTGTCTGCACAATAGCCAAAGGCTGGGTAAATTGTAATTAAAAGCATTTAATTTAAGTTAATCTTCATTAGGACCGTAATTATGTCTGCACACAAATTGCTTCAACGTAATTGTCACAGTTGTAAATAACTAGTTATATAATACTAGTTATATTCAGGATAAACTGGCTAAGAGATTATCAACTGTTTTAGAGCAAAAGCAGAGGGTGTCTATTAATGTAACTGTAACGCGAGTGTGTGTGTGTGTGTGTGTGTGTGTGTGGAATTAGACCAAACTGGCCACCCTTGCCCCTGCAGGTGCTGCAGAGTGGTAACAGCTCACACATCCCCCATGGCTCCAAATAAGCTGCTGTGCAGAGATGGCAGGATACTGTCTTGGAAGTACAGTAATTTATTACAACCTATTTGTAGAGAAGCAGAGAAAAGTTCCTCCTCCCAAAAATGTATCAAACTTGATTTTCTAAGGGGTATTTTAGTCTACAATGGCACTGGCTTTAGCCTTGTCCCTGTCTTGTAGGCATGACAGTATATGGGAAAAGTCTACCTTCCACAAAGCTGTCATTTTCTAATCAGATTATCCATGAAATGTATATATGGACTTTGCTGTGCTGATGCCCACAGGAGAACTGCATGTTGCAGAAGCCTGGAGCTATATGCTACCAGCAACGTTCCTCTGGTGGAGCCAGGCCGAAGCCTTCCACTGCTTAAGTGGCATCCACCAATAGATTACTGCAATACTTTCCTTCAGGTCTCTTGATTGTTATGGGGATTTAGGGCCTGATCCCACACATGTTGAAGTCAATAGGGAATTTTTTGATCTCTGTGTGATCAGAATCACATCTGCCATAGAGGAGAGAAGAATGTAATATGTGTTGGATTCTGCTGAGAGCAACCTGACCTGAATCCAAAGAGGCTGAGAGTAGCTACTGCATGACTTAATTTAGAAAAGGAATGATTCAGTCTTCTTCACTGCCTCAGGAAACAATGCCATGAATGCACGTAAGAAATTAAATAGCACTTGGGAGATCAGTAAAAATAGTCTTATAAGTGGACATGAATGCTTGAAATGGATGTCCTAACAACATAGTTTAAAAGTAGAAGGAGCTTTTAACTGTTGTCAGTGCTCTTCCCAAATAACCTGCTGTTACTGCTAATTGGCATGAATCTTGCTCATAATACCCATAGCAGAGATTTGCACTGAATCCATTGCTAATCCTATAAACTGATGAGTTTGATAAAGTGGGTTGAACTGGGCATTGCTAATTTTATTTTCATGCTTCCACTTGCTATCATTCATTAACCCCCAGATGGCAAGCTGGTCTGTATACACAAACAAGGGAGCAATAGTCATCTTATTAGTGGCTATAACCGTGAGTGGGTAATGACAATAAAATGAATACATATACAATTTAAATAGAATGCCTTTTCTTATATGTTGATATGATGCTACCTGCTAAAAAAAGGACCAGATTCTCATCAGCACATGCAAAATTAAATCTAGTACAAGGAAATTCTATATTGAATGGCATTATTTTTCACATGGCTCACTACTATACCCCAGGCACCACAACATGTAATACTACTGCTCTTTGTATCTCATTGTCTTGTTCATTTAAAAGTACATACGCGACACTGTTTACATTCTGCACCACATACAGTTATTAGAGCAGCTATCAAGCACTGATAGCATATCTAGGGCTCAAACCTGCCCGTGTGTCTCCGTGAATGTAGTGCTAACCAGGGTAAGATCAAAGACCAAATTCTCTGGTGTTACAGTGGATGAGACATCCAACGTCTATTTTAGAGGAGATGCAAAGGACTGAATAAGCACCCGTAGGGTCCCTTCAGACACGTCTGTTTAAGGCAGAATCAGAGCGTAACACTGGAGCAAAGTGGAAAGGCTTACAATATTGACGCTTTATTTTTAATTCAATACAGGTGAGCTGGGCACCTTAAAGAGGATTACAAAAACAAAGGCTTGGGCCGTAAGATAAGACTTTCCGGATTTACATTTGCACCCTGAAGAGAAGAAAAATCTGTTTAGGAAAAGACCAGAAACTTTATCTGCCAACCACTGGCCTAATTTTTACATCAAGAAGCCGGAATAAGCTAAAAATCCACTTTTTTTCTTATGAATTAACGTCTTATTGTGATATAATGCTTAGCTATATGAACACCTGGTAGTCCTTAAATAATTCTATACTGATACACTCTGGGTTTGCTTCCAGTGAAGGAAGTTTGGATGCAAAATAGCATCTCACTGAACTAGTAGTAACCAGAAGAGTTTGGTTTGCGTACGACTAACAGGAGCTCTGCCCACTGCTCTCCCGGTAACCTGTGGCTCCTGAGCATCATGATCCTGTGCTCGGCAAGAGCCCTGTACAAAACACATTGCATAGGCCAAAACTGTGATTTCCATGGTCAGAACTCAAAAACTGTGACTTAATACAACACACTAGAGGGACGGTGGCTGGATCCACAGAACCAAATCAGATAATTGGGGAAAACGGACAGCATACTTCTCTGTAAAACTTTATACATATAAGTCAGCTCGGGTAAGAGAATTTAATTCTTGCCTAGGTATTACAAAGAGAAGTAGTTGCAAAGAAAAATATACCATTCATTATCTAAGGCTAATTTTCTTCTAGGCAGCCAGAGCTAGTTTTTTCTTTTATCCAAGAATGCTGCTTTGGAACAAAAGCAATACAATGGTGTGGATTATGTATTCTCTAGAGGAAAGAAACAAAATATTTAGCCTGGACTACTAAGGAAAAGCAGTGTTGAGTTTTTAAAATTACTTTGGCATGTTTGAGTTCAAAACAGCACAGCAAAAGCAAAACGCTTGTTAAATCAGTCTAGTGTGCAAGTATCATAGTAGATTTGATGTTCCAAGAATTGACTGCACCAGCATGTTAATTGTCAGGACGTGATTTTTTAATTTTTTTTTAAAGGATATTCATGTGTTGCCTTATTTGGTCACAGATGCTTTACTGCCTCTTGGTACAGAGGAAAAAATAAGGGAAAGAAGAAGTGCAGTTGGTTTAGTACAGTAACATTTTCGTGAACTCTAGCACCACGTTCCCTATGGAAATATATTTTCTGGACTCAACAGTATTCCTTCAGAGATACCAATGGAAATATAGCACTGGTCTTGTTACAATTGCCTCTCTCCACTTACTCCTGCTATTCCATGCTTCAGAGATGCTGTGTTTCTGTAGTTCCTGTTGAACCCAACTGGAATTGCAGACATTCAATGTTTCTTAAAAAAGCTCAGCCCGCACTGTCTGCACTACATGTTTGTTAGAGTGCTGGAGCAAATTGAAAGTATACCACTGTGGGTATAGAGAAGATCTCCACAGGAGAGGCTGATATTGCTGGATTACCTGTCAAAAATTATCTAAGACGAAAGGGGAAAAGAGCAAAGGGGAGTTATAAAACATTTGAGGGGGAAAGAATAATAATACAAAGTTTTAGAAGTGCTGTCAGTTTAATCAGGGAGTAAAGTCAGACTGATGCTTTGTAGAATTCTTTTGACTTCAGTAGATTTGTACCAAGGGGCTTGTATGCCAATACAGATTTGGCCCTTTTGTTTACTTTTTTTTTCATAACTGTATGTTCAGTCTTTACGCAGTGTTTACACATGAGTTTATGTATGAGCAGCATTTCCACCATGACCAGACAGCAAGCCTTATTTCTTTTCTGGCATCCAGAACAAAATAAAAAAAACCCAACACAAAACGACAATAACAAACCAAACAAAAAAACCACCTGCGTCTTTTAATTGATATTAAGGTATCACCTTTGCTGAACCTAACAAAGGGTTATTTAACATCCTTCTCTTTTAACTGTAGTTGCACAGTTACTGATTTCCAGTCACAATGGGGACTCAGAATTGGTGCTTTGACCACGGGTTGTTGGGTGCATAAGTGAGATCAGATTTTGAGCTGACTCAAAATCTGCAAGGAAAAAGAAATGCTTTCTTTTCTGCAGAGGTGAGAATCAGCAGGAAGGGTCAGGGAAGGAAGGAATCTACAATATTTCCCTGTGGAAAGGTGAAGACAACTGCAAGGTGCTATGTGTGCTCATTATTCTCTCACACCAGAGTGCTGTTGAGAATGAACAGCTCAGTCCAGTTCCTGTTAGTGTCAGTGGCAGCAGAGAGAAGTCCTGAGTGGGCAGATGCCAGGCTCGTGTTCTACACACCAGCAGAAAGGATCCATTTATCATGGAAAAGACATAGTTGGTCTAGAGGGGTGAGGGCTGGGGAAGAGATGGGGAGTGAAGGACAGGTGAAGAGCTGATGAATTCATGCAGCAATGGAGAGAGGAGGAAAAAATCCAGATGTGCTATTTCTGTGATTCTAATAAGAAAAGCAGTACCCAGTTATCCTGGAGACAGTGCAAAAAGGGAATGTCGATGTGTACAACCATCTGCAGCTGGCTGATCTATGAGCTCATATAGTCACCTCTGCCCCTGTAGAAGTGGAATTTGCTATCTCTTAGAGATTGAGAAAGAAACAGACACAATTCTGCTTGTAAGTCTCTGGCCGTCTCCTGTTTCTCTCATCATGTATCTCTTGGGAGAATCTCATAACAATTAGTTTCTAATTGCTTCAGTAGTCTACGACTCATTTTATGCCATCCAAATGTAATGGTTCTTGCATGTTTCAGAGAAGCAGAAATTAATTGCATCATAATTTTTAAAACTCTTCTTTCTGTCCCCTCCCTTCTTCCATCACATATTGCTCCATATTTCAAAAGAAAGGTAAAATATTAAAAAGGAATGGCGCTTTTTTTGTTTTGTTTTTATCAGGTACTCTTCTGCCACCACTCAATGGCAAGGATTCACCCTCATGTGCTATACATCTATTATAATGATGTAATTTGAACAATACTCCCAAAATTAGTGTGGCCCCTTTAATACCTCTCCCCGGTGCTATTTAGTTGGGGCAAGAAGGCTTTAACCTTCTGCCTTTTGAAATCCCCCTAGTAAATAACTGCATCTCCAAATGAAATTTGCTTTCTATGCAGCAGCAAGGAGACGTGATAGGATTATAAAACAGGACTATTTTTCACTGCAGAAATGCTTGAATTCACTCCAGACAATTATGCAGCCTGCCATTTTACACATCATCTATTTCAGTATTCCTGCATCAATTATCCTATTAACATTACTGCATACTAAGCTAGAACTTGTCATTGGTCCTGTAGACATGGAAAGGATGGGATATATTTCATATCAAAAAAAAAGAAAAAAAGAAAAAAAAAGGCATTTCCATGTGAGAGGCTTTGGGCCATTCGTTTCAGCAGCCTCGCTGCATGTTCTGTACAAAGTATTTTTATCTCACAGCCTGCTTAACATTGTTAATTTCTATCCTAATATGGTTTAGCTCAGGACATAATGCTGAATTTTCCATTACTCTGTTAGCTGTCAGCTGAATTGAAAAGACCCATTAATTAGAAAAAAAATTAATAGCTTTATTCAAAGATTAACAGAAATTAGGGTGAAAACAAAATTGTTCCGATAGGGAGGGTATATGCATTTGCTGTAAATTCAGGAAATCTCCCAAAACACAAAGAACATGTTCAGAATTATAATTAAGGAAGAAATTTTAACTCCCTGAAAGAACAGCTTGATAGCAATTGCTACTTTCCTTTAGATTTAATGTAGCATCTGTTACAATTTAATTTTTAAAGGACACCATTTTTAATTCCCATTAATCTTCAGAATTAAGAGTGTAATAAAGATCCTTGCAAACATTGACATTTAACTAGTCAAACTGCCTTTAGGAGCCTTTACAGAATATTTTAGCAATTGAGAAACAGCTTTGATGCTATGAGTGGGGTGAAATGCAAAGCCAGTACAGAACCGGTTGCATCTTCTCATCTTCTTCAAGAATTAGGCTGACGTGGATCCATAGGCTCAAGCGACATTACAATGTTGGCAGAGAGGACAGTTTGTTCATTGTCAGGTTTGGAGATGTGTATTAGGAAGGACAATTTGAAGGTTGAATATTTCATACTTGTGTCTTTTTTACATTAAAGTTGATAGGATGAAGTGAAAATGTTAGCTTTTCGACATCTCCCTTGATGAGAAAGTGGGATTTTGCAGAAGTTGAACAAAATAGCGGGGGACCTGTACAAAATATGAGCTCAGTGTCACATCCAAGAATTAATTAATAGAAGAAGTATCTTCAGATATGATAAAAATAGCAGAGGTGTTTGAAAGTCTGTGTAATTGGAGACCTACACCCTGAGTAAAACCAGTGCAGGCTGGGATACAAATATGTGCATAAACTGAATTGACAGAATAGACTTGTCTGGTCAGAAAAGGTTTTTAATTACAGCTGAGTTAGAGTGCATCTTCCCCAGGAAAAATTGTGATAATTCATTGCCATAATCCTAATTAACATATGCTGTCTACCACAAATGCCAAGGAAGACAAGGTTATCCGTAGTGAAGTGTGTTGGTGTGCTGCTGTGCTAGGGGAGACAGACAGTTCCAAACGTGCTGCTTTCAAAGTCAGTGCTGATGCTTGACTTAAACTGAAGTGTCCTCAAGCTCTCCTGATGCACTAAGAGTAATAAGTCTGACACTGATTTTTCCCTAGCACTTATTTTGGAAGGAAGTTACTGATGTCAGCAGGACTCATGACAACGTCGAGTAACTACATTTCTTAAGGAAAGGTTGCCTCAGTGGGTAAAACACATCCACTTGTTACATGGAAACCAAATCTATCCGTATTTAATATAATTTCCTTTGCCACTCTGGGTGATTATTGAAGACAGAATTATGTTTCCTTACACCACATCACAAAGAAGCTGTAGGAACAAATCCTGCTATTTCGTACAACTATGTAATCCTCTTCATTTTGCCAGAACTTTAGTCTGCCTGAAAGCACTGTGCAGGCACGCTGCCCTCTGCTTCCATGGCTACATGCTGGGCAGTAGTTAGGCAGAATGGGTGGGTTGCAAGACAGTAGACTTATTCCTGGAAAATGGAAATAAATCAGTTTTGTCCCCCCGTGAGGGTTCATCTTTGGCCACTGCCACTGCTGTACTGGGCTGAAGCCCATAACCGTACCCAGGTGGGTGAAAGTCCAAAGGGATGGATCTCTCTTTGATAGCTGCCTAATGTAGTGTCCTTTGAAATGTTTGGGCTGAGAATTAAGTTCTTGGTGCATCTGACCATGAAGTAATTAACTGGAGGAAGTATTTTTACATAATGCTGACTGATAAGAGAAAAGAAGGAGCAGGAGGCAGGAACACTTATAAGACATTGAGGAGGGTGGTGAGGCACTGGAACAGGTTGCCCAGAGAACTTCTGGACGCCCCATCCCTGGAAGTGTTCAAGGCCAGGCTGGATGGGACTCTGAGCCGCCTGCTCTAGTGGGAGGTGTCCCTGCCCATGGCAGGGGAATTGGAATCAGATGATCTTAAAGACTCTCCCATGCACTCCTCTAGTGGGTAAGGAAAGACAAGACATCATCTTAGTCTTTTAAGCAGACAACACACACTGCATGTGGGGCTGAGAGCAGTTCTCACAGCCACAGTTTTACTTCCTCCCTTCCTCACCATCTTCCCCAAATGAAAGCCGGCAGAGGGGTGTTTGTGGGGATGCTGATTCTGACCTTCTCATGCACGAGGTAGGTGCTGTGGTGTGGGGTACAGAGGTAAGGGCTCCTTGGGGAAACCAGGGACCAGTTGTGAGATGAAGTCAGGGTGAGGCTATTGGTCTCCTACAGTCCCTTAGAGCTTCTTACAAGTAGTAAAGGCTTGGTGTAGCTTTTCACCCTTCTGGGCCTGTTGGTCAGCTAATGGTAATATTCTTTTGGTGCTCCTGAAGATGGCGGGGGTTTCTTGCAGGCACGCACCAAACCATTCAGTCCTGGTACAGGGTGTTTTCTTTGAGTTTTAACCAGGGTTACCAACGCCTCTCCATCACCATTAGTACCATTGTTACAGTTAAAGAAAAACTCGCACAAAGCTCAACAAGAGCCTTTCTCTTTTATGCAGATATGCACAACAGGATTGGCAACAGCTATAGGTTTCAGGAGCTTGTTGCTGAAAATCCCATTAACTGGAAATTCCAGCCCGTTCCATTCAGCCTGACCGTAAGTAGGTTGATAGGCTCCCTGTGCCCCTACTTTCAAGACTCCCATTTCAAGTAGCGTTGCTTAACCTTGGCCGTGTAGTCGTGCTACTTCCGAAGTCTCTGGTGCTCTTTTGTAGTCCAGAACTACTGTTCCCTCTCAAGAGTGACGAGGGGGCACAAGGAGGAAGAATGGTTTGACAGTTCTCTGAATTCTTAAGTGTTTTTTGGGGCAATTTGTCATAGAAATCTTTCCTTTCATAATCTTAATTTGTCACCTAGAATTTCTGGTTTTATGGCTTTCTAATTTGAGAAAGGGTAATCTTTTATATATTGGCGTTGATGGCTGTGCTCCTTATGGCCCCAGACTGTACAGCACGTTTATCCTCAGCCTAATACCCTCATGAATGCAAGAGCAAGCCTTTCTTCTAGGTAAAAAGAATGAACACCCTGAATATCTGTTTCATAGTCCCCTCTGTATGTATATGGAATGGGGGGATAACAAACTAACCTTTCTTCCAGAGGCTAATTGGATTTCTCACAGTTTGGAAGCACCACTAATTCACCAGATATATTAAATTCAGCTTTAACATTCCTACCGGGTATCTTGGCTATTGACCTTTCCTCCCCCTTGCTTTTTATTCTATTCTATTTCAAACTTATCCATTTCCAATACTTAAATAAACAGGCACCTTGTGCTGCAGCCCTTTCGAGAGCAGTGTTTCTTCATGCATGAAGTCTTACAAGCTGCTGTGCACATACATGCATGAATATTTCTTATTCCACTTAAATAAGCATCGTATGCTTATTATAGAAATAATGCATATTGGTGGGAAGCTGGTGTCCCTACTGTGGTTTAGTCGTATTATAACAAAATAGTCCAAGTGGACATAAAGCACTCATAATCAACCTACTGTAGTTAGACAGCCTAATTAAGAGGATCTGCATTTTTCACCAATAAAAAGGTGTAAAAATTCCCTCTTGCATCAAAGAAAACACCTGATCATGCTGACTTGCCCACAATTTTCTCTTCTGAAGGTGAGAAAGGAAGAAAAAGTCTCTACAGAAGAGTGGACTTTGATTGTTTCAATCAAGCTATGTGGACTTAAATGTAGCGATGGCTCTCCACGAATACAAGAAAAAGTTGAGATCTCTGAATAATGTTTTAAAGAATGGAAATCTCACTGAATGTTTCTAGTGAGAGGTCAAATCACTGGCCCTGAAACCTAGATGGTAGAGATGATTTTTCCTACCCTTCCTGATGGCTCACTGCAAACACGGTAGTGAGGGGACAGCACAACCATGGTCCTGCCAGGTTTCCACGTGGATGTTTGGTGGCATAGGAGAGCAGAGATGGAAGAGCGGATCCCTTACTGCTGAGTAGCTCAGAGAAGGGCTCCCCAAAGTGTAATTGCACATACTTCTATGGCATGGGCTGGGCATGCAGGAGTGCTCCTGATCCATTTTTGAATGTCAACATCTGTGCTTTTTCTGCTCATCTTTCTACTGCTTATCCATTTTAAGCAGTATTTTTTCGTAAAAGTGGATAAGTAATTCTCTTTCTGTGAATGCAAATGTGGAATCTATTGAGTGTGTGTGTGCGCGCGCATAGTTTAAAGAAATAATTGAATCCAAACATCTCTTCTTTTTAAATGCAGGAAACCAGAATCTAATAAAATGTAAATCAATTCAGTGTCTGCTTTGGGCTTGCAGTCTTCAGACTGTTAAAAATAAAGTATTAAGTGCTGTGCATTCCAATATCACCATCTTTATTTTCCATCATGTCCCCTTAACCCCTTAAGGCTTCTGAAATCTTTTTCCTTCTGGACACGTGGCGAAGAGCTTGTCAGAGAAGAGAAAGCAGTTAATTAGTTAATTCTAAGTCTGCTCTGCATGTTCATTAATTCCCGATATTCACTCTGGCACATGACCTTGCTGAGTCTTCCTGTGGACAAGTCTGTATGTGTTTGGTTTCTGTACCATGCTTTATTGATTGCAAACACCAACGGATTAATTGTAAAGCACGGTTGCCTTTGTGATTTAGAACTTTGGCTTCTCACCCGAAATAAACATACCGCTGCCAATTTGACTTGGGGTACAGGTGTTGGAGTATAAATAAGTCCATCAGATTTCTGGTTTGAGTTAAAACAGAGTTTAAACAGATTTTAGTTACGTTCTCATCTCAGTTAACTCTCAGTGCCTGTCTAGCTGCTCATCTGACTTCCTTAACTCCATCTAGCAATGAAAGAGAAGGGACATGAGCAGGCATCTAAAATATGTTAATTGTCTTTAGGTAACAGATGGTCAGATGTGTTCAGTTTTATAGCATTTATTAAAGCAACTTAGAAAATAAGAGTATGTCTTAATTCAGTTCTGCTCTTGGTAGGCTTTATGTGTGTATGGCACGCAAATTATCTCCTATGTCTTTCTGGCCTTTAAGGAAGCTGTTTCTGAAGATAGTTTTTCTCCTGTTCTGAACTCTGGAAGCCTACAAGCTGGAGAAGTATGATGATTTAAAGAAAGCAAATGGACATCTCTTTTCTTTGAGCGTTAACTGTTAGATTTGCAGAAACTTAGGGAACAGTTTGAAGCTACCTATGTACCAGTATCGCTTTCTGTCCTGCTGTCGAAATTCTTGAAGAGGAGGGATATTACAGAGACAATAGTTAATGAAGTCATTATGACTAAAGGAGAGCGGAGCAGAGGAAGAAGCCTTGCACTGGCCTTCACTTTTCTTAAGACTTGTGCAGAGTCAAGCAGTTGGTTAAAGATAACAGTTCCCAAGAGGGAAGATGTTCACCCCCCAGGTTGAACATGTGCTGATCTTATTCCAAATCTCCCTTGCCAGTCTCTGCTGACCATTTAGGTAGAGGCAGAGGCTTTCCTCATTCCATGACATAAGGAAGAGATGGAAAGTCTGGAAGCAGGACTGTGTACATAAATCATTGTTCTGAATAATCACTATCTACAGTGTCTGATCATTTATCATTCAGGCTTACCTGGCTCCATCAGCTAAAAATAGGAACTTCTGATAAAGACATTTCTCAGAAAGGTGAAAAAGACAGTTCAGTTAACCCTCCTGGTGATGTATTCCTCTTCAGAGATGTGCTCTGTCATCTTCTCGACAAACACTGATGGCCAGTCCAGGCTACCAGAGGCCTCCTGCTAAAGTGGCAGCCACAGGAGCTGCAGAGCTCGATCCAGCAGTGAAAGGAACCGAAACGTGGCTGGAGCCTATGTTACTGCTGTGATGATCTTCGTATTTGTAGACAGTGACAGTGAGGGCGACCCATTAGCCATGCAGACCCAGCAAACTCTGTCATTCTGCAGATTATGAAAGGGAACAAAAAGAAGTCGGTTAATCATAACACCCTTTTAAAGCACAAGAGGTTTGGCCCTGATAGGTGATTCAGACTAAGGCTTAAGTCTTCAGGCTTTTGATTTCAAATTATTTTGAATTATTTTATTTATTAATCAATTGCAATTTTTAAGTACTGCTGCTGCCTCCTGGAGGATGGTAGAAATAGCCAGTTATTCACAGCTGTGCAGGTATATAAATATATATATATATCCTGTATATTTACTGCTCCTTTTCCAGGTGAACTCAGATTATCTGTAGCATCACAGATATTTCAGCAAACTGTGAGCTCGCATCCAGTAAGATGCTTGAGGCAAGCTCCATTTTGTCAAAATCCTGAAAAATGCTTAGTTCTCCAACTACTGTATTAAAATGAACAAGAAGGCTCAGCATCTCTCAGAAGGCTGCATCTTTCCTTTCTACAATTAAAGTTGCTGCAGCAGACAGTAATGGACTGTCACTGCAGAAATCCCCTCTTGTAAATCCTAGCTATATTGTCCTCTCAGGGAAGGTTTTTCTAATATAAGCAGAGAAGGATTTCATTTAACAAGAAAAGAAACCGCACTTAATGAAAACCTAATTGCAGTTTTGTACTCCCTAAAATCTCTGTTAATCTCTACCAACTTCTATTTCTTCCATAATATACATTATAAAGTTTTTAAAAAATCAAACCTTGACACAAAAAAAAAGTTACCATCAAATCTATTAGAAATAATTATTTTGTAATAAATAAATTTGTGCCTTATTGACTGGAGTGTGAAGATTTAACTTCCTTCATCAGAATCGCTTAAGCTGTAGGAATTGGAGAGAAAACATTCCATGCAGTATTGATCCTTTTCAAGTCAATATTGTCTTTTTAATCCTGAATTTCAAATTAAATATTATCCTGCTTTAAACAAAGGCATGTGCAAATATCTTGGAAATGAATGCTATTTATCCTGTCTACTGTAATTATACACAAGTGTAATTTTTGTTATAAATAAAAAAGCTTGTAGACTTAAAAATGGAAAAAGACAAGATCATACTAATTTGATGGTTTCGAGTGTCATTGCTAAGGGTGCATGATAACAGTCACCAACAAAATCACCATTTTCAGGTAGCAGCAGTGGTCTGTGCACTAGCAGGCTACTATCAGTTTTTGTCTTGTGCTTTAATAAATTTATAGCTAAGAGCAAAACGCAGCACTTAAAAACAATGATTTTCAGGTTATCGGCTGGGGTAAATTTTTGTTGATGTGAACTTTCTTTCAGGGTTTTCATGGTGTTCCAAACCATATTGGGTATAATTAGAACAGTAGATTAGAGTAAGCTAAAACAGAACATGTATTTTCAAAACAATCCAGACTGCTTGCAGGGAGACCTGT
Organism: Larus michahellis; assembly: GCF_964199755.1. NCBI lineage: Eukaryota > Metazoa > Chordata > Aves > Charadriiformes > Laridae > Larus > Larus michahellis. The sequence goes on from NC_133904.1 coordinate 37,242,391, forward strand.
ACTATTTTTTTTATTTCTACTGAGAAAACATGAGAAAAAAGACTTTTGAAGAATGGAGTTAAGAAGACTTACAAGGTTATTCTGGAGTCACCAAAAACCCCTAAAACAATTAATGCAGGGTAGAGGTTTGGCCTTATTTGTCAAGAACAACCCTGAAATGTTCCATAGTGACTAATAAGGTCTGGAACCAACTATAGCCACAGAGCAGCCCATGGTCGCACTTCCCGGCTTGCGTCCTCTCTAGTTTCATGTCTTTAATGGATGAGCATGTCTAGGGCTTTCACCTGGTGTTTTTCTTCCGTGCACCACTCGGGCAAGCTGGCTCTGGTGCTGTGAGATCCAGCACTTAGGTCATATGTTTTCACAGAGAAAGTTTACTCCAGTGACTTTATATAGACAGCAATACATATGGGGCATGTTTCAGGGACATACAGTAATGATCAAGGATTTAAGTTTAATAAACAAAAGGTAAGTAGAAAATGCCACACAGGTGGTGAACATAAGCAACATAGCTAAAAGTGCCTAATATGCGACACCTGTTATTTTCTGAATTTTGCAATGTTTTGCCCTATTTAATGGGAGTGGCGTTCTTTTTTGGCTGTCTTTTCTACCTTGTTGTGGTGAGTTCTTAATAGTGGAAGTTACAGCAGGAAACAAAAGTGAACGAATAAAGCAAATACATAAGTTGTATGCTGAATATCAGGAGCTCAACAAGTAGATTATCTAATTTCTTTACCAACATCCAGTACCCATCCTACTATCTGAAGGGACAAGAATGCAGAAAAGTGAATTGCAAGTATCTCTGCTTGACGTGTAATCGGGTTTCTATTCTTGTGCATGCTGGTAGTTTTCCATCGTGTTTGAACCCTTGATCTGAAGGCTTTCTTCATTGCCTGGACTTTCTTTTTGCTTGTGGTGGTTGTGAGTATTTCAAGGACAAAATATACACTTTGACTTATGATGTGGAGACAATAAAAGCACCTGTGGATTCTTACTGATTTCATCTAAAAGTCTGGGAAATTTTTGAACCCTTGTGTTGTGATCTAGCTTTGCACTACGTTTAACTGCAGAGGGGCTTCTGTACTGAAGGGTGAGCTAAGCAAGCCATAAGTCTTTTCCATGCCCTAAGTATAGTACTTAGCATTCAAATGGGAACGTGTGTATTGAGCCAAACCCAATTCTTTGCAAATGAATCAGTGCATCCTCAGGGGGAGAACTGTAATACCAACTGCTGGTTTGAAATGTCGAATTTCTGTGGGAGAATTCTCTATAGGTAACATGCTAACTATTTTCAACCTAATTTTAGGCAAACAGAAATTGGAATTCACTGAAGTTTGCAAAGAAAATTCTACCTTTGGTCAAAGCCATAGCAGATTTCAGCTTGCTCCATTTTAAAAGTCATGCTGATGTGAAAAGCAAGCTTTTCGCAAATGTTTGGCATCTTAACCAGAGCTGGCACTCTTAGGCAGTGCTTTAATTATACATTATATTAACCAGTGTGAAATACTGAGCCTTATTAAGATAGCCAAAAGCCTTCTTTATAGTTGATTTATTAGAGCTTGAAATTTACTTTTCACAGTCCAGCTCAAATGGATCAGTAGATATGGAAATTCAGCTCTGTCTACAGTAAGTTTCCCCACAGTTATCTCCAGTGCTCTCTCCAGTCCCTTGCAATGCATCTACCCTCTGCAAAGACTCCAGTGCCCAGACATGCCAAAACACTGGGCATCAGCTGTCAGCCTGATACCTCCATTATAAATGTCAGTGCCAATCTTGTGGTCGCTTGGAATGGACTCCTGAAAAAATGGAACTTTAAAAAAAAACCACGTTTACCCTGGGCTCACCCAGTGGTTGATGGGCTGTACCAGGCTGGCTGATGTTGGAGATGTTCCGCTCTGGTGTGCTTGCAGATGAGCATTTTTTCTCCTCCTGACACAATACTTTTTCGGTATATGGCTGGGATGTCAGGAGCTCAGGTTGAAGTCAATGAGGTACTTTGTTGTTCCTCTAGCCCTTAGAGGCAGGTGCTGTGCTGAATACTTGCCTCTTGAATAGCTACACACAGGCTTTGAAGTTGGGCCTTCCAACATTTTCTCGGTATTGTTTTTCTTGTCTTCAAAACGGTGTTACTTTCCACTTCATATGAGTTTTGAAAGCATTTTCTGAAGACAGAAGAGCATCATCTTTCTTTGAAAGGCATCACATGGGTCTGGAGCTTCAGGTACTGCAAGATACAATTTCCCCCTATTTAGGATAGCAAAAAAGAGAAGCAAGGTATTCACAGCCATTAGCCAGCATGACCAGGTCTTCTGTTTATCTCAGGTTTCTGTATCCTGCTTTTGTAGTGTCCCCAGACAGGGGTCTTAGTTTTAGGTGACTGAAAGCTATTGCTTTTCCTTTTCCCACAGAGCAGCCCTAGGGCAGAGCTCCCACAGCAGTGGCTGCCACACACCTCCCCTCCCCTTGTCTTGTGTCTTTCCCACTTGGTAACCACCTTCCCCACCCTCAGCCTTCTGTGGGATGGGCGGCTCTGCAGTGAGGAATGGTGCTTTATCATTCTGTCTCGGAGTGGCAAAAGCAGGGAGAAGGAGACACAACATCTGGAGTCAATCTGTGGATTTAAATGATGCTTGGGTGGGAAGGGCGCCCAATGACACTTTGGGCCTCTTCCTCAATGGTGCAGATAAACCTTTTGGCTTTAAAACCTATCATCAAGACTGCCTGCTCCGGAAGAGTCACATTTATGCACCTGTGCTGTGCCCAGCAGCTCTTTGCCTTCTTAGTGGTTCTTTGAGTTTTTATTCTGTTGGTACTAAGATATTCATCAGCATGGGCGCTGGTGTCCCAGCCTTGCCTACCAACGTGGCATGGGGGCACCCCAGCTTCTTGTTTCAGAAGTAGCTGGGGAATGCCCGTGTCATTCATTAGGGTTACAAATGTATTCTGTCAGCTCCTGAATGGATTGGAAATGCCATACTTCATAGAATTTGCAAGGTACTTGGGAATTTTTTTCCTCTTTTTCAAATTACGCTTTTACTCTTGGCTTGCCCAGAGAAGTCGTGTGTTGCGCACCAGCCTTATGGGAAGTAGGACTGAATAACATGGGACAGGGGGAACAGTGGAGAGGCAGCTCCCTCCTGTTTAAATTAAAACTAAGCCACATCAGAATGTTGCCAATTAAAAATAAAATAAACGACTTTCCTCTCTCTGTAGGTGACCTGTCTCCACGATTTCTTTGGGGATGATGATGTGTTTATCGCCTGTGGTCCAGAAAAATTCCGCTATGCACAGGATGACTTTTCTCTGGATGAAAGCGGTAACATCAAACACAGGCTGCTCTTCTGTCTGTGTTTTTATTTTATTTTCATTCATTTGCTTGTATCAGATAATAATGCTGCATGCTTTTTTTCCTGTTTTTTAAGACCTAGTACATGGAATTTAACATCCTTTTGTGATGCGTGTACAGTCAGTGGATATTATAATTGGGCAAATACAGACTGAAGTAGCCCAAATCAGAATAGATGGTTTGCTACACTATTTGACATTTACTGCAAAATCTGGTAGTGTATATCCTTTCCGTTTTATCCAGCTGCAGTCAGATAGTTACTTTTTTTTTTTTTTGAGAACTAAACAGTAGACATGTGAATATTAAAAAATGGGAAAAAGCACAGTTAAAAGAAAAATCAGTCCCTCCACTGCTTTCTTCTGCTGATTCAAAAAGCAGGGCAATAAATCCCTTTTTAGGGAGGGGACTGGGACAGCACCATTATTTGTCCCTGTTACAACTGCAAGCACAGGTCTGTAATAATGGGAGTCTCTATGATCAATTAAGCCATGAAATCTTTGATTTCACAGAATATACAGACCTTGCTTGTAGGAGTTACCTACCACCTACCCCACTGGCAACTGTATACACCAACAGTGCAGGCTGTCTGCTAGTGCCAGTGAGCAGCAAGAGTAAATTAATGTAATTTTGACCATTTAAACTAGAAGAAAATGTGGTCTCCAAATATTCAGGCTCATTTCCCAAAGCTCTAGGTATCCTGTATAAGGACTGAAAGCCCCATGGTGTCTTACGTGCTACAAACTGGCTTGGCATTGAAGACCAAAGAGGACTTTTGCTGTATACCAGGAAGTCAAGCAGCCTCTAATCTTCAAACACTGTATTTTTATGACTCCTTTGCAAGCCTGATTTCATTTGATGCTGGTACTTCTGACCTGTGTACTCCAGATGAACCCATTTGATGGTCTTGGGTAATTCAAAGAAAGTTTCCAAGGTTCAGCTGAAACTTTGCAGGCAGAGAATAAAACCAGTGTCAGGCTGGGGAAGCAATCTGTAACCTGAGCTTCATATTTTTTTTTAACACTCGGCAGTTGAGTCAGCTCCACAGGGAGTTCCACACTGTAAAACAGTTTGGATGCAATCCTGGCAGAACAACTTGATGGGAAGCCCAGCTCTCTGCCTACACTCCTGGTTACTACTGATTTTTCCAGCTTGTATTTCTCTAACAAAAACAAGCCAAGCCTGCTGTTGGGAAGGCACCGAGTAACTACAGCTCACAGTGGTATTTTCAGAGTAGGGGTGCCCAGCACCTCTCAAGAAGCAGATGAGGAGCTATTAGCCAGCAGCGTTTTCCCATTTTGCACCCATCATCCTTCCTTGTTATGAGGCAGATGCTGCAAGAAAACTGTGAGTCCTGAGGTCTTGCAGATGAATGTCATTTATTAAAATCTCCTCTCTCACGGGGTACTTCTTCTTGCCGCTTTGGATGACATGCACTTGGATTGCTGGTTATTATGTTAACTCTGGCAGGACATCAGGAAAGAAAATGAGAAACAGCATAAGAGAGGATTATGTCATCTTTTTCCTCCTGAATGCCCACCACAGCTTCCGCCCTGTAATCCCTGTTGCTGAGCACCTTCCAGATGAAGTTGCTGTCTCATTCGTACCCTGATGGTTTCAGCATCAGCCCATGGAAATGTCACGTCCCTCAGCCCCCCCCCCCTTGATGTTTAGAGGCCTGTTTACAGTAACTTCAGCACAGTCAGGTTTCTACCTTTAGAACCTTGTTTCAAGATGTGCAAATGCTCAGTGATTGCCTTTGGTGTACTGTCACTTGCCAATGGCTGAGCTGGAGGGATTCCTCAGAGTCAGCCGTTCTGCACTGGAAAATGCAAAGCTGAGTTTCTTTTCCAGGGATTACTTCCCTGGGAAGAAAGTAAATTTGAAAGCTCTTGAGAAGACGCAACATTAGCTATTTTCACTTTTTAGGTTTATTTTTTTAGGGAGTAATTCAGGTGACTAAACATAGATGTCTGACACTCTGTGAGACCCCCTTGGTTTCTGAGATACGCATGTGATGTATGTTTGACAGATATCACACAAGGGCCTCAGGAGACACACTCTGCTCTGGGGAGGCTGTACTCTAGTGTATCTCACATGGTATTTGGTGCCTATGGCTGGGCAAATGAATCATGCATTAAGATCGAAATGTTGCACAGTTTTTGTTAAACAGGTATATGTAAGAGCCTTGAAAAATATTACTTCTGCAGTGACTGAAGATGATTTTTCCCCATATTTTGGCTTGGCTGGTTAACACCAGGAGCAGTTATTTGCACACTCTCCCTACAGGCTATTTCACAGTGTCTCATCAAACACTATATTCTTTAGTATTGAGGAGGGATAGTCTACCTTCCACACCTCCCCCCCATTATTACTGCTCTTCATGTATAAAAAATTGGGGATATATTGGTGCCGGAGCCCTACAAGCCTTTCTGTGGCATCATCTGTGAGAAGTCAAGTACCTTTGAAAAAAATACACATAACTTTTTCTAGCCCTGATTTACAGTTTCCAAACTCCATTTAGCAGGAGAGAGAATAAACTCATTGTAGGTTTAATTGTCACCATGTGGTATCCCTGGAGCACACAGCATCCTCTCTTCATATTCTTGTACTGCATGACCCAACAGCGAACTCTCTCACAAACCATCTGGAAGAAGAGACTGACTCTTGACTGTCTGAGAATGAGGAAAGCCTGGGGAAAAATTTAAGGCAATTACATTTTCATAGATATACTGATATATAAATAAATAAAACATACATTTAGGTCAGACAACTTGTTTTCGGTTGACCAATTATTTATCCGCTATGTGCTGCCTTAGTTGATTCCCATTAGGGAGTCCAGTCAAGGGAGTCCTCAGTCCAGCCCATGCATGCTTGAGCTGAGCTTTTCCACAAAAAAAATGTCTGTAGGTGGAACATCTAATTCGTGTCTGTAAAAAAGACCTGGTGTTCACATCTTGGTGAGGACAATCTGTTGTAGGAGATGAAGTGAGACCAGTTAGCATTTGACAAAAAGGAAATCCCTTTTTTATTGCCACCTTCTTAACTGGGTTAAGTTAATAACTTGAGGGGTGGAAAGTGCTTTTTGTGTTAGCTCTCACGGTTTTGAAAATCTGGCATGCCTGAAATCCTGGGACACACAGAGGTCTGTTAGCATTTCAGTTCCCTTCTGCAGGACACTGTAGATCATGTTTACATTTTCCACTCTTCCTGGCCTATTTATTTTTTAAGAAAACACAGTTGGGGTTCTCATCTGCTCATGTCTTTAAGTACATAAATCTACTAGACTTGTTTATACAAACCTTTCCGAAAGAGATGAGTGGCCAGGACAGAGGATGTGTTTTGTAAAACCATTTTGTCTTCTTTGCTTTCTGCATTGGAAAAGTTGCAGCTTGTTGAAACCACAGAAGAGGTTGATTTGGGATGGGTGAAAGCCTCCTGGGGCAGATGTCCCATCTGCCACTTAAGAGACATTTACATCATGCCACGAGCTGTTTGCTGGCTTTCTGCACCTGCAAAAATTCCACTCATCATTCCTATTACTAGGTCTTTGCAGAAGGGTTACAGCAAATTAACTGTTTTTTTGGCCTGATTCTTCCCTCAGTCAGTGTTGACCGTTTTCATTGTGCTCACTAGTTGGTGAGAACCAAGGCAAGGGTAAGGGCAGAAAATCTTTGATAGGACAGAGGTAAGGAGATGGGCGCTGCTAGGGAGCCAACCTGATCTTGACATACGCTGTCTCAGCATCTCCTCTAGAGGAGCAAAGCTTTTCTTCTTGACCTTCCCCTAAAAAGTCTCCTTTCTGCCCTGGAGAAAACGCGGAGATATCAGCTTTTTTTGCCATTGATATTTTCTACAGCTCTTTGGAGACAAAGCACTAAGCTGCTCTTGGGTGTTTCATAGCTGGTGTCCATAGGCAGCGAGAGTAGGTAGGGACATAACCACAGTTGCTGTCTTGTTTCCTTAGAATGCCGGGTGATGAAAGGGAGCCCTGCGAATGCCACAGGCAGTAAGTCATCTCCCACCCCTCAGAAGAGCTCAGCAAAGAGTCCAGCCCCCATGCGCCGCAGCAAGTCTCCAGCCGATTCAGGTAACCATCAAGATGGTGAGTGATTGTTTTCTGGTGTCTGAACATTAACTGTGCTCAAAGGTGGTTTTGGATACGTTGACCTTGGGTGTTTGCATATGAATCTTTGTCATTTTTTAAAAACAAGAAGCTAGTGCTACTGTACAGGCGCACATAATAAATATTGGAGAGGAATTCTCTGGTCAGTTAAGTGTAGTTGTGGCTTTAGGTCATACCACCCACAGTCTCCTCCCCTAGCAAAATTTTAAAAGAAGTTTCCATTTCACAAGCAGGAAATCAAGGCCCACAGTGCTCCCATATGTTCCCTATAGATACAGAATGATTTAGAATAACCTCCCGTGCAATACAAATGTTAATTATTGTGCAGGTCAGTAGTGTCCCCTTCTAATCATTATTTAAAGAAGACCAATGACCTTGCAGTTGGGGAGCTGGTGATGGGCTCATTGATGTGACAGTGAGATATTCGTTCAGTAATAGAAGAGAAGGAAAATGGCAATCCTGATTTGCTGCAGCAGCTTACACCATTTGAAATGCCTCCCTCCCTCTTCAGTAGCAACTGGATTGGTGGTGTAGCACACCTGGAGAGCTGCAGAGCCTATAAGTTAAAGGCTGGGCCTAATATCACACTTCTGGTAATTGATAGTTTTTAGAGTCATGATGGAGAGGGTGGATCTCTAGGTGTGTCATCTGTCTGCCTGTTTTTTTCCAAAAGAGAACCAGACATAGCCTTTCACTAAGATGGCCAAATCACCAAATAAGCACTGCAGGATTCCATAAGAGTTTCATAGCTTAAATTCAAGTGACCTATAATATTAACAAGTGATACAAAACAGAATGTATGTTTCACCTTCATGGTAACACATTATATATTGCATGTGAACACCACACAACAGTTGACCATCAGTAGATACTGGATTACTGGATATAAAATTCTCCTGACAGTATTCAGAAAGACTTTCCCTGGGAAGTAGTTAATTTGTTTACGGTCTCTTGATGCTCTTCAGCTACTTAAAGAGACAATGTGAAATGGGTTGGCACATGCCAAGACTCTGTGATTTTAAAAAGTTATTTCTCTGTAAGGTGATTCTGCATTCGTAGAGTTTTCCTTCAAGATTGCAGTGTTGGCTGTTCTTAAACTCAGGCTTGCTATAATCTGAAAAGCTTTTAAAATCCCAAATGCATGGTAAAGTTACATAGGTACATTGAAGACATGATGGAAAATATGTTGCTGATTTAAAAAAAACCAAAGAACTTCCATTCAATGATCTGGGAGTCAGCTCATGCATGAGTTGTGAAACAGCATTTAAACCTTCTCCATAAGCATCAGGTGCTAATTACCATCAGAACTAGACTTTATTGCATGAACATATAGTCTAATGTGAAATGGCAACTATTGTGTTCCTGATTTTAACTGATTGAATGACTCACAGGAACAAAATGGTGAGTCATCTGATGAAGTTTAATGAACACAGTTAGTAGAGCCTTTCAGAAGGGGATTAAAATAACCAGAAATGCTGAACAATAGCCAGCTCCTGGAGTTAAGATCAGTAATGAAGAACAAATCAGGTTTCTTTAATCCATCTAGACAAGGGTCTTTCATACTCTCCTGTGATTTCAGTACAGAAAAAAATGGCAGCCTTTCCTCCTTAATGAGAATAAAAAATGACTGAACTCTCTCAGCGCTGGAAAGGTATATAAAGACAGATATTTTCTCAGGACAGAGAGGAAAATAGAATACCATCTTGTCTTGTTGTCCCTTGAATTTGAAATAAAGAAATTAGGTCAACACATTACTTAAGAGTCAACATTTACATAAACAATCAACAGGTTTAGCTGGATTTTGAAGTTATTGCATTAAAAAGGCAAGGAATGCTCAATGAAGCTATTAAAAGATGATCTGACCCATCTTTTTTTTCAGCATTCTCACTTATTTCATTTGTGAAAGGATTTAAAAGCAGTTTTATTTCAAGTATATTAAATATTTTTGCTATGTGTTTGATCTCCTACCCATTTATACCTTCTGTCTTCGCTGTCTTTCACTCCGTTATGGTTGTCATATCAGAACTTGGGGTTTTCTTGATTCTGTGTTATTAGTTGCTGTTCTTTTCAGTTCTTCTCCATGTAGGTTTCTGTATCGTTTTTTCCACCATAGTCTCTAAGCCCCGACATATCTGGGCACTGATGTAAATGCAGATTCTGAAGTAAATCTCCATGCTGCTTGAGTGAAAGAAGTCTGAACCCTCCTCATTACAAGCACACCACAGTTACAGAAAAGGATGTTATTTTTTTCCATTTTTCATCCCAATTATTCTATTTCCCTGTTATAACATATGGGAAAATGGTACATTATTTATCAGCAGCAAAAATGAGAATGCGGTAGATATACATGTGGACAGTGGTCCGCATGTATGGCCCACAGAGGCAGCTAAGGCTTAAAGCAGATTGTGCATGCACAACTGTGCCTCACTCCTTGGCAAGAGCTTTGGTGCTGCCAGCAGATAGCGGACAAAAGTAATAAGTCACTGTTATATCACAGAGAGAACAGAAAAATACTGCTTCAGCAGAGCTTGCTAGTGCTAATTCTGAGGATGTAACGTTGGCAGCATGCAATCATTGCATCTGCTTTCTCTACCATTCACTGTAGGAACACTTCTGATCTTTAGGTGTCAATATAAATAAAACACTTCTCATTCGAAGCTGTGGAAATGCTTTGTGCCTGAGCAGCAGCTATCCTCCACACAGGCTGGAGGGGACTTGTGTTTTATCCCAGTCTCCTTCATTGACTCGCTCCATGGCTTTGAATGCATCATGTAAGCTGTTCATGCCTTCTTTCCCAATGGATCGTCCAAGACAGGGATAACCAATCTGTATACAGAGCTCTGTGATCTACCCATGGAATCATGCACAGGGAAGTGCTTTGAGGCTCTTTATTTGGGCTTTTTGTGTATTCTGAAAGCATTTGGAGAATAATATTGGTAAAACCAAAGCTATTACCTCACAGATTGCCAGAGACAAAAGACATCTCCAGCAGCAGAGTAGCTGTAGCATGTGCTCCAGACCTTCCAACACAGGCAAGCTGCACCCTAGCAAGGCCACTGTCTACACTCCAGTGGATCCTGCACCTGCAGCCTGCTCCTGCAACCTGCACGCTCTCTAATGCATTCAGTGCTGCCGCAGTAAACTGTCGGGTGACGCAGGTGAATGAATACAACTGTGTGACTCAATGCTGTGTTAGCCATTGTCATAGACTGTGTAGATAGATCCCCGTCTGAGTTGATTTGTCAGCCTGGAAGCTTTCTATGTAGGGATCTGCCTTCTGTGCCAGGTGATCTCCATTCATCTTTGATATCCTTTGCTCCTTCTGGTTTTGGCTATGGATTTAGTGATCTACTTCTCAATGAGAAACATAGATAACTAGCTTTCTGGGAGAGTCATAAAGCATACTGCTGTCTGGAGTCCAGTTTCCCCTGATGGCACCCAAAGCTTTGTTCCTGACTGTGGTCTCTGGGGCCACCTCTGAGTCAGAACAACAGTAGAATACAGAAGGAAATATACATAGGAAGTCTGTAAATCTAGCGCTGAAAAGGAAGCAGTTTCCAAGCCATTTAATTGCTCCTATCACCAGCTAGATGTGAACTGTAATGTATTCCTTGACTGTCTTGTTACAGCGGTCCTGGTAGTGAGGCACCTAAGTGGTCACCTCTCATTCCAAAATAACAAGAACTAACATGGAGCAACAAAGAACATATAAACAAAATATTTTGTTAGAAAATGCCAGGACAAAAGGCTGTGCACAGAAGTGCCACTGCACAGAGAGTGCCAGCTCCCAGCTGCAGCAATTCGAGTTCACTGGTTGAATTGCTACCTTCTGCCGGAGGTAATTTGCCTCCTGCCTAGTTGTGTCATGGCCTCGCTGTGAAAAGCTCAATTCCCTCTAGGCAGCCAGAGCCCTTCAGCTCCAAGGATATTCAAAAAATGAGGTAGCTAATCTACAGAAACATGTGAAACACTGTTTTCTTGACACGGTACTTTTATCTCTTTATTTACCATACAGTCATTTAAATGAATGAATGAATGAGAACTAAATGAATGAATGAATGAGAATTAAATGAATGAATGAAGAAGTGTCTTTCTATAAGCAGATGGTAACAGATGACAGTCCTTATATTCCCAAGGGGAATGCTTTCTTCCTTCTTTCATTAACTCCCAACCCATATATATGCCTTCTCAGCAATGCCAGTGTCTTTCTGTTTTAATCCAGCTATTCCTCCAGACACTGTGCTGATCGTTCCATCATGGGGCTGTTTTCGTCTCCTGGTTCAGTTTGACTGAAAGGCCTTGGCTGCTTTGCCAGCAGTTCCCACTGGGCTTCCAATATATCCTTTAGTTTCGCATCTCCTTGGCGCTGAAGCTGTGATGCAGTCTCTCATCTATATCCTCCACCTAACTCCCCTACTCCCCCAAAAATGTTGCTTCCAGCAAGGTGGGGTTAGCAAAATACAGCAGGATTTTACTTCTCCCTCTATAAGAATGTATCCAGGTGCCTTTCTCTTCTGTCTCCCAAATGTTAGCTAGTAGAGCTGAACTAGTTTCTCATATATCAGGTGTGAATTGAGACTGGAAGGGATTGGTGTCTTTATCTGGCCTTAGTTGAGCTTGGGTTGTGGTACTTTAGTACGGACTGAACATGCTAAGAGAGGCATAAGCAAATTGGAGAGAATCCCAAAGAAATTTCCTAGGGTTCACACAGGCTGAAGGAAATGGACTGATTGAGCTTAGAAAAAAGGAAGATCGAGAAGGGACAATTTCACATGCTTCAAATGCATATGAAGTATTAAAAAGAGGATAAGGATCAATTTTTCTGTGTGTTTATCAGGGATATGACAGGATATTCATTAAATCTTTAATAAGGGATATATAGATCAGATATTAGGAACACTTTTCAATTTTAAGCATCTTAATCACTGAAGCAGGTCTCCTAGGGAGCCTGTGAGTCCCTGTCAGACTTGGTGCTTTTAAAAAATAAGATCTCTATTGGGGATGACCCAAATATATCTGATTCCAATGTAGAGCACAGAATTGGAGTTACAAAGCTTCTATGGTTATTTCTAGCCTCTGTTTTTCTTTCTATGCATTCAGCTTTGATAAATGACATAGCTTAAAGCAATAAAATCCAGACTAAACTACACCTGCAGTATACCAGCCAATTCATTCTCCTAACATGACAGAGGAAAACAGGGCATAAGGAGATAAGTCTCTGTGCTGCTGCAATGGTCCATGAGATTTAAATGGGGTAGGGTCAGCAGGAAGTTTGGCAAAATTTCTTTAACAGACTACTCCAATAAGAAGTCAAACCAAACAAAAGACAGAGATACATCTCAGAGGAGAAATATAGGGGAGAAAATAATGATGTCATTTGCCATTACTTTGTTATAAAAATATGAATTTATCTTACAGTAAGTAACTCACAACAAACAAGGGTTCAGTTGTATAAATACGTGTGCTGTGATAGGAGAGTTTAAAATTTTTAAAACCAGCATGATCTTAGTCCTTTGCAGTACAGAGCCACAGGTCCTTGAGCTGAAATTTGAAAATGTCTTTCTTCAGCTTTGCCTTGATTTGGCTCAGGGAGCCGATGAGCAGGGATCTGAGGCACTGCTGCAGGACTTTAATTTCTCAGTCCTCTAATGGAAGGGTTTGGATAGAGGGACAAAAGCATATTCACAAGGCAGCAGCAATTAGCAAAACAGATACAGGACGTCAGTCTGTCCTGACTGCAGATCTGGCTCCCCAGGGTCATTATATATGAATGTGTTAAAAAGGCAGCAGATGTCTTTTGGATTGCACACAAGATAGAGCAGCTTGTTATCCCACGTGCACTTATTTGCATTCTGCTAGCTCACAATCCACAGTACGCATCCAGCGGAGAGATCACCCTCAAACCAAAACGTGATGGGAAAAGGGTGTCAACACTGCAGAGCTGAGTGCTTGGGAGTTACGAGGTGCCTGAGCAAAGGATGCCTGTGCAATCTGAATTCTTCCACTTGTGAATAAACGCTACAATGGAGTCTTTATTTTTTCTGCAGACTCTTCTGTCCTGGAGGGCAGGGTGGCTTGTGCTCACTAAATAAGCTGCTATTTCTACATTTGCTTTATGCTGTTCTTGTTCTGGTTGTTGCCTCTTTTTATTTTCTTGGTGATACTTCAAGTCCTGACCTGGAGACAAAACTATCTACATATTTCATAGTTCTTTCTCTCACTTTTGTGATGTATGAGTATGTGCTCCTCAAACTAGGAACTCATCTGCAGAAAGCTGGGAACCCCAATGGAGTAAGGAGTATTAACCTTATTTTACAAATTGTTAGAAAAAGAGATATTTCCACACATTTTCAGCGCTCACTGTGATCCCTGGGCCCAGCTTTTTCCAGTTCTGTTCATTGATAGAAATGTGAGTTTAAAAGATGGACCCCACTAACCTTTTTTACAGGTCTCTGTGCTTATCATTGCTGGACATTCAGATCCAGAGTCCCAGTCATCCAAGCAAACCTCAGCAACTCTCAAGGAACAATTGCGTATGAGAAGTTTGGCTAGAATATCTGTGGGAGAATCAGACAGAGAATTCATTTTACCTGCATCTCTCATAGCCACCTCAAACATGACATGATGCTATATTCTCCATCCTCCCTCTCATTTGCTGGACAAATCTGATTTATCTCCCGAGTACAAATGCTCTTGTGTGCTGAAGGAGGTAAGGATCCTATGAAACAAGGTTCTACACATGATCATGCAAGTAAAGGATGTGTCATATGCACAACGGGGCTTTAAGGTAAATTGAGGTTGCAAAGCAAATAGAATTGCATAAATAAGATATAATACACAAAGAATAACACGGTGTAAGAAACCCAAATGAGTTCAAATAAAAGCTGGTTATAAAGAATGGTTTCCAATAGCTGAGCTTATGTGAAATCCTTAGCTACCATAAGTCATCAGCAGATTTTTAGTGGCGCAGCAGCGTTATACCCACCTGGGATCTGCTCTTTGCCTCTTGTTATTTTCCTGCATTTGAGTTCAAAAGAAATGCATGCAAGTTTGATTATGAACACTATTCTTCATTATCAGACATAAAGAAAATTAAACTGGGCTTCTTAATTGTTGCTCCTGCTGCAAAATTCTTGGTGAATATTTGTAATGATATACATCCGTCTCATTGGATTTCTGATTTGGATGTCACATCTGTTTTTTCATTGGTGCTCATAAAATATTAACATCCCTGCTGTAGCACTTAAAGGTCTCATTGTATTAGGGAATTTCTGTCCTTCCCTGCAGCAATTATATCTATTTGCTGCACATCAACTGTTAGCCATTCTTCCAGTCTTCTTGTTTGTGGAAGGAAAATTTGGGTTCTTTGTAGAGTTGTTAAGTGGCATTCTTCATTTTAGGATTACTTCCTGCCTCAGGATCAATGACAATTGGAAATAAAGAAAGAAAGTGGCATTTTAGAAATTTGAGGTAGATTCTAGCTAATACAGATTATATTAGTACTATTGTACCCCACATTTTCTTTAATAGAAAACTCAGTCATTTGGTAAAAAAAAAAAAAACAACAAAAAACATAAAAGAGATCCAAGTTCTTTTTCTCTGAATTCCCTTCATTATATGTCATATAGTTAGTGAACTGTACTTTTTTTCCCACCAATCTCAAGGGCAGCTCACTTTGTAGAACTGGAGCAAAGTGAAGTGTGGCATGTCGCAGTGCAAGGACCAGCGTGTAACAGTTTCTGGGTTTCTAGAATCAGCTTTTCCCTCTACCAATAAAGAATGGTCTGAGTGGAATGGGGAGGTGAAGGGTCACTCTGTTCCCCAATTATCTATAAATCATTATTTCTACCACCTTTTAAGAAATACCTATTTCCTCAGTGAGGTGCGTTTGTAATGGGAAAAAAGCTATCTGTGATGAATAGCCTCCTCTTCCCAATAGTGCCTTCCGCACAGAAATGATAGATATGAAGACAGAGGGCCCACGTCACCATCAATCTGTTGAGTCTGAGCTGCGTTAACATGCCGGCAGCTCCTCCTTTGTCCTGTCCCTTAGAGCACACGTTTCTTTATGCTTACTTGAATTCACATATATGACTTCTGCATTTGGGCCAGTGATACCACGAACCTTAACTGTCCTCCTCTTTCTCACAAGAAGGTAACAGAGAAGAGGAATGAGGCTGTCTTAGGCATTAAAACAAGAGTGATGCTGGTCTTGCTCTTAAAAATACAGCACTCACACACTTTCTTCTTACTGTATGATACTTTACACACTTCTTAGGTCTCCTCCAGACACTCAACTACTTGTTTAATTTTAAGT
Source organism: Larus michahellis (assembly GCF_964199755.1). NCBI lineage: Eukaryota > Metazoa > Chordata > Aves > Charadriiformes > Laridae > Larus > Larus michahellis. Next base: position 37,258,177 of record NC_133904.1, read on the forward strand.
AACTGATTGGCATATCCAGCTATTAAAATTGGAAGCATACGTCCCATACGCTGAAATCATTCATCCTCCTGTGCACATGCCTTTACATTTAGAGTAATGGTATACAGAGGTATTGGGTACTTAAGAGAGCAGGACAACAAGCCTGTATCATTATATGCTTGTCTTTTTCTCTTTGTGAGAAACATCAAAACAATTAAAAATGTTTTCTTTAAGAGGGGTAAGGATTTGTATAGTTATCTGGAGGGCTGGCAACACTATAGCCATTTAAGGAAATGACAATCAAAATATCTGGTTTAGTTTTGTGGCTTGTGCTGAATATGATAACATCTGGAGTAGGTTTTGGAAATGTCACTTTCTGTAGACTTGCTTGGGATGTGTAGTTTAATGCTCAGAATGCCTCCAGCTTGCTGCTGCTTGGATTGCAAAAAGAAAAGGCCAGAAAAGATAATGTACTTGGACACAGCCAGCATGAGTGCGAATTTCCTTCCTTCAAGTAATGCTGCTTGTGCTGATGGAGCTGTGTGTTTACAGCCCCCAGTAACAAAAGGGTCTATATCCCTGGAGCTGATACACAATCTATGAATGACCACGTTCACTATGCGTAAGTTTGTCCTTATGAAATAACGTATTGTGACACCTGGCAATTATCAAAGACATTAGCTTACTTCAAGAACATCAGTGGTAGGAAAAAATTAATTTCTCCTTATTCCATTTTGTTTCCCTTCGTTTTTTTCTGCATAAAGTGCTATTTTGATTCCTTTTTGGTCCAATAAATGCATAATAGCTTGCCCTGACATAGCCCTGGGGCCCTTCAACTAAAAGCCATGTCTGTGAAGGCCTCAATGAACAGCCCTTACAAAAGCCGTTTGGTTTAAATGAATCATATTTTTTTTAAATGGAGAATAACTGTGTTTTCTTCAAAGCAACTTGAATAAACAAAGCAAACCAAAAGGCCAGATTTTGATCTTTGCAAGAGGATCGTCGCTTGATGTGATTCTCCTGTTCCTTCTCCGATGGATGATGTTCACTTCTCTGGCGCAGGCAGTGGAGGAACAGCAGAGCCAGCTCTGGCCTCTCCCCAGAGAGGTGAACAGGGACGTGCCATCCTGTGCTTACACCAGGGCTTCAGAAGGGCTCTTTTGGTCATTTAATCCAAGCCACAGCTAACTACAAACAGGGCATTCTGGGCAGCTGTTTGTCTAATTTGTAATATATATATTTGACATCTAATATTTCTTGTGTAGGATCCAGGATATCTGCAGCCTCTGGTTTCCACTCATGCCATTAAATGCCACATGCTTTCAATTGTGTTAAACAGAAATTGTCTTTCTGTTTTTCTGGTGATGCGTATATTGGATCAATTTGGTGAATATTTGTAGTGTAAAATATTGCTCCTTGAATATATTTGGTATCTCGCTGTATTCCAGAGTCTATTATCCTGAGCAGCTGAAAGCCTTAAGTTGGGTGAATAGCCATGTTGTTCGCTTGGTTTTTTTCTCCTGCCGAACATGAATAAGCTATAGTGTTTCTGTGCTAAATGTTTGGACACCTTCCAACTCCCCAAAGGAGAAATAAGATCTTCCTCTTGCTTGTCTGACTGCTAGCTTCTGTCTTGTTTTCTGACAGCAAATGGGACCTCAAGCAGTCAGCTGTCTACACCCAAATCAAAGCAGTCCCCGATCTCCACACCTACCAGCCCAGGGAGCCTCCGTAAGCACAAGGTATTACGTTTCTTATACCTTACTACATCAGTTTCTTCCTTAGTCTACTGCGATTTGTATCACATTTAAGTCATGGCCATATTCTCTGGAAGCACAACTCCTTATGTTGAAACAGTGGAGAATTTGGCCCATTACCTAAAAGGGTTGTCACTTTGGGCTCTAGTGAGATGGTGAACAACAAATTATTGGCCTGTTTCTTCCCTTGGAGTTATTAATGTGTACTCATTCATATGGATCAGAAGAGATAACTTAGCCCTGAGCTTGTATCGCTATTTGAAAAAATTCACAAGTTATTGATGGATATGATCTTCATATAAATCCTCCTCTTGAAAAGCCTTAAGTGTTGGCAAATCTGGTCCATTAAATAGCAGGAAAAATGTTACTGAAGCTCTAAGACATCACTTTAATAATACGTCTTAAGGATTTTTTTTTTTAATTATTTAAGGCCATGCTCTGTTTTACAGGAAATGTTTTTTTACAGCTGGTGTAGTAATTGTGTTCTGGTACAGTAGATGTTTTTCCGGTTAATAAACAGGGTGTCTAACAGGTAGCACAACATCCTAGTAGAGATCAGTAAACCTGTGCTGGTTCATAGATAATTCATGCATTGATTTATTTAAAAGGTATAGCAGCAGTCACAGCTTTTTATATTCCTGTTGCTCAGTGCCATTCTGTGCTGAGTCCAGATTGTCATTTCCATGGGCTTTCTTATTTCTGGAATAGCCACAGTGTTGCTTCCAACAGTCTTTACTTGATACAGAAATTGGAACCTGGACATAAATGTTAAGTGTGAGAGGAGGGCAGTGGGTTTTCTCTTTAGTAATCAGAATGTATCTCTCAGCCTGAGTATGACTTTGAAAGCATTGGCTTGAAATTCTGGAAGAGTAATTTAAAAATTCTGATAGTGGTGAGGTTTTGAGGTCAGCCAGACACATGTAATCCACCACGGTCTAGATTGCATGGGTTGAACTCATTTTGTTTGAGGATTATTTTTTTTCTCAAAGTAAGGAGTAGTAGCAGCAGCTGGACTACAGTTGTTATGATGGTGGAACAAAGCACAGAGAAGTCAATGGGAAGAGTCCCCAGAAGTCCAATGGGCTTTGGATTACTCCTCTAACATGTAAGATTTTGGATCACTGACCTTTGGACATGGGATTGAATTGTACTGGGGGAGCCTGGAGTGGACTTTGGCTTCTCAAGAATCAGATCTTTAAAATATTCCCAACTTAGGGAGAGGCTGTAGTTATTCAGCTTTATTCCATTTTCTTTAACAAAGGCATAGCGAACCCAAATGAAATCTGTATTTTCCTCAGGACTTAACTCTGATCTCAGCTGCTGAGTCCAAGTCTGAGTAAATGCACCAATTTTAACACAATGGGTCCAGATTTATTATTAATTTATAACTGAGAACAGCATCTGGGCCATAGTGTGAATTCAACAAATGCTTGTGTGTATTTCAGCAAAAGTAATGCTGTAAACTGCATCCTTTGCTTCAGCCATCAAGGACCTAAAATACTTCCCAAACACTATCTCGTTTAGGACTTTGGAGAAGAGTATTTGCTTCCTGGTAAAGACGAGTAAAACTCACCTTCTTTAATGTTTTATATATGTTTTCAGCAGGCTGAAAACCAGCGAACCTTTCCAGTGAAGCCCCTAGAACATTTGTAATAGATGGTGACTGCTGAGGGCAAAGCCAATCCATCTATGAGCTTGTCCACTAACCTAACCAATCAGCAAACACAAGTGTAGCATTTTAGGTTACCAGAATATTCATGCATCATTGTCTTCCTCCCAGGGGCAATTTCCTGCTTATGATGAAATCACTTTCTTTTTTTTCCGTTAAAGCTCAAATGATAAATGCTTAGGCTGAGTTCACCACAAAGTCATAGTTTACCTCTTCTTATATCAAGATTCTTATATCAATTTCCTTTGCGTGTATTTAGGCTTTTCTTCATTTTGCTCACACTCATTTCCTGTGTGTGGGTCAGAGCTCAAAAATGCCCAAGGAGAGGTTTAGCCCTTGCACGAGTTTGTGTTCCTGGTTCCATGCAGAACTTTAAGGAAGTGTAATATGATGGCTACCCAGAAAGGGACCCTGGAAATCTTTACATTCAGCATTTGACCCAAATTATACATTTGTGATTATTTTCTTAACTCTTCTAATCAATCAGAAATGACTTAAAGAATAAATCATGGAACATGTGATTTTCCTAGAGATTTGTCCTAAGGATAGCTGTCACATCAAGGTAAGACTCTTTATTGTAGACTTAGGTTCAAAGAGACCTGTTTAAGGAAAGTCCTGCTCTTTCATGCCTGTGCTGTAATTGATCCACACATCGATCCAGAAGCGATAAAAAAATACTTCTCAAACTTAACACTGAACAGTCATCTTTCTTCTGGTACCAAGATTCTCTTGCTCCACTGTGAAAGTAACCTGCCTTGATTTTAGCCTTGAACTACCTGGACAACTGGTCAGCCTGTCCAGTAACCATTCCACCCCGTCCCTACAAGCTGCGTAGAACTGGACCATTCAACTGCATGACCAAAGTTGGAAACTGATTGTGTGAGTTAACATTTTCTTCTTTCTTCCTACAGGACTTGTATCTGCCTCTGTCTTTGGATGACTCTGATTCCCTTGGAGATTCCATGTAAAGCGACATGAAGCGAAACATCCATATTGCGAGCTATGTTTAAGATACAGTAGAGTACTTCTGCCAAAATAAGCAGATAGGTGACTGGTGCTTTCAAATCAGACAATGGACACACAGTTATATGTCATTTTTTTTCTGTGATTTATCCTCCGTGCCACAAATCAACACCTACCAGTCTATAGAGATAGAGGGATACCATTCTTCCAAGTTACAGGGATGCAAAATGGACATTGCGAGCAATTTGGGGCCAATATGCCAATGATCCTGTGCATTTCCCGTTTTCTTCTAGTATTTCTTCTTCTGCTGCAACTATGTAATTTTTCTAGTGATAGTAAAGTAGCTCCCCCAAAAGTGCACAAATGGATCGCTTGCTGACCAATTTGCAAGCTCAAGTAGAGCAAATGATAATTCTCCACCCGTCCAAACTGCCAACGTTTGCCAGCTCACCTGCTCCTCATTTGCAGCCCTGGTTTTAGCACCTGCATACTAACTAGTATTGTTTTTATTGTTGGAGGGCAGGAAGGGAAATGACTTACTAGTTTGATGCTTACTATGCCAGCAGAAGCTTAGATGAGATTAGGAATGATTGCATAAAATGCAATAGTATAATAGTGATTCAAATATTGGGATTTTTTTTTTAAATGATTAAGCAAAAAAAAAAAAGTAAGTCATCTGAGTTATCTGGAGTGCAAAACCTTTTGTGTATGATCCAAAGACACTGCTAGCTGGTAAGAAATTTTTATACCTACCTTATGGTATCTCTCTATCTCTGTTTGTAACAGTAATGCCTTGTGAACAGCCAACACTGAAAACACTGTGAAAATTTGTTTTCAGGTTTGACACCCTATAGGTCACTTTTTATAGCAAAAAATCAATACACTTTTTATAAAGGAAAACCTTGTATCTGTGTTTTGGGAGTAAGGATTCAAGCTCCTTCTTTTTTATAAGAACTGGTAATTTTCTTTTGTTTAAAAAACACATTCAGAAAAATGTACAAAAAAAGCCAACCAACAACTGCAGAAGAGTAATAACAACAAATCAGTTTAGAAATCTTGTCATCACTGCCAAAACAGACACACGTAGGGGAAAAAAAAAGAGGTCAATTCAAAATGTTGAATGTTTTGATAGTTTTTGTAATGTTTAAGACTACACATTTGGTTTTTTACACTTCAGTATTCCTAACTATGGCCAGATTCTCTACTTATATAACAAATGGAATTTTGTGGTGTTCAAAAACCCGTATTTTAAGAAACTCTTCTATCTGACAAAAACTTATTGTATCTAGAGAAACCTTTTGCTTTTATTAATCAGTAATGACTCCTACAGAATGCAAAGTTCATCTATTCACGCAGGGCTGGTGGTTTTTACTACGCCGAAGCTTTGTCATAGGCTAGCTGGCATTGCCTCCCTTTCTCATGGAAGAAGCTTTCGATGAAAATTATTATTACAGAACTTTACCTAAATGAAATCTGTGCAATCAAATCTTTCTTTGTTGCTCTATTTGCCTTTGTTTCAACACCTATTCCCTATTGCCTTGCAACCCCTTGTGATTAGAATGCATTATAATGTTGTGATGTTTGATGCTACATGAATGCTGGGTTGTTCCCAAAGCCACTCCACATTTTGTTTGCTTACATTGCTGGTCTGAAACAATCTGTGCAGGCTACATCTTTAGAGGTTCACGTGATGATACATATAATGCAACTTAAAAAAAGAGAGTTATCTGAGAGAGGCCAGGATTGGGAATTATCAAGGGGTCAGAGTTATCATGCACCAAATTTGTACCCAGTAGTCTTAGTGCATGATCATTTACACCCCAAGTTTTGCACAAGAAATCATTTGTCCCCACAAATAACTTCATTTAATTGAATAACTCTCTGACTACGTGACTGCTAAATGATCGTTTCACCTATTGTATATAGAATCCTGGGTTTAGTTCCAAGGCTAAGGGCTCATGTTGAAGGTTTGTGGGGGAAAGGATGGGAGTCTGGACAAAGCATAGGTGCAGTAGTCAGGACACCTTCATTCAGCCCTTGGCATTGCTAAATTTAGTGTCTGAACGGGAGCAGGTCTCTTAGTAACCCTGTGCCTCAATCTGTCTGTCCCTACAGGGACAATACTGTTCTACCTCACTGGGGGTTGTGAGGCCAAATGTTGGTTAACATTTGTAAAGTGCTTTCAGATCCTCTAACAGAAGGTGCTGAAGTATTTTGGGAGCAGATTTGGTTATGGGTGCTAATTTTGGGCCGTTTAATCCTGTGGGTGCTACTGTAGACACTGGTCTTGAGAAAATATGACTTTTTAAGCATAAGGATGTTAAAGGCTATAGTTATGCTAACAAGATTATTCATCGGAACTTTTGCCTTAGTAAAAGCTTTCGTGGGACAGATAATTTGACATGTTTTTTACCCTCTCCTCTGTCCTGTTGGTGGAAATCTCAGAGTCCCTCCCTAAGTCTCTGCCTTTCCAGGGACCCTGACTAGTAGTCATGACCCTGCCTGTTAGAGATGATGGACTTGAACTCCGGTCAAAGGTGTGTCACTTCAGTGACACAGGCCATTCCTGTCGTAGTCAGGGTAAGCATGTCCTGCCACCTTTCCTCTGAGTCTCTGCTAAATCAAGAGACCAGCCATGAGATCGCATCTAGGTTGTCTTGCTATTCAGTACAGGACACTCACCACAGATCCACCAGGAAAACCCAAATCTTTGATATCTATAAACAGACTGAACTGCTAGAGCTGATGGTGGTAGGAAAGGAGTCTGAGATGTGCTTTCATCCGGTATCCATGAGTTCAGTTTGTATAAGATAAAGCAGGATCCCAAGCGGTAAATGAACCTTTGGATGGATGGTTGTTGAGGAAGCTGTTGAGAAGTGGTTCCTTTCCTTCCTGCCACAAGTAGTGTTTGGTTATTTGAAGATGCTCTTCCTGGTGGAGCATGCTAAGGAATCACTGAGGCCGTCTTCCTGAGCTGCACCTACTGACACATCTAATACCTGATCCTGCAAGTGCTCCCTTGCGTTTGGAGTTTTGTTTGCAAGAGGATCATCCTGGGGTGGGGCTGAGCCAAACAATTCCTTCAGGGAATTAGAGGGACCTTGAAAAGGCCTAAAAGAAGAAAAAAAAAATTGTTCTGTGGGAAAAATAGCCATTCAAACCAGTAGAAGCCACAAAGAAAACAGGGTATGAGGTCAAACTCCCGAGTTTTAAAAAGCAATTTTCTAGGTAGAAATGCCTGAGCAGTAGGAGAAGTCAGTGAGCATTTCAGCTGTAACATATAGTTAATTCTGTATTAATGCCAATATTGCATGAGTTCTTGTACAGAAATGCATGTGGAATGTTACCTACATTCAAAATCAGTTATCTTTGGCTTTGTAGAATCCCTAACATAGATTTGAATACAAAGAGAAACAATGCACAGGCATTGTACCTTAGTCATTTAAATATAGGCACAGCCCTAATTCAGGAAAGAACTTAAAGACTTGATTAAATTTTAGCACATGCTTTACTCCTGTTGATTTTTCACGAGATATAAGCTTGGGTTTTGTCAGAAAGCTTTCCTGAATTGGAATAAATTATTAATTACTTTCAATATACTATAATAATTCCAGACCCTATGAGATCCTGGAGCAGATGATAGCAATTCCACTATATACTCCAGAGTTTACCTTTTATATTTTTTTCTACTTTTACAAGCACATAAAACTCCACAGGATATGAGGATTTGCCATATTAATTCTGCTATAAAAACCCTGTCTAATTTCCCTCATGAGGCTGCCTTTAGTATTTTCAGAGACTAATTGAATCACTAAGACTATATTGTTTTAAAACAATACAGTATTTAAAAACAAATTAGAGAGACTCTTAAAGTAGTAGAGCTTTTTTTCTTTGAAATCTGCCTTTATTCAGTATCCAGTATATTTTAGTAAATTTGCATATATAGTAAAAATACCTGTTTCAGACACGCGATCATTAGGAAGGAATTAGAGCAATCCTCCAAGCATAGACTGTTGTATTTAGTATTCATACATTCCAGTGATGGTCTTGACTGTAGAAGATCAGGGCAATGCAGCAAAATCTTCAGCCTTAGGATTTTTGTCACTCGTAAAGCATTTATAATCCTGAAGCTTCTGGCTTAAATCCTCATCTGTTATAAGATTTGGAGCTAGTTCAGTTCCACTAACTAAACAGCCAGCCAAGACTCTACAACTTGAAGTAATTTTGAAAGAGTTTCGTAATGGAATTTTACCTTGGTCCACTCTGCAGTGGGAGATGGAAACGGCTTTTGCCTACCATTGTCTGTGTTTCCTATATCTGCACATTATTTAGCTAGCTACTTTGCAGAACACCTTGTGAAATTGCTCTGTAACGCCATGCTGAATCCCTACACAGACGCTGCTCCACCGACAGCCATCCCTGGAAGCTGCATCCTCTCTGCAGGGGCAAAGTATGGACTTTACAGTATGTGACTTCTTTATTGCAGTGAGAGCACATGAGTGTATTTTGCCATTGACTTCAGGGTTACCGCTCATCCATTCAAGGCAATTGGAGAGCAGAATCATTTTTAGAGAAAGGAAAGAAAAAACAGTCAAGTAAAGTAGGTATAAATTTAGTCCAGAAAGTGTCTCCTCAAGCTAAGACAATCCACAACCAGAGAAAAGCTATCTAGAAGTGTGTTTACCACACACGAGGTGCTGGTCATGACCAAGACAGAACAAAACAGCTTCTTTTTTCTAGTGGTGATTTAGGCCCAAAGTTATTTTTCTGGTTGCTGATGGAAGCAGGCTGAAACAGTGTGTGGGACTGGTGACGTCCTCTGTAGAAGCAAATGGATGGCACAAGATGAAGATCTTTTTCTGTCTTTCTCGGTAAAGAGTGATGTCAATCTGTGCAACAGGATTAGTGCTTTACACAAGATCCTAGAAGAGATCTAGCTGAAATACTACCTTGGTGTGATAAGACCAAGAAGGTTAAGACCTAAAGTGCCTTCCAGCGTGCTTTGGGCTTCAGAAGCGGGACTATACGTGTGCCCAGCAAGGCCTAGATAAAAACAGCCTTGACAAAAGGGGACAGAACAGACTTTGATTCTTGAGATGTTTAGCCCATCTCGCATTTATGCAACCAGCTCTTGAAAATTACTGTTTCCAGAATCACAGGTTTCTTCTTCTGTCCCATCTGTATGAATCTGAGCAGGCCTCTCCATGGTACCTCAGGAAATGTTAAAGCTGAGTCTTGTGTCTCATGGTGCAGCCACTCCTCACTGATTGTGGAGTGAACTGGGCTGGGTTCTGCTGCATTGGTTATCGATTCTGTCGTTCAGATATTCTTCACCCTCCTTCTTTGCTCCTGGCTTAAGATCTGGTGTCTCTCATTCTGTGTGCCTCCAGGTGAAAGGCTGGGGCCAGCAATGTGTATGGACCCCTCGTTTTGTTTTGTTTCCTCTGGAACAGATCTAGTCATTTGATGTTTGTCTGAAGGTCTGTGGCCAAGCTGACAAAAAGACGTGTTTTAATAGGGAGAGGTGAGATGCTCACAGATTGTAAGTGGGTGGATGGAAAGGGTTTTTTTCAGTAATGCCATTGCATAGCTGCTCTGATAGAAGCCCAGTTGCAGGGTAGGGTATGTGTACTCCGTCTGCAGGTGAAAATGTGGAGCTTTGGGCTCACAGACCACTATCCATCCCTCAGGATACTCTGTTTAGAGAAGGTTAAAAACACTGACACCAATTTTTGGCCAATAGATGAGCTTCTGAGTAAATAAGAATCAGATCTAGTGGATTCAGCAGTGGGATTTCAGAGCCATTGGGATTTCAGAGCCTACTGGTCTTTGGCATAAGTGTGGACAGATCAGTTCTCCTTGTGCCATGGTGTCCCAATGCATAAAGAGCTGGTCACAATACTTACTTCCATCTGTAAGATGCTTTGAGATAAGCTGATACAAAGAGCTATGGAAGAACTTGCTCTTAGCATCTATTCATTACTTAGCGAAGTCTGAAAACCTTATAGAAGCAAACTATGGTCCATTGTGTTTGGCAAGTCTTTTCAGGAACTCTGACTCTCTCAAAACTATGCTGTAAAAATGGTTTTTATTTTACTAATGGTGAAAGACAGACGCATAATTTTTATTTCTTCCAAAACTCTGGAGACACCAGCAACACTCCTTGAGAGCAAGGCCATATCCACATCCAGCAACCCAATTCTCTCATCTGGACCACCTCTGGCCTGAATACAGACCCCTGCTGCCCCTCTTCTTGTTACATGTACACGTACATATCGGGGGCAATTTCTGTTACCATTCAAAATGTGGGCCATGTATTTGTAAATGATGAATAAGTCTAATGATTTCAGTGGCCTTCTACCAAGAAAACAGTGGGCCTGTTGTTGAAAGCTTTCTTGTTTAGAAAGTGTTCATGGCCAGATGGCTTCATGGGAAAGAGTTGCCTTTCAGTTTCATTGCTCAATGCACTTAGTTGAACTAACCTATTCTGGCTCTTGCTCTATATCTTAATGAACTGTAACTCAGGACTCTTGAGCCAGTTTAGAGCTTCCCTAGGTCTGACAGTTTATCACTCAAACAACTGAAGAAGGAGGATGCCCAAAAGGAATTAACAAATCTTTGCAGTAATTAGAGTCTGTCAGCTGAAAAAAGAAAGTTGGCATCATTAGAGAAAGATGCCATGATGGCCAGTGTCATGGGAAACAAAGAAAAAAGACTTGTTTCTAAGAGGAATGGTAGGAGGCATTTGTTAGGAGATATTTACTGAGTGATGAAATGAGCCTGAACTTCACAGAAAACCAAATGGAAGGGAGAGCATGAGGCATCAGTGCTACTGATGTGCGGGAATAATAAAAGAGAAAAGCCAAGAAATTCCAGGGACAAACAAAATGGGAGGCTGGGGCTAGCTGAGGATCTACAGCTTCGTTCTAGACAGAAAAGCAGCAGGAGGTCCTGGCTGCATGTTGAAAGAGTTATTGCCCTGCAGGTATCTAAGCCAGGATGCAGGCTGTGTGTCCCATTCCCGATGGTAGAAATAAGGTCATGCTTGGCCGCAGGCAGGAGAACTTGGTTTGAAGTTCCTCCCCTGCTCCTGTTTCACTTTCCTGCCAGCATGTGTCATCCCTAAAACGAGGAAGGGAAAATCCAGCCCTTTGCTGAATGACAGCACCAACCTGTGGTTTGGTTTTATTTTAATTCCTCCCTATCAGATCAGAAATAGAAATTAATCAGTATGCCCTGGCTTCGAGAAGGACAGGCCTGGCACACTGCGGAATTGCAAGACATGTGCAAGAGAATAATGAGGACACCTCTGGACCTCCCATCCCTTTCCCATGGAGCTCAGCAAGCTCTAGAAAAAGTAGCAACCCACTTGCACCAGGGTGAATAGCCAAACAGGTTCCTGGGGGAGGTTACCTTGATTTGCTGTGCAGGCAGAGGGGCTGATGATGACCTTGTCCGTGAAATGCCTAGCCACATATGTGAGACCTGCTGCATTCAATAAATCAATGGGAAGTCCATGCTGAACAAGGAGATCTGTGTTTAACACCAGTTTTCTCATGAGATCTTTTTTTCAAATTCAGTTGAATTACAGTGCTCATGAATTGAATCCTAAAAGGCAAAACAACTGATTTATCTGAACACATTTTTGTTGTTTAGTCTCAGATTATTTTTTTTTGCATAAAGATTGCACCTCTTTGTTTCTGTAGGTTCTCAGACGCTCAATATAACACAAGTGAAACCCAATACACCTAATTCTCTGCTGCTTTAAACAGGCAGAAGCTCCTCTGTAATTAAGGGAGCTGAACCCATTTGGTCCAAAGTTGCTCTCCTATTTCAAAGATTGATTACTGTCAATAATTCTTGTGTGATTGATTACTTAAGTGCAGATTCAGTTTCCTGGGTGACAGCTGCAGACTTTGCAGAGAAAACCTCACTGACCCCAGTTATAAGGTGATCTCTTGTATGAACCTCTAATAGCAAGTTATATATGGGAGATATTTTGTATAGTTTTATTATAGATAATGATAAAGCTGAATTAGTTTTCTTCATTGAAATATCTTAAAACTTTTAGAATTGAAAATTAAACAAGAAACCTTAGCAGATCAGGGTCTCTATATTTTCTGGTTCTGAAGAGTGTTGGCTTTATCTCACTTTACTCTTACTTCAGTCTACCAATAGACACGCCCTGAGCCCAGCAGGTTTATGGAAGCAGAAATAGCATTTCTATTTCTTCCTGTATTTTTTTACTCTAGTCCCAGCTAGTACGAAGCAGAATAGATTTATGGTTGGCTTGGTTTTTAGAGAAAAATATTACCAAATGTCTCTGAACATAAAAAGGAAGGTTCAGTTCATTTTAGGTGACTCATCTAAACTCAAGGCTGCTTTTGATTTTTATCCAAGCTGGTTCTTCCATCTCTATTTACAACAGTTATGTATAGGAAATAGAGATTAATTTGAGTCACGTTTAAAAAGTGGGGTTGTTGCAAAGTGATTCATCTGGCACATGCAGTCAGAATGAAACATGTTGGTGGCACTTGGTCAGGGAGGACCTGAACCAAACCTGGTTCTGAACCCCCAAGTTTCTGAGAAACCCACGTGCAGAGTTAAACTCGGGAAATGTCAGTAATGGACCAAACGCACCCCGAGCTGGGGTACAGGCCCAGTTCTTGAAATGAAGAATTTTACCTTCAGAGAATCCCTGTGAAACATTTAGTTGTTTTTTTGTTGTTTGTTTTTTAGGTTTGTGTTTGGGGGTTGTTTTTGTTGTTTTTGTTTGGGTTTGTTTTGTTTTGTTTTGTTTTTTAAATTCCAGCATGGCTTCTTTTCTCCATCTGAAATGTAGTGATATTCTGTCTTGCTCACATGCTGACCACATAGTCACTGATGGGCTGCAGAACACACAGCTTTTTTCCCTTTTTTTTCCCCTCTTTACAACAGAAAAGCTTTTTCCAGATTTAGTGTGGTGTCTAATGATGCATCTCCTTAAAAAGAAGAATGTCTAGGGAATTAATTGCACTGCTAACTGGTGTTTATAGATAAGGTGAAGCAGAAGTATTGAATGTAAGAACAAGAAAGCCTGTGAGTTATAATTAGATGCTGAATTCTGACGTGAAATTGTTGTTAGTTTGCTTCTTATTTAAATGATGTGTGATCCAAGCAGCTTTATCCCTGTGGCAGTACTAGTACAGCTGCGATTTTCAATTTAGAAGACACCCAGGGTCTTTTAGAAAGAGGAAACCTGTCTAGCCAAATCTCCTTCTATTCTCTGAAATGACGACACGTTCACCTCCACGATACTCTGTATTTTATGACACTGCCTAGTCTAGAAGCACAGGGGAGGAGTATCAGCTTGCTGACTTTGCTGTTACTAGCCTTTGCCTATTCTCTTTATCACAAATGTAACCACAAGCTAGCGTTAGCGGCTCTCATCGCATAAGCCTGAGTTCTTCACGCCACTCTTCTCTGAAGAGCATGAACTGCCTTTGCTCACGGCCCTGTGCTCCGCGGCTCCCTCCGAGCTGCGGATCTGCCGCCAAGTTGTGTTGAGGGAGGGAGGAATGCAGCTGAACTGGAACCTGATCACGGATTACTGTCTTAGGTCATTCATTGAGTTTGTATGATTTCATCATTAATAACAAAGCTGCAATATAATATGACTGAGAGGCCACGATGTATTTTCTATTGTCGTTCAGTGGGTGGGGGTTGGAGGGGCAGCCGGGTTTAAAGTTTAGCTGGTATACTTTAAACTCTGTACATAACCTTGGAGGACACGGGGGTGGTAAGGGTTCACTTGTTATTTTGTTGGGTTTGGTAAATTTCAGTTTGGGGTTTTTTTTTTTAAATGATAAGGTATTTAATTAATGACATTGTACAAAGAGCTATTAATTTAAATGGTGCTTTTGTTCTCCTAAAACAGATCTATCTAACCTTTCTTTTTGGCAAGCCTGCAGCAATGCTAATCATATTGACTTTTGTACCTTGGGGGAGCGCGTGGAAGGGGAGGGGAAATGCTTTTCTCTTCAGACAAATAATCTTGCCCATAGTTAATTTTCTGCTTGGATATATACCTTAAACTCCCTTTATGCTGAATTTTTACGTGAAGTTCTCTTAAAGGGACAGAACAAGCAAAGGTTATTCCAAAAGATCTCAAATGTATCATCTTGTAATATATTGCAGCTTTATGCCAATGATTCCTTGCTTACCTGTACACAGTCCATGCATGTTTTGAACTAATTTTGCATTCTCCATTTGTGGTGAGTTATTTAGCATTTTAACCACCTTTTGTGCCATTCAACTTGTACAGAAAACATTTTTATTGACGTTTTAAAGGGGGGGGAAGAAAAGAAAAAACCCCTTCTGCTCCCTAGTTGTAGGTAGAACTCAGTTACTTAGCAAACAGATGTAGATGAGTGGTTGTAGTGTTAGAAATGTTAGCTTGCTCGTGAACAAGCTTTTGAGAGTAAATGCATGGTCCTGTACCTCTCTTTTCTTAATTAGCTCTTCCTTTCCTCCTGGAAAGATTCTCTCTCTCCCTCTCTCTTATTCTGTCTTTGTCTCTCTCGTGGTTGTAAAGTACAGATTTGGGCATAAATAAAATGATATACAATGAGGTTTGAAAAGCAGTTCTCAACAGGTTCTCTTGGGGAACTTAATTTCTCACAGCGCCTTGGCACTTTGATTAGACTCTAACTTTCAAGGTAAAACAGATGGAGATCAGTCACCTGTTGCCTCTGCTTGAACTGGGGAACAAGTTAAATCTTTGGAAGTTTGCGTCACCAGTAAGCGATGAGATCTCGATGATCCATCGCAGCTGAGGCATGTGGCACGTGGTATATTGGCTGTGGCTTCCACACCTGGTTGTTCTACATGGGACTAGTCCCACGGCCCCTGATTTGCGGAGTTTGCACACACTTTTTGATTTTCCTGGATACGCAGCGGAAGGGGGTGGGGGATGATATATAGGATTTATGTTGTTAGGGGTTCTGTAGACAACTCCTTCTCCACACTCCCAAGCTCTGAGTTGAGTACACAGGGCTTACTGTTGCATAGCTGTGGTTCTGTTGGCAACGGAGGACAGAAAATAGTCAAAGTCTCTGAAAAGAGGGGGTAACTCATAAAGATGGATTTTGTAAGAAACAGACTGTAAAAAACCCCACAAAACCCTGCCACAAAACCACAAAATGTACCTAGATCCACACTTCTATCCCCCATGCCTCTTCTCCCTTAACAGAATTTCCTTTTGTTAGAAGACTTGACTTTCTAGAAAAAAATTCCATTTTTGTGAGGTGTTGTGAACTGTTTTTACTACTTGTAATAACCATCCCAGGTCTGAGTATTCTTGTAATGCAATGCCATGCAGCAGAGAACCTGTCCACTTTATAGCTTTGCTCTCAATATTTGTTACTCATTGTTTTCTCATCTAAATGTACATTTGCAAGATGTGTGTAATGTCATTTTCAAAAAATAAAATTTGGTTTCAATATTTAGGCCGATAAAAACCTCTCCGATGCTTTTATTGGCAAGTATGTGTTGACTGACTTGTGAATTATAGAGGTTCTTGTTCATTTTGATTCATCAGCTTTCCCAAATCAGTCCCACTTGTACAAATGCAGAAAAAAGACTGGAGAGGAAATCTGATGGCCCTGAATTAAGACCCACATATCCCTGAATGAAACAGCCCAACCTGTATAAGTCCCATCCTTTTGACTAAAGGGATGAGCTCAGTGTGGGTCCCACTGCAGGAGATACGGTGCAAGTAAGGGCAGCTCTTTCCCTATGTGCCGCACTTCAGTCAAAACCGTGGATTCAAAATAGCAAGATCTGGCCCCCATCTGAACTCTGTCTTGGCATCCAGGGCCTGGGCAAGTCCTGTATGGTCTCACATTAGCTTTGGGAAGTTTGTTGAGATTTGAGAGATACGCTGTGTTTGTCCTGCCTTCCCACACAGGCCTGAAAAAGGTCCAAGTTCTTCTTTCACAGCTACCCTGTCAGAACCACAACGAAGACAATAACATTCTTCCTTGTAAGCCCGAAAAATGTTAATAAGGCTTAGACCTCCTCATTTAATTATATAGTACAAGCCACTTTGCTGTTTGTTTCTGCTTCGCATCTGCAGAATTAAAAGTAAGTGGGGTGAGTCAGCTCTGGCCATCCCCGCTGTAGTGTGGGCTGCTGTGAAAGAGCTCAGATTCATCCCAATGTTTCATGCTCGGATGAAGCCCTTTATCCTTTTTTCCCTGTGGTCACTGCACGTCAGCCCAGAGAGGGCTGTGCTCTTTGCCCTCTAGATCCAGAGGAGATGCTCTGCCAACTGGCAAACAGCATGAGGGCTACCAACACATTGCCCCACTTGGTCAATTACTGGCACCCACTTGCGATTATCGTGCCATGCTTGGACAGGTCAGAAGCAGCACATACAGTACGGTTCTGTTTGCAGTGAAAGACCACACTAAAAAAATTGCAGTTCCCAGAATAAAAACAGTAGAACAAAAACCACCCTAAGAAAAGCCTTTATCTGAATGTGCATGAACTGAAACTGAAGCAAATGTTATCAGAAAAGCAGAATAAGTACTTCAGAAAATACTCTGCTTGTGTCTTTATGCCCCCCAAGAGCAAACAAAGCACACTGGTGTCTTTTCTACAGGCTATGTATTAGATGAGGTCAATAAAAAACATAAGAGGTAGTGCTCCTGCCTGTGGAAAATGCTCTGAAAAGAACAGATTTAACACCCTCAACCTGCCGTGTGCATCTATCAATCACAGCGATCTCAGGGACTCCAGAGAGTGTTAAGAGGAAACTTAGACGGTGATGGTGTGGCACCAACAACCAACACTGCAAGCCAGTAGAAATGATGTTGCTTAGTATGAATCCCACTGACACATACAAAATTACTCCAGATTTACAGTCATGTAAATGAGAGGAAAATTAAGTTTCCGAAGTCCAGCCTTCCCGCTACGTCAGCCCAGATCTATACAGAAATGCACATCAGGTGTCCTTAAATATGTTGTTTCGTCAGAGCAGTAAAACAATGTTCGTTTCCAAAAGATCTAGGTTCAAGTGTTCTGGCCCTATGCAGTGTCAGTTGTCTGGACTGAAATAAATGTTTGGCCCTGGTTGGAAAACCTTTGCCTGGTCCCTTGACCTAATCACCATCACTTGATGCTCAGCCCTTGCTCCCTGTACAATCTGGTTCCAGTCAAAGAAAACACTTTTTGCCTGACAGGCTTGTCAGCTGCAAATGATCCAAGTTTTCTGGGGTTGCTGGCTTTGAATTGCAGCCCAAAATACGGCAGCCAGATCCACGTGTAATAGGACATTCACTGGGCTCTGTCACCTTAGCTCTGTGAAATGCTGAACATGGTTGGAACATCAACTCACAGTTTATGTGGTGATGCTTAATCTTATCTTTTCTGTAAACAAAACACCTTCAAAAGTCGACAAATCTAGATCATTTACACAGTTTCTCCTACAGTCTGAGCTCTGTCCCTTGTCCTCCATTGCAGCCATCTGCTCCCCCACCCCCACATCCTCTCTCAAATGCACCTACACTTCAAAGGTATATTTTTCCGTGCAAGTATCACCTTTACCATAGTGCAGGCCCTGCACATCTGCTAACAGATGTGACTGTCCAGATGTCAACCGGAAAAAGAGTCATAGTATAGCTGCTTGGGTTTTTTTTAATAAGGCACCAAATCAAAAAGGTTTAATTTTACAGCCCTTAAAGTAAATGAGAACTCCGATAACTTGAAATTGTAGGCACTCAGCCCTGTATTTGCAATCTCGTTAATATGAGTAATACTCCCCTGGGCTCCGTATGGTGCATCAAACAACTGACTCCTTGTGTTAAGTCTCTACAAAATTATCAACTGTTCGTGTGTGTGCAAGGGAGCAGGAGTCATGCTTTATGGAGTATGGCTTCAATTACCATATACATGTCTTTGCCACTGAAAATAACAACAATCGTTCATTGTTAATCTGTGTTGTTTATTCACAAGTAGGTCTAACAAATTTTAAAATTACTGTCAATGTTTTACATAAATCTGTTTGCCCTGAGATCCCAGAAATGTTCCACTTCACAACTTCACAACAACTGTGACTCTGCTTCTCCCTAATCTGCATGTATTAAATGATGCAAACATTTGGGTTCAATTTATAACGCTTTTCTGGGGTTATGCTGTAGGGTAATGAGGCACTGAGTGCCCCAAACTCCGCTGATGTGTCTGGGGGTGAAGAGCAGGAAAGATCTTGCAAAATACGTCAATCTTTGTATGGTATAAGCAGCAATCAGGAACACAATTACAGTGTCGTGCTCACAGCCTGAATGCAGCGGGACAATCGGAGCCTGCAAAGCCTTCAGGGAAGCACCCCTCACTGAAGGAGTCACAGTGCCAGCCCAGTGGTGACATCCCTCCCCGCTCCTGCCCAAACTCCAGCATGTAGGCCACCAGCTACCTCTGGGTTTTACTGGAGTGGTTTGTCATTGGGAAGAAGCACCTTCTCCCTCCTGCTTTGCTCAGGACAGAGTCCACCAGCCAGGTCACCAGTGTCACGCAAGGTGGTGGTAAATGTGAAAGCCAGTAAACAATGCTAAATAAGTAAAATCCTCTGCTTGCTCGTGCTGGAAACCCATTTATTTTAAGCACAGGTCTTCCCACAGTTGGTGCACCCAAACAAGTGTTGGCAGTCGAACAGCTGTTTGGAAAAGATTTGAGTTGTTTCTTCTGACAACTGCACTCCCGTCACAATGCGTGTGTCATCCTCTAATTTAAATGTTCAGAGTGCGCTTTTAGCACCCACATACAGTCATGGGAAGTGCCATTAAGCTGGTTCAACCTCTATTCTTCTAGTCACCGTGAGAGAGTGACAGCCAGGAAGGCAACCAGAGCTGAGAAGAAAAAGGTTATTTCCGAAGGTCCCTGGCAACACGTCAGTTCAGTGACACAGGCTGCCACTCACAGCACTGAGGCTTCCCAGCAGGTTTACTGCTTTTAATGGTACGTGGAGACTGAGGAGGATTTTAGATCACTGGAAGTGATGTCCAGCATCTGTGTTCCGATCTTGGTCTTCCTAAGCCTAAGGCAACAAATCATGCGTTTGATCATTTTCTCAGATGCACCCTTTCATAAAATCTTACAATTTAAAAAGTTTCTCTCAGAGGCTGTCACTGCAGGCTGGCTGCTTGCTGCTCTCCAGACAACACATCAGTCAGTGTTTGTCAACCTTCTAAAGCAGCGATGTCCAAATGGATACCAGCATTCATAACCATGGGGAGATCCTCCGGAGACCTGCGAAAACACATTAGTGATCTAAACACCCCAGCGGCACCACTTTAATTATGTCAGTGCTTTATCAGTCCCATTAGGCTGACCTGCATCTTTAGCTGCTTTAAAAGCTTATGAAAATCTGGACATGGGAGATGTGATGAAGAGCCTGCATACATCATCCAGTGGGACACGGTGCAGAGACACGAGCTGCGCGGCACTAGCTTGGGCCCTGAAGGCAGCACGGCTCCCTTGCAGAGCTGGTGGCTGCAGCACCGCACTGATGTTACCTCGGTGCCTGTGGGACACAGGGAAGGATCACTGCAAGACTGCCCAGGCTCTTGGCAAAGAGCACGGGACCAACCAGAATGACCTTCTTCCCACAGGCAATATGACCTCGGGTTTTCAATTGCTGGTGGAACAAGGGAACTTAATTGCTCTTTTGGGGGACAGGAGGGGGACAAAGATGCCATTCTCTGACATGTATGGCCCCAGCTTTGCTGAAAATAAGGCGGCAAAGCCAACCTAAGCTTGTATTAGCACAGTACCACTGCCTGGCTGTAATAACCAGAAAAATTTCCACTGAAGATACACAGCTAGATCTATAATCAGCCTCTAAGTTATGATTTGTACTATACTGCCCAGAAAGGTGACCAGCATCTACACCAGGATGCAGCAATAAAACCTTGATTGTAAATTAACAAATTATCAGCCTGGCCTTTGGAGAACAATACATTTGTGTGCTCAGGCAAGAAAATCTTTGGAAGATGCTGGTCTGTCACAAATTGTTCATGCTTTAATTAAGAAGTCCCCATCAGGGAAGAAGATAACTATGAGATACATGAAGGGAGGAACACACTTGATCTATAATGAAATCAACTCTCAAATGAGGTCGCCCACCCATGTACTACTGTGCACATGCAGCAGGCAGATGAGCCAAATGCAGTGAGATGAGGCCAAGCTTTTGTAGTTCTGCAAATGAATAGGTTGTCCTTTGGGTGGGAGGGGAACTGAAAGGGGAGGCAGTGCAGTTACATGCCGGAGAACCTGAGAATAAGGGCAAACGTGTCCTCCCATGCCCTCCTCGCAGCTCCTTTTAAAGGACAACTTCCTTATGCTAGTGTCTCATGACAAAGTACTGCGGGACAGGCTCCCAGGCACACACGGGGAAGTACAGCATCCCCCTCATGGCTTATTCCATTAAAGCAAAAACTAAAAAAACCCACCTTTCTATTCCCTTGACACAGATTTAGATACAGAAAAACAAGCCTGTCCTTAATATCCTTAAATCTTTAAATCAAAATGACTCAAGATACTCTGCTGCTGGTCAGAAAAGTAGATCAGCTGTGACTTTGAAAAATGTCAGGCAATAGTGCTAGGAAAAGAGTAATTAGACCAGTAGGCTACAACTCAGGAGAGCTGGTTTCAATTCCTGATGTGGCCACAGGTTTCAGTTTGACCTGGGGGGTCACCTAGGGCCACAGCCAAGACACAGGGCAGATGCCCAAAGTGGGCTGAGAATTTATTTGGATTTCAGGTGCCCGGGAGCACAGCGCTGCATCACAGGCTCAGGAGAGGCTCGACAGCATTCCTGCAGCAGCAGCATCCCACAGACCATGAATGACAGCGCAAACGTGACCGAATCCCCTTCCAACTTCTCCTAATGTTAAACGAGGCTTTGATTTAAGCCTGTTCCAGAGGGGCACAGCTCCTAGAGGTCTCAGCTGCTCAGATGGAGAAGGGAAAACAGTTCAGCCTGAGAGCTTTTCTCATGACCCCGAGACAGGAATGGCTTTATCCAAATCCCACCGAGAAGCAAGAGTGCTACAGGCAATGTTTTAAATATTTAATGTTTACACAACACTCAGAATACAAATGGCAATTCAAAGAGAAGGGAACTCCTGTCTTCTGTAAGCTCCTCAGGGAATTTTCTCTTCATGTGTGTTTTTCAGCATGATTGACGTCTGCCTACACAAATGGTAAATGGCAGCATATCATGTTTCCTATGTGCCTCTAAAAACATCTGTCTCACTGCCTTTCTGCAGGGGCTGCCAACGTGAGCTCCGCACCCCCACGGAGAACATCTGCCATGGCACTCATGGGGAAAAACCTGCCTCGTCCATGGGACCGCAGGCAGGCAAGATGACTTGCCCAAGGCCACAGTTGGCTGTGGAAGTGGCCCCAGCCTCTTCCTCTAGTGCCGCTTTCCTCTCGAAACACTGCTGGGCACGGCCTGCTCACCCAGAAGATGCCCACACACCCCAGAACCCCCGGCTGAGGTGAACTCAAGGGCCACATGATGGCGGCTCTCCTGGCCCTTCACAAGGCAGGCGACAGGCACTGCCCGCAGCACAGCCATGCAAAAGAGGCGAATCCAGGAAGTTCAGCCAGGCCAAGTGCAAGGTCCTGCACGTGGGTCGGGGCAATCCCAAGCACAAATACAGGCTGGGCAGAGAACGGATCGAGGGCAGCCCTGAAGAGAAGGACTTGGGGGTGTTGGTTGATGAGAAGCTCAACATGACCCAGCAATGTGCGCTTGCAGCCTAGAGATCCAACCATATCCTGGGCTGCATCAAAAGAAGCGTGGCCAGCGGGGCAAGGGAAGTGATTCTGCCCCTCTGCTCTGGTGAGACCCCACCTGGAGTACTGCGTCCAGCTCTGCGGCCCTCAGTGTGAGGACACGGACCTGTTGGAGTGAGTCCAGAGGAGGCCACAAAGATGATCCAGGGGCTGGAGCACCTCTGCTGTGAGGACAGGCTGAGAGAGTTGGGGTTGTTCAGCCTGGAGAAGGCTCCAAGGCGGCCTTACAGTGGCCTTCCACTACATAAAGGCGCCTACAGGACAGATGGGGAGGGACTCGTGATCAGGGAGGGGAGCGATGAGGCATTAACAGTTTTAAACTGAAAGAGCAGAGCTTTAGATTAGATATCAGGAAGAAATTCTTTACTGTGAGGGTGGTGAGACGCTGGCCCAGGTTGCCCAGAGAAGCTGTGGCTGCCCCATCCCTGGAGGTGTTCAAGGCCAGGCTGGATGGGGCTTTGAGCAACCTGGTCTGGTGGGAGGTGTCCCTGCCCAGGGCAGGGGGTTGGAACTGGATGATCTTTAAGGTCCCTTCCAACCCAAACCACCCTGTGACTCTATAACCCCCGTGCCCGCAGTCCCGCACACCGCCCCAACAGCTCCCGCCGCCGGCAGCACCAAGATGGCGGCGGGCGGCGCCCGGGGCGAGGCGGGGCGGGGCTGCCTCTCCTTGCGCCAGCGGCCGCTCGCGCAGCGTTGGGCGAGGCCGCCACCTAGTGGCCTCTGTCGGGTCGGCGCCGCCCGGCTCAGGGCCCCGGCCCGTGAGGCGGCGGGCGGCGGCGGAGCCCCGCGCCGGGGTGGGGCCGGGTCCCCGGGGGTTCGGTCGCCCTTTCCGGGCCGCGGGGCTCTTCCCGAGAACTTGGACGGCTGCTGGGCCGCCCTCGGCAGAACGGGTTCAGGGGCTGGGACCGGCTATGGAAGGGACTCCTCTCACAAGCCCGGTGCGGAGCGCTCTCGGGTGGCAGGGAAGGTGACGAGGCGGCAAGCCATGTGCTTGGTTTACTCACAGCTGCCCAGGGAGAGTGTGGGATGCCCTCCCCAGCCAGCCGCCTGCAGAAGCCGCCTCAGCTCACCCTTTCGTGGTGCTGCTCCCAGTCAGGGCGCCCAGCACTCGCCACAGGCCCTCGCCTCGGCAGGAGAGGCCTTTCCCTCAGAGAGATGCTGGTGTGGGTGCATACAACGGGCCGGGCTGCTCTTCAGGGTCTTGCCAGCAGCCGCAGGGTGCAGCTGTGGCGCTCCGTCAGTGAGCTGGGTTTTGGCACTGTTCTGTTGCTCAGGCCTGGGGAGAGCTGGGCTCTGAAGGGCTCGTAGGAAAGCCAGGTTTGTGTCTGTGCAGGGAAGTCGTGGGGCCATTCCCTCAGGCTGTGTCTTGCTCCGGAGCCGTGTTCCTCTGCTCCTCTTCAGTCTTTTACCCCCAAAACCAGCCTGCCTGAAAAATAACTCCAAAAGCCCGCTTCAAGTGTTTCTCAAGGTTTAGAAATTTTTCTTATGATTGTGGTTAAGGTATTTGGTGGATAAATCCTGCCTTGTAGGCTCAGTAGGGAAAAAGCTTCTCTGACAGATGTAGCCAGGGGCAAAGCATGGCCCCTTCTGTGCCCTCTAGTTTAGGGGTTGTCGTCCTTTTACTCAGTGCTGTGCTGAGGGTTCACTGCCAGCGAACCATCAGTCTGGGACTGATCCCTTCCTCCAGTCATTTATGCTATGGAAAAATGTATGCAAGTAGCTATTCTCAAAATCCCAAGATGAAGGGATGAGTGATCCAGATTCAAAATGCTGTTATTGAGCAGACTCGGACCTCGGCTGGATGCACAACTCGGAAAGTTTTTTGTGAATCTTGGTTAGTTTTCAGATTCTGCCTCTTGGGCTCTTCTTTGTACAAAACTGCTTAAATTAGAAAGAGTAGAGTAAACATGTAGGATTTAAGTTGAATCTCTGCTGGAAACCACCTAATGTTTTATTAACAAATTGCCCCATGAAATGAAGTGAATAATAGATGAATGTAGCTCTGGTGGGATACAAGAACCTGACAGTGGAGTGCGTTTGCGAGGTGATGGGCAGGTTGCAGGCTTCTGTGTCCCAAATAGTCGTGGGTGGGGCAAAGCCACCTAGACACCTTGCAGTAATAGTTCTTCTGACAGGCATGAGAAGAGCTATTGGACTGAACTGTGACACCAAAAACTCATTTGGCATGAAGAAGACCTTGCTATTGCATCATTCTTCATTAAGAGAGTGTTTCTGTAAAAGTAACTGTCCTAGATCAAGGTTGTGTGGGAAGAGAGGAACCGTGCTTGGTTCTAGATAGTACAATGCTGCAGATACTGAATGAATAAAATAGGGTTGCTTTGGACCACAGCCTGTTCAAATTCTGCTGCTACCACCAGCCTTGGGCGCTGTTCAGGCTTGTTATGATCTTGCTGGTGTTTGCCTTGTTCAGACCTCAGAGATATGGCAGCCCCAGCAGAGCTGAACAAGATGCAAATGGGAGATGTGGTACATTTACTGCTTGGAATGAAGGGTCGTGTTGCTCCCAAAGGAACAGCTTCTTGTCTGGTCACTACAACTCATTTATTCTAGTAGCCACAATTAATGCCACTAAGGCATCAGTTAATGCCACTAGCATCCTTGCTTGGGACACATCTTAACCACTTCAATAACTGTTCAGAAGTGCTGTCCGTTGCCTTGGTAAGCCCATAGCCTTTATGCGTATCCTGCTGTCAAACCTTCTGCTGATGGCCCCACCATAAGGCAGAGCCAGAGGACACAGCCTGGGTCAACACAGCCCCTTGTAGTCTCTAGCAGCCATGTAATAAACTGCTATGATGTCCTCTCTGCAGCTGTGAGTAATTCTGCGTTAGGCAGAGCTGGAGAAGCGCTGATTAGGCCATGTGCTGCAGCCTGGGCTGGGCTGCCCTGGGAAGGCCAGGGTGCTGCAAAGGGGTGAGCAGTGGTTCCTGTGCCTGGACTCCAGGACTTAGGGGTGTTGGATTTGCTTGTGGATGCAGGGTTGTGCAGATGGCAAGGTGTCCCCTTGTAGGGGAGGGCATGTATTTATGGAGGTACGGATGGGTTCTGAGTATGGGGGCAGAGCTGCATGCTGAATGTACAGATGTGTGGGAACCACTGCCTTGTGAAGGAGCAAGTTCTGTTGTTTACTTGTGCTGTGATGTGTCTTTACACAAAGGGCCAGCTCTGGGCTCTTGTTTTCCTGCTGATGGTGCAAGCATGAGTCAGGCTTGGAAAGCAGCAAGCCTAGAGCAGAGGAGTGTGGTGGGTCACTGCTCCAGGGGGTATTAGCAGGCTGTGCAAGTCAGCAATGGGGAAACCAGGGACACCTGGAGATGCAACACAGTCATCGATGCAAACTGGCCTAGAGGAGTGCGTAGTGGTGACACTCAGGACATCTTCAACAGGGAGGCTAACGGCTGCTGGGAACATCCAAGGATTTCAGGTACTATGTGGGAAGGTTAAACTGTCTGCAATAAATGAAATCT
The DNA here is from genome assembly GCF_964199755.1 of Larus michahellis. NCBI lineage: Eukaryota > Metazoa > Chordata > Aves > Charadriiformes > Laridae > Larus > Larus michahellis. The sequence goes on from NC_133904.1 coordinate 37,283,877, forward strand.
CTTTCCAGACCACAGCAGTATATGTGAGCATGTCTCTTTGAATGCTTTGGTGTAACCCCACTGAATTATGAGCTTTTTTTTGGCCATGGTTCTGCAGTGAGACCAAATCTGTCTGATTGCTCTTGGTTGCTGCCTGTGTGGCTCATCTTGCTGCCTGTCAGAAGAAGTCCCTGTTCCTGACAAGACTTCCAGCAAGAGCAACTCCTCAGCCCTGACAAATTGCATACAGTTCTTGGATTATGCCACCAGATTTAACACTCATATGAAAAAGTTCTCATGCTTTTGTTCCATATTGGATCAAAGGCAGCTACTGTGAGAACATGTTTATATAAGCTGTCAATATTTATTATCAGCTCGCAAAAAGTAGAATTTTGTTTTACTTGTATGGAATTTTTCATGTTCTTCCCTCAAGTGCGCAAATGAATCACAGTACGCGTGGTATATATAGGCAGACGTCAGCTTTTTATTATGACTTAAACTCTGGTCTACTTACTCAATCATGAATTGAAAACACATGGCTTTAGTATGTAGGGCTTTTTTACTCATTAAATGCTAAAGCTGTAGTGGCAGTTTCCAGGGACTTTCTGTCCAAATTTCAGCATGCCTTCAAAAGGAAGTCGGGTAGGTGCTTTGTAGGAGAGCAAACATTCCTGCAGCGAACCTTGCAGTACAGAAATTTATGATACTACTTAACACTTTGTCTTCAGAGTGTTTTCTGGATGCAACTCATCCCCTGAGATCCAAGCTCCTTTAGGCAAATAGGAGATTTGCTGAATAGCAAGGTTTGGGAGAAGGAATGGACCTATTTGTACATTTAGACGAGTTATGCTAAAATAAGGAGGGCTAAATGGAGGAGGCAAATTGGGGAGAAGATTTAAAACTCCTGGTACAAATGAAATTTTGTAATGTATTTTGAAATGGTCCTTGTTCAAGAATTGGACTACATTTACTAAAATATAAATAAAAGCCACATAAGAGTAAAATAAAGGTGTTATAATCCTCAAATAAGAACAATTTCATGTCAAATTAATCCAAGTGTTTAGGATTTACCTAAAATGAAATTGGGTCTGAGCAGAGTACGGAGAGAAGTTTGTTTCACCAAACCCATTTCTTAATGAGAATTTATTTTTGTCCTATTTTTTATTTTGCCACAGCACACAGAAATGTATTATTTTATGAGTTCCAAATTATATCATTACCCCCATGAAGCAACATATCTTCCTTTACTAGCACAGGCAGAAGAGCAACGTGGGATGAGTGCTTGAGTGAGGATGGGCAGGCTTGTGATGGATCAGAGATCGAGAGAGCTGGTTCGCAGTGGTGCAGAGCCCAGGAGCAGCTCAGCCTCCTTGAGGACCTCTGGACTCTCTTCTGTGCCTCTCCCAGCTGGGGCTTTCTCATCATTCAGATTGTTTAGCCCTCCACAAGTGAAATGAGAACAGCAAAATTAGGCAGTTCTAGACCGTGAACAGTCAAGCCAGGAGAAAGTACCCAGCAGTGTGTGAGAGACATCCCTGAGGCTCTGACAGGCTCACTGCAGTGCTCAGAATCAAGGGCATGAAGCCACCCGTTGGGTTTTGCTGCATCTCCTGGTCTGTAGAACGCCATCCATCTGTGAGTCCCACAGAAGCCCTGGGCAACTCTTCTCCATGGCCTAGATGGACCGTATTGGAAGGGCCACACTGAGGCAGAGGCATTGACACTGGCTTTATTCAAGTGAGGAACAGCATGCAGCCTAATATGGAATATCACTTTTTTTCATGGTGCACATTAATCTGCCCTGTTTTCCATGCAAAAAAAATGCCTGAAACTCTTGCCAAACAGCCTCGCCTCATCTCCTTCTTTAAAAGTTCATTCACAGTTACAGCCACAATTGCAGCTGACAAACGGTTTAGCGGGAGTAAGCAAGGCTCTGCGTTTTGGGTCAGCTGGGAAGGCTTCCCGGTGTCCCTGAGACTCACCACTGGAAGGGTCATCCCGAAGCACACCCCCCTGGTGATGTGATCTTGGTACAGTCCAAAGAGTTCCAGGTTGAGGAGCCGAGGGGATCTTTGTTTGCAGGAGTCATTCTGGAGTTTGATGTGCCTCAGAGCAGGGACAGACCTCAGCCAGGTAAGTGCCAAGGGCAGCCTGTAAACTGGTATTTACTTGATTTGCACCTTTATCACCAGGATGAAAACTCTCTGTATTACTAGTACTGAGCACTTCAGCCAGCACAGTGAGAAAATGCCTTTGCCTCCTGCAGTAATGTACATTTCTTTCAGAAAGTCACATGTTGACTCTGTGCTAACTCTGAGCCACACGCTTATTGTGATTTATTGCAAAAGCATGGTTGCTCTCATTTCTTCTAGGATAACTAGTTTAATGCTAGCCTTCTCTCTACAGGCGTCATTAAGAGTTATACCAAATAAAGGGGCCAGACTGATAAAGTGTGATTTGATCTCAGTGCTTATATAATTCCATTCTCCATACTGTCTCTGATCTTCGAAAATACTGTCGGTTCTCTCTGTGGATTCTTTCATTGTGAAATTCAAGTGGGTATTTTTTTGTTGTTCTTGTGAAGGAGATTTTTTTTTTTTTCTACTGTGTCTAAAATAAAAGATAAGTGGATACATAAAATAATGGAGTGGCCTGATAGAGAGTTACCCATTAATTTGCAATCATGGTCTTTTTTTAAACTAACTTTTATGAAAAGGCAGAATGGAGAGATACTGTAATTCTGAAGAAAGCTGGTTCCTGTGGTTTCATCACAAAAGCTTAGCTTGAACAAATCAACCGACAATTGCTGTTAGGATTTTCTTTAGAGCTTGTTATTGATCTCTTGAGTTGGATTAATGTTAATTGTAACAATTTGCATCTACCATACCAAATTACTTTTTTTAAATTCAAAACTGGAATTGTACCTCTCTGTAGTTAGCTGCAAATTGTTCTGGTCTTGAGGCTATAGTGGAAGCCACTGAAGGTCAAGTTTTTTGAAGTATGCAGTTACCTGTGCACTTTGGAAAATCCTGTCTGCCTGCATATCCTCAAAAATGTGTCTCCTAGCCACTTTGTGCCTTCCCTGAAAAGAGAGACATTGTATTAGTTCAGCTAGAGGATCAAGCTGTACTAGGATTGGATCCCATGCAATATACGCAGCCCAAAACAGGATTCTTTTTCCTAGAGAAACAAAGTGGCAGCATAAAATGATCGAGTGCCAATTGCTGTTCTGAAACAGAAATGGCCATCCTGAGTCTTGTTGAAAAGGTAGCACGTGCTCACGAAGCTCGTGCACGGTTGTTAAAAAAAGCATTTTCATCTTGCATTTCAGCTGCAGGCAAATGTGCACATCTTGATCTGTAGTGTTGTATATTCATCCTTGTACCGTCACCCTGGCTGCTCCAGGAGTCAGAGACCCTCAGAGTCCGGATGCGCAGAGAGTTTTGAATTTCGAAATGCTGGCTGAGATCTAGCAAAGGACTTGAGCATCTGCAGTGGGAACAGAGGCAAAACACTGGGGCCTTAAGGCTAGGATGTAATCTAAAAAACTTGACTTGAGCTACTGCTTAATGCCTAAACTGTTAAATGCCACGTACGCCTATAGCTTGTGGACTGTGTGTGGCCATAGCTTAGTACACGCTTGGTACAACAGAGCTGCTCGGTGCACCGGGCATTTCCAGTTGTGGCTGCCAAACAAGTTGCGCCTCTGGCTGAGCCCCTTGGGTTCTTGGTGCAAGGGGCCTTCCAGCAATTTGCTTGTTACATGTGGGCAGGACTGAGAGCCACACACAAAACACAGTGGCAAAATCCCCCACTTCTTTAGTCTGGTTGCAGGCAGCGGGGCAGCATGTGCTGCTTTTTGACAGCAGTAGCCTCTGCCTGAGAGCACTTGCCGAGAAGTAATTCTCTGTTCGGTGTGAGCAGTCAGGCTGCTGGGCTCCCCTCTGGAGACTGACCTTGGCACCCAGCTGCAGCCCTTCTAGCAGCAGGGGTGCACGGCGGGGGACGGGGAGCTGCGAGTGTGTCTGAGCTCAATCCCTGGCAGCCTGGTCCTTACAGCATTCAGTTGAATTGAAGGAAAGGCTTTTGTCTCTGCTCGCAATGATCTTTTAGCATTTTAGCCATTGAAGGTTTCATCTGGAAACTGATCAGTTGGAGGCAAAAGTCTGGTCTGCTGCTGACTCCATTCCTTTTTAAATCTTTGCCTTTGCCCAAGGGGAGAGAGAAAATGGTTAAAAGCTATTGCACAGGCAACTACGTTGGGATAAACTCTCACAGAAAAGGCAAGGGGGGGAGAAAGGGAGTAAAGACTTTACCCTCTCTGAGTGTGTTCTGCCAGGATTTTGAGTGGTTTTGACCATGAAATCAGTATTGTGATGCTGAGTAATCCCATGCACACATGTGTGTTGATTTCACTGTTTTCAAGCTGAAAAGATTACACACACCCCTGACCATCAGCCCTACAAATTCAGCTTCCTTCTGCTGATGCCAGATGCCTTCCCCTTTCGGCATAATCACCTGTAAGTGCGGCTTTTCTCAGCTGCTGTTTGCTCCACCTGTCCAGCCCCAGCCCCATCGGTTCATGCCCTGAACGCTGGACTAGCTGTGTTTCTTACTGTGGGATGGGGGGGCTGCAGCGTGCAGTTAGCCAGCACCTCACACCCAAAGGGCTGCAGAGCGTTTGCAAGGCTTGAGCCTTGACTACAGCACTCCCTTCGTGAAGGCTAAGAATGGGTTTGCATTTTAACTTACCAGGAACTGACTGGAAGAGATGTGGGAAAGAGAACAAACTGTGAAAATCAAGGCAGGGCTCCTGGCAGAGCTCCTGCTCAGCTCACAGATTTATGGGAATGGCAGGCTTGGTCCTAACTGACACCCCCCCTCCTGAGCCGTTTGGCTTGGACACAGGCTTTGCAGTACAAACTCCCAGCTAAAGTGCTATAGAAAGTCTCTCTGTCCCAGTGAGACCTGAGAGAAACGTATGATTAAGCACCGTGATGTTGCAGTACAAGTGTTGTGATTAATTTTATTGTGGTAAAGCTTTGTTTTGTAGCCAGATGATTCTGCCAGTCCTTGATGTTGTCCATGAAAGCAAATGTGTTGTGGCCAGTCCTGTTCCTGGTGTCCGGTTAGTCTCCCCCACATTTCTGCTCAGAAGTGATAGGATATGGGCAGACATTCTCAGACAAAAATCTGTGCATTTTCCTCTCTAATTTTAATGCTAAGTGTGGCAAAACTGCACAGCAGAACAATGTTGGCACCTTCCTGCTTCTATGTGAAGACAAATGCTTGTGTCCCCTTCTCTTAGCCAATTCTTGAGCTGAGCTAGACAGAGAAACCTTTATATGGCTATTAAAGTACTGAGTTACAGAGGCCATAAAATAGCCAAATTAACCTTATTTTCCTGAAAATCCAAAAGCTGGATGAAAGAAGGGCTAATGCTGCACAGTTGTGGTGTGCCGAGAGCACACAATAAAACTTGGTATTTCATCTGAGCAGTGAGAGAGCATTGCCATCCAAAACAACTGGTAAGCCCTGGGACCATGGTCATTAATACTGGGCCGGGTGCTATTACATTATCCTGTGCAGCCAATTTGATCCAAGTTGAATATGCTCTTACTAATGCAATTGCATATCCACACAATACAGGTTTAGTGCTGACCTTGTACTTTTATACTGGCTTACACAGAAGAAGAGAGGATACCCAATCCAGCATAAAGACTCCCAGTGCAGTCAGAGTGCTGAACTGTTTAAAGAAATTGAATGAGTAAATTTCTCTGATAGCGATGCTCTGTGTTACGGGCAGTGATGCTTCTGATGCACGTAACAGCCAAGATCACAAAATCGCAGTGTATGTGAAGTAGAAGCTTTTCAATTGCTTTAAATTCCCCTGTACTCTTAATACAAATTTGCAAAGTCACTGCTTTGTAAGGACCTACGATCATTCTGCGCAGGAAGAGAAGGCAATAACCTTTTCCAGCTGGAGCCCTGGAAGTGCCTTTAATTAGTTTTACAGAAAACCAGTTCAGAGTAATTTAAAGCTCTTGGCTGCAGGGCTGCTTTTTTGGAAGCACTCACTGATTTGATAGCTCTGAAGCAAGCTATGAGTTTGGAGAAAGAGATGTTTGTGAAAGTACTAAACTATGTTTGCGAACAGTTAAATACTTGAGTCCTTGTTTTGCTGTCATAGTCCAAACAGTGGCTTCGAGGTTTGGTGATAAAGTAGCATTGAAAGACCGGAGTTTAGAATTGGGAGATGTTTGTGCCTTGTCAAGATAGTTGCCCAACTGCAGTTACAAAAGAGAAAGCCGAGAACCAGGTGTTGGTTGTTATTACTATTGGTAAGGCTACTGTTTGCATGAAACAAAAACAAGCTTGGTACCTGCAAATGGATAATAATCCTAAAACCGGGATGTTGCCCTAGAGCATGGCATATGCTGTGTGTATCCTTTCTGGCATCCCTCCGTGGTTTTCCCAGTCTGGGGATCCTGGAACAGCAGGAATGTGATCCTGAGGCTGGGGTGTGCCTGAGCTTGGGCGGTTTCACCTCAGGATCCGCTTAGTGGAAGAAACAGCTTCATGGTCAAAGCTGTGTTCAACTGTGACCTTAAATACTGGCTAGAAATGCACTTTGCCCTTTTAGTCCTGGTGCTGTGCGTGGAAATTCCTGAGTCCTGCAACTGGAACAGAAAAGTAAGATGCATAATAAAATTTATGTGTTACAACGTGCCAACTCTCTTCCCTGAAGAGGAGTTTCATCTAGAACAGAGGGTTCACTGCAGCTGCTTGGCAGTGTTTGCCTTTGGGACTGAAAACACTGGTTTTTGTTAAGGCAAACCCAGCTCTGTGCTGTCCCTGCGCCCCTCCTGCAGGGATGGGAGCGGGAGGGATGCTTTTGCATGCAAGTTAGCTCGCTGCTGAGGGCTGCAGTTGGCTTTACAGCTGCAATAACTTTTCTCTCTGACTTTTTACACTGTGTGTCGCTTAGCTACCCAGAGTAACAAAAATGGGCTGAGAAGAGATGACTTCTTCTGTTAGTTTTTGTGTGCTTATTGCATGAATTTAATGGTAGCAAGGATGTAATTTTAACTCAGACAAGTCTGAACAGTCAGTCTTGTTTGTTGTGGATCTTCTGTGTAACAGCTGGGGAAGAGAAAACTTAAGACAGGAAAATGTGAGTGTAAGGAAATACTGTTGGGTGATGGAAATAATACTTGAAGCTCATCTCAATGCCCTTGTGAAGAACTGGATTTCAAGTGAATGTCCCTTTAATTTAAGGCTGCTAATAACGCCAGGAGCTGGTATTTGCCACTATGTCGAATGTGATTTAGCTGTACTCTTGCTGGCTCCAACAGGGGAAAAAAACATCTCTGAGTATTAACTGTAAGTAAAAATGAAATGCTTCTATTGTCAGGTCAAGGAAGGGACTCTGTGAGCAGAGCCTGATTGAAAAGGGGACCTGCACTGGCTTGTCTTCACTGTTCTGCTGAAATCCTTTTTCTGATCAAAATAGGAATCTCACTGGAAAAAGGGAGGGTCAGAGAAAGACGTTAAAGCTCAGTGATTGAAAGCTGAGAGATGTGGGCCCTCCTGTGCCCCTGCTGATATCAAGGGGGATTGCCATGGTGCTGTAGAAAACTTGGGGTCAGCTGTGGAGCAGTTGTGCTGCCCAGAGAGGTGAAGTGCTGGGCAGCTCAGCTCAGAGGCTGGAAAAGAGAAAAAGCAAAACTGTGATTGTATGTGGTCAGGGAAATAAACCAAAAATATAAGAATGGCTGACCTGTAGAGCTGTTGAGGTTTTTTTTCCCCACTTCCTCTCTCTTCTTTCCCTCCCCTGGAGTGGTCTCTCTCTCTCTACAGAGCAGTAGAAGGTCTCTGAACTTTGGTATGGTATTTTTAGGACCGTGCTTCTTAGCCCTCGTTACACTGTGCACAGCTCACTCTGCATCACATGACAGCGCAGGGAGTCCTGGAAGGAGCGGCTGCCAAGCCATGCTTGGTGTTTCCTTGGCACAGCTGAACACTATGAGTGTCAGCCGAACCAGAGGTAAATCTGTTGGGTGCAGAGCAGGGGAAGCCGTGCTATTGTGAACTGGAGAAAGGAGGAGGGAGTGTCGTTCTTAGTTTGGGAGCTTCGATGTTCAACTGAAGGTCAAAAAGTGGGAGCTGCTTCAAAAATAAACCTTGGAGTGGGAGCCAGGTGCCTGCTGCCATGTCCTGGTAGGTGAATGCCCCAGGAGAGGAGGGGCTCAGCTGTGGTCCTTCATCCTCAGTCCTCAAACCACTCAGCTATTATATGGAAAGTTCATTTATATTCTTTACTGTGGACTTTCCAACTAGAAAAAGATAGTTCTGTTGCCTTTCAAAAGGGTGGTTTTGGGTTCCTGCGAAAATAGATTCCTACTAGTTTCACCAGATGGTGATGGGATATCAGTTCAGCTCCAGAGCTCAGTGTCTCCTGAGCACATGGAAACCAGTCAGCAGCCAGGCTGGGCAGCCCTGGGCACCCGAGTCCCTTTCTAAGACACGCATTCAGTCATTGGCTCAGGATGGCACAGGGATCACAGAGAGGGGCAAGGTTAACAGCCTGGGAGAAGCCTCCTCCTTGTCAGTGTTCCTCTTGGTGAGCACTGCCCTGTGGAGCCCAGGGTGAGGCAAGTAGCAGCTTGATTTCATGTGCTGTGCTTTATTACTGCGTTCTGTGCATTGCTGTGAGACTGGCTGTTGTGTAATGGGGCGTTAATCCTGGAAGGACTCACTTTCTAGTCCAGCAGATAGAAGGGGAGAAAGGGTGGGGGAATGAGGTCATTAAAGACCTATCTCTATGAATTAGGCAGTGACAGCTGAAAACCTTATCAACCAAGGAGCTATCTTAAAAACAAGTGTATCTTGCAAATAGGCTTGGTTTAGAATGTTAGTTAGCTCATAAGGAATTTTTAATAAGTAAGCATGCCAGTTATCATGAAATAATCTATATCCCATCCAAATTAGCCAAACTATTTAATTTTTTTTGTCCCTGAGCTATCTTTGTATCATTGAACTCATCTTGGCCACCACGGTTAAAGATAACAAGAGGTTCTTTCAGTATATCAACAGAAAAAGGAAGACTAGGGAAAATGTAGGCCCACTGATGAATGAGATGGGCGCCCTAGTGGTGGAAGACACAGAGAAGGCAGAGCTACTGAATGCCTTCTTTGCTTCAGTCTTCACTGCTAAAGCTGTCCCTCATGAATCCCAGGCCCTGGAGGCAAGGGGGAAGGCCTGGAGAGAGGAAGAGTTTTCCCCAGTAGAGGAAGATCAGGTTAGAGACTGCTTGGCCAAACTGGACATTCATAAGTCCATGGGCCCTGACGAGATGCACCCGTGAGTGCTGAGAGAGCTGGCAGATGTTATTGCTTGGCCACTCTCCATCATCTTTGAAAGGTCATGGAGAACAGGAGAGGTGCCTGAGGACTGGAGGAAGGCCAATATCACTCCAGTCTTCGAAAAGGGTAAGAAGAAGGACCCAGGGAACTACAGGCCGGTTAGTCTCACCTCCGTCCCTGGGAAGGTAATGGAGCGACTCATTCCTGGATGTCATATCCAAGCACGTTCAAGAGCAGGAAGTTATCAGAAGTGGTCAACATGGATTTACGAAGACTAAATCATGCTTGACCAATCTCATAGCCTTCTATGATGTTATAACTGGTTGGCTAGATGAGGACAGAGCAGCAGATGTCATCTACCTTGACTTCAGCAAGGCTTTTGACACTGTTTCTCATAACATCCCCCTTAGGAAACTGAGGAATTGTGGACTAGACGAGGGGACAGTGAGGTGGATTGAGAGCTGGCTGTGTGACAGGACTCAAAGGGTTGTGATTAATGGAGCAGGGTCAAGTTGGAGGCCTGTGACCAGTGGTGTCCCCCAGGGGTCGATACTTGGACCAGTATCGTTTAACGTATTCATCAACGACCTGGACGAGGGGACAGAGTGTATGCTCAGCAAGTTCGCTGATGATACCAAATGGGGTGGGGTGGCTGACACCCCAGAGGGACGTGCTGCCATCCAGAGTGACCTAGACAGGCTGGAGAGCTAGGCAGAGAAGAACCTAATGAGGTTCAACAAGGACAAGTGTAGGGTCCTGCACCTGGGAAGGAAGAATGTCAGGCACCAGTATAGGTTAGCGGTGGACCTGCTGGAAAGCAGCTCTGAAGAAAAGGATCTGGGGGTCTTGGTAGACAGTAAATTATCCATGAGCAAGCAATGCGCCCTTGTTGCCAAGAAGGCCAACAGAATTCTGGGCTGCATAGGGAAGAGTGCGGCCAGCAGGTCAAGGGAGGTCATTCTCCCCCTCTACTCTGTGCTGGTGAGGCCACACCTGGAATACTGTGTCCAGTTCTGGGCTCCCCAGTTCAAGAGGGACAGGGAACTACTGGAGAGAGTCCAGCGTAGGGCAACAAAGATGATTGAGGGGTTGGAGCATCTCCCTTATGAGGAAAGGCTGAGAGAGCTGGAACTCTTTAGCCTGGAGAAGAGAAGGCTGAGGGGAGACCTTATTAATGTTTACAAGTATCTAAAGGGTGGGTTTAAGGAGGATGGAGCCAGGCTCTTTTCAGTGGTTCCCAGTAACAGGACGAGGGGTAATGGGCACAAGCTGGAACATAGAAAGTTCTGATCAAATACACGGAAAAATTTCTTTACGGTGAGGGTGACAGAGCACTGGAACAGGCTGCCCAGGGAGGTTGTGGAGTCCCCTTCTCTGGAGACTTTCAAGACCTGCCTGGATGCAGTCCTGAGTAATGTGCTCTAGGCAGTCCTGCTTTAGCAGAGGAGTTGGACTAGATGATCTCTAGAGGTCCCTTCCAACTCTAAAAAATTCTGTGATTGACAAGTTGTTGTGCACTTGAATTTGAAAAACTGATTTGTGGGGAGAAGTAAGTCTATTTGGCTTGTCCTGGGAAGCCATCTGCTATGTGAGATGCCTTGTGACTTTTTTTGGTGGAGGAGAGCTAATTAACAAGAAAATAGCCCTTAAGAAAAAGGAAATTGCTAAAAATGACATAGTACCAGTGAGACATTTTGGTTTTGAACAGTTTATTTAAGTGTAGTTCTGTTTTACTGAAGCGGGATAACACAGTCGCTAAGGGGCTCCATAGCCCAGTTCTGGAAAGGGGAGCCTTGGCTGGCTGAAGACATAGGAACTTTTCCATCAATTTCAGCATCATCAGGATTTGACTCAAAGTCATTACAGGCCTGATATATGCAAAATCTATTGCTGGATTTTTGCTCTAAGAAAGGATAGAGAATGAGCTGGCATTTGAAGATTTGGCTGGTTGAAAAATAAAGAATAAACTGGTTCTTTGTCCTGTTGCTTTGCAGTGTAAGATTCTGCTGGTAGAAATCAGGTGGTAGATTCCTCTGAGTGTGGTTAGGAGGCTTTGGAATTGGGTGCAAGTATGACAACAAGGTAGAAGAGCACTCCTGAATACTCTTCTCATTCCCATGAGTGAAGGCATTAGAGCAGCATTTCTCATCCTTGAAGGACCATTTATTTTGGGGCGAGGGGGAGGGGAGGGAGGGAGGGAGGATGTTAAAACCATCCCTAGACTATTTTGGCCACGGTAGCTTTCACTCACAAGGAGAAAGACCGTGAGGCATTTCCAAGTGTTCCTCATTACTCTTCTGTACTTCTCCCATTGTGCTCACTTGCATGCCTGGAAAGGCTTGTGCCTAGCTTGGTTTAGTTTTCTGCAAATTTGTGGAATCTCATCCAATTCATGCTGCAAGTGCCTCAAGGAGCACGAGCTGAGATCACTGCAACAGGACACAGCAAGTAGGCTGCTAGGACAATGTGATGCCGTGCTCTGTTGCATGCGTGTTGTTTAATTCTGATGATCTGACATCAGCACAACCTGTGTTTGTCTTTATTGCTTTAGATAACTCAAGGAAGGGGAGATACATTTCTAACCTGTGGCAGGAAGGAAGAGGAGAGGAACTGACACACAGGAGCGTTCCGAACAAAGTAAGTTCAGATACTGTCTCCGCTCCCTCTCTCGAAAGAGGTAGCATCCCTAACATCCTCCAGACTTCAGACTGACCTGAATGATCTCTGTAGTTGATTTCTGATTTGTAGAATGTTTCAAAGAAACTTGTTTGAGCTCTGTGGCTGTGACTGTAAACTTCTCAGGTTAGATAGTCACAATTCTGGGAACTAAGGCCTGAGAGCAAGTTATTTCGGGTTTTTGTTGTTGTGAAGCTTTTGTTTTGTTTTTAATTCTCATCAGTTATTTGCAAATACTTGCTGCTTCTGGGAATTCAGTTCCCTGAAATATAACATAAAGTTCAAAGACAATAATACCAGCCAAAGCATTGTCACTTAATTTAAGATGCAAAACTGTGGAAATCTGGTTTTGGTTTTCTTTAGGCAGAAGAGTTGGAGTAGATAATTACAGCTTTAGTGGGCAGAAGAAGAATGTGGAACAGAAAGATGGTCCAGCCCTTCACACATGGTACAGACTGAGAGCCAAGCCACACTCTGTTACCTTTCCAATCAATTAGACAAAGCAAAATGCTGGGTTTGTGCCTGGTCTGGTCACTATAATGTCTTTCCTGATAAGAGTTCTGTTCAACCAAAAATACCATCCTAATATATAAGATCTTCTTGGGTTTTATGGTTTTCTCATCTACTACGTGACATAATTTAATTTATAATCTGTTTTTTTTTAAACAGAAATCAGTAATTAATGTTGTTTAGAACAAGTTATGTGCCCTGTTAAAGATCAATGAGTGGTATCATCTATGAACTTTAGAGAGCCTTCATAATTTGCACAAGCCAATATTCATCTTATCTAGGCAGAAAGATATGTCTTCATCAGTGCAACTCTTCAGAGATCAGAAGTACCACGAGCTGAAAAGGCAGTGTATCCAGCAGAGACGGCTCTTTGAAGATCCTGAGTTTCCAGCCTCAGATGAGTCCCTTTTCTATCAAACAGCACCATCAAGGAAAGCTGAATGGAAGCGCCCAAAGGTAATTGTTGCTCTCCTTGTGAGGAGGTGCTGTTTGTATTGTTCCACTCCTACTGTCTTCTCTGTGCTAACACACAATTATGTGAGTGTATTCTCCCTCCCTTTTTCCATCAATTTCCTGTCACTGTGTGATTCAGACAGCAGCCCCTCTGTGTCACACTGTTGTCTGAAATGAAAGTCATGCCTTACCGTAAAAAGACAAAACGGAAGCATTCTGTGCAGCATAATCATGCTTTTTACTGTTGATGGCTCTCTAATAGCAAGCAGCAGTGCAAGGTGACTCCAGCCACAGTGATATTTAAATCAGGCCTCTATTTAATTAAGAATACTAGTAATTAATTAAGACTATCAGTAATAAGTCAGTGAATACAGGAATATATTCTGCAAATAATTCTTCATTTCCTTGATCAGTCTGTGGATATGTACCTGTGTAGGTTGCTGTGTTGACAGAAGCATTTCAGCAAGGTGTTGAGATTCTTAATTGAAGTTTCTCTTCAATACCTGTGACTTCTGAGGGCCTGGTGTGTACACACAGTAATTGCAATATAAAATCTGAGCTTTAGCTGTCCAATCTAGTGTCCCCCCCAAGTTGTCGTCTTTTTTTTTTTTTGAAATTAGATATAATCCTTGCAAAAACACACGATAGAAAATCAAATTTTACTAACTGAATAGCTAGCATCTTCCTGCCTGGAACACTGGAAACAAATAATAATATAGGATTATTGCTCATTATTATAGCTCTTTGCATGTTTTCAGAGTAACTTGTGCCTTATTAAAATGTATGGGGAAAGGAAATCTCACAGTAGCAAGGGGAAGTTTCTCCAGTCTCGGATAGATGGCTAGTTCTTTATACGTATAAACAAATGATTTGTAGTTTTTCTTGGAGGAGAGAGCAGGAAAGAGAAGAACCACAGTCTACCCAGCAAGGGGTTTATCTGAGGCAGCAAACAGCAAGGCACCATTGGTGGAGTGGTCTCATACTAAAAAAAATGCTTGGGTGTTTCTAACTGCCACTAATGGAATGAATTGAGAGCCCTCATTATCAGCACATAGCCATGTTCTGGTCGAAGCAAATGGATTAATTTCTGTTCTGCAGGGAACTAACTTGTGCTTCCAGAATCAGTTGGTTTGCTCTCTACATAGTGCCAAAAATAAGAGGAAACCATGTGTGTATAGTTGGCTGCCAGGTTACCTTTTGTATTAACTACACCGGAACCACAAAGCCCAGCCACATAGGGGGTCTTAAGAGCTTTGAATGACTTCTGCAATATAAGGCAGGATGCTCACAAGCTACTCCCAGGGAAAACTCAACTATATAGACGTGTAGCTGATGCAGAAGAGAGGAGAGGTCCCAAGAGCTGTCTAAGCAAGCCTTTGTTCCGTAGTGAATTTGATACTTTCTTCCTCGGCTGTCTTTCAGAGAGGTTCTGGTGAAATCTTAGCAGCAAGTTTTACCCAGAGGGAATGGTGTTTTCCTTTATTGATTGATATCATCTCAGGTCTCTGCATGGCTGTCCTGAAGTTACTGTGGATTTTGTCTTTGACTTCTATAAAACTTCAATTACGCACCAGTGATTTCATATTCAAAATGAACAGCTATCATCTGTACACCACCAATAATGCTTATATCTCTTTGCCACTCTTACTAGCATCTTAACAGGAAAACAAATATGTCATATGTTTCTAATTGTGACTAATGTACTAGACATTTCAAATTGTTAGTATTACTTATATTTGGGGTCTATTAATTGGTTTGCTCTGAGGTTTTATGCTTCACATATCTTGTATTTATAAAGTAATTCACAGCCATAAGTAAATAATTCAGAAAAACACAAAATCATTCCACCTTTGACAATGTGGCTTTCCATCAGAGTATAATCCATTTTCCTATTCTGACAAGTGTAAGGACAGCCTCATACTCTGACAAGAGGACAGTGGAAGCCTCTAGCCAGATGCATACAGTAGTTTTACCCTTAAGCGTGATGAATTTGTCCTCTACTCCACCCAGGTCCACTTTTGGGAATCGGGTTAATCTTCTGGAAGCACAAACTTGTATGTCTGTTCTTAGAAAACTTGATGACAATGACAATGTGATCTGCTTCATATGTGGCTGGTACGGTTCCCTGTTGGCTGTGACAAGGGTTAGCAGATGAGGCTGACCAAGGCTGCTCTGTATTTGCCAGGGTGGCATTAGACTGTTTGTGGTTTTTCCTTCTTTTTTTTTTTCATGGTGGTGTTCATTTCTCACAGCAGCTTCAATACTGAAATTTTAGTGAGCAGAGCAAGGGTTGTTTTCCTGCTTTTGATTTTAGTTTTCCAAGTAAGATGTGAGACTGAAGAACAGGGAGAATGAATTTAGAAAAAAAAATGTAGGCATTCCAAAGTCTTTGGGTTTATTTTTATTTCTGTAGTGTTTTCCTGTTTATAGGAGTCTTTCATCCCCTCTTAGAAGGGGAAATACCATGCAACCAGTCACAGCGAGGTCAGAGAAAGACTTTCTGCTTCCTAAGAGATGTGAAGCAAGAGCTAGACTCTAGACAAGGATGCCATTTTAGGCCATTCTTGTGTGTGTGTGTTCATTCAAGGTGGTGAACACTGATATGAAGTCTAGTTGAAGGCCAGTAACTAGCATTGTACCCCAGGGGTCAATACTGAGTCCAATTCTGTTCAACATCTTCATTAATGATCTGGATGATGATGTAGGGGCATTGGACTAGATGACCTCCAAAGGTCCCTTTCAACCTTAACCATTCTGTGATTCTATGTGCTATTCTAAAGCTGTGCCTTCCTTGCTTGTCTTCCTTGATACAAGATAGAACAGCTCTTGGGGCCCATGTGGGGCTACTCCTACAGATTTGTGGAGAAGAGCTAAAGTATCCC
This sequence comes from Larus michahellis, assembly GCF_964199755.1. Classification (NCBI taxonomy): domain Eukaryota; kingdom Metazoa; phylum Chordata; class Aves; order Charadriiformes; family Laridae; genus Larus; species Larus michahellis. The sequence continues at coordinate 37,299,742 of NC_133904.1, forward strand.
AGTCTTGCCCTTCTTGGTTGGAAGAGGGAGTTGATGCCTAGGAGATGGTGGAAGCTGCCTTTGTTCTCATGATGAGCCTGTTAGAACACCTTGAGGGGCATTTCTCTGGGCAGCAGAGCAGAGGTGACGATCTACTTTCCAATGTTTGTTCATGGCTTATCTCCTCTCTGCCATATGGAACTATATTGTATTCTTAAGTTAACTGGCTGAATCCTTAATTGTGCTTTTGGAGGAGTGATGGGCTTTCCGGAGCATTTCCTTTTTTGGAGAGGGAAATGGCCTTGCAATATGAGCATAAGGCGAAGGCCAAAACTGTCATCTATTGAGACAGATTCTGGGCAGGCCACTTAGTCATTTTGCCTCAGCAATTCACCCAGAAACTACAGCTGTGTGTCTCCCAGCCACCCCCACATGTTTGGACAGCATCTTGAATGTGAAGGAACTAAATGGCGATACCCTGTTTCCTGTCCTCCTGCCATCTACACAGGCAGTGGACAGCCTGTCCAGGTGCTGGTACTTGCCTACTTGTACAAAGAAACAGCTTTTTGCTTTAGAAAGCCTGTGTAGCTGTCTGAGCAGCTGGGGAGTGTTGCCCAGTGCACACAGGGCTGGGGGATGCTGCTACAATTGCTGTTGCCAATGCTGGTGTCCAAACGAGTGCATTTGGGATCTGTGAATCTAAAGCTTTTCTGAGGAGAGGTGAAAGCTGGTGTTTTAGTTTTAGCTCACAAATATGTTCATGCTTTGTTCAGTTACTCTGCGTGGTTGGTGGTGGCCAGACAGAGCAAATTTTTAGGAAGAATATCTGTATAGTCAAAAGGGTTTTATTCTGCTCTAATGGAAAAAGGACTGCAAGAGAGAGAAGAGAGGCGGGGGGTGGGGGGGGTGGGGTAAAGTTTTTTTTCCACTTTGTTTTTGTCCTTGGATCTGCACCTGCAATATTAAATATGTGCTGTTTGCTCATTCCAGTCAGACTCACAGAGATAGGTCATTAACAATCTGACACTAATGACTTGTTTTGTACTTTTAAATTCTCTTTGGGAAAGAGAACAAAGACAGGGTAGTGTTACTTCTGTGGCACCCCAGTATTAAGAAACTGGTGAACACAAAAGACACTGTGTAATTACCATGCAGTCTCCCTAGGATGGCGTGACTTTCCAAGGAGAAATGTTGTTACGGAAAGATCCGCCAACAAATAAGAGTGCCGCACACTGCTTATGTGCAGTACTGGGTCTCAACTTCTTTTGGGCAGTGTGACATGGTACGCAGTTGTCAGGCCAGGCTACTGGGTTCTGATCGTACACAGGAGCTGAGGTGTGTGTTTGCTGATAAAACTGTATTTTAGTGCTGGGTAGTAAATGAGCTCAAAAGGCCTGACTCCACCTGGGATATCTGATAGAGCTGGCTGAAACATGGAACTGGCAAATTGTAGCACTCTGAAATTCCATATTTTATTCTAAATAGGAAAAAAAAGAAGTCTGAATGTGCCAGAAGATTTGCCTAAAAATGTGCTAGGACCTTATTTTGCTTTGTTTCTATATCACTTTCCTTTGTGACACTCTCCACACCAGTGATGGGTTATGAAAAGCAAAAATAGTATAAAAATACCAAATTGTTTTTCACTTCTGAGAAGAAAATCTAGAAGTTTTTGACTTGATTTTATAGAAAAAAATCATCTTTGTCAGAGTGACATTTGATGACATGACACTGGTGTCAGACTGCTTTCTGTGATTTCCCTGGCAGTCAATGTCTCCTGCTGTAGCCCCAGGGGAGGGGAGGGCCTGTCCTTTCCAGCCCTCTGGTTGCTCAGCCCAAGGCAGTTTATGGGCACTTTGGGTAGGACTCGCCTTGCCCAAAGTTAGGTGCTCGTAATGGATGCCTGATGTGGAGCAGTCACCACCAGCTCCCATTATTGGCAGTGGAGAGGAATTGATGTATTTAGGGTGTGATTCAACTGACATACCTGAGATGTTGGCTTCAGGCTGAGAAGAATCATACACCACAAGTGCCTGGTCTCTGCTGACCAGAAGTTCAGATGGTGAATTCAGGTGTTGATGCCAACAACATGAATCTTTGCTGGTGTTCCAGGATGTTGGGCTCTGCTAGTATTTCAGTTCCTCTGTCTACCTGTAAAATAATAACTGAGTTAAGCATGACCATTTCAAAGGTGGAGCATCTTCCAGAGTCCTTCAGTGTGCAGGAAGCTTCCTTGCTGTAATGTGCCTTTATGAGGTACAGCTTGTTCCCTCCTTTGCCCCCAGCACCACATAGGGAGGTGCTCCCACTGCTTCTGTGCTGCCACTGAAGGAGAGTGGGGTCAGCATATCCCCACCTTCCTATTGCAGCACCTGCACTTGACCCCCTTGCATCACATGAGGATTGAGGTGTGTTCTTCCCCCTTCTGTTTGCTCCACACCATCGCAGAGGGACAGTGTCTCTGCCTGCTGTGGGGGAAGTCATGCAGGGGCTGATCAGAACTGTCCTCAGACAGAAGGGCTCTGTCTGTGAGCAAGGATTTCTATGTGGCTGATTTTGCACAGTCATTTTCAAGAAGCTCTTTTAGAACCTACTGCAGAGTTGAAGGACTCTCCTTTTTAGAACTAGCCCCCCACCATGTAGATCAAAAGCAATAAGGTAAGACACAAAGCACCTGAAATTTTCTGTAGGGAAAACGTGCTGGTTTGCTAGAAAAAGAGGAAGGAAAAAATCCCCACCATTGGTGGACGTTTTTTCTGCCCATTAATATTGGCATCAAAGCCCATCCTGCTCTTTTCCTGTGATTTACCTGGAGTTTCCATCCCCTCTGCCAGGCTGAAGTGGGGCTGGGGGCATCTGTCTCCTGCTGAGAGGTAGGAGAAGCCACTTGCCCCCGTGCCATCACTGCTGGCCCTGGTACATCCTGGGCCACCTGTCCTGGTTAACCCCTTACCAAGGACAAACACTGCCTCTATGTGGTGGTCCTGCTCAGCATCGGCGTTTAACAGCAAGCAGCTCAAGTGAGAATAGCCGGGAATCCAAACTATCTGCTGAAAGGATATTTTGTCTGTCTTATTTTTAACTAAACCTCAGGTTTGTCTCAGTTTTTTCACTGAGCACTGACCTTGCAAAAAGTATTAAATCTCAAGAACATCTTTGTCAGTGTTAAACAAATAGCAGTGAACTCCCAATGAGGGCAGGGATCCATGTGGGGAAAGAGCGGACAAGCTTGCTTCAGAGATAAGAGACATTATTTAGTTATTCATAAAGGAAGAGTCTGATCCTACAGAATAAGAGTCTTATCATGTGCTTTCCCAGTTTCCCTGTTTGACCCTCTGTTTTATAAGCCCTGTTTTTGCTTTTGTCTGCATCTTCTCTTTCGGAAAGGGCTGTGATTGTACCCTTATGTTCTGGAAAGACAGAGCTGGTTCTTTTTCAGTAAGACAGCACAGAAAGATACTGTGTGACGATGCTGCTGAACGGCTTCCCAAGAAACCCCTCTTGTGTCCCAGGCCGCAGGAGGGACTGCTTCTGTGTTTGATTAAATCCCTATTAACTCACATGTGCCAAAGGTCAGATAGCTGACTGAAAGGGGAGAATTGCATACTCATGGGCCACTGCCTGCCCTGTATTACCAGAAATGCTACATGCCATAGGCCCAATTCTCCACTCTTCTCACCAGTTTTCCAGCACTTTCAGGGGTGGTTATCACCATGCAAGTGAAAAGGATCAGGAAATAAGGCACTGTGTTCTGGAATGATACAGTGATGGGAATATACAGAACAAGTGTCTCCCCAGTTCCCAAATTGGAGAGTGTGGGATGAACAGGTTGGTGACTTTTCCAGGGCAGTGTGGGGGACTGAGGTGTCAGAGAACTCAGGAGCTCCAACTTCTGCGCCTGCACGTGTTTCTTGAAGGTGGCACCAGCTTTTGTTTGCTTCTAACTGGTAGAAAATGGTCAGTTGTCTCCGCAGCTAAAACATCTTCATATTTGCAAGTACTGATTTGAACCTTGGAAACCTCCCCTGCCTCTATACCTGTCTTAGAAGATGTTGCCCTCCTTTGGAAGACAGAGGAGGCTCAGGGCCTGCCTGCCTGGGCACTTAGTCTGGGTTAGCTTTACATATTTTGCATTACTGTTCTTTATTCCACATACATTCTTGGTGATAGGATTTGTGGTCACAGTAAGCAGAATGCTTAACAGTATCCCAGTCACCATAAATTTTGTAGAATGAGTGTCATGAAAGACTTGGCTGTCAGGTGTAAGCATGCCTGGGTTAAATGCCCCTCAGAGATAATGTATGGCTTCATCATTTGATTCCTCTTTCTCTTCTGTAACTGCATTGCTGCATTCTAACCCTATTTTCCAGTTTGACTGTGAACAAGACCAGAGACATCCGCTTATGTTTGGGACTACGCGTCAGAGTCCAGTAATGCATGCAGGAGAGGCACCGGAGAGGGAGGTGTCCTGGCACTGTGTCTGGATTTGAGCAGTTAGCCGACAGTGCACTGCAAGAACAGTTTCGGGGCATGGAGCAGAGTGACAGCTCATTGTACCCTTGGATATCTGCCAGGATGGGGCCTGGGGATAATCCAGAGCTGGAGGAGAGTGGAGATCAAAGGGGAATTCCATAAACTGGCACAACAAAGTGATGTGAACTCTTAGCAGTACAGTGTAGTTACGCTGCTGCCTTCTGTGTGACAAACTGATTTGATTGTAACAGCCCCTGTGAATAGTGACACTTCTCCAGTTCACCAGATTCCCTCCCCACGCCTCCAGCTCCCTTCTGGAGCATAGCTCCTGATTTAATGATCACTTTTCAGATCTGAACATGCTTTTTTTTTTTCTGCCTTCAGCCTCTTCTTCCAGTTAAAAATATGTGGCAACGCCAGTGCTCTTGCTTAATCAGAACAGAGATCCCTCCTCAGCCCTCAAGCTTTGCAGGATCTGGTTATTGTTTTTCTGTGAAAATACGACTTACTCTGCAAAGGCTGCTGACACGTCCTGAAGCAGCCAAAGTTTTTGGTTTTGTTTCTCTGTCTATGCCCAGGATGGTCCATGTTTCTCTATTGTTGGTGGCTATTGACTCTTGTTGAAGTACAGAACACAAGTTTTAAAGCCCTGTGTGCTGTTACACTTGTGTTTGTACTTGAAATATTGGCACACGTGGAACGTGCCTGAACCTGAGGGGTGAAGAAATGTGTTTTAAAGTGTCGTGGTGAGCCTCTGCTGAGCTTTGAGAGAGCTCACAAATCCTTTCATGTGCCTCAAACATATGGAGGCATTGATGGGAATACAAAGGTGGTTTCAAGTTGTAAGTTGCGTGAGCCACGCACCAGAGCCTTGCAGCTTGCTTATTTGTTGTGCTTCTCTGGAACGTGTTCATAGGAGAAAAGGAGTGTGTGAACCTCAGCCTTGCACTAACGTGAAATAAATCTTAGCTGGCTTCTTTTTCCTTTTGTGTTCTGTCACATCCGAGATCATAACACCATGGACGTTGTCCTCCACAGGGAGACCAAGTGAGTCTGAGGTACCAACTGTAACCTTCAGTGGGTGACTTTCAGGTATTGCACTCCATCACTGCTGCCGTATAGGGCTCCTAGAGAATTATAGGACTTCCTAGTTTATCGTTTTAACTGTAATCCACCGTTTATCATTTCAACGGGCACTTCTGTATGCAGCAATTAGCTGTGATTACACAAGTGCTGTAGCAGAGAGGCTATTTCCCATTGTTACAAATAGTTTTACTTGCCATTAAAAGCAGATTTAGCTTGTGATCTTGAGTTCCAGCTTGTTCTCAGTTATGGAAAAGGTTGTCAGATGTGTCTTTGCTACACATATATGTGTGCATATATAAAGGTAAGGGTTTGAATGCACCTTAATTTTTATAAAAGAGCAGACTCAAAAGGAGATATAAAAGGTCATAGGCAAAGTAGGCTGACCTAAGTTTAAACCCTTCATCCTAAGGAAAGAGGAAAGAAATGAAGAGCTAGACTCTGGGAAGCAGTCTGCCCTGGAAGATAAACGGAAAGGCTGATGGGAAGGTTTCTGTACACATCAATCGTGTTTTCTAGGTTAAAATTGTGGAGGTGGAGAGAACACCATGTAGTCCTTTAGATATGATGCAGCCTTCTGTTAGTATGGAGTGGGTGAGTGAGGGGATGACAACAGGTAGACAGTAAACCATCAGAAGAAAATTATTTTTAAATGATGGTAAATGATCTTTTTTTCCCCTCATTAGCTATGTACATGATGAACTGTGTACCCCATAACCTCCTGCAAATGAAGTCTAGCACTGCTGAACGTTTGATTTGATAAAGTGTTACAGCATCCTCGGTGCTTGATTATACCATGCTTGGCTGCAGCCATCTGTCATTCTCATGCAGGTGTCGATCTGCAGAGAAGTAGCTGCTTGCCGAGAGCTGGCTGCTGTAGCCCCCTCACTGGAAGTAAGGACAGGCTGCTCCTGGGGAGGAAGGCGTTAAATCCATCCCAGCTGTGGGAGCTCAGATGTTGGCACAGCTCTCAAAGATGCATGTAGCAACACAAAAGCATGCTCTTCACACCCGTTGCCTTGGCAACTGCACATTCAAATGGCAGGGATTGTCAGTCAGATCTTGAAGAAGATGATGCAGTTGCAATTAAGTGGAATTGTCTTCAGGTTGTTAGATTTAATTTTGAGCTGGGGGGAAGGGGTGGGGTGATGGGTGAATGTTAGTGGTATTAACAATGAACTGCCACCCATTTGAGATCCTGGTGTAGGCAGACTCCATCATGCTGTGTGTTTCTTTAAGGGTAAAATTAATTCTGGCACTTGGCTTCTGAACCTTGTTTTTTTGTTGGAGAGGCTAAAAAATCTCCCTCCAGAGCTTTATTTGTTTAGTGAGGGTAGATTTAGTGGAGTTAGCAATCATCTGTACATCTTAGCTATCACTGTTCTTGCATCCTGGTGATCCATAGACTGAAACACTAGGGTTTACGAAGTCCCTGTAGAATTGGGCTACTAGAAGGTGGTGCCCAAAAGTCGAGGGCAAAGTCTTTCAAATCCAGGTCAAAACAAGTCTTATCCTTACTGTAATTCTGGGTCATCTGGATTCAGAATTTGCTTTCTTCTTGTCTTATTTGGTGAAATCAGTTGATTTGGATCATTTTCACCAGCAGTGGGAAATGTAATGATGTAAAGTTCATGTGGGGTGGTTGCCACATGGTTTTGCCCTGGAGTGCTGCAACAGAGGTGGTCAACTATGATTTGGTGCATGAGAGGTATGCGTGAATCCACTGAAATTCAAAACATTATAAAGCACTTAGCAGCACCCTGGCATGTCTTCAATATATTGACAGTAATGTTTCCCATGCTTTTAAAGCTCAGCAACACTTAACCAAAGGTAGGAATGCTTAACCAATTGTTGCTTAAAATGGTTCATGCAACGGGTTTTATTCACTATCAGTTACAAGGTCCTGATCTTGTCTCTAGTTGCCCTTCAGAAATGGTTTTCAAGCCAACTGAATGTTCATAACAAACCCTTTACAAGAGGTCTAGTAAAGCCCTCTATTCATGGGACTTAAGTGATGTGAATGATCAGGTAAATGTGGGGTACTAAAAAGGTAAGAGAAATAGCATCAGGAAGTACTGTCTTGGATGTTTTTTCTGCTCCTGGAAAAAGCATAAATACTAAACCACTTTCCTGTATTTTGAAAGGGATATTGAAATCTAAACGTTGTAGAAATATTAAGGATTGGGATGGATCAAGCTCTTAGCATTTGGTTTACATATTAATAATTTCATGTACTGATTTGTACCTGAAGAGATTTTCAGTTTCTGGGTATGAGAAGAATATTTCGTGTGCTAAAGTACAGGTACCTTGTGCACACAAGACAGACTCAGTGAAATGCTGTGAAGAGTACATTGATATTCTTCTGAGTATGCTCTCTTCCGTATGTGGGCACTTCACATTTAGGTTGGTTGGCTTGGAGACTGAATACGTGCAGTTGTAATGGTGGCTTCTGTTCTGATATGGAATTAAAAAGGGATCTGTTGAAATTTTTCAAGGAAGAAACGTGTTCCTCCCCTCCCTATCTGCTCTCTGTCGCTGCTCTTCTGTCTTCCTCCTCGTGTGACATTTCTTTGCTTATATTATTTGCAGAAATAAAGGAAGCAAACTGTCCAGGCCAATCATCCAAACTGCTGTTGTTTGTGGTGGTGTGCTGATGATCTAGTCATTCTGAGGAGAGTCATGGTGGGCTTTTCCAACCCTTTTTTTCTGGTCTCTGTTCTTCAGGACCTATATTTATGACTCGATCAGCATAATTGCCTTGCACAATAAATCAGTCTGATGTAGTGAGGGTACCAGAACATGTGCGTGTATGCATGTTTCTAGCTCTTCTTATGGCCATTTGCTTTGAGTTTGAGGGAAAAGGGTGCTTCCCTGAGGAGGAAGGTGGTAAAAGACCAAGTGAGTGTCATCCTTTCCAGGCAGAAGAGTGCTCAGACTGTGTGTTCATGACTTGTATCAAGACGCTGTTGCTTCTGTATCTGGGATGTGCAGTGTCCTGCTGCCTCAGAAACAGGCAGATGGAGCTGGTAGGCAAAGCGAGTTAAGAGAAGAAGGAAAGACCAGAACCAGTGTGATACCCTTTAGCATCATTCTGTCAGGTGAATGTAGTGAGCAACATGCATCTGTTTCATACAGTCCATTGCCTTTACTTGGCCAATAAATGGCAAAGGTGTTTTTTTGGGGGGCGAGTGTGCTTGTGTGTTTCACGACTGGGAGGAGGTTTGTTGGTTTTTTTTTCTCAGCTGGCTAGAAAAGGAAGAAACAAACAGGAGCGTTTTTATTACATTAACCATGTAAAACATGGTTAACCGCTCACAATATCTGAAAGCAGCCTGGGGAAACAGGGTGACAATTTAATCTCCTGTGTTTAAGATTAAAATTATTATTCATCTGTTCCTTTTACCTAATCTCTTACGGAGTCAACTCCTGTAGGGTGAAGGGAAGGGCCTTTATTGCCAGAGTAGAAGAGAAAGCTGCCACAAGATATCACTCCTTAAGCACCTGAGGGCACATTGTGTTGATCATAGTAAAAGTGGAGTAGCCTGGATGGGAGACCACCCTGGATTGAAGTGCCCATGCTGTGTCCACTGTGCTAGTTCATGTTCCACATGACGCTGATTCTTTCACAGTGGCTGTGACATGCTCTGCTGCAAGTCCTGCCTCATCTTCCAGCAGGTGTTCTGATTGAGGCTTATTGTCAGAGGTTTGGGTTGGAAAATGTATGTGGATTTTGTCTGCAGATTTGACCTAAAGTAACCTCTGTCACCAAAACGTCAAAGTAATAATTAACAGGCCTATCTCTGGAAGTTTGCTGGGCACTGGACCCTGCAAGAATCTTGTTAACAGCAAATATTTTGTATTTGATTGCATTTTGCTAAAGAGAGAATTTTAAAGCAATATAAACTTCATATACAACTATAAATTTCACCAGTATAAAAGCCCAGCAACTTGAAATCTTGGTTGATTTACAATAGCATTGCTACCTGTGACAACACCAACTCAATTTCTAACATAAATACAAAGCCTGTATGACAGGCTCTGGGTGCCAGAGTCACTATGCACTAAGAAGTTTTGTGTCTGCTCCCAATGACTGTTGGTAACTGCAAGTGCTTCACGCTCACAGGTCCCCACTCAGAGCAGGCAGGCATGGATGTATGTACATGGGTGTACATACATGGACATCTGACAGGGACTTGAGAAGCAGAACGGTGCAGTGGGAAGAAGGATGAAGCAGTGCTTTGGATTTGCATAGTCACATCAGGGCAAATCTGTGGCGTTTTGAAGGCAGGCAGAGACACAGAATCTGTGCTATAAAATTTGGGTGGTGTTAGCTTTATAAGGGGGATTTAAAAATATTTTTTTCTGATTGAGGTGAGTCAGTATTTGCATGTGCTAAGAGTAATGATGGGAAAATAGTGATGTTCCAAATGGACGGCACAGCCATCTGCTTTTCTAGAAGATGGGTCCAAGAAGCATGGAGAAGTTATTGGACAGAGCAATCGTTAAATGCAAAGGGCTGTCACAGATGTGTTGTTAAGCTCTTTCTTTCCCAATTGTTTTGTTCCTGTAGGGAGGAAGCAAGTAGAGCTGTGTGCGGTGCCCTGAGGACTCCTCTCACATAGCCAAACAAACAAGTAGGGATCACTTAACTCCCTTAATCCATTCCGGCAGTTATTGCTGGCAATGGCCAGGACTCAAGTCTCAGAGGGCTATGTACAGCTGTGTGACCCTTGTCCGTGTCCCATTTTCCTAGACTAGAATCTGTTGTTCGAATCAAGGCTGAGGTGTACTGAGGAGTTCAGTGTGCTGTGGCTCAGCCATGCTTTAAAGAAGAAGCCCTGAAAACTTCATGGCGTTTCATTCAGATGGTCTCTGTTTCTATGTTTGAGAAGGTTCTTCACAAATAGGAACAGGAACTCTGCCTTGTACTAGGTTTTTGTGTTTCTCCTCACCTTTCTGCAGCAGACTTGTTGATGCCTGACTCTGTCGGCATGCTTAGCCCTGAAGAGACCTTGATTGTGCTTCTGGGTGTTAAGAAATTTGAAAAATGGAAACATGAGAGAACTTAGTGCTCCAAGACTTGGGAGAGGAGGTCCTCACTTTTTGAGGTGGGTGTTTAATTGAAGAAGTGCTCCTGGGACTGAAACTCATATTGTTTTATTCTCCTCAGGATGTTATTTTAGAAAGCATCCTTTTGTCATCATAGGAATTTATGAACTTAGTTTAATTCACTCTTGTTCCCATCAGTGAAAAAAGGTAGTGCACCTCAATATCAAGAACTTGGTTTTGGGTGAAACCTTGGCACCTTTCAAAGCCTTGGAAATTTTGCTGTGGTCTGGATTATCACCTTGCCTGTCCCCCAATGGGTTGAGTATGGGAGGCTTTGTGAAAACATTGTTTGACGTGTTTCCATCTTGGTTTCTGACTGGATAAACCATTCCTCCCAGAATATTTGTCAACATGTTGTCATGTGGGGAAGTGGTGACTGTTTCTTCTGGAGTAGCCAAAATGTTCCCAGAATAGAGCTGTTGCTCACCCTTATTTTATTAATTTTATTTTGCTTGGAAAATCTTGTTAAGATGGAGCTTCCCCAGAAGAAGAGATGAGCAAGGAACTATAAAGCCCTCAGCCATCAGCAAATACCGCACGTCTAGCCTCTCCATTACAGTCTGGTGACTGAGTGGACCCTGTATGATGTGAACTTGATGACTTAATCCTGTTTCTGGTGTCACTTCAGAAAATTCTTTATTCTTAGTTGCGTCCTTCTGTGTTGGCTGTGTCATGACAGGAAGTAAAAAAACACAGCGGCACCTTGCCAGCGTCCCTGCTCTTCCTCCTCCAGAAAGCTTGTCGAAGAGCTGGGAGTTCAATGGACGTCCTAATGCACAGCTCCATCCTTCCTCCTCCTTGTCTCACAGGTACCAGGGCAGTGCAAGGCATGGGTTCCCCTTTTTTGTGGCAATATCCTTAGATACGCTCACCGTTCAATGAGTGTTGCATTTATTTAAATATGATAGGCGGTGTTTTGAAAGTGGCATCTTTCTCAACAGTATTATTCACTCAAGTCTTCCAGGGATATAATTATGAGCAAACATTTGTAAATGACATACATGCTTGCCAAGCAGACAGCTCTCCAGATGCCAGTATTTTGTTATCTTCTCGCTTGGCAGTTTTTCCAGTTTATATTTCCCTCTTTCAGATTGGATGGAGGCTTTCTTATGTTGTTGCGGTTGTTTCCTCTGAAGAAAAAATGCTAAGTGACCTCAATGTCATTTCTAGAACATAAACAGTACAATTCCAAGGTTCTGAATGTTTCATCAAAGTCTAAAATGTCAGGTTTTATTTAGTTGGTTCAATCGTCATTAGATGAAAATTGGTTTCTCAGAGAGTCAGCTTCTATTTGTCCTGAAGCAATGTGATGATGGTAAGAATGACATGGTAAAATTTATTTTGAGCCTGTAAAACAAAAAAGCCCAAGGATCACATCCTCAGCTAGTGTAAGTCTTCTTACAGTAATTGTTAGTTCATTGATTTAGTCTTCCTAAAGAATTAAACGTCTGGCTTCTCTGAAGGAAAAATTATAGCCCAAACATGCCAGTTGCAAAGGAAATTAAGGTACTGGTCTGTCAACACTCTTCCCCAAGAGTGAAAAGCATCTACATCCAAAAAATGCTTTGTATGTTAAGAGCTTTATGCTTTTCTCCTTTTATTTCCATATTTAAAAGGGAATTTGGGATGAGTAAATTCCTGGAATTTGAGGTTTTGTAAGCCATTATATCTTAGATTTGCAAAATAATTTTAATTTCATGCTATTTCCCTGTGATTTAAATGTATGCTTCCTTCAAGATTAATTCTATTTAAAAAATAAATAAAGATGTATGTTTTCCTGGCTAAAAAGAAGCTTTTAAAAATCCTTCACAGCTGAAAGAACCTTTTAGAACTGCTGTCTTGCCTGTACGTGGCATTGTTTCTAACTTGATCGTAAAGGCTAAAGCATTTTGAATTTGCATCTTTTCAAGTTTGCAGGAAATAAAATGTTCTTTCTCAGGAAAATACACTGTCTTTAAGAGCAAATGTTATCTTCTGGTTTTTGTGCATGAAGTAGAATTTTATCTTTGCATGTTTAAGTTTCAAGCTCAATTCACTGAAACATGTCGTAGTGTAGGAGTCAGGATCTGAACTTTGGCCAGTGTTGCAGGTGTCAGAAGACATCTCTCCTACTTGCGTGCATCAGCAAATGTAATCTCTGTCCTTGGAGACATTCAAAAGCTGTCTGGGCATTGTCCTGGGCTCTAGGTGACCCTGCTCTATGTCACCCTGCCTGAGCACAGGGTTGGACAAGGTGACTTCCAGAGGTCCCTTCCAGTCTCAACCATTCTGTGACCAGGGAGAGGAGAGCTGGGCCATGAGGGATTTCAATGCAGTCTAATGAGTGTGCAGTTAGTATGGGGTCTGGGATACCTTGTTGGGTTGGATAATGAGTGCCCATACGGTCCTCTTATTTTCATCTCAGTTTTCTGATGTTGAGGCCAATTGGTTTTGTGTGTGCAGTCATCCATGTGCATATGTTTATATAATACATGTATATACATACATCTATACATGCTCTTTGAGCTGGGAAGACAGGCCCTACTTCTTGTCTTCACTCCTTAAATGCAGAATACCCTTAGCCTCTTTAGAGGCTCACAAAATCCTCAAAAATTTATTCCCTAACTCCTATATCTACCTATTTCACCATAAATAATGAGGCATACGACTTTTTGCAGATTGTTATTTAACTGGCCGCAGCATTTTAGGTGTAAAACTGGTCCTGGAAAAGAGCAGAACTGGCCTCATTAACTAAAAAGGCCTTTGGGACCGGACCTGTCTGATAAAGAGTGTCTATGCTGCATGAAGCACATTGAGGTCTGATTTTTGCCTGAAGACAGCACTTTCTAGTCTGATACAATGAATAAATAATCAAAATAGTGGGTTTTTTTTCCTAAGACTGTACCAAATCTTCAGTCCTGTGATGGTGAGCAAAAAATTAAATCTCACGTAGCAATGATCCAGCCGTGGGCTGAGCTTTGGTCTGCAAGTTTAGAGTTTTGTTGCTGCTTCAGCTTTACCACAGGTACAAGCACTTGTGGGACTGATGCAGAACATGAATGCAGGGCTTTGCTCTCCCTTGGTCACCTGGATAACACTATAGATAATTGGGTCCACTTGCAAAGACTTTGTTCAGAGCTCACCTTGCCGTAGTTTTTGTGCATGATCACTGGTGTGTATTTTCTCCTCCCTTCGGATAAGAGGCATTTAAGCCTTGCACATCTGATTTTCCTCCCTAAATGGAGATGTGAATTCTCTGACTTTTTCTCCCTTCTCTCTCACTCACTGACTCTGCTCTCCAGAAATTAATGTTCTCAGAAGTGATAGTTGTCTAAAAGCTGCTTTCACATTTGGGCACATGATCTAATTGATAATGCCTGGACTAGAAGAGGAATAATTCACGTTTAATCCAAATATTTCAAATGTAATCCAACCATGGCATTTCTCATCCCTGGTCTTAGTGGGCTTTCTCTGTGTGATGAAGTGTGATGAATTTCTCATGAACAAAACAAAAGCAGTATCTGACTATGGCTAGAGGTGGATTGAGGGGCCTCGCACCTCTGCTTGTATAAAGCAACATCACCCCCTTGGCTTAGATAAAGCGGTCATGATTTACAGCTGTGAATCTGGCCTGCATCTCTATATTTGAATAGAGGGAAAACTATTAGACACTAAGGGGAATGGTGTGCTTGGAAGAGACAGGGACATGATGCTAAGTTACTTTTGCAAACATTCCAAAATCTGCAAAAAATTAAAAACAAAAGTCCCGTCTAGTGAACATAATGGCTGCACTGTAAATACTTAAATTGTAAGACGAGAAAAAAGCAACATTGGCAAACCTCAGCATTATTAGAAACAGGCCCTTCTCCTTGCCTTTTGACAGTTAAGATATGTTTCCATAGGTTTTCCACTAACTTTACTTTAACTGTTTAGACCCTGATTGAATAAAATAATTAATGTGATTGATAGTGTGAGGGTGGGGTTAAAAGGTGACTCATGATTTTCTCTTGGAAGTGGTCTGTGTGTTGAGCGATAGCAGAGAGGATACTGGAGACACAAATGAGCCGGAATGATTTCAGTGTCCCTGATGGGGTTTAGAGCTCCAGCTGGCTGAGATGGTTTTCCTGGTACATCATAAAGAAATTCAACCTGGCAGGAGAGGAGCAGTGCTGAAATGGGAGTGGTTCTCCAACACTTAGAGGTGGAGCAAAGACTAGCTGGAATTTGATGTCTAGTCAAGTTCACATTTGAGTTATCAACACTTCTCAAACCTCTCTTCCTGTGAGACAAGCAGACAGTTTCTCATGATAGAAGACCTTGGGAGGTTTCTGTTTCCTCAGATGATGGGAGGTGTGAAGTTCTCACGGCAGTTTCTAAATGTTCATAGGGAATCTCCATCTCTAAAGGAAATTTTATGGTGCTTTGAACACATTGTAATAGGGACTGGAGGTCTGTATCCCTTCCGTTTTACCCAGAACATAACTTCAAATCCATAACTGCAAATGGCTGGTAGTCGTAATTGCAAAAGATAAGTGGGATCTTATTGGGCAATTGGGCAATATTGGGATTGCCAGGATTTCTAAACTGGTAAATTAGGAGAGTAATTTCTCACTGATGGCACTGACTCATTTGTTGGCCATCACTGACCTTTATTTAATTCCTGCTCACTTGGTGATTTTCTAAATAGACAGTTCTACAGAGCCTATTTTATATATATATATATATATACACACACACACACACACACATATATATATTCCTCTTCTTAAAGAGGATCATATATATATGAGATAGATAGATATATATATAAAAGGAATCCCATGTGATTCTCAATGAACTACCATCCATTCTGATATGCACCCTGATCTTTGTAGTAACTTTATTTGAACTGATGAAGATGCAGGTCTGTTAACAGTGAATTTTGTGATAAAATGATTCTGACTCTTGTTTGCTGTATTGGCTTTCTCTGTTTTCTGACAGTTAAACAACATCTTTGTCTTAGGCAGGCATCAGGTAGATGTAATAGTTAGTTAGTTAGTTAGGAATTTGTCTGAAATTAAGTAGTGCATTCAAATCAGTATATCTATATCACATTGTGAAAAATGAAAATAAGCTCGATAAATGAATGAAAGTGCTATGTAAAGAAACAGCATGATATAAATAAGAAAAAATGTTTCTCATTACATCTGTCCAAGCAAGTGGTCTCTTAAGTGTCTAAACAATTTTAACACAGAGATTAAACTGACTGCGCCTCAACTGGGTGTCGCGGTTTAACCCCAGCCGGCAACTAGAACCACGCAGCCACTCGCTCACACACCCTACCCCTGAAGGGTGAGAGAAGAGGGGGGGGGAAGGGAAAATGGAGGAAAAAACCCCTCATGGGTTGAGATAAAGACAGTTTAATAGAAACAATAACAGAAAATTAAAAATAACAATAATAATAATAACGACATGGGTCACTCTCACCACTCGGTGAATTGTTGCCATCCGGAGCAGATTCCCGCCCCCCGGCTAATCTCCATTTATATACTGAGCATGACATCTATCGTATGGAATATGTCATCAGCCATTCAATCGTTCTGTCTATGCTTCTATGGGAAGCTGAAAAAAAAAGTCCCTGAATAGTGTAAACATCACCTAGCAACAACTAAAAGCAATAGGTATTATTGACATTCCTTTCACAGCAATCACTAGAAAGAAAAATTAACTCTTTCCCAGCTGAAACCAGGACACTGGGATAAAATCATGACCAGAAGAAAATCCTGGATTGTGATAGGGAAAACCTTGACAGTGAATGTGAGGTTGGAGTCACTTACCTTTGACATCAAAGTAAGTAGAGGTACCTCCCAGACTGAACGAGGCAGGAGGAAAGGGCATCTCCAGCCTTGATGTTAAGTAGCCAGGTAGTTTTGGTCATATTTAGGGGATGCTCTGTGATCTGCAAGACTGACTAGTATGGATGGAGAACACTGAGCAGTTAGCAGCCTGCCATCAGGCTTGTTCTTCCTTTTGGCCTTTTTTTCCCCCCAGAGAAAGCACAATTTCACTTACGTTGTCTCCAAGTCTGTGCCTATCTGTTCCCCTCTTCCCCAACAATGCTTTACTATTGACCAGTTTCAACACATTTTGGTAAATGGGTAGATGACTTGGTGAAACTACACATGCCATGGAAATGGACGATTGAGCGGGAGCAGGACACCTTGGGAAAAGGTTTACCCAGATAACCTTTGAAGCTCCCTTCCAACCCAAACTATTCTATGATTTTTTTATTAGATATCAGAGTGCCCACAATAGAGGGAGATACCAGAAAGCAAGCTTCCTAAACAGATCTGTGGGATAGGGAAGTAGTTTTCTTATTGATTCCTTCTGAAACGTTGAGTTGATAACAGAATATGGTGAAGAAAAGCAAATGTGAGAACATAATGAAAGAGGCAGAACTAGAAAGGAGTGTGCTTGGTTAAAGTGTGAATTAAAGTGCATTCACGGATATAGTGGCAATGCTGTCCATCATTGGCAGCAGCATCAGCAGAAATGGCCCATTAGTCACACAATTACCCTTAAAAAGTTTACCCTTCAGCACCTAATATGGTCCCTTAACTTTCAAAAACTTCCTGAAGTTTTGACATAATTAGAAGGATAAGGGCTTATCCAAAAATGTTTTATTCATTTCAGTCCTCTAACAGACATCTATTCTAGGCAAAATAAGAGCTAACCTACATGAAGTGAAAAGCATATGCTTGATTGCCTGGCAGGTATGACAACTGTGACTTTGCTTAAGTATCTTACTTTGGAAATCACTGTTGTGTGGTTTTCAGTTTCATGACTCAAAACTGAGGAAACTTATCTCATGTTCTGATAACTTTATTGCTAAATTAACATCTTTCCAAGATAAGGTTTTAAAAGATTTTTAGAAATGGAAGGTGCTGATTATTTTCAAGACATGTAAATAAAACTCTTTCTGGTAGTTTCTGTGAATTTATGAGAGACGATCCACTGATTTGGCTGAGTCATAAAAGTGCTTTTAGTATTCAGAAGCAAAATGAATGCTGCTGTGTCATTTTTGATGCAACATGTTTTTATAGCTCAGAATTTGAACTCTTAGGCAAGCAGGGATATTCCTTAAAATGAGAAGGTGGTTCATTGTTCAGACTGTCAAACAGGCATCACATATTTTGTGTTCTCTCTCTCCATGGTTTTTTTAACCTCTAAAGTCTGTGTATATCTCCTTTCAAATAAAACAAATCACCTCCAGCTTAATCTGAATTTTCACTCCAGACATTGTTTCTTAGATGACCTGATTTTTTTTTTTTGCCACATAATGCCGAACATAATAACAAAAAAAATCCACAATGTAACAACAACAACAAAAAAGGGTGGCTTTGCTGAAATTTGCCTAATACTCTTTTGTAAACACTGTATTCCCTTCCTCATAAAGGCAGCAATGAAGAATTCAGTCTGCATCAGTTAGCAACCCCTTGAGACACAGCATAAGGTCAGGCTGGACAAGCCTAAAAAGGTCATGGCCACTGAGCCAAAGTGGTGCTTATTATCAGGCAAAGAAAATAGCTGCCTCCGCAGCCAGAGGTGAAGAGTCAGGCATAGAGACCTGGGAATTGTTTATTCCGCACTGGTCCAGTGCTGAATATTTCAGTGTTGTGAAAAATTGTGCGTGAAGTTTTCCAACCGCCTTTTCTTACTGATTTTATTTCCCATCTTAGGAAACCAGTTCAAGAATTTGATTGAAAAACATGTTTTGAGGAAGCAGTAAAAAAACCATAGCTAGATGGTGGGTGGCCTTTTAGTCTGATGAACTGTGAGTAGACTTACAGCCCATGTCTGACCTCAGCCATGTTAGTGTGTGCCTGGAAGTGATGTCAGGGAGTCGCTTTAAACTGACTGTCTTCGAACTTGGCCATCTCTCTGTTACTTGCACTTAATGCAGAGAATTTCACTACTTTGGTAGGTTTGCTCTTTGCAGAAATAGAATTAGGCTGCTTATACCACCTGTTTCTCAAAAGAACTGTATGTTCAGTTTTTCCTGAAAATGCCCTCAATTTCTTTGCTTTCCAGTGGAGAAAAAAGGACAATTGGTCAGAGACCCCTGAACTGCTGGCAGCCCATTTGGAGCAGTTGCAACTTACTAAGTAGCACTCCCAAATAAATGCTTACAGCACGCCTGCAGACTGACTGCATACGTCATGTGCAATGAGTCTGACTTGTCTGGGGCCCTTCCCCAGCTGTGTATCCCCTTACTGTCATACGCATTCTAATCTCTAATAATGATTTTGAACTCATTTATGATTGATTTTATTAAATACTAAGAAACAGATTTGTAATGTCCTTATTCCTGCTGGTGGACAGCTCACCCAACAAAAGCTCTTTTGATGTCTGTGCTCACTGTAATAAGTAAGTGTTGAATATCGTCCAGCCTTGAGTAGTATATCTACTATAGCTACCTGTTTTTCACAGAGCATCACCATCACAAAACCACAGTAAATTCTTGTAAAAACATTTTATAAGAAAACTTTTGGTTAGTTGCCTGAAAATGGTGTCTTTTCTGATGGAAAACGATTACTTTTTTCAAGAAATTGATATAGACATTTTTAGCCGATTAAAATGATGCTTTGATTAAATTCTTCTCACCCAAATTATGTCATACTTGTAGTAGCTTTGGAATAGCAGAGAATGAAGTTCCATAGAGGTTGGAATTGCTAATGAGTGAGATCTGGAAGAAAGAAGATACTCCAAAAAAGATGGCAACATTAACATTAAGCACCTCTCCTATGAAGACAGACTGAGGGCGTTGGGGTTGTTCAGTCTGGAGAAAAGAAGGCTCGGAGGAGACCTTATAGTGGCCTACCAGTATCTTAAGGGGGCCTACAAGAAAGCTGGTGAGGGACTTTTTAGGATGTCGGGCAATGGTAGGACTAGAGGGAATGGATTAAAACTAGAGATGGGTCAATTCAGATTGGACGTTAGGAAGAAGTCCTTCACCATGAGGTGGTGAGACACTGGAACATGTTACCCAAAGAGGTGGTGGAAGCCCCATCCCTGGAAGTTTTTAAGGCCAGGCTGGATGGGGCTCTGAGCAACCTGATCTAGTGGGAGGTGTCCCTGCCCATGGCAGGGGGCTTGGAACTAGATGATCTTTAAGGTCCCTTCCAACCCTGACAATTCTATGATTAGGTACTAGGGGAAGGAGGTGGGAGACAAAGGCCGTTGTCTGGTAAGTTCAGTGAGGAAAAAAAAATGTTATCCTCAAACAAGGCAGCTTTTCTCTAAAAACAAAGTATTATGAATGTACTGCAGTTCTGGACACCATTGTTCTAAAGCACCACAAACTATGAGAGTGCTGCGAGAGGTGGTATGATATACTCCCAAGGGGATCCTGGAAGAACAAAAAGTCTTTCATCATAGTCTTGAATGATTTCTGGGATGAAATGGCAGAGGACTCTTAAGAACTTTAGTAAACACTTTGTTGCTGAGGTTCAGGAGAAGGTCAGCCCTACGGCACATCAGTTGTAGCCTTTCCAGCAAGTGTCAGTATTCTGGATGAGAGCAGCTGTAGCGCTCCAAGGGTCAGGTGAAATCTAGAGGCAGCCAAGATACACACCACGTTGCCCAATGTTTGGGTTTTTTTCTTCCAAAACATTGATTCAGATCCTCCTCAAATACACGTGTCCTGTGGGCAAGGCAAGGCTGAAACGCATGGCCTTCCCTGAGTATTAGTCACCACTAGCCCCAAACTGAAAATGGAAAAAAAAAACACTATAAAAATGTCTGTGATGCATTTGGTTTTGTAACAGGATTTATTGGAGAGGGAAGAGACGGAAGAAGCATTTCTTAGTCCCCAAATAACTGAGTTTTCTTTTACACAAGGCTGGAGCAAACTGGCATGCTCTTCCCCTTGCAGATGTACGGTTGTTTTTCTTTTTTAAGCAGTATTGGGCACTGTCTTGCTCTCAGGAACTGGACAATGGTCATGAAGATTACAGAGGAATTACACATCCTGAGTTCAGGGTGTACAGACAGAAACCCGAGGGCTAAATCTTCCTTTTGATGATTTACATGGCATAACAGCACTGATGATAGAGTCACTTCCTGATCTCAGCAAGGGCCGTTTCAGTCAGGGTCGTATCTGACTCCGCTTTTCATTTGATGGAGGTTTCTCTGAGAACTGTCCTCTGAGGGGTTAGAGCTGTGTCATAGGGCATGATTGTGACTTAAGACTTCTCTTTTTTCACTCCATAAGCAGAGTTTTTTCAGGCATAACAAGGTTGCAAAAGGCGTTTTGCATGCATTGAAGTATCTAGCACAGTTGGACTCAGTTATTTTTCTTTTTAGGGCTAACTGCAATTGCCTTGGCAAACAGCCTGATCTGGAGAGCGCTTCTATAAACATGCCAGCACAGCTGGGATTTATTATAGGATAGACAGTGTTTTCTACCTTTTCAGCTACACAACCTCAAAATAAGTGCTGTCTTTGCTACCTTCCTTTAGATGAGGTTGGTTCATAGTTAGCTGTAGCCAAAGCTGAATTTTTGCATCCATATTCAGAAAGAATTGCCTTTCTCCTTGCTTCCCTGCACTGACCTCGCTCTCTACAGGAGTTAACTCAATATGATATGGGGATGGGAGAAGAGAAGAAAATGGAAAGAATTCTCAGATCTGACATAATTCAAACTGCTTTAAAAAAATTTAAGGGAAAGGTGAACTGGGCTTAAGTAGATCAGTCTGATAGAATCAAGGAAAATGCCTGTCTCCGTAGGTCTTGTGTGCAAGCAAAGGTAGATTATTTTTTATGTTAGGGCTGGGTTCCTTAAAGGGTGCTGGAGAAAGTGAGCTCTAAATGCTACTGAATCCTTTGAAAATCTTAATTGCAAATGTCATTATTGCTTTTTTCTTCTTCCCTTTCTCTGAATATCTGTTTTTCTGTCTAAGTCAGATGACAGACCCTAATCTATTAAAAAATAATCTTTCCCTTTCTCAGACATCAGAGATGTCTCATAATGTTTTACAGTGCAGCTTCAATTAATGTCTGTGAAGACACATAGCGAGTTAATTAACTCTTTGCATGTCTTTTCCCCTATTTATAACAAATATGGCATATTTTTTAGTTCATGGATATTGGCAATACTTATGCCAAGAGATGCATCTTCAGAGCTAAGGGGAACTTTTTCCTTTAGCCAAATTACTCTAAGATTTAAGGTAGCCACAGCAACCTGAAGTTAATGCGTATAGTTAATCAGTTATCTCCTGTACTTTTCTTCTTTTTTTTTTTAGGGAATCGTGACAAAGCAATATACAAACCATTTCATAGCTCCAGTGAAAGGGGTTTCTGTTGTCTCCTGTGGTTCACGTTGTTTTGAAATTTACTAAGTAAAGAATTTCCTAAGCAAAGAAAAGTTGATGTCTTTCATATTTGTACTACAGTCCAAACATTTTTGTATCTCAGTGAAATTCCTAACTGCAATTTATCAGATCTAAGCAGGTGACTTAGTCTGCTGATATAGATTTTATTATGAAAAATATATTGTGTCAGATACACTAATATGTACCAGCTTGATTTTCTTCCAGCATAGAGTGGGACAGGCCTTGTGACTGAGAGACAAGCAGTAGATCTGATATAGTTTGTCTTTCATAAGACTTTGGCAATATCTGATATGGATTAATTTAAACTTCTGTAATGGGGATGCATAGCTGATGAATAAATTACTTGGAGCACTCTTAGGTGGGCGTAGTATTGATGGAGTCCTACAGAAATCTCCCTTAGTCTGGTATTCTTCACTATTTTCATGTACGGGAAAGCTGTAGGGGACAGACTGGGATAGGATTGCAAGCCAGTTGACAGGGCTGAGAATTCAAACTTACCTTGATGTCTTGGGAAAATACTGTCGAATAAACAGGATGGAATTCAGCATCACTCCATCAATGCAACCAAGTACAGTGTGTTGGTATTAAGTGACTCCATGGGTCAGTTAGGGAGAAAGGATGACTAGAGAGCAAGTCCATAGAATAGGATCAGAGGTTGGGTCACAGTCTGAACACAAGGTAAGCATGTGAAGTTCAAGTGAAAAAGACAGAAAAATGGCTCCCCGGCTTCAGCAAGTGAGAGCATTGAGCTCTGCTCAGTGCTGCTAAAGCCTCATTTGGAGTGTGGTGTCTGGTTTTGGGTACCATACTTCAACAATGATACAAAACATGAAGAACCAGTTATTAAGACTAGAGAAGACAGACTTGTTACGGGTTTTTAGATTATATGAGGGATTGCTGTAGAAAGAAAAGATAAATGACTGTTGTCTCCGTTCACATAAGTCTTGGGCTTGCTGAGCAGTGAGGGAAGCATGTGCATTTTCCCTCATGGGCTGTGTTAATTTGAGGTTAGAGAAGCTTCAGTCACAAGTAGGTTAGGGATAGCCAATTTGGACACTAAACAAGTGTTGGGACTGACTAACCTGTCAAGGTCTCTCCCACTGTTGTTTGCTGTGATCCCACACTAACTGAGTTTCTTATGTCCAGACTGCTCTGTGTTCTCCCAGTCTGCTCGTTAACCAGTTCATTTACTTGCTCTGTCACAAAGAGATGAACCAATTAAAATCAGAAAAAGGGGGTTGTGAGCCACTTTATTTCTCACAGCATCAGTGGCCGAGAAACACTAAATGTCAGGTATTTCGAGCCTACACAGTGCAGCAAGGATAGGTGACACAAATAGACTTCTGTCATGCAAATATAAGTCTGGTATGAAAATAAGAGCATCAGGGTTTTCAGCAGAACCCCGAACCCCTGTAACCTCTTACCTCACTTTCAGACTCTGTACAGCCTAATTATAGTTCTGCAGATGGTGTTTATTTTATTATGCACACGCGTAAGAGGAGAACTGGGGAGAGCTCTGCATCTTGGATGGTGGAATGCTCCCTGTGGGCATAAATAATACAACAACTGCTTTTATTAGCAGTGTTGTATCAGAAATAGTATGGCTATTATATGTTAATGATGTATAATAAGATCCATTATCTTCCTTTAAACTTGTTCTTGGAAATGTGAAGGTATTTCTCTTTTTTACAGCACCAATGATGCAGGCTGACCCTGAGAAAGGGATTAGGGTTAAACCATTATGTTTGCAAGGGAGGTACTTCTGGTGGAACTCAGAACGGAAGTGCTTAGGTTGCAAGGGATAGAAGGCATCAGGTCTTCTGAAATGCCTAGGCCATATCTCATGACGGTCTCTCTTCCTTGTAATTCCTCTGATGGTAGTTGCCTTGGTCCTTGACTATCCTAAATGATCACTGCATTATTGGAAAAGTGATTTTTTTTTTTTTTTAATTTTTTTACATGCTTGGGGCAACCAAAAATGCTTAAAGATGCTCACAAGGACTGCAGAATAATAGATTTAAATAGCCCATTTCCAACTGTATTAGGGGAATTGTGGCTTAGATAGCTAATTCCATCTCAAAAGTATTCCTTAGAATTTTCTATGTGTAAGTGGTGAAAAGCAAAAAGCCCAGAAGAGATCAAACATCTGAAATTAGCTGTAGCTTGCACCTGAGTATTATTATGCATCTCATGAGAGCCAC
The DNA here is from genome assembly GCF_964199755.1 of Larus michahellis. Classification (NCBI taxonomy): domain Eukaryota; kingdom Metazoa; phylum Chordata; class Aves; order Charadriiformes; family Laridae; genus Larus; species Larus michahellis. Next base: position 37,323,935 of record NC_133904.1, read on the forward strand.
ACAGTGACAGTCATCATAGAAGCTGTTATGATGGCTGTAATTAATGACAAGAGAAACAGAGCTAATGTCATTTTCTTGCACTGTTCTTTAGTCTCAGAAGTCCAGGTCTCCCAGACAGTTTAATAAGAAAGGGTTTATCAAGCAGGATCCTGAAGAATTTAGTGACTATGGTGGAAAGGGAGGTGCCGTTTCTAAGTTCTGCTCTTCTATGTTTGCTTTGGACCCCAGTGGTCAGCAAATGCTAATCTCATCCGTACGTCTGGCAGCTGACACATGCTGCTCTCTGTTTTTTTCTCTGAGGGCTGTGAGATGCAAGACACACTTCAATTAAAAAATGACACTTTAATGTGGTTATTTTTAGCAAAGCAAACCAAATAAGAGAAGATACTTGTAATACACGGTAGTGCTTCATTTCTTTCAAAAGCAATGAAAGTTTTGGCTTCCTCTAGCAACAGAAAAGTTTGGACAATTTTAACCCTGAAGGCTCAATTTATCCCTTGTTTCTTACGCTAACAAAATAACATTTTGAAAGGAAAAACAAACTAGAAATTATTATTGCCAGACATGCATGGAAATGGGATGTGAAACTTGAGTCTGCCCAAGCTGGGTCTGGAATATGTGCTACCACCATGCAGTAAGGGCCAAATAGTCAACTGATTTCAGCCCCTGCAACAGGCAACTTCAGGCACTGAAGTGCTAGCCTGAAGTTCCTGTTACTATTCCATATCAGAACATCCAGGCAGGTTGAGTGAATCTGTCCATGATGCAGATGAGTATCTTGTACATGGTCAGTTTTCCTCTTAGGCACCATTTTGTTATTCGGAATTTTATTATGGTCTGTTAATAAGCTTTGAAATTTCTCTAAGTGAAGACACGTACAAGAAATACTGACAGAAGAAGTGTGTTGTATAATGATAGGTCACGTGTTTACCAAGAGGCATTTAAAATTTCTACCAATTGTTATTTAATGAGAAAAGTGTCATGCCAAAATTACAATCTTCTTAAAGAAAACGGCATTATGCACTGTGAGCTGACTTCAGGCTGCCATCTGCTAAACCATCCCAGGAGAACAGGCTTTCAGCTCAGCACTAAGGTGGTTCTTTTCTCTGAAAGTAAGTTCAGCTGGCACTGATTTGTCACAGTCTCAACAAAGGGAAGTCTGAGAGGTTTTGACTTGCCCATGGTGTGTAGCAAGGCTTGGATTGCCATCTTGGTATTTTGGGATCATCATCTAAAATTATCAAAGGGCAGTGAGAATCCATGAGGAAGGAGCATAACTCCTTATCCTACTGCTGATAACAAACTGGGAAGACTGCAGGAAATTTGGAGTCTCCTGCCATTTTGAGGCGAGGAGTTATTTATTCTGCATTTATAATGCCTGGATATAAGATCGTTACCTTCCACAGTGTTGAAATTTAGGGTTATTCTTATACTGTAAAAGAGCAGGATTTCTTAGCGCTGTCTGCTCTTCCATCCTCTCAACCAGTCAGGAAAAGCAATCATTCACATGAGAGTGTCATGAGCAATCACTGAGTTGAAACCAGTAGGTTCCTTATCACTTATGGGACAGTCAGATTACCTGTTTTCTGAAGTGTGGCTTGGGAGGTTCTCCCTGGGACTGCGAGGTCACACACATATCCATTCAGGAGAACACCTTCTACAAAGGACTTCTTGGTAGCAAACACAATACTGATAAAAAATGCACCCCTGTGGCTTTCCCATGTTCAATGATACTTACAGGTGCTCTTTTTAGTGCCTTGATCTTCAGCCTATCATTGTTCCCCTTGGGAAAGACACAGCAAGGGGCAAGCTGGTGAGCAGCAGTGAGGCATCACAGGAAGAGCCATCTATGCTTTGGTGAGAATCTGCATATAGATAGAGACAGAGCCAGGAACGCAATGGGAGAGAAGGAACAAGTTCCACTAAGTCTCCAGTAATCTCTGGTTTGCTTTGTTAGGACCTCTGTGAAGATCCCCACCTCTTTGTGAATGGAATCAGCTCCCACGACTTACACCAAGGCACCCTGGGGAACTGCTGGTTTGTGGCTGCGTGCTCCTGCTTGGCTCTGAGGGAGACCCTCTGGCAGCAGGTATGTGATCAACATGCTTGGTGCATGAAATAAAGCTAATAAACCTTGGTTGTTTCCCTGCCTGTCAGCCAATGTTTTTCCCTCTAGGACTAATGTGCCTCTGATGACTGGTGAATTTTGGTGGATTCAAATCTTCCCGTTCTTTAGAAGTTTGTTTTTCATGTTATAAGACCTCCCCACTCCACAGTCCCATTGAGCACCAAAGAAGAGATATAGCAAAGCCAGAGAGTGCAATAAGTTTTGTTTGTTGTTCTGTGCAGATCAGTCTGAAGTTTACTTACCTAAAAGATTCCTTGAGGTGGGACTATGTTTGACTTTGTACCAAATTCACCCTCTTTTTTTACTGCTTTTAAGGTGACCTATTTAAGGTCAAGTGCTCATGAAACTGAATACCAGCATTGTGCATGCTCCAGGGCAGTCTGCCCTCTGAATAAATCTTGGTGAACTTTCCCTTGTATGGTTTCTCAGGTGATTCCAGACTTTAATGAACAAGAATGGGACGCTAAAAACCCAGAGAAATATGCTGGGATTTTCCGTTTCCGTTTCTGGTGCTTTGGAGAATGGACAGAAGTGGTTGTTGATGATCTGCTGCCAACAGTGGATGGGAAGTTGATCTACTGCCATTCCAATGTGAAAAATGAATTCTGGAGTGCATTGTTGGAGAAAGCTTATGCAAAGTATGAGCTAGTTCATTGTCCTTTTAGTCCTCAGTGCTGTCCCTTCTATTCATCTGTTTCTTTTGTCTTTCAGCTCTATCATACTTTCCATGTGTTTTAGGTTTGATGCTAGTAGAGAATCTAAAAAGATTGAAAACTCCTCCTTTAATCTGCATGGAGGAGGCGAATCGTAAAAGAGTGCAATGCACTCTATTTCAACAGCCCAAAGCCTTAAGGATCATTACATTCCTCTCCTAGAAAGCCAGCAAAATTTTATCTGCAATCTTCTGCTTTATTTTGTTTTGTTCTGTTCTGTTTTGTTTTCCCTTTGGTTAGACATAAATATATTACCTGCATTCAAGCCAAATTAAATGAGCACTTCAAACAGCCACGTGGTGACTGAGAATGTTCTGTGTTATCTCCAGGCTGGCTGGATCTTACGAAGCCCTAGATGGAGGCAGCGCTGCAGATGCAATTGTGGACTTCACTGGAGCAGTGGCAGAATCTATTGATTTGGTACAGGGCAAATATGGTGAGATTATTTCTGAGCAGATGAAGCTGTTTGAAGACTTGCTGAAAGTGCATAAAAGAGGCGGGTTGATCAGCTGTTACATTGCGGTATGTATAGAGAGATGGATTTTAAGAGTTAATTTGAATGAAAAAAAACTGGAAAAAATACCATTATTAGTATAACTATATTGAGTATGTCCTTCATCTGTATGCTTTGGAAAAGCTTGGTATGGAAAAAGCTAGCAAGTTGGCAGTGCTGTCAGCCAAGTACAACTCCATGAGCCCCTAAATACGATCACAAAACCACAAAGCCATTTGTGCTGGCACTTTACTGTGGATCTGAAATGCTATTCTTTCTGAATGGTCACTGTTGTGATTGACCCGAGGTTAATCCACCTCGAATGCCCTAATTTACAGGCCAGATGGCAGCATTTAATTTCTTTATTTCTTAGGGAAATCTGTTTACAGAAAACAGTTCTGCTGGCACTGAGCTGCTGAGACTTCTTGACTTTGATTGTGATGATGCAGTCATCTCCTCAGTGTAACACTGGAGCTGAGCTGAAAGGCTGAGCTCACTTGGTTATTCAAGTAGTACTGTTTGTTAATAAGACTCCCCATTAGAATTAACCAGCAAAGCTTGGCTATGCTGGCTAATGGGAAGCAGCTAACTCAGGTGCCTATATTAGGAGACCATGACCCTGAAGTTCCCTTAGTCAGAAGAGAGGGGATGGCTTCTCCAAGGGTGGTACAGGGTTGCCTTCTGGAAGATTTACCTCTGCCCATTCACTTGAGGTGATGGAAGACAGATGAGTATCGGCTCCCAAAGGCTGCTATATGCTTCACTAACCACAGGCATACAAGGGTCTTTGCACAGCCCCTTGACATAGGAGAGAAACCAGTGACAACTAGGCTTAAGTCACCTTCTATCAAAGTCTGCGCAGTCAGGCCATGACTCCATAGCAGTAAAATTCTCACCATGTCTGAAGCTGTTACCACATGTGGAAGGCTAACAAACTGCCATGGCATCTGAATATTTCCTAAAAGATTACTTTTAAATGATTTTTAAAGTGCGGTCTGCAGGAAAGGGATCATTCTCTAGAAGTTGCGGGGTTGGCATCCAGGTGCACTTCAGCATCTTACTCCCATGTCTTTTGCTTCCAATTTAAGACCTTTAGCTAAGGTCTTATGTGGACTTAGTTAAATCACTTAAACACTTTGCTGTAATTTCCCCATCTGTGAAATGAAGATCATGTTATTGTAGCAATTAACTACTTCATATCTGTAGTATAAGTGCTAAATCCACAATAAACTGGTGGACCTCAAGTGTTGGTTCATTCAGAAATTCTTGTGAGTATCATGGTAGTTGTGGAGTGGTCTAGAACAACAGAAAATCAGTCATGTTTGGGAGATACCTGAGAACATTTTCTGTTCAGCTGGCCCTGGCCATGCACTGCCCTGCACCAGTGCCATGGTACCAAAGAGGAACACGTGGTACCTTCTGGGAGATGAATTTGAACCTGAGAACTCAGCTAGGAAAGAACAGGAGTCCTGAACTGTCCCTCCCAGCAACATCAGGCAACTGCTCAGAAACAAATTCTTCTAGGTCTTTGGTGTTTGTTTTACCTTTTTCACAAAGACTGAATTTTTATTTAGAAAGAATTCCATCTGGTTTGCACAGACCAGGCTAGCAGATCAAACTTCCTGGTGTGAATTGTTGTAAACATTGTTTCTGGGTTGATAGGTTGCTCCCAAATACTAAGGCAGTTCAGTTTCTTATCATGGATCTGGTGAGGAGATAGGCTAAGTACAGGGAGTTGTATTTTAAAAAGCAATTAATTAGACAGTCGTAATGCTTTCACTTCTTCCTGGTATTATATTTCTGCCTGTCAAATTAAACACAGGTGCTTCTAAACATTGATTACGCAGAGGCTGTTCCTGTTGGTTTGACTTGTCTCATCTGCTTTTATCACTTTTTGATAGCTACACACAATGAAGTTTGCTAGGTGTAGAATATTTAATATTCAAGTGGCTTCATTGCTGATGTACAAATATGTCATCATTTTCCTTGGATTACAGAATAGCCCTGAGCTTCACCATTTAGAAATTTGAACAGACAGTAGATGTTTAAATATCTCATTTAAATAAAAAAATAAATGTCTTCAGAATGAGGTGGGGAAGGCACCCCAGCAGTAAGAAAAGCCTGGGGGATAACAAAAGCAGCAGGAGAGGTTGCAGACTCCCATGCTGTCAGGGACTCTTGTTTGCTTTTAGTTGTGAAAAATGCAAGTGAAAGTGTTACATTGGAGAAAGCCCAAACCCATTGGAAATGTCAGCCAGTCTTGGTGTACATGAGCTGATTCTTTAGGAGCTGTTGTCAGTGAAAGGCAAAGAGGTCTTGGTGAAAGTCTCACAGTTACCAGACCATCTGTCAGTTCCAATTTGCTATAAATTTATCTTTTCTTTTTTTTTTTCCCCCTGATTTCTCATCTTTGGGGACTGAACACTGTTGTATCAGCGCAACACCTGCCTTAGGTGTAGGACCCTGTCTGTTTAGACCAGAGAAATTGTGAAATGGCTAAAAATATCTGAGAAAGTACTATGTGCATTTCATAACTCGAATAAGTCCATCTCTCTCCACCAGAGCAAAGGCTTGCTTGATCATTGTGCTGTTAATTAGGGTATTACAAGTTTACACACAGAGATCTGCACTGAGTCAAATCTTCCGTCCTTGCTGTCCAAGAGAGTGAGTGTCTTAAGGCTCAGTGAGTTATAGCCCAATATAGGTGAGAGAGACTGGATACGGCTCAGTGCAAAGAGGCCCATGCTGGCTCCAGCCAGGGTGTGATGAATCCAGAGCCACGATCATTTGGGTTGTTTCTGGCTGAGAAGAAGGGTTGTAGCACTGGCACAGCTTTACTTTTTCCCCTGTCCTGCCTGGGATGTGTTGCTTAAAAGCAGCATTGTACTGGCTTTGTAAAGGGACAGTCATTCAAAGCAACTCCAGCATCTTTATATGATACTACTTTTCTAGTTTTAGATGTACTTAGGACATTATGATCTGGATGCATTAAATGAAATTATGGTCTTTTTCAGAGCTTGGCAATTTTTATATATTATCAGATCAGCTTGTCGGTCATCCAGCAGGACAGTTTACTGCCTGATCACTACTGGAAACTAGGCTTCTTATATGAAGTCTATGAGGAGCAAACCCAGTTCCTAAGAAAGCCTGCAGATCTGCCAGTTGCCACATAAGAGAGGCCTGCCAGGTCACAAGTGAGGTACAGGACAGGTTTAACAAATGGCTAGAAAGTTTTCTTGCCTGTGCCCTTTATTTTTACCCACTGCCAGTAGTTCTTCCTGGGTATCAAATTTCCCCCAATGCAGAAAACAGGCATTGGCCTCATCAGCTAAATCCTTAGGCCCTGCAAAGTGTCCAGTTGAGGACACCACCAGACAGTGCTGTGTCTGAGCACAGTCATCAATATCCAGAAGAGCCGTTTTGTAAAGATGACAAGATTTTGGAAGGGCTGATAAAGGTTGTCCAGTCTTTAACTCTCTGAGGCCAGGAGGAGACAGAATGGCTGTAGCAGGCAGTATTCTCCTATGCTCTGGGCTTCTGTCTGCTAGGACTTGTCCAGCACTATCATGCAGAAGATCAGACTAGTGAGCCACTAGTTTTGAGCCACAGTGCTGCTGTTTTCCTGCACAGTCAAATCACTTGGGAAAGGGAACTTGTAGCTCTGTGTGAGAAGACAAGCCTTCCCTGTCCTGCCCCTTGAACATATAGCTGTCAGGTCCCTCAATGATGTAAGTTCTTTGTTTTAATTGTCATTCTTGGTGCTAAAGGCTTCCTCTGGCAGTACCAATGAAGCAGAGACAGAGATGGGTCTTGTCATCGGCCATGCCTATGCAGTGACTGCAATTCGGAAGCTGCGTCTTGGAGAAAGGCTCGTGTTCTCTTTTAAGGCAGAAAAGCTGTTCATGATCAGGCTGAGGAATCCCTGGGGAAAAAGAGAGTGGAACGGCCCCTGGAGCGACAAGTAAGTGCTGCCAAATCCAGTGTCAAAGGAATGAAACTGTGATTAGGGCCACTGGACGTTAGATGCATTGTTAAACACTGTTGAGACACAACACCAGTCTGCAATACTCAGTGATGGCTGAACCATTGTGCCATCTCTTCCCAAGTATAGCATCCTCTGAGCAAATGAACACATCCTGGAGGAGCCAGGAGGTTATGGCTTCCTGGGCCTTAGTTTACAGTATACGTCATTGATCTGGCACACTGAAGCATGAGTAGAAAGACAGCCTACAATTAAGGTGACGAGTCAAGACCATGAGGTTTTTTCCCAGCTTCACCACTGAGTTTGTCTGTGACTCAGTTTCTCATCTGTAATTGCTAGCTGCTGGGGATGGTATAAGTCTTATATTCTCAGATAATTTAAGTGACTGGTGAAAAATGCTGTGAAATCGCCACGTTTGTGATTTCTTGAATTATTTTCTAATTAATTTTTACGTGGGCTATGAGCTTAGCTGGCACCCCTACAGAGAGAGAAATGGTTGCTGGAGGGGATGTATTCCATCACTGGCAATGCACACATGAAATACATTTAACTAGGATGTTACAGTTCAACACTGTGCTTACCAGCCACTGTTAGCATTTAATAATGCAATGTTCTTAACAGCAGCATATTAAGTTCTTATATTCCATACTTTAGCTAGCAAAAATCTATTACTTTTAAAGAGTTAGGTTCAGGTGAAATGCGAAGAATGAGCAGAAGAGCTACTATGTCTTGTTTAACTTCAGCCCTTGTGGTTCCTCACTTGTCTTGGCACAGTTGCCACTCTTTCCAGTGGAAGCACTAAGGACACTGAGGCTGGCCCATGGTTTTTGGCCTAACAGAATTAAACTGAGAATTTCCAAATAGGTTAAGAAAATGTCTGTTATGGCAAGTAACGTCCCTTCCCTCCTGCCAACCATGTTCAACTTTAACCTCCAAGTACTTTTGAAAAGGGAGTGAGGAATTGTGGCTCTGTTTGCCTAATGAACACATTAGGGAAGGGGCTCATGCTGTCTTCTATCATGTCTGATTTAAGCATCAGACTGCTTGCATTTAGGATCCTGTGCTCCCCTGCAGTCAGTGGAAAGAGGCAGGTGCCTCCATGGGACAATGCAGAGCACGTAAGTTATATGCTAATGCAGGCAATGAAGTGTCTGTGCAGTGTAGTGTTACTCTGGAAACTGGACATTAGGCTCATGCTGCAACAGTTCCTTCTCAAAGGCTCTCTGGGGAAATCTCAGACCTCAGGCCTGTTTTATTTAAGGAGATTGAAAGACAGAGAGAATACTCTGGTCTAAGGGAAGTGTTCAATAAGCTCCTGAGGAGGAAAACCAGGTTTCTTTTGAAGAGCCTTCAGGGAATAGAATCAATCTCATATGACGTTCCAAACCAGCTGTTTAAGCATCCTAAGGGAGGGTGTGACAAAGGAAATCAATGAGGTTCTGGTCTAGTTGTACCAATTTCCCATTCATCTCTTTCTTTTTTAGTAGCTTTCAAATCAAATAATGTTTTAAAACTCCTCCTGTAAGCCTTGCACTTTCTTCCTGAATATCATCTGTCCTTTCAGTACTCCAATGTTACCTTTATAACAAGTATTTAATGTATTAATCATCTTTGTTGTTCTTTTTTTTTCATTTTTTTTTTCTTCTTTTTTTCTTTTAGTTCTGAGGAGTGGAAGAAAGTCAACAATTCAGAACGTAAGAGCTTGGGACTCACTCTTGAGAATGATGGAGAGTTCTGGTGAGTGGGATTCATGTGAAGGGTTTGGAGATACTGGCTACACCATGTAATTGTCATTAATTCTGCCATTTAACAGCTTCAAAAACACCTTTCCCAAATGGATAAGATCATCCAGTCCTGGCACAAGGTCTGTTTCAGGCAGAAACAGAGAAGAACAGAAAAAATGTATTAAAATTAGTAGAACAAAATTAGTATCTCTTGGTAAATGTAAGTTTCAAACACCTTCAAAATCTATCATCTATATTTAGGACATTCACTCAGAATCCAAGACAACACATGTGCTGGTTTACATGACAAAATGCCAAATATTGAACGCATTGTCAGTCCTGTTTACTGACTACTGTGCCTATCTGTAGGATTTCTAGGTCAACCATGGCTGAGGTATCTGTAAATACAATTGCAGCCAATGAATTTTGATATTTGCTGGTGTTTTCCAGCATGGGCACAAGAAGTGTTCATTCTCTGCAGAATCTCTAGAACTCTAGATAGAAAACTCTAGCCTAGGTACACTGAGGCAGTCCAGCAACTTCTTCAGTAGTTCATCAATATTGCATCAAGCATGCTGGTAGGGCTCAGTATGAAAAGTCTTCTGTTTTCTTGGCTTTTTCAGAACTGGCAGCTGGAAGCCAGCTGTAGGGTTTGGTTCTGGGCCATTAAGAAGCCAGGAAATGATGGTAGTTCAGAGATTGCCAGCTGTTAGAGGAGGTGAATGTTTTTTAACTGCTCTGCAGTCCCATCTGTCACTTTAGCAGTCATGGGTTACAGCACTGAGATGATGCTAAATAAGAGCTATGTCCAGAGTACAGAGGTTTGAGTTGTTCTTAGGGGCAGACGTAACAATAAGGACCGTCATAATGAGGAGTGGATATGCTTTGGTTGCAAGTAATCTCTTTTGCCTTTGCAAAACATATGTTATCAAATCCAGCCTGGTAGATACAACCTATCCTTTAGGCTTAGGTGCTGCAACTGAACAAATCCCAAGCTGACTAAACACACTGAGGTGATATTTCTCTAAATTAAGTTCTAAGATAGTGTGATTGTGGCTTCACAAGTATTTCCACATGGAGAGCTTTCCAGTGAATCAGTTTGGCCTCTGGACAGCTGAGCAATGCCTCCCCTTAAATTACTGGAAGATTTCATGTGTTATTTTGGCTCTTTGAGTGAGTATCACTGGCTATTTTAAAATAAACCATGACTTTCCTGGTGTTCCATGGAATAGGATGACGTTTGAGGACTGGTGTAAGAATTTCACTGATGTGGACATCTGCCGGATTGTGAATACCTCCTACTTCAGTATCCACAAGACCTGGGAGAAGAAAATGATGCATGGGGCTTGGGCAAAGAATTCAGAGCCCCTGCTAAATCGCTCTGGTGGATGCTTTGATAACAGAGAGACCTTCCTGCAGAATCCCCAGGTGGGAATCACTGTATTTTGTGAGGTATTAAAGTCTATCCATTTTAGTTAGGGCTTCTGAAGTATCCACCCTATTTAGGAGTTGGCAGTGACTACTTGACAGAAATCTCATTGCCAGCATCTGTCCTCTGGGAGTATGCTGGTTCACTGCATGTTTCAGTGATTTCTCTGAAATCTCTCAGAGGAGTTCAGATATTTGTTTAGGACTGATCATGTTTGGGGCTGATGAGCCAGACACGCCAAGTTCTGCCTGAACTTCTTTCAGTTTCCCAGTTGTAGAAAGGCAGCAAGTCTGATTTCCTAATGACGGAAGTCCATTCACTTAATATCTGTAAACAGCCTGAGGATTTGATCCATTGTATTTACTTAGTATCCCTTTGCATTACTCTAAAAGTCTGAAAGTATATAGTCGCTTCCCCAAACTCACCCTCTCACCAGCATTACAGAATTTTCCTTGTCTCATCCTACCTGGTAACTTGCAAGCTACTCAGTTTATCTGTTCATCCATTCTTACTCCATTTCTCACCTTCCTGCCCTTCTCAGTGTTGTATGTTTTCATCCCAGTGCATGCAAATTCAGGTATAAAACTGCCATTACTGTCTGGGCACTTACTGCTTTAGTTATTACTTTGAAAATTGACCTTTCTGTTGTTTTGTAATTCAGCATGTACTTTAGATTAATTAAAGATGTTCTTATGTCTGCTTCTCTGCATTTGTGCGGGAGGTTTCTGTCTGCCCCCTTCCATTTTCATAGCAGGATATTGGAAAAGGGTATTGGAATGGCCTTTGCTGTTCAGACTAGCAGTGAATCTCAGCTCCTAGCTTGTCCTGTCACATAGGTGTAGATGGAGGAGCAGTTCTTCACTGCTCTGTCTTCTCTCGGTGCCTCATTTCCAGAGGGTGATTTTATTCAGATATTCCCCTGTATGATTTTGGATGTATTCCAAGTGCTTGTCTGGGTCTCATTTGTAAGTGTTTAGCTGCAACAGAGAACAAAATACACACGTTACGGTTGAGTGCCATGCCTGATGAATGGAAGTTCTTTTTATTCCAGGGTTATCTCTAGGCTAGTTGATTAAAATGCTCTTAATAGCAGCACTGGAACACATTTATGTTAGCTTAGGGCAGTTATAAATTAGTGTGCCACATACTACCACAGTCTAGAGATAATCTCTGTCTGTTCTCCCCGAGTGAAATGCCTGACACTGAGGCCTTCTGTGAAGTTTATCTGTACAGAGAGGGATTGTGACACTTCCAGTCCCTTTAAAATAAGGGAATTTAAGTCAAGTATAAAGGTATTCCTACGGCCACCTGCTGATTTCCAGATTGTTACCCATTAGGACAGCTGAAATGTCATCAGATCAAAGATCATCACAGTTGCATACCTCTCATCAGACTAAGAGAGCTCTCTTGCACTCTCACAGTTCCCCTTCCACACCTCCATTTGCCCTGGAACACTCTAGGCTATCTGACAAGGTAACACTGCATATAGTTCAACAGGGACAAGAATTAAAGTGTGCCTTAATAGGTGTTGCTGCATCTTTCTTTATATCTCGCTTTTTAGATTCTCTCTGCAGAGGCTATTTGCAAGCCCTAGGACTCTTCAGGATCCTGTGCTTTCTCTGCCACAATGTTGATATAGCACACAAATAAGAGTACAAGAAGCATTGAATTTGTACCAAAACCCAGCCAGCCCAGAATAGGAAGCAGTAGTTCTGTAGGAGGCCAATCTGGACTGTAAATACTGTGAACAACTAATGAAGCCCAGAGGCTTGGGAAGCTATTGATTTTTCTTTCCAATACTGCTGTGATTCAGACAACTCTGACAGAGGTTGGTGTTTCCACCATGTGGGTGTAACACTGTCTGAGACAGCGAGGGTCAGGGAGGAGAAATGAGATGGTGCCTTATTCTGCAGAGCTCTAACCACAGAGAGATGTGAAGTCATTACAGTAACCAAAGCAATCTCAGTATCTACCTCAGAGCAAAGCTCAATGAGGATTTGCTTTTTAGCAGCTCTTGGAGGAGCAGGGAGGGGGGAATTGAACCACTGATGATATTCCTCTCCATGCTGTCAGAGAATTCCGGCTTAAATCAGAATGGGTGGTGCACGCTAGTGCCCAGCTGTGTGTTGCTGCAGTTTTATGCTTTTATTTTTTTGCTTCACATTGAAAGGTCTTTGAGGATAAAAGAATACAGCATCTGTCTAAACTTGGCATGAATAGTGTCCTCTTCCCCTCCACTGGTTCTGACAACTCGTATTTGCCCTCTGTATGCAAGAAAGAAACAAAATTTAAAGGAGTCTCTAATAGTGAACGAATTTGAGTATTTAATTATTTGTTGTGCAAAGAAACACCTACCTGGCCCTTTTTTGGTCAACTGAAAGGGTACATACCTACTTGTGAACTGCTCTGGTAATAAGCAATTCAAGTCTGATTTATTGAGATGGGAACTGCTGCCTAAAATTGAAATAATTTCTTTTGATTGGTCTTAAACCCAAATTGATTCAAGTTTACTTTAAACAGTTTGGATGAAAGATTTGCATGTTAAAGATGCAGGAGTCCTTCTTAGACCTTTTTTCTGGGTATTCCTAAGACTTTCAGGAAAACCGAGAAAGTTGAAAATTAGTATTCCTGTCATTCTTATATTAAATAGAAATTGTAGGTGTGGAACAAAGTTGTGGGCTTTGTTTTGTTTTTTTTGTTAACTACGGTTTTGGAAGATTGATTCATTTGCAGGTCCTATATAAAGATGTTTGAAATTTACAGGGCCTGTTTAGATGTTCAAGTTAAAAGAAGAATAAAAAACTTTCAAAGACCCCATCTAGAGTCTGCTGGTTTATTTTTTTTTATCTCATTCCTGATTTATGTATATATATAAAGAAAATCTTTTGTCTTTTGCTGTCAGAGGAGATGTTCTCTTCTGCTGCCTCGACAGTTATTTTATAATACTGTCTCATGCCGTCCTTTATGTGAATTACCTCCTTCAGTGTCGCTGATACTTTTGGTTTAAAGATCCTTATTATTAGCATTAATTTTAAGCTGTGAATTGCTGGGAATGTCTGTTATATGGACAACTCTCCTCCCACCCCCACATGTATTTTCATTTGCCTCCTTTGTATGCACATATTTCCTTGGTGATGGCTTTATCCTCAGTATCCTAAGGTATTTCTAACAGCTTACCCTTTTCTCTCTTCTACTAGTATGTCTTTGATGTTAAGAAGACTGAGGACAAAGTGTTGGTCTCATTACAACAGGAGGATCGCCGCAAATACAAGAAAGAAGGGAAAGGAGACAGCATCCCAATTGGCTTTGAAATACTCAAGGTAGGCAGCCATCTGCACTCCTGGTTCAGAGTTTCTTCTGCTTCATCCTGTCACTGAGATCTTTGGCAGATAGAGGCATTACCATGGTGGGGTCTGGCTCTCCTCTCAACATGAGCTTCGCGTGTGTACTGGACTTAGTCACCAGAGCTAACATTAGACAGACTATTTGAACTAAATTGAATGTAGTTCAATTCAATCTCTATTTGAACTAAAGGAACATAAGTCATTTTTCCCTATCGCAAAAGAATTTTAACTGCTTTTCCTATCCCAAGCTTTGAAGAGAAAGACAAAAAAATATTAATGCTTGAAACATGGAGGGTTTTTTTCTCCTTCTTACTGGCAGCTCCTGCCTCCGTTTAATCATCAAATACAGCCAAGTGAATGAGTTTGAAAAGTCTGCAGTTTTTCTTTTGCCACTTAGAATAAAGAGTCAAGAGTGTTTTCAAAAGCTGAAGTAGTGAGTAGGAAATGAGCATATGTGAAAAGGAACCAAAGGGATCCCAAACAGTAATTTAATTGCACTCCCAGGGCAAATTGAGTAAAATGAAAACATATGAACTGAAAGAAGGAGGAAAGCAACAGAAACAGCTTTGCATCTGCTTTTTTACTGAGGACCTGGATTATCTTATCTCTGTTGCTATAACTAGTGGGACTCCACTGAGTGTATGGCCCTAAAATATCCCTAGTCTATACCCTAATAAATAGTCGGTTTTTAACACTCAGTTACTGACATCTGCATCACACCTATTCATTTGACAATCACCTTTTAACCACATATATTGAAAAGTGTCATTAGAGAAAGTAGCATAATTTACCTTGCCTTGCTCATGCCTCTATATCTGATTTAGAAATTTTCCTTGAGAAAAGTATCAGTGCTGCATCTTCATTTCTGTTGAATAATTTTTGTATGTCAGAAGTGTTCTAACCCACTAGGCTCTTTATCATGACTAAAGGTCTTTGGAAGACCATGGCCCAATTATCTGAAGACGAATGAGAACTACCAAAAAGGCTCTCTCTGCCCCCGGGAGCTGCTTAAGAAATAGGTTTATATTTTAACTATGCTGTGGCAAAGTTAAGCACAGCTTCAAGGCTTAGAACAAAACATAAGGGCCCCCAACATAAGAAGGACATGGACCTGTTGGAGTGAGTCCAGAGAAGGCCACGAAGATGATCAGAGGGCTGGAGCACCTCTGCTATGAGGACAGGCTGAGAGAGTTGGGGTTGTTCAGCCTGGAGAAGAGAAGGCTCTGGCGAGAACTTAGAGCCCCTTCCAGTACCTAAAGGGGCTACAGGAAAGCTGGGGAGGGACTCTTGATCAGGGAGTGTAGCGACAGAACAAGGGGTAACAGTTTTAAACTGAAAGAGGGTAGATTTAGATTAGATATTAGGAAAAAATTCTTCACTGTGAGGGTGGTGAGGCACTGTCCCGGGTTGCCCAGAGAAGCTGTGGCTGCCCCATCCCTGGAGGTGTTCAAGGCCAGGCTGGATGGGGCTTTGAGCAGCCTGGTCTAGTGGGAGGTGTCCCTGCCCAGGGCAGGGGGGCTGGAACTTGATGATCTTTAAGGTCCCTTCCAACTCTAACCATTCTATGATTTTGTATTCAGGAAAGGACAATGAAAATAGAGCTTTGTGCATCTGGATTGAGAGCCTGCTATGTAAGACTGGAATGCTCTTTCTACATGCTTGAGAAAGGAGGCAGATGAATCTCAGCCTCATCTAAGATGGCAGTGTAGCTCAGCGGGTGGAGTCCTTGAAGCACGCATGCATCTCTGAAAGCGTTCAAAAGTCTGCAGTACCATTATGTCTCTGTTAGTGGATGCATGTCTTTGCCAGTCCAAAACTTTCACCTCCACTTAGTGGTATACACTGATGCAGTGAAGCACAGAACAGCACTGCTCTGAAGCCTGTGTTGTGTAGCGCTTGGAGCACTGGGTTGCCCATTGGGACTATCTCTGCCACAGCTTCAGTGGGTGAAAAAATATTTGCCAAACCATTTACCTTTATTTCACATTGTCTTTTCTGTCCATGAAAGACTGTGTTATGTTCAGGGAAAATCCTGCCTGTTAGCTCTGATGTCTCTCATTGTATTACTCCCTATGCTCTGTGGCTATAGGTGGAGGATAACAGAAGCTGTCGACTACACAAGCTGACTGTGCAGGAGAGAGTAGCCACATCTCCATACATCAACACACGCACTGTATTCTTGAAGAGGATCCTTAAGCAAGGCCGTTACATCCTTATCCCAACTACATATCATCCTGGCATCATTACAAAGTTTATCCTGAGACTCTTCACAGATGTGCCATCAAAACTCAGGTAGGTTGCACTCGCAGCTACATGAGATCTTCCCTTCCCCACACTGGCTGCACCTCCTTGGAAATGGTTGTCTGGTTACCCTCAAATATCCCTGATTCACTAGGTCGTATCACGCCAGAACCAGGTCCTTGAGATGGTCGTGGTCACCTCCAAGAATCTCCAGATGGCTCACTTGGATTTTTGCATGATCAGGACATTTTTACCTAGGAACCTAGCAGACAATTTAGTTTGGCTTTTGTAGTTGCCTCCAGTTCTAGGTCAGAACACTGAGCACTGGTGCTTGCGATTACAGTTGATATGTTTATTTCTTTGACCATCTCCTTTGAAACCAGTGGTTGTCTGTGAGGGCAAAACTAGTGTTTCGTGAAATCAGACCTGCTGAATTTTTGTCTTGCTTTGATACTATTTTGCATTAATTAAAGTTTTTCTCCCACTGCTTTTGCTGCCATGTGAATGATGACGCAAATTTCATTTACTTTTCTTTGCTCTATTTTTGTTTCTTAAGTCTGTAATTTCTGTTCCACAAATTTCCAAAATGGTAGATGAGGCAAGAGTACAAATCTCATGTTCTGAAAATGTCAAATTTCTACAGCCATTGATTGTTTGCTTGATATTCGTTGCTTCAATTGCATTTCCCATGATTTTTCAGGGAACTGAAGGCAGATAAGCCTAAAATGACATGTTGGAGTCTTCTTTGTGGCTATCCACGCAGAGTCACCCAAATCAAAATTCACTCTGCAGAGGGTTTACAGAAGCAAGACAGATCAGGCGGTAAGTGTAAAGTGACCCTGGAAGAGTGGAAGCGGCTTCTTCAGTCCTCTAAAGATGATCAGAGTTGATATGTAAGCAGTCAGAAATTATCCAAACAAACTGAAGATTTATGGGATTTTTTTTCAGCACGTTGTAAAATCTGCTCAAAAGGAGAGATCAGATGAATAAGATGATGCAAAACAGCAAGAGTTATGTGTCATCTATGCTGGTCTAGATGAGCAGTAGTAGCCAGACCCTCCTTAGAAGCTTTTGTGGGGATGAGTAGGAAATTCACCTTTCAGGGTTGTTTGTTTTCTAAATGGAAAATATCCAGGGAGACAGCTGAATTGCACAGACTCATATAGGGTATTACGCTTACCTCAGCAATGTCATTCACAGCCTTCAGAACATTTTGTTATTCATTACCACAAGCTTAATGGCACTTCAGGGAGGAAATTATGGTTTTCAAACAACCATTTTCAGCTGGGTAAACTTGGACAGGGAGAGGTTAAATGACTTGTACGGGGCTCTGTATCTACACGTGAAAGGAAGTGTCCTGAAGGACACTAAAATGTCTTTCTGGCACCTGATGTTGACAGTTAATTAGGAGACTTGTCCGGTTGCCATTTGCTTCCTTATTTTCTACTCTTACTCTCCATTTGTCGTCCTTCATTTTCCATGACCAGTGCAACAGAAAAAGGAAGACACATCCAGCACTGAGTGGTTGGTAGGGAGAAAGCAAAGGAGCAGAGATACTACGGTGAAATTGGAACAGGAAACTAAAGAGGTTCCTAAAGCATCTGCTGTGTTTGCTCCAGATAACTCCTCAGCTCTTTTCACTTTAAGATGTGGAGCTCAGTTGCATTAACTTCTTGTGGTAGAGAAGGCATTAGACTTAGACCTGTAGTACAGTTCATCTTCAGTTTCACAAAGCAGCTGTAAAATTTCTCCCACCAGCTGGCTACAATTTTATTCCAGTCCCCTTTTCATAGTTATTCCTGGCACCAAGTGGTGACTGAATGTACTTTTCACTGTGAAAGCCACTTTCTGTTAAGTCTGGTTGTCTCTTCAGGGGACAGGAATGTTGGAGGGAAGAGATATAGAAAATTGATTCTGTTCATTTTTCTTGGTACTTTTCTTGAAAAACAGGAGTCACAAACACCTCAATCAAACAAGTGGCTATGGCTCCACGTTCTCCACAAGGCAGGATGGATGGGTGAGACTGAAGGGGCTGTATGTGACAAGAATAGTGGAGCAGTGCATTGAAATGAGGCAGTATGTTCTTGTTCTTGCCTTGTGAAGGACATTTTCATTTTGAAGGCTTTTTTTTTTCTTTTAAAATTCCTTTGACATTTTTCTCTAACATTCCCTGCAGTAAAGCAATAAAAGCCAATTCTCCACCCTTAGCATTTCACAATCTTTAGCACAATTGCAGCCTTGACAAGATCATTAAAAACAATAGCCTGCAGATGCCAAAGACCAGCTTCAGCTCAGAGAGCACTGTAGGGTTTGCTGCATGGGGACACAGACCCTCAGGAATACACAAATAGGACTTTCAAACAATGTGCAATAGATATTCTAAATACAGTATAGCCCAAATACCTTTCAGACCCAGTACTACCACACATGGTCAGGTTGAGTTGAAGCATCTTCTTCCACTTTTTGGGCTGATAATTACCCTGACAGAACTGAAAAGGTAATCTATTGTGGGAAGAACTGTCTATAGGAAAAGGACTCACAGATTTTCTGTTTAAACCTTAGCAAAACTGCTTGATTATTTTATCTGCTGAAAAAATGTAAAATTGGGTCAAGTGATACTATTTGTGAATTAGTATTCAATCCGTCATGAAAATCCATCAGTCTATCATTGTCAGTTTTCTACTGAAGTGTTTCCATTTCCCTGTGTGAAACAACGTGCCATTTTTAAATTCATCAAAAACATAAGGCATTTTGAACACAAACCCTAAATGGATCTTATTGTTTGACTTTGAATAAAACTTCACCAAAAAAGTTAAAATATTTTCCTTTTGTATCACCATAAAGCTTTCAGTAAAAGCCTTCGTTTCTTTTCAGTCTATAGTTCCAAATCTCATCCATTCAGGGGGCACTGAAAGAGAGCTAAGTTACTTCACTTCAGTAACTTCCCCATTATCTTCAATTCTGCTGTGAAATCCCTGTTTGAATCTTTCTTTATTAGCCCTTTTTTTCTATAAGTATCTCCAACTCACAGAGTACATCCATAGATTGTTGCAGAATGCCATATCTTATAGCAGCTTCAGACAAATGAAGCAGGGAGAGAGTGTAAATAAAAAAACCATGAAGCCAGGTGTGCACTGCTGACTTTTGTGCTACACAATAAAATCAAGCTGTGCGATGACAAGTATAACGCCCATAACTGGCGCTCTGCCTTCTAAGGACACCTTGCTGGGAAATTTGGCAAAGCTCCCCATTGATACTGGAGTCCATTTTTGGTAACATAAAAAGCTGGGTATGGTACATGTTTCTCACATTTCGGTTATTTTTCGGTAGATTAAAAGAGTGGATATAGAAATTCCCTGAAGCACACTGTCTGGCTGGATTGCAAATGTACACTAGAAAGTAATGTGTCCAGGGACATTAAATATTCCATATTCTAAGACTGCTTCCTAATACTGCCACAAAAGAATGCAACTCCTTGTTATCTCTTGTCTCTGCTCTGGCTTCTCTGGATCCATGCCTGGACCCTCCCCCATGCTTACCGCAAGGAGAAATAGCAGCCGGGCATTTGAAAAAGACCAGCTTTCTCAGAAGTGAGTTTAGACCTCAAAGTCATATGGGCAGTTACTGAAAAAACAGCCTTACCTGCCACTCCTAGAGCATTTCCTGATGTGAACTCGACTTAAAAGTCAACAGCAGCCTCCTGTCTAATCGATACTGTGAGATGAGTGAAGAGGCCACACAGCAATTGCCATTGGGAGTGACAAGTAGAGGTTTCCCTTCAGGTTAGGCATAGTCAATATGTTTATTCAAGTAGAAAATAGGTAGATTAAGTGGTTGTGTTTTCCTGCTGCTAAGAGGACCTCACATAAAGGTTACTTATTTTCTGATGCGAAGGTTGATGGCAACTTGTTTCTATGTGAGCTGCTCTATCTGATTAGCCCCACTGCATTTCACAAGGGTTTCCTGATTTCTCCTTCACCTTCTGATCTGCAGCATCTCAGCTCTCAAGCTGCTTCTTTTCTTATGCTCAGTCTCTGTCATCTGTCAGCTGCGTTCTCCCTTGTCCAGCCACCTGCCCAGTTTGTCACTATCATCCCTTAGCATAGAGACAAGACAAAACTTGATGATAAAGGAGGAGGTTATGATTCATTCTGAAGCTTTTGAGAACTGAGACACGCCATTACATCTCTGTGACAAACTGTCCTGAAAACACCAGGACGTGTCTATTCTCTGACACTGGGGTACACAGTTGTGGAAAGTAAGAGCAGCCTGAACAGAGATACCTTTTTTTGACATTACTTGGATAGAGGGGTTTTAGACTTGAATGCACTGTTCTTCACATAAGCTCATCACTGTCATCTGAGAGTTGTGCTTAGTACAAATTTCTGAGCAACTACTTAAACAAAACTGGAAGAGAATAAAGATTGCACAGCAAGTGCACACTCAGGCTGGTTCATGAGCTGGTTGTCATCAGAACCCTGCTCCCTGCCAGAGGAAGGTTGCTTAATCTCTTTTTTAAATGTTTATTGGAGAGCTCCTCCTTGCTGCTGTCTTTGGTCCATTGTCCTGTCTGGAAAAAATAGTGGATGGTTTGCTGTTGTCAAGAATAGTGGATGAATATAGCTGCCCAGATTCAATTCTGAATGCATATAGGCTGCTTCTCTTGAGTTAGCTTGTTCTGAAGTTGATCCAACCATATGTGAGCCAAGCACAGTGGCATGTTTGCAAGAAGATGATGAAGCACTGTGTGCCTGGAGATTTTTGTCTCTCGTTCCCAAGTCTCTTTTAAAAATTGCTCTCACTACTGTCTGTCACTCTCTTTTCCCAAGAGCTTATCTTTGAGAACAAATCACCTTTTTCATTTTTGAGTCTTCCCACTCCAATTCCATGGGGAATTCACATGTTTAATTGCCTTTCACCACTTCTTTTCTAAACTATTGTGATCCCCAGTATGTGGCATACCTGGTAAGCACAGTATCTGGTACCTTTCATGACAGTTGCCTTGGGAGCAATGTGAGAAACAGATGGAAGGAGAAGGCAAAAGGCAACTGGTAAATACCCAGTCAAAGTATAGAAGGGAAGCAGAGAGAAAATGGAGCAAAGGTGGGGGGAGGATTTACTGATGCCAGTGGAAAGACTTGCTTTTATTATCTGTATTGCAGGAGAAGCTAAGAGGTATCGAATGAGAAAAGACTCAACTGCAAAAGGCAAAACAACCTGTTGTAGTTGCCAAGGCGGTGCTTGTGTCTCAGTAATGTGTCTGCTCTGTTTTCCCGTGCCTTTTTCCAGTGACTGAGTTTGTCATAGCTCTCCATATATTCTCATATAAGAGTGGCCTAGCTGGAGAAGAGTGGGAATGTCTCTGAGAACTTTTTCTCAAGAACATTTTCTTGAAAGCCTTTTGTGTTTGGTACAGTGCTGAATGATGTGGATGTTAGCTCCTCAGTCCAATTCTCAAAAAAAAAAAAAAAGGTTAGCCTTAGACTACTGTGCATAGATTTCTTTAAGCCATAGAAATGTCTTACTGTTCAAGTGTTTCTGGCTTTTACAGATTTCAACTTTTTCCTTTGTGCTGTTCTTTCATAAAACTTCCCAATGCAACAGCATGGCCGTAGGACTGAGATGAAGCAGTTGTTTATGCACAGTATGGTGTTCAAGGCATAGCTTGAGTCATATGTGTGCCTGAGAACTGAACCCATTCCTCCTTCCACTGCCCGAGCAGTTGGCAGAGTAGCAGCTCCAGTTGTTTTCATTCCCAGCTCATGATGAATACTAGGATGCTGCTTTTCCACGTTCATAACGCTTTCTGCATTGTCTTTGTACTGTAAATAAGCCAGGCCCAGACCTGCAAAGAACTGGGCCGAATGTCGTGAGAAGGTCCCTTGTCTCATCCCACATGTGCATCTCTCCCATTTCTTTCCTTTGTTCTGGAATTGGACCAAGTCCCCCTCATATTACTGACCACTCAGTAACGCCTTCATGAGCTCGTGCTGTGCAGGTACCTTTCATGTTCCTCTTCTGCCTCCCTCTTTTTTCCTAGCTCTTTCTGAGAATTTGAATCTGTGTCTTTCAAACGTTAGCTTTCCTTTTCCTTTCACTTAGCAAGTCCCTTCATTAACAGCTCCCTCATCCCACATCCCCTGTTACCTCTTTAAGCTCTGTGTCCTTTCCCCACCCCGTCTTATGCCCTTTATCTCTTAATTACTGTTAATGATCAGATGTTGCTTCACTCCTTGCCTTCAGCCAAAGTACTTGACACCATTTCATGCAAGACCCCATTCTATTCAGATCCATTTTCCAAATCTCTTTGCAAAGGCGGGAGCTTTTCCATCACTGATTACACAGCGTGGTGCCACCCCATGCCCCAAAGCTAAATCCACACATTCAGTGACACAGAAAGTAATTGCCTATCAGAAAAGCCAATACACTGCTACCTGCTATAGAAAGTGTGAGATGTTGTCAGGGTAACAGGCCTATCACATGCCTGGCCAGGTGTAATCATAGTGCAGCATATGGAAAAATCTGTTTCTTTCTCATAAGTGGAAGTAGCTCCTTCTGTTTTGGATGTAGCTGTTATGTGGTTTGTTTGCGTGAGATGTTGGTATCCGTTCCTGTAAATGAGTGACGTGTTTGAGTAAAATCATGCTGGGTATGAATAGTTAAAAAATGAAAGCTGCCTTAAAATTATGCTGCCTTATGGCTGTCATTCCAGTGGTGGCATTTTCAAGTAGATGGGGACAAAACATAAGAAATTATCATGAATCCGACTTACACACATTCAGAGGATTTATTTAAAATCCATGTCTAAAAAGTAGCAAGGTGTGGAAAAACAGGTATGGTGCTGTCATTAACAGCATATGGAGCGGACAGAAATAGTTGTGTTGAAATATAAAAAAATGGTAGTGCCTGTGTTTAATTAAAAGTTAATTAGAAAGTGGAATGG
Source organism: Larus michahellis (assembly GCF_964199755.1). Lineage (NCBI taxonomy): Eukaryota > Metazoa > Chordata > Aves > Charadriiformes > Laridae > Larus > Larus michahellis. Next base: position 37,346,932 of record NC_133904.1, read on the forward strand.
TCCATTCTATTTGAGGATAAAGACAGATGTTTTCAAATCAGTTCTTGCTGCCTATTGGTATGTAAAGAAAATATTAAAATTTGTAACAAAGTAAAAATGTTCAGTGTAAAAACAGCAAAGCATTTCTAGAATGTTGAATAATCTCAGTGGGTTACATATGATTTAAGTATAATTTAAAACATTAACTAGGGCTATAATATATCCAAACATGTTGTGACAACAAACTTTACAATCACATTGATCCAAATGATGGAACCAAAGAAATTGTCTCAGGTCCATAGGAATGAAATGAGAAAGTGGGGAGGATTTGCTTTGACAGTTTCCCACAGAAAACTTTGTTGAAACCAGTACGCTGCTACAAAACGTTTTTGCATTTTGGCAATATTTTACTTTCTGGAAGAGAAACTGCTTCTTGAAAACTAGCTCCTAACACTAATACTCATATCAGCACTTTTAAGCCAGGCAGTCTAAAGGTGGGCACTGAGATGTGCATTCAGAGGTCTAAAAGCAGTTCTGTGCAGTCCCTGTCCTCGCCCTCCATAGGAACTGCAGATTATGAACAGTTTTTACCTTCCATTTTGGCCCAGGTGCCCAGAACTATGTATTGGATTGCATATGCACAGCTGCAATTTGGCTTTCACATCTAGACCAGTGTTGGGGAGCTTAGGGTGTCACTTTGAAGACTTTCTGTAAAATAATCCAGGAGGATGCACAGCAAGGGAAAGATCCCAGTCTAGGAGCAAGCTGGTTTCACAGCAAAGGGTGCCTGGTTTCCAGCTCTGAGCATCCAGTGGTTACAAGAATGAGGTATTTCACCTCTGCTAGCAGTGGATGGGACGTGCACTGGCCCCCTGTTCCTGAGCTCAGTAGCAGCGGTGCTGCCAGCCAGGGGAGGGGGTTGCTTCTGCTGGGTTTCTGGGCAGGTCTCAGCTGCCATTCTGTGAGCTGTGCTGCTGATTGTGTTTTAGGAGCAGATCCCTATGTGCTTATCAAGTGTGAGAACCAAAACATACGCTCCTCTGTGCAACACGATACGACCAGTGCCATCTTCGACACACAAGTGATTTTCTACAGAAAGAACATTGACAGTCCTATCATTGTCCAGGTGAGATAAGCCATGCAGGGTGGGCTGCTAAAGAGGAGCACAACAGCATCACTGGCCTTGACATGTGCTAACTCTTCCTTCATACAACTGATACCCAGGATAGAAATGCAAGAACCTCTGCTCCCCTTACTGGGCTGGGCTGCTCTGCGGATTCTCTAGTCCAGGTCTCTTCCTTAAACCAGCAACTGATGACTCTTAGAGATAAGAAGGCATATTTCATTCCAAGGCTTTGAAGGAATTTACAGAACTACCTTTTGCTTCATTTGGTACCTGATGAAACAGAGACAAAGAAAAAAACAGTTGTTGTCCAGAGTCAGTGTTTGAAATAAAACCAAAGCTAAGGCTGTTACTAAGTTTTTTATCTTGAATTCTAGTCCTGTGGGAACTAGACCACACTGTTTACCTTAGCACCAGCTGGAGAAACAGAGCTTGGTATTTAGATGAGGCAGTCCAGGAAAACTTTGGGAGAGTGGAACGGCATTTCAGTTTGATACACACAGTTTAGTATTAGACAAATACTAAGGACTATGTCTTCTTCGTCAGGGTGGAGAGATCTTACAACGCATCTGTGAGTCAATTCACTGTGGCACAGAAGTGCCAGAAATTGAAATAGCTTTACAGCACTGTGTTGCAAAAAGAGAGATATTTCTGACTTTTCACTGCCTAATGCAGTACTGGTGCGTAGTACTCCCGTGCCATAGTACTCCTCCAAACTAATAGGTATATTCTACGAATATTATAAATTGAAGGAGGGTGATAGCAGTGTTATCCCCCACACCACAGACTGTAATTATGGATTAAAGAGAACTGATACAATAGCTGATGAAACATGGTCTGTGTTCTTGCCATGTGCAGGATTGCCTAATCCTTAGCAAAGATTTGATTTACACATGAGACCTCACCCTCTCTACGGTATGCAACTCAAACACTTTGACTTTTCCAGGATAACTGAAAGTTAGATACTAATGAAGTTCACGGACCAAAGACTGGCATGTGAGACTAGCAGCAAAACCCACTGTTAACACCATTTCAATTGCTGCTTGCTGTACGCCCAGCCCCATCCTAAGTAGGGACGAAGGACGTGTCTGAGGACTCCAAAACCACGGCTGTCCTTTGCTTTAGCAGCGTGGACCTGGCTGTAACACAGTCAGAGGAAAAACACTGAAGACACTGCAGAGGTGAGCAGGAGCAGGCAGAGTGGCACAGACAGGCTGATTGCATGTAGGTTTTTTAAGGCTGATGAGCTCAAACAGGTAATTTTTATTCCTCTTCTAGGCAGGCTGTGACCTAGAAAGCAAAAAGCTGCATTTCGCTCCATATTTGCATAGAGTATGTAAATGAGCATGCAAATCCGGAATCTCCCACATGCTCTCTAGACAATTAGCTAAATTTAGAAGTACACCCCCTCCTCACTGCTTTTTCAAGGGGTTAATGGGGGTGACCCTCCTCCAGCACAACCCTTTCAGATGGAGTGTGAGAGAAGCACTGCTTCAGCTGGGTTTATTTCTGTTCCCTTGTCTCTAGGTCTGGAACAGCAACGTCTTGTGTGACCAGTTCCTCGGACAGGCAGTGCTGGCAGCTTTACCCAGTGACCCCAGAGAAGAGCAGACTCTGCAGCTCCGAGGGAGAGGCAGCCGAGAAGCAGCCGAGGTGCCAGGTCACATCACCGTCAAGGTTTTTTCCAGCGATGACCTCGTGGAGCTATGAATACCAAAGCCCCGCAGAGCCAGACAGAGCTGTCACCTCACAGCAGGGGGGCTTGTCTGTGCTTTCTGTGTGAATGACTTGGGAGCAAAGGTTGCACATAATCATAATCGCTTTAAAAAGAAAAAGCCCTCTAACTCTCCACATTATCATGGATAATGGGGAGAGAGGCTTTTAAAGAGGGAAAAAGTACATATTTATACATATATATGTTCACGATACAGCAAATACAGTAGAAGAGACACCAAACTACATATTAGCAGATAAGCTTGTGAAGATGTGACCATCTTCGCCTGCAGCATCTTTCAGGAGCTCTCTGCACCTAAGCGGTAAGCACACGTGATTGTTCTCACAGGTTCTTAGCGCATCGTCATCTGTTCTCAGCAGTGGGGCTGGATGCAGGCAGGGATGGCTGCATCGCCATGGTCACGTACCAGCAGGTTGGTGGGGTGGATTCGCACCGCTAAGTCCTTGTTCACTGCCAGGCTGTATTTGGCAGGGGAATTTTTTTAAACTCTGATTTGAAGTTTTTTCCCCCATATAGGCATATAAATTTCTTGATTAATTTCATTGTTATTGCTACAGATCAGGTATTTCTGTTCCTTGGTGAAAATGGCATTACTCAAGGAGTTCAGTCATAGCCTTAAGACCAGGCATGCCAGGGCAACATTAAAATAGAAGGGCAGCTCTTGCAGTGCCTGTTTGAACACCAGAGCAAATAAGAGCTTTACCCACATACAGGCTCTCAGATTGACTTTCTTATTCTTCTATTTTCCACCTCAAGCTGATGACTCAAAAGTTGATATCTCTGGCCAAGAGAAGGGCACTCACAATTCAGATGTGCTTAGAGGACAAATTCAGTAATGGGAGCCTCCTTGCTAAGGAGGCTTTGTTTAATCTACATGATGCTAATAATGGAGTAACACTCCCTTTGCTTCATTAGATGTGATGGGTAGCACCAGGCCGAAAGACGACAAAATAAGCTCATGACAAGGATGGGTTTGTAAAACAAAGATGCTGCAGATTTCACTCTTGAAATTTTGCACCAGTTTCTTGCTGACAGAGCTGACATCTTTGATGAAGTTTAACTTGGGTATAATGGAGGACAGGTATCGTTTCACATTTCCTGCAAAGCACAGTTCCGGTACAAACTTTCTTTTGCATATAGCCCGATGGCAGGGTTTCCTCGCAGCAGACATTTCTGCGTTGTCAAGCTGTGCCGATTCTGGCAGTGTAAGAGGCTCACTGTGTTAGACCTCTGGGAAATGGGTTTTACATGGTTGCAAATTCTGGTCTTGAAAGTGAAGCTAAAGGATGACTATTCTGCCTTTCGTACAGCCAGGTACCTTGTAACCACTTCAGCCATTTTGTGCAATTTTTATAAATATTGAAATGGCCCTCAGTAGAGTTAATGTTTTCACAAAAGGTTTTGAAATCTCCTCAAGGCTCCAAAAGGATCATTGCTGTGGTAGGAAATGCTTTCTCTGACATGCTGGAGATGGAATGTAAGGCTATGTGTGATATTATACTGCCATCAGCTTAGTTGCCTGTACCAAGTACCTAAATGCAGCTCTCTTTAAATAGCTTGGGCTCAAGCCATTTTGCACGCAGAGCATTTGTCAGATGTGAACTACACGCGGTTGACAGCCCCACAGGCAAGTGTAATCCTTCTCTGTAAACTCATAGCTTCAGAATTGCTTACTCTTGGATATGTTTGTAAACTGCATTTTTTTTTTTAACAAAGCATGAATTTTTTCATACAGACCAGAGCTCGGGCAAGCCACACAGGGAACTGCAACTCGGTCTGGGCTGTCCCAGCCCTGCACGAAGACCCGTTTGCCTCGCCTTTCCTCACACATTGTTTTATGCCGTGGTAGCTGCTTCTTGGCAGCGTGGCAGGAGGGGTGACTGCAGCCCGTTGGCAGACCTTCACCATTGGGTGGAGAGCACCACCCTGGCTGAAGCCCTGCACTGCAATTCATAGGGCAGCAAGGCGTGCAGGAGAGCACAGTGAGGCACAGCAGAATAGGTCACGTCGTATAACCCACTTTTCTCCAGGGGCTGTTCCGTATGAGATGGGTGCAGTAAGGAGGGGTTGGCTTGGTCGGCTGATTGATTTGGGTTCGTGTTTAGCCTGAAGAATGTTCCCCTGGGAGACAACACCCAGCATGGCCAGGCTCCTTTCCCTTCTCCTGCAGCCGGCAGGAGACCAGAGGCTTATGCCTCCCTGCTCTGAGAGCTTGCCTGAGCTCATCAAGGGCACAAAGCCGTCTCGCCTCCTGGCCGCAGGGGGGGTCCCTTGGCTGTTCCTTTGAGCCCTGCAGCCCCGTCCTCCATCTCCCAGCTCTGCGACCCTATTTCAGCATGTGTGTAAGGGTCGTCCCCAGAGGGGCAGAGGGAGCTTGACCAGCAATTCTTTGTTGTGTACAGCCTGACAAGGAGAGAAGTCAGGGTGGAGTGGCTAAAGGTGGTGATTTTTAGGCCTTAATATGAGCTCAAGCCATTCCCACTGTTTGTTCCCATGATATGAGGACAGGGGCCCCTGAACACGAGTGCTGGCCGGGCTGGAAATGGAGCGCTCTTGCTGTCTCAGCATTGCCCTGAGGGTATCGCAGTACAGTGCTGGTACCTGTGGGAGGCTCAGGCATGCTGAGACCAAGCAGCATGTCTGTACCTCTGCATTTATTAATTTTTGGAAGCAGTTGGAGGGGGAAGTATTTGCCCATCAGCAGGAGCTGATCCAACCTGGGAACGCGACTGGCTGTGCTGATTTACAGGGGCTCCTGGCTTCTCCTCCCACCCAGGCACGTGGGAGATGGGAGCGGTCCCAGGTGAAGCCAAGGCAAGAGCAGGTTGAACTGGGTGTGCAGAGCTGCCTGCTCCCTGCGAGAGAGCCCAGGCCGGGCAGGGGACGGTGCCCAGTGTTCTGCGGGCACTTCCTCCTGTGGTACATCTTCCCATGCACTGAAAGCACCCCCACCTCCATGGGGCTTTGGCTTATGGGGGGTAAATCTGATACATTTGAGATAAGAGGCTTGCCTTTTCAAACAGATGCAGGAATTTAAGATCAACTGTTACCAGAGGCGACTGGTATTTTGTAACAATTAATGATAACTTGTGGGAAAACAAAAGTTTTTTGTTTGTTTGTTTTTTTTTTTAATGGAGGGAATTGCATTTATGTATGCAGTTGGGCCACCTTCAACAGAGAATTTTGGCCCCCAAATTTAACACAGAGGGAAATAAATAGTTGGAAAATGTTTCATTTCAACCTTTCTTTACTTTTCAATATGAAGTGATTTAAATAAAAGGTTAACAAAAAAATAAACGTGTTTGGTAATTTGTGAAATGAAACTGTTGGTTTCTGATAACAGAAACCATTCTGGTATGACCCAAGGTGACATTTTTCAGCTTGCTCCAGAAGAAAAATGTATCATCTCAGCTGTTCCCTGAACAGTCCTGTCCCCCCCATCTGCCTTTTACTTCCCAACTGCTCCCTGCTTTCCCCGTGAGTTCCCAGCTCATCGCCGCTGCCACGGGACTGTGCCCTTCCGTGCTGTCCCTCACCCCGAGGAAGACCAAGCCCCAGGTCCGGGGACTCGTCCTGTCCCTGCCTGCACAACAGCAGTGGCTCCGGAGTCCTGTTAGATTCTACGGGGTAATTCAGACCCGCCTCCAGCCCTCGGCCCCAGGCACAGTGCTGTTTACATTGTTTACTTGAAGTGCTATTTATTTTAGTGCAGCCCAGTTTCTGTCCTCACTGCCGTGTTCCCTTTCCCTCCTCCCTCCACCAGGACGAGCTCCGTGAACCCCCATCGTTCCCCCCGTTCGGCAGAGGCTGACAGAGCAGAGCGGCAGCTGCCAGACGGCTCTTGCGGCCGCTGTCGCTGCTGTGGCCGGGCCTCGCCGCCGAACCCAGCCCGGGGCGGCGCCGGCACCGCCCGCCGCCGCAGGGGGGCGCCCGCGCGCCGCTGGAGCTGAGGGGAGGGGAGGCGGCCGCCATCTTCCCGGGCGGCCGGCGGGGGGCGGCTGTGAGGGGGCTGGGGCCGACATGGCGGGGGGCGGCTGAGCGGGGACCTGGGGCCGACATGGCCGGGGGCGGCTGTGCGCGCACACAGACGCCCACCCACCCCAGAGAGCTGAGTGATCGCTGGCTCTTCTGGAACGTCTCCGTATATAAATATATATTGTATAGATAGAGGGTGTTTGGTTTAGAGAAGGGTCTCTCTCTGTGTATAAAATATATAAAAATAGAATATACTATAGATGGCTGGAGAGCGGGAACATTTAAGGGTCTGTGTGTGTATACATGTAGCTATGTATGTCTATATTCTGTGACACTTGTAGATAGAGTGTTATATAAGGGGCTATATCTTTGTATACATACATATATAACGTGAATGAATACTAAGAAAGTGTTATATAGTGGTGTAAGTTTCTTGCACGCTCTTTCCTATATATAAAAAAAAAATAAAAATGTGTACACACGGAGAGCTATATCTAACACAGATACATTAAAAATATGTGGCTGGACAGAGACTGTTTTATAAGGGGCTTTATATAAACACAGAATATAGAGTTATGTATTTGTATGAGGGGTTGTCTATCTGCATATAGCTGTATATACAATACTAAAATGCTTTCATGCATATCTAAACCTATCGCTCTATGTGTATAAAATGGAGAGTTACACAGTTATAGAAGGGTGTCTTTCTAGATCTATACTGAGAGAGTATAAGGATCTCATATATGTGTCTATCAAATTTTATATATATAGGCTATACTTTAGATAGAGCACAAGACTTCTCAGTTGTATAAAGGTCTCGCTGTATGTGTGTATCATATATAGATGTATAAGGCCAGAAGGAATTACATAGTCAAATACGGTGCTCTCTTTAAAAATACAGACAGACATATTTACTGTATGTATGTATATATATATATAAAGGGCTAGCATGTTAATTACATAAGGGTCTCTCTCTCTGTGAGACCCTTTTCTAACCATATAACGTGCTTTCTCTCCCCGTCTACTTTTATTAATATTATAGTAGTATTAGATCCAATTTATACACATGCACAATATGGATACCAGTACGTCATGACACCATGCTCTTGCCATTTATAAGAAATAAATGTATTTTTAAATATATGGGCGTGTGTGCATACACATATTTTTATGCAGCGATAAACCGCATACACTGTATACTGTAGCACATGTAGACAACTAGCGTTTGTGCCGTGTTTATCCCTGTGTGCGCACGCACACACGTGCTGGCGGGCGGCCGGGCAGCCTCGGCAGAGTCCGCGGCTGGTGCCGATGAGCAGCTGGACTCGCCCCAGGACACGGAGCCACGTGTGACCGGGAGAGGCGACCTGGGGCGGGGGCCAGGCCGAGGGACAGTGGAGCTGGGGGGCACCTACCTGGGGGGGCTGGAGCCCCACTGCCCCCCATTCGCCACCGCCGGCACCAGCAAATCTTATAGGAAAAGCTGCAGTCACACAATCCGTTGGTATTTATAACTTTTATTTGCAATACTTTAGGTCCAAGTTTCAAACTGCAATATTTTTACACTCAAGACACAGTCATGCACAATCCATATTTCAATTTTTCTATTGCTTCAACCACAATTTAAAATAACTTAATATTGGAAACAAAACCCAAAATCTTAAAAAAAAGGATGCTGAGGTCAGTAAGATGGATCCATGCCATCAGCACATTTACAAAGTAAATAACTTAGTTCTCTTTTTAAAAAGATCAGTTACCTCTTAATCCAAAGTTACAGAAGATTTTTCACTACACATTTGTTTTTTGTTTTTATCTTTTATCTTTTCCTTTTTTTTCTGTTTTTTTCTTTTCTTTTTTAATTTGTCTTTTTTTTTTTTTAAACAGATAACACATCCTAAAAAAGGAATGTACAGCAAAATGAGATACATTTCTGATAAACAATGAAAAATGTAGGCTCCTCCTCTGTTTACTTTTGTCTGGATACCCTGAAGAAAAAAAAAAAAAATTAAATCTAGAGACACCAGTGTAGGTGTAAACTTCGGTCTCAGCTGGGGTTGAGCATTGGTTACATCCTGATCCAGTCCAGAGCTGCAGGGTTCTTTTGCAGATCTTCCCGACCCCTGTGTCTGTAGACCCCTCTGTCTGTAGGCGCAGCACCTGCGGTGCAGACGTCGCACCAGAGGGACTCTCCGCCCGTGCGGCCACTGGCCCCGGGCTCTGCCCAAGGAGGTGGTCTCCTCTCTGGGGCTACGCATGTGCGGGCCTTGGCTACCACCTCCCGCCTGGAGCAGCTCCCCTGCCGCCTGCTGACCTGCTATGGCAGATGCGGCAGCTCGTGAGAGCTGCACCTGAAGAGCGGAGGGGCTTTTTTCCCCTGTTGCTGTGCCACAGGCTGATTTAGCAGCATTGCGTAACACTAATACAAACAGCACGACGAAAAGCAATTGCCTTTGTGCACCTTAAGCTCGAAGGTCCAAAACCTCAGCAGATGTGGATGTAAGAGACTTGCATGGTTCATGTTTGCTATGCCGACCCGCTTCCGACCTGGAGAGCTTCGCACGATGGAGAACAAGAACAATGGGCAGCTCCCATCCACCCACTCCACCCAGGACACCGACGGCCCCCAGGGCATTCTCAGCACCTGATTATTGAGCAAACCCTCCTGCTGCCATGGAAGCCAACAGCCAAACCCTCACTGACTTCAGCGGGAGCAGCAGCAGTGCCTGTTCTGATCCCGAAGTCAATGGCTGGGCTGGAGAAATGACACACACCACACGCAGCAGCAAAAGGACCTGACTTTAAAAACAACCACCTGCCACTATCCCCTCCTGTTCGCAACGTGCCACACCGGCCTGAGGCATCTGGGAGCCCTCACTGGAAGCTTGGACTTCAGATGACAGGCCCCGGGCCCTTGGATGTTCCGCACAAAGTGGAGATGGTGACTCCCTCTCCAGACCAAAGTTACAGAGTCAAAAGGCTGCTGTAAACAGGGAGTTCAAAGGGCAGAGCAATGAGGATCTCGAGCACTTCATCTAAGCCAGTGACACAGTTCTTGGTGAGCAGCCACCGAGCTCGGGACGAGCAGAGGGCACAGGAAGAGGGACAAAATCAGTCAAGCATAGAGACTGGAAGGAGCAAGGCCTGTGAGCGGTAACACACTGCTTAACGTCTCTCTCTAGGAAAACTCCTCTGTTTTCTGAAAGGAGTGAAGGACAGAGAGGAGGTGACACACAGACAACACCGATGGTCTCAGTTCATGCGCCTCCTCCCTCAGTGTTGCAGAAGACATTTGATGCCTGTATGCTTCTCTCTGGGACGTCTCGTTTAGCACTGGCAGCTCAGCACTAGTAGCTAAAGTAGCTGAAGCCTTTGGCTGCAAGAGCTGACCAAGAGTAAACTTTCTGATAAAACTAATGCTGCAATCAGGGAACTAGCTGAATCTGGCAGATAGAATCATAGAATCCTTTAGGTTGGAAAAGACGTTTAAGATCATGCTTGGGAGCATTGCTAGGCAGCGAGAACAAAATCTGCAGGCTCATACCCTCATGGCAGCCAAAGGGCACCCATGAAGAGCACGTAAGCATCCCGCCTTCTCTTTCCTATAATACCATTTTTTTCTTCTGAGATGGCTTGTCACCAAAAGTGCACATAAACACTGGTAGGCTCAGGCCAGTGATGGTTTATACACCTGAGGCACACCTAGGATTACAGCAGTCGGCGCTAAACCCCATCCACAGAGAGGATGTATAAGCAAGATTCTGCAAGCTTTTGCCAGAAACAGAAATTACCCTGTCAGCTCAGGGACAGACACAAGCAAAGAGAAATTTTAAAGATTCCCTGAATTGCAGATCACCCTCAAAGAAACGTCGGATGGTTTCTGTTGAAACACAAAGATTGTCCTTTGCCTGCTTCCTGAAAACAGGGGCTAAAATTAAAGATATTTACCTGGTCAGGGGAGAGGGGAAAAAAAAAAAAGAAAAAAAAGAAAAATTGAACACTTATATTTATGGGTCTTCATCAGCTTGCCGCATCACCCATCATTAAGTTGCTGCACGTCTGCACATGAATGAGCAGTCCACCGGGAAGGCGTGTGGGCCACTGACTTGATAAGGTTTAGCAAGGCAAAGGTGGCATTAGTGCGCATGCCCTGGCTGGCAACCAAATAAACGCCGGCTCCTGTCTTTACTGGCAGGTGCTACAGAGCTCTCTGGCTCTTTGCTCTCTGGATGTGCTCAGGACTGGACTGAGAAATGTATTTAGGCATGTATTTATATGCTCAGCATGAGGAATATTTGGTAGCCACACAATGACTGGCAATAACTGCCATACAGACAATAGGCCATGGTGACATTTCCTCAACGAGAGAACGGGTACTTACCTCCCTTCTTGTGGTGACTGGAATGTGCTTCATTTTCGGTGGCAGGACATGGGGGGAGACTGACCAAAAGATCTGCCGAGGTGCAGCCACCATTGGCCTCAAAGAAACTCAGCACAAACAGCTAAAAAAAATACTTGAGTTCATTTGTGTGTAGCGCGAGTTGGCCAACCAGTAGCCAGAGGTGGAGAAGAAACACACACATATTTACAAAAGCTCTGGACACAAGGCATGAGAATGCAACCCCAGCCCGAGTTTGTGATCAAACCCGGAGCGCACCGTTAAGATCCAGCCCCGTGCAGGCTCCCAGGAGTGCATGCGGGAGCTGTATGGAATTTTACATAGGTATGGGTTTTTTTCCTTTTTTATTTTTTTCTTAACTAAAGGAACTTTTCTGTGCTTCTCAAACTTCCCTGACTTTACTGCTGTCATGTTTCTGTCCCAAAACACATTACAACCACAGTGAGTTATTGGGTCATTTTCACACATCTTCATTGCATTGGGAATCATGGTCATGCTCTGGATAGGGTTTTTTACTGTTTCACAAATTAAAAAATGAAGACAATTAACCAATCTTTTAAAAATCTTGTAATTAAAGTGTTTGAAACCTATTTACCTATGCATTTTGCAACAGAAACAGCCTGTTTCTAATACTTCCAAAAATATATATAACTAATTGCTCAATCTGAGGAGAGCAGTCAGAAAACCCGAGATGGGTCCAGAGATTTTATAGCATTTGTCTCTTTCCTTTCTGCAAGGTCAAAGCTGTTGTCAATCCTAACCTACTGTGTCAGCCTGTAAATAACGTGTAAGACTTGCCCCTCTCAGGACTGGGCGTTGGTTTTTTGGTTAGTTTTGGTCAGATTTTTTTTTAATATATTAATATGTGCCTTCCACATTTCCTATCAGAGTTGGGAGGACATAAACACTGCGCCATCGTTCAGTATCGAGTGACTGAGAATTTAGTGCCGGAGTCTGTCCCAAGCACGGAGCCCCAGGGATGCCAGAGGTGCGTTTCCCTGCAAGTCACAAAGTCTCAGCCGGGCAGTTACAGTCCATGTCGAAAACAGCCCCTGGCAGAGATGGTTTCTGTTGAATCCTGTCTGCCTCCCAAGAATTTTTTTTTAAGAAGAAAAATCTCAAGATTTGCTGATGCAAAGAAAAATACATACAGTATTTAATAAAATAAAAAGTAAGGCCTCTTATTACAGCAGTTGTCTTTAAAAAGCCAGTGCCAACAATATTCTGTATGCTGGGGCACACACCGATCCAAAAATAATATAATGATGCTACCATTTGATTTTCCTGTTTTTCATTTCTGTTGTCTTCCAGGAAGTTGTGGTAGTGGTTTTTTTTAGAGATGCTGAAATACTTACAGGTACAGAAAATAAATAGTAAAAAACCCCATTCAAGTAATGTAGTCTGTCATGTATTTATATTGTACGTCCAGCAAACACGTGCCATAAAAAAGTGCTTTCCTGTTAAAGGATGGCTGTCTGTTCCTTTGTGGGTAGGAAAAAATAAAAGCTACACCGGAAACAGAAACTGTCACTTGTTTCTTCACTTCTTATATGGATTACAAACGTGTCTCATTCAGATGAATGATTTATAAATAGAGGGCAGCCCATCTCCAGCCCGAATTACTCCCTTTCTCAAGAAAGTCTCCCCCGATAGATAGCTTCAGCTGACAGTGAAAATTGGGACCTCACAAAAGAAACATAATCTTTTGAATAGAATAGAACAGAATCCTTTAGGTTGGAAAACACCTTTAAGATCATCAAGTCCAACCGTTAACCTAACACTGCCAAGTCCACCACTAAACCATGTCCCTCAGCACCACGTCTACCCATCTTTTAAATACCTCCAGGGATGGTGACTCCACCACTTCCCGGGGCAGCCTGTTCCAATGCTTGACAACCCTTTCGGTGAAGAAATTTTTCCTAACATCCAATCTAAACCTCCCCTGGCACAACTTGGGGCTGTTTCCTTTTGTCCTATCACTTATTACTTGGGAGAAGAGACCAACCCCCACCTGGCTACAGCCTCCTCTCAGGGAGTTGTAGAGAGCGAGGTCTCCCCTCAGCCTCCTTCTCTCCAGGCGGAACACCCCCAGTTCCCTCAGCTGCTGCTCACAAGACTCCTGCTCCAGACCCCTCACCAGCTCCACTGCCCTTCTCTGGACTCGCTCCAGCACCTCAATGTCTTTTTTGTGGTGAGGGGTCCAAAACTGAACACAGTATTCCAGGTGGGGCCTCACCAGTGCCGAGTACAGGGGGACAATCACTGCCCCAGTCCTGCTCACCACACTACTGCCAATACATGCCAGGATGCTGTTGGCCTGTAGCGCTGCATGGGGTTGTTGTGACCCAAGTGCAGGACCTGGCACCTGGCCATGTTGAACCTCGTACCATTGTCCTCGTCCCATCGATCCAGCCTGTCCTGATCCCTCTGCAGCTTTCCTACCCTCAAGCAGAACAACACTCCTGCCCAACTTAGTGTCCTCTGCAAACTTACTGAGGGTGCACTCAGTCCCCTTGTCCAGATTGTTGATAAAGGTATTAAAGAGAACTGGCCCTGATACTGAGCCCTGGGAAACACCAGTTGTGACTGGCCACCAACTGGATTTAACTCCATTCACCACCACGCTTTGGGCCCTGCCCTCCAGCCAGTTTTTTACCCAGCAAAGTGTGCACCCATCCAAGCCATGAGCTGCCAGTTTCTCCAGAAGAATCCTGTGGGAAACAGTGTCAAAGACCTTACTGAAGTCTAGGTAGACAACATCCACCACATTTCCCTTGTCCACTCAGCAGGTCACCTTGTCACAGAAGGCAATCAGGTCAGTCAAACAGGACCTGCCTTTTATGAACCCACTCTGACTGGCCCTGATGCCCTGCTTGTCCTGTATGTGCCATGTGATGGCACTCAAGATGATCTGCTCCATAACCTTCCCCGGCACTGAGGTCGAAGTGACAGGCCTGTAGTTCCCTGGATTGTCCTTCCAGCCCTTCTTGTGGATGGGCATCACATTTGCTAACCTCCCGTCAATGGCGACCTCCCTGGTTTGCCAGGACTGCTGATAAATGATGGAAAGTGGCTTGGTGAGCCCCTCCGCCAGCTCCCTCAGTACCCTTGGGTGGATCCCATCAGGCTCCATAGACTTTTGTGTGTTTAAGAGGTGTAGCAGGTCCCTAACCATTTCTTCTTGGATTATGGGAGCTTCATTCTGCTCCCCATCCCCGTCTTCCAGCTCAGGGGGCTGGGTACCTGGAGAACAACTGGTCTTACTATTAAAGAGTGAGGCAAAGAAGGCATTAAGTACCTCGGTCTTTTCTTCATCCTTGGTCACTATGTTTCCCCCGCATCCAAAAAAGAATGGAGATTCTCCTTAGCCCTCCCTTTAGTTGCTAATGAATTTACAGAAACATGTTTTATTGCCTTTTACAGCAGTAGCCAGATTAAGTTCTAGTTGGGCTTTGGCCCTTCTAATTTTCTCCCTGCATAACCTCAGGACCTCCTTGTCGTCCTCCTGAGTTGCCTGCCCCTTCTTTCAGAGGTTATAAACTCTCCTTTTTTTTCCTGAATTCCAGCCAAAGCTCTCTGTTCAGCCAGGTCAGTCTTCTTCCCCGTCGGCTCATCTTTCAGCACATGGGGATGGCCTGTTCCTGCGCCTTTAAGATTTCCTTCTTGAAGAATGTCTAGCCTTCCTGGACTGCTCTGCCCTTCAGGAATGCCTCCCGAGAGACTCTGTCAACCAGGCTCCTGCAAAGGCCGAAGTCTGCCCTCAGGGAGCCCCAGGTTCTGCTGATGCCCCTCCTTACTTCTCCGAGAATTGAAAACTCGTATCATTTTGTAGTCGCTATGCCCAAGACAGCCTTCAGCCGTCACATCACCCACAAGTCCGTCTCTGTTCACAAACAACAGGTCCAGCGGAGCACCTCCCCTAGTTGTCTCCTTCACCAGCTGTGTCAAGAAGTTATCCTCAATACACTCCAGGAACCTCCTGGACTGGAGATTTCCTCTCCGCTGTATCATATTTCCAGCAGACATCCCCACCTTGTTCGGCTCCACTTGCAGAGCCTCGTACCTATTGTGCAAGGGTACCTGGGAAGGTGGGGTAGTGACAGAGGAGACGCACTCCCTGATATTCCTCAACCTACTCCCCTCCTCCCGGAGCTCTGTCACCAAGCGGAGGAGTCCCTCTACCTGGGCGCACCTCCCACCGTGTGCTCACTGCTGCCAACCCGCACTGGCATAAGAGCAGGGCACAGCCCGACACCGGGGTGGCAGCACGTTACCCCTGGAGCTCGGTCTGGGAAGCTGCATCAGGCGTGGTGGGTGCAGAGCTCAGAGAGGCCATGTCTTTCTGCCGGGTGGAGACCATTGCTCCCTGGTCAAGCTGGCAGAGCTTCAGCACCCTTCCCACAGAAGCTGTCGTGCCGTGCCCTGTTTGCCCGCCCTGGTCGACAGTGCTCCTCACGGGCTTCTTTTATATGGGGAGGAGCCTTGGCCGCCGTTGCTCCTGGCCCTGGCCCGGTCTCCTTAGCCACTGTGGTGGGAGCTGCTGGCTCCCGGCAGCTCTCTCCACTTCCCCGGTTTAGGAAACTGGAGTGGCTTGCCTCAGCATGAGATTTGGGCATCGAAAATCAGACCTGTTGTCCTCCCCAGGAAATCAGGAAAGGTTAATTCGTACCTAGCTGTGTAACTCAATGGGTGTTGCCTCCATCTGTCACCTCAGCCAAAGACACTGGGACAGACAGAGCGAGCGAGGGCAGGTTAAGTTGGCAGAATTAATGACAGTTGGAACACAAAAGACTGTAACTAAATAAGAAGCCGAAGCCAAACAAGGTACTGGCCTAATTCAAGAACAGCCCAAGCATCCTTCACTCCCACTGGCAAAACATGAAGGTGGTTAGTACCGTAAAGGCTACTTAGCCCTTTGCAGGACCAGGCCTAAACATGAAGATCTACAGCAGAAAGCTCTTTCACTCTTTTTTTTTTCCTCACTGGGTGGGTGTTGCTTCAATTGCTGTTTTGAAGGTCTTTGATTAGTTGTACTACTAAAATACAGCAACAAATACTCCATGCAAATGCTTTTTCTGAGTGAAGCCACATTGTGTCTTTTTTTCAGAAATGAATAAATAAACCACAAATTGCATACTTAAACTATTCTGCTCCCTTACAAATCGGTTGACTAGCCAAACCCAGTCCTCAGTCACATCCCAGATTCCCTCTCTCCCAGCAACTCAGAGCTGTGTTCAGCAGCGCTTGCTGTATGCAGGACAGCAGAAAGCAGGCTGGCTTGATGCCCTCAATATTTCTGCCATCGCTCTGCGCCTCACTCTGCTCCCGCTCAGTGCAGAACTCCAGGTTTTAATGCGCTTTCTTCCAGAGCTGTCTGCTGCACTGGCTCACGCAGATCTGAACTGCAGAAGGTGTCACTCTCACATTGGGCTCAGTTTCTGTGGCAGAACTCGTGTGCCTAAAGGGCACTCACCTGCGCACGAGCCTGCGCAGCAGCCCGGCTCCCTCCCGCTCTGCCGAGAGTGGCGCAGACGCTGCTAACCTTTCCCAGGAGCTGCAAGATGACCAGGAGAGTAGGCATCCTCAGAAGTGACACCGCCACTCAGCTCTGTTTCGCCCTTCTCTGCTCCTGCGCAGACTCAAGACGGCTAATCCCGCCAGTCTGCGCATTTCCCAGCACGGCTACAAACCACCTCGGGAGCAGCCCACTGCCAGTTTGGCTCTGATACGGGACGATCAGTCCGGTCCCAGTAGGAGACACGCACCCAGTGCCGGTCTGCTGCTGCTTCCCACTACAAGCGCCTTCTTCCAGCCTGGGTCTGCGGCTGCTGGGGCTGCTCCGTGCTCTGCAAGGGGTCTGCTGGGGCTCAGCACTGGGCAAGGCCGGGCCCGCTCTCACCTCCCGTTTCTCTTACAGCTTTCCTTCAGACGAGCCCTTTCTGAGCTCACTGACTGATCTTTCTGCTTTTTCGTTTTAGTAAGACTCTCATCCAGGCAAACAGATTACAATTAGTTATACAAATCAAACTGTCAAGAACCAAAACACTATATATTCACAGTTGAAAGCCTGTATCTCAACAGGATGTTTTGTCTGCCCCATTCTTGATTCCTTTTTGGTTGGAAATGCAATTTCGCTTTTTTCCTCATCTAGAAGTACCATGACTGGGCAAATACCAGTGAGTGGGCTGTACTCAAAAGGCAGTGCAGTCTGGAGTTTACGAATGAAGGAGACCCGTCTCCAATGCCAAACCGTACCAAAAAAACCCCAAACATAAAAGGGACTTTCTGTCTTTAAGAAACAACTGACAATTTAAAAGTGAATGTACAGCTTATTCACAGGGTGAGAAGGAAGGCAATCTTCCAACTGAATTTGCTTTACCTTGGAAATGGCTGAGTCAGCAAAGCATTTTCGGTCATTACCTCTCTGTCTTAAGCCCTGTTTCATCTTAAAAATAAATTAAGGAGCCAGAAAGCAGGAAGAAGACAAATGATAATTTTTTACTCCTTGAGGGACTGGGCTGTTGTCCCTCCTACCACCGTGACTGTGACCGTTGGTTTGTTCATCCATCCATCTGTCCTGCAGCACAAGAGTTGAGGTTTTATAGAGTTTTTGTTCTCAGTCCTGCTCTGAGCTGGCATGGGAGAAAGCCGGCCTGAAGCACTAGCGGCTGCTGTTCTTAATCGCTTCCTTTGCTGCAATGATCAGAGGAGTCAGACTGGAGAGAGGCTTGGCTAATTTTAAAAATGGATGCTGCCCAAAGGAAAAAAAGAAATGAACCATTACTTTCCAGACTCAGTTACTCACAGGCCCTAGCAGGATTCCTCTGGGTACCAGGAATACACAGAAATAGGACTGAGGGGACCATCTACACCTGTGTCCAGTACCTTGCCATCACAGGCAAACATGGCCCATAATCCTATTAATCCATTTATCAAGGTGTCTTCAGCTTGCTGGGATTTTTGCCCTGCCAGCGCTCTGGGAATCCTGCTTGCTGTCCCAGGGCCTTGTTCCTTTCAGGAATCTCAAAATACTTAAGTTCCAGTTTTCTAAAGACATGGGCTATTTTAGTTGTCAAAAAAGATGAGGGCATAAGCCATTCCTGAGGGAACTCCAATACCTCTAGGAAATGTTTATTCCAGTGGTATTTAGGCCCAGGTGTTGTTCTGAAGGCCACTGAGGTACAGGTTTTCAGCACCAAGACAAAAGCATGGGGACAAGTGACAGAGCACTGACGGACTCAGCTCCGGGTTGCAGTGAGAGCAGTGTCTACCATCCCACCCCCAGCCCCTCCTGTGCTGGCTGGCACCTTCACAGCAGGGACAGCCAAGTGGCACGTCCTGCAGCTCCCTATCTGCCACAAAACCTGGCAGTAAACCTGTAGCAGTTCTCATCTACTTGACTGTGCCAAGCAGCAAATGGAGCTGTGACAAGTCCCGCACAGCTGTCCCTGTTTTGGTGGCAGAAACCTCTAAAAGTGGGGCTCAGTGGCAGAAACCTCTAAGAGTCGGGCAGGATGGACAAGTCAGGGCCTCTCTGATGCTCACAGTGAGCACCCCACAGCCCCTTCCTTCCCAGGGCCAAAGCTCTGACTGCTTAGCTGTGACTGATTTCATTGGGTTCCTCCATGGTCATATCTCGGTATACGGTAGCCACCAACACCATTTCAGGCCTCTGTACCTGGGATCATTCCACTTCAGTTATTTTGCTACCATGTAAAAATGAATATACTACCAAAATACAAAACAGGGCCACTAAAATGATCAGAGGGATGGAACACCTCTCCTGTGAGGACAGGCTGAGAGAGTTGTGGTTGTTCAGCCTGGAGAAGTAAGGGTCTGGGGAGACCTTATTGCAGTGTTTCAACACTTAAAGGGGACTCATAAGGAAGATGGGGACAAACTTTTTAGCAGGCCTGTTGCAACAGGACAAGGAATAATGGTTTTAAACTAAAAGAGGGTAGATTCAGACTAGATATAAAGAAGAAGTTTTTTACGATGAGGGTGGTGAGACGCTGGCCCAGGTTGCCCAGAGAGGTGGTAGATGCCACATCCCTGGAAACACTCAAGGCCAGGTTGGACGGGGCTCTGAGTAACCTGATCTAGTTGAAGATGTCCCTGCTCATGGCAGGGGGGTTGGACTAGATGGCCTTTAAAGGTCCCTTCCAAACCTTTCTATGATTCTACTTATTTTTCATTTGAAAAGCACCAAGACTGGAGCCTCATATGAGGAGGTTCCACCTGGTGCCTTTGAACTGAGCTGATGAGAAGCCCCTTACATAGTACAGCTGTTTCACTTGCAGAAGGTTCGGATTTTACCTGCAGAAGTTCCTTGGCAGACCCTCGCCTGTCCACATCCATCTCCAGGCAGCAGTTCAGAAAGTCACGAAACACAGCAGACAGTCGCTCGGGGTTCTGCAGCTCCGGTGTCCCATTCGTAGCTATCAGATACAGCGCCTGGAGAAAAGGAAACGCAAGACTCCATCTGCATCTTTTATATTCATAACTGGTCATATAGACCTCATTTTTTAAGGTCCAGTCTCCATGGGCAGTTTCTTCCCTGGGAGAGGGTTAGAGATGATTTTTGTGTACCAAAAAAAAATAAGCCAACCAAAAAAACCCCTGATGCAGCCACAGCTATCCCAACATCAAAGTGATCTTGCCTTGACAGCTGATTTCATTTGCTGACCTAGTTAGTATGAACTACATCAGCAAAAGCACATTTTGCTTCACCAAGTATTGAAACTAGCTTTGGAGCCTACTTTAAAAAGCGAATTTGGTCTAACTATATTATTTCAAAGGACTGTTATATAAAATGAATCTCTGCAGTGCTCAACAGTCCTTAAAGTACAGCTTCCATAAAACAAAGGTAGTCAAGTTTTTTGCTCTGTTCTTGATAAAAACGGTAACTGGATGAAAAAAAGTAAATCCATCAGCTTATTTCTTGGCTAAAGAAACAGAAACATTTGGAACCTCATTTTCAATACACACACGTAAGCTGCGTGCCCTAATATATTATGATGAAAAGGCATAATTGGGCAGATGGGAGCCACCTGCAAACTATGTTTTTCATCAGTCTCCAAATCCCAGATCATCTTCACTTTTGTGGTAAAACAAAAACTTTTAATGGTCTAATCAGAAAAATTAGTAATTCCATCCCTACGGTAGCCCTGTGCTAGTTTTGATACTGAAGTATCAAAAACAGGCCAGAAATTCCAGGGAAGAAATGGGAGGTTTTGGCCGTTGGGTTTTTGAAAGCTCAGGCTTGGTGACATGGAGAAAGTGGCTCAGACTATGAAAGAAATATGTTCCCTAAGTCAGCAAAAATAGACAAGAAGCAGAATAGACTATGCTGCCTTTAAACCATAATCTTCATGTTTCAGGCAAGCTTCCCAGTGAAAAGAATTGGAGGGTACTTTATCTCTCAAAAACAATGTTTTAGAAAAGTTTATTTATTTATTTATTTATTTAGGAAAGATAACATTAGCTCTCTTACACGTATTTCACGTTTTCAGGGTCATCTTCACAGACAGAAAAGCTGGAACAACTTAAAACCCAAAGCAAATGTTACCTGAGAATCGGGAATATTTGCCTGTGTTAAGGGTTGAGTCCTCTGTGAATTCCCTTCCATGGTGTCCATAAAGGTCCAGCTGCTCAGCTGACTGCACAGTCATTCTGCGCACACAGGCCTAGCCAAACACTTGAAAATTCCAGCCTTTCTCCTTCTCAATGGCATCTAGCCTAAGCTAAGCTTAAGTTTCTTAAGCAAAGCCAAGGATGCTCACTTCCATGCAGCTGACAGTGTTCATGCAGCTTAGCAAGTCTTCCTGATGTTCCTCAGGCCGAGGAATTATAATATAATTTCGCAAAACAGGGTGAGCGTTATCTAATGTGGTTCACTTGTAACCAAGGTCTAACATGCTGAGAAGCTAGGGAGATGCGTTCATTCCGCTTTTGCAAGATGTTATTCAGAAACATAAGACAAACATTTTGAACTATTCAAACTTAAACTTGCAAAATATGTCTAAAATACACAGTAATAATAATAGAAGTAGGCCTAGGAGTCTTGCATAAAAATGTCTGGCGTGATAGTAACAGCTCTGCGCTACTGGCATTTAAATGGACCGTGACCAAATTGACTTTGTTAGTCTCCTCTTAAATACAGAGAAAAATTTCCAAGCCTAAAAAGGCAAATGAACTATCCTAGAGTAAAAACAATGAAAGGAATTTTCATTACTTTCCCCACAACATAAATGTCACAAAATCAGTCTTAACGTGTCCACACGCAGCTGACCACAGCCACTGCACACAGCGCTGAGCTGGCGGCGGGGGGGGGGGAATATTTTCCCCAACTCTTTTACCTCCCTTTTCTCCTTCGGGCCAGGTTCAACAGCTTTTGAGAATTTGGGATATCCTTGGGATGTTCAAACCAGCATGGTCCTATTGCTGTGTCTCCTGAATGTATTTCAGGTCTTGTTTAGGGTTAAATGACTATTGAAGACTACCACCCTGAGGCTGGATAGCCACAGATGGCTCTGCACATGGGAGAATATGGGAAGGTGTCTAGACAGCTTCTCATCTCCAATGGTGTGGGACCCCTGAACAGCTACAGGACCCTGACATAGTGGTGGAATATTTGAAAGGAAAATGCTGTGGCTATTCCAGAGAGGCACTGTGTGGGGACAGTATCTACCAAACACTGCTTGATATTATGCAGCACTCTCAGGGGAAAGAGAGGGAAACCAGACCAACAGGTACGGTGGCTACCCCAACCCCTGCGACAGGCACTGCAGCTGAACCAGAAAACCAGCCTGTGCCGGTATCAGTCGCCCCTGTACAGAAGAAGAAATACACGAAGAAATCAGTTTGCTTAATAAAGGATGACGATGAACCATGGCCATCATGAGAACAGGAGGAACAGGCAGAACAGAGATAATCACCCCATCCCTATCCCCAAGTGAGCTGCAAGATGTGCAAAAAGACTTCAGTCAACATCCAGGCGAGCACATAGACACCTTGCTGCTCTGACGCTGGGATAACAGGGCCGGTAGCTTGGTATTAGAGGGTAGGGAAGCCAGGCAGCTGCGATCCCTGTCTAGGGAAGGGGGCATTGACAGGGTGTTTGGAAAAATACATGAACCCTCAGCCTCTGGAGGAGACTCCTTTCAGGCACGAGGGAAAGGTACCCCTTCAGTGAAGATGATGTTATGCCGTCCAAGCAAGTGGACCACCATGGAGAGAGGTATCCAGGACCTAAGGGAATGAGCCTTGCGGGAGATGGTTTATTATGACCCAGATAACCACAGTGGTGGTAATTACTTGGAAAGTGTGAGATCTGGTCATGAGGTAGACAGTATAGAATATTTGACACTATGTGATGCCATGCCCAGCATAGAGCTGGGGGAGCTGGCTGGGGTGGTGGTGGCAGGAATTGCTGCTCAGAGCAGGCCGGGAGCTTCCCAGGTTTGGTTGGTGAATGGTGGTACATTAATCGTGTTTTGTGTATTCGTTTATCAGTACTATTGTCGTTGTTTTCCTCTTTTCTTTGCTGTTCTGTTGAGCTGCCTTAATATCAACCCACGCGTTTTGCCTTTTTCTTCCAATTCCCCTCTCACTCCAGCCAGGGTGCGTGTGGGGGGGTGTGGGTGTGCATGTGAGCGAAAAAACCACATGGTTCTTTGTTGCCGGCTGGGGTTAAATGACAACAGCACTGCACCTTTTAAATATTTCTACAACAGAAAGTGGTCTATGAGAAGCTGAAGTACCTTCTTATCATGTATCTTTTGGTTTCCTATGATACAGCCCGCAAAGAAAAACAAGAACAGTCCAAAGGAAACGAGTGTTTGCAGTAGCTGCAAAGCTCATTAATTTGTTTAACATACCAAGAAACAAGAAAGGATTGGTATACAATTATAACTGCAGTCTGTGAAAATGATATCCTAAAGTTATCCAGGCCACCCAGATACATGACAGAACAATACACAGATGATTTAGAAGCCTGAAACTGTAGAAGATCCACAGCATTTGGAAATATGCAACAGTACTGAGCAAAACTGAGGCACTGTGGTTAACAAATGAACAAGCAACAGAAATCCTTAGGGTTTGGTTTGTTGTTTTTACTTTAAATTGAAACTGGGGAGGTCCAACCTGCATTTCAAGGGATATTTATCGCTCCAATGTTTGTCTCTCAGGCCCTAGGCATATGTCTGATGGAAGGAAATCACAGGGAGAGAAAACAAATACCATCACAGAAATATCCAGGATGTTCATGGCTGGAAAATGGTTCATTCCTGTGAGTTCTGCATAGGCTGGAAAGAACCTGAGCAACATAGCACGCGTTTGCTCTACATGTGGAAAACAACAGCTGCATCTACATTAAGACTACTGTTAACTCTACAATTAATGATCTTTTAATGACTTATATAATTTATTTATGTATTTAATTTAGTGTCAGTAACTGAAGCTCCTACATGCCTTCCATTATTAAAGCAATCATTCATAAAAACGAAAGAGCATCCCTTTTTTTCCAGGCTTTGCAGAATTCCCTGAATGTGGTCTAAATGTGATTATTAAACCCAAGAACTACCGTGTGCCACCAGCTAAAAAACTGCTGTAAAAACAGGTATTGCTTATAAGCTCTCCTGTTTGGATGCGGCTGAGACCTCACTGAAGTCTCTGATTGCACGTACAACAGCAGATGGATTCTGTCCCTAATGGGGTTATTTTACCTTAATAAAACTAGCTGATAACTGGCAACTTCAGGTGGTCCATCGCAAGCTGTTCGCTGTTCCTAGCTCAGGGGCAACAACCTCTGCAAAAGAGTCCAGGAAGCTAATACAGATGGTATCAACTTCAGATGCCTGATTTTAATCTACTGCAATTTTACTCAGACACCTGAAGGTGCCTTAAATCTCTAAGTGTTCAGGTTGATCTTAACTCCAGCAGGAGATGAGGCATGTATGGAGAAAAAGAGCATCTCAAATAATCTGGGCAAGGGCAGGAATACCTGAACGTGAATTTAGTCAGAGATAAGAAATCCACTTATCTTTCTAACAGTTGACCTGAGGCTTCTTGAGGAGCCCTAATCAACATTTGAGGTTAAGGAACAGCAAATTTTCAGCATCCAGACCAGTAATGCTAATTCTCTGCATCTGTTTTTGCTGCCTTGCACAAGGCAAACGCATTTTTTGCAAGGGTCTTTCCATGGAAGCAAGTGGAATACGAGGTCCTCTCTTTGCTGGAAACAAGCAAAACTGGTGATGTGCAAAAGTCTCTGCTGGTGAAACTGGGCTGCAGTGACACAGGCCTACTGCCACCCTGCCAGCAATGGTGCATTATGATTATTCGTCATCAGTCTGAATCCAAACCTGTTCGTTTCTTATCCCTCCACACAAGGTGGCACAGCACACACTGCTCCACATGTGTGCACTGGAACCAAAAACCCCAGGACACATACCAAAACAAAAGAAGTATTCCAAGAAAACTCAGCAACCTTTTTTCAAAAGGAGTGTAAGACTGAAATGTGTATAATCGCTGTGCTCCTTTCTTACGTAGCATGGCTGGGGCTATTTCCTGACCATTCTCTTGTTTCTTCTTTCAGTCTGTAGTACACCGTCTGGGTGCCATAGACCAGAGAGAGCACAGCCTTACTGCTACAAAAAAAGCTAAAGGTCGTGCTCTATTTTAGTTCTAGCCTTAATAAAAATTATGTCTGTATACACATAGGTCAAAATTAATTTCCTCATAAATTCATGCATCCTATCAGGAATTACCTGTGCGGCATTTAACTTTGTTTCAGCTATCAGTCACGAGGTTTTATCTTTGTATACACTCCTCCACTATTACACACTCATTTGGTATGAGAACCGGCCATTTCATTTTAAGGGATTAGGATAAAACTGAAAACTTCAAAACATTAAAAATATATTAGTTTACTACAAGTATCTGTGCTAAAACATACTTTTATAAATGTATTTGGTAATAAATAATTATGGCATTACTATAACCAGTGACGCTTCCTGAAAGGCTCAGATAAGCAACTGGCACTGATCTGAGTTTGAAGACTTCTCTGCCTGCAGATACAGTTAAAATACTTTTTATAAAAATGCCGCAATTGGAGAAACTTGCTGCTGAAAAATTGTCAGAGATACAGTTCAAAAAGTTCAAAACCAAGCATCATGGAAGGCAAGAATGGCACATTTCTGAACTGGCTACATGTCACTTCTCTTTTGAGGTTCTCCCATTGATGCAACCAAAGCCACAGTATATGCTGATATGCTCCAGTGACATTTTTAGAAGCAGGCCTTGGTGGAACTAGTTCAAGCTGATGTGACTGTGACTTTGTCTCATGGGAGACAAAACATGGGAAGGATTAGAAAGACAGTAATATCTGATTTTACTTGCACCTTACCCTGAGAGGATTTTCATTAAGGTAAGGAGGTTCTCCTTCCACCATTTCTATTGCCATGATCCCAAGTGACCAGATGTCCACTTTGGGGCCGTATGCTTTTCTTGTCACCACTTCTGGTGCCATCCAATAAGGAGTCCCGACCATTGTGCTCCGTTTACTCTGCTCAGGGGTGATCTGAGCACAGAAGCCGAAATCAGCTGAGGAAAAAAACAAGTATTGTTAAAGCCAGCTTGAATTATGAAACCAAGCAAAAGAAATCCCCACTATATGCCTGAGAATGCGCTGTTGAATCTGTCTGGAAAAGCGGCCATGCTCTTTACTTGCTGCTGTAGCCAAGGAAATATTGAACTGGCCACTTAAAAAAAATCCCTCAGGTTTCATGCAGTGGCTTTTATTCACTTGAAGCTTTAGATTGTAACTCCTTCCTTCTGGAAGGGACATACACCAGCCATAGCCACTCTTTACATCTTTTTCCCTTCTATACCACTCTGCACGTTGGAATTGTGCTCTTAGCTTGCAGCAGTGGTCAGTGCACTACCACAAGCCATCACTTTGGGGTAACTGGCAGTCAGTCAAAAGCAGCCCCGCACCACATCCTGGGAATGCTGCGCCTGACCAAGAATACCTACTCAATTTGACAGATCCGTCCATTCCGAGAAGAATATTGTCGCTTTTGATGTCTCTGTGAATCACTTGGTTTGAATGAAGGAAATCCAGTGCTTGCAGGCACTGATAGATAAAAAAGAAACATGAGGGTAAAAATTAATGACCTGATTTCATCACACAAGAAAGAAAATGGCTCTAAAAGATATAATTTCTAGATTAATTGTGAGTAATGGCAGAATATTGTGCTGTCAAGAGGAATAGCTTGCTGCTTCAACACTATTAGAGTAATAACTTTCTAAATGAAGGCCTATTAGCTTTTGAAAGAGAAATGTCAATTATTGTTACAGACTATCCCCTGCAAGCACAGACAGAATGACTGCTGCTGCAATGAATGCGCTATCTCCATCCATATGACAAACTATTGTTTGTAAAAAAGTCCCTTCCTTCAATACGAAGTGCACCACTTTCAGGTGGGAGGCTGCATGACGAAGATTTTTTTGTTAGGCTCTACAGCCGATTTGGAAGTAGCATGTTAGTCATTTTCCAGAAGCAAACACCATTTTGGGTGGAGTACTATCCTTTTAAGCTGAGAACTGTGATAAATGAGTCTCTAATTTTTCTTTGCTGTTATTTTAAAATTCTGCCACCAGCATCTTTGCTTTTACAGGCAAGGAATGCAGTACAGACATGCTCCAGGCAAAAAAGAGGCAAAGCTGAGAACAGTAAAATTTAAAAAAAAAAAATAAAAGAAAAATGAGATAGTACAATAACAGTATAATAACAGAGTATAATAAGTGTAGTGATACTGGCAGGCAGTTCACTTAAGATGATTTTTCTTCTCCATATTATACAAGCAACACAGAAACAAAACTCTGCAAAACTCTGAACATGAAAACACTCATGTTCTTACCACCTGTTTAGATGTACCATCCAGTCCAAGTAATTGGAAGCACATGTGGGATCCCTTACCTCCCTACAGACAGCTGCTATCTGGCCTTCATCCATACATGTCTCTGTAACAACATCAGTTAAAGAGCCTCCAGCCAAGTATTCCATAACTACCCAGAGTTCGTCACCGACTAGGTAGCTGAAAGAAGAAAACAATGGCATTCGGATGAATGTGCATAGCTAAATTACCATATGGAAAAGACTGCAACTGATTTTTTGATTCCGGGTCATTTTTAAACGAAGACAGAATAATATGAATAGACATTTCTTCTAAGATATACATCACTTAGAATCTGTGCAGTCTAAATGAGAAAGGCACATTAGTGAAAAATTAGACATCTTAGATGGCAAGCAAGTGAAGAAAGCAGTTTAGTAACAGGAAAGACACATCTTGAACCAGGACATTTCACATCGTCTGGTTCATCATCTTAACACATAAATTCCATGATTAACTCCAGGAACAAGGCAACACAACTTTCATAGTTGTGCCTGGTAGGAGGGTGTGTACCACTGAGGACAGAAATTGGTCAACAGTTTGGAAAACCTATCATAAAATACATTCAGAAACAGGAAAAAATTTTAAAACTGGCAAATCACATGTTTCTGGAAAAAAGAACCTAGTCTTTCTGGCATTCACAGCAATGTAAGATATTGGCAACAGCC
The DNA here is from genome assembly GCF_964199755.1 of Larus michahellis. Lineage (NCBI taxonomy): Eukaryota > Metazoa > Chordata > Aves > Charadriiformes > Laridae > Larus > Larus michahellis. Next base: position 37,374,764 of record NC_133904.1, read on the forward strand.
CAAGGGAAATAATTTCTATGATGATTTATCACCACTTATCGTAAGACACAGAAAATATCATCAACTGAAAAAAAAACCAAAACCCAACAACAAAACAACATGGAGGTAGTGAACTTACAGGCTGTTGTTTTAGTAACATATGGCTGATCCAGGCTTTTGAAAACAGTCTTCAAACTATATATGCCAGAAAAGATTAATGCAGACAAAATGCAGCCTCCTCGCATACATAGTATATGAGTAGATAAAGAGGTCAATTTTCTGCCCGTGACCAAAGGGTTTTTTTAATCTTTGTCTTGCAATTTCTAAATGAACATTCATGTGATAATACCAGAACCACTTACCTGTCTAAATAGTTAACAATATTGGGATTCTTATTTTCCCTCATGACCAGGATTTCATTAATAATTAGTTCTTTTTTGGGCTGTTGTTGGAGATTCATTTGTTTTATGGCCACCTAAAATGACATTGAAAACCATTAACTTGAGTAGTCTGTTGCATGAGATCAGAATGAACATGGAGTGTTTTTGGAATGACGTAGCAGAGCTGTGCCAAACTGTCTTGTTATTAGACATAAGAGCTGACATAAGAGCTCAGTAACTTACATTACAACACCCTATTTCTCTGCTAGCTTGGGTGCTAGGTACAGGACACATGGCCATATACATTTTGCCTTGTAAAATCTGTAAAAATTGCCTTTACACTATCAACTACAAATCTCTAACAACGCTCTCTGGACCTACATTCTTCTCAAATGACCTTAGTTTATCACCACTATTATTATTCGTGCACGTTTTGCAAGCAGGAAGTGATTTTGTTACTGTGAAAATGTATAAAACAGCTGGTAATACTTTAGCAATTATATGATTTTTTTAATAATTATTTTACCAACTGCTGTTATTCTTGACTTGATTGCATAACTGAAAACACATACGTATATTATGTATAAAATGCTGTACTAAAAAGATCATTAAGGTTACATAAAAAAATACAATCCTAGCACTTCCTAATTTCTTCAATTTTGATTTTGCAACTCTAAACAACATTCTTTAACAGTTTAGATTTGCAGTTATTTTCTGGGTTTAAAAAATAATAATCCGTTCTATGGTATCTTATAGATACACCCAGGGTTATGAGCAGGGCTTAGGGCTTTTAGATCCCTTGTAGACCTCTATCTAAGAGCAGTTATAAAGCGCAGCACTGCTGGTGGATAAGAAACTACCAGCAGGATTCAGATGTATTTGCCAACAGCCAGAAATGATAAATTTTAAACTGTAGCCCTAGAAAGCAACAGGATTCTCTAAGACACCACCTTGTCTGTTTATTACGAATACGATCGCTTTTGCTCTGAACCACTGTAGCCGTCCTGCCTCTGCCTCACCTCCTCCACCCAGTCCCGTCTTCCCACAGTCTCTGCTTGAGCTTTTCATCCTGGGCTCAGCCCTACTCCCCTCCCTGCCATCCAGCTCCGCTCCGGCCAAGGACTCCTGCAAATGCATCTTCCCCCGCGGTCCCAGAAGAGCCCTCCCACCCACACGCACCTTGTGGGGCGACGTGGCCCTGGGGCTATTTAACATCTGCCTCTTGTTCCCTCTGTACGCAGTTTGTCCAGCCTCCCCCTCTGTCTAGACCTGCTCTTGACATGGCACAAAAGAGACCACCCCACTGCTCTCATTCCTGGTTTTCTTGACAGACTTTCAGGCAGGGTTTGTATGTATTTAAAAACTCTGGCTTGGAAAAAGAAATTAATGTTAAGATGCCACTTTAAATCAGCCACTACAAGGACAGTCAGCGTTAACACTGCTTTCCTTCAAGATTTGCCTCTCACCCCCTGGACCCAGCCTGCCCGAGACCAGTTCATGGGCTGTAATGGGCTGTCACTGACACTGGACCTAAACACGACTGTATTGTTCAGGAGAGATCTTTGCTCTTGATGTAATTCTTCTCATTTGTTTGTTCAGGAGAGATCTTTGCTCTTGATGTAATTCTTCTCATTTGTCAGTGTGTGTGTGTCAACCAGCCTCAGTATGACTAATACAGAAAATTGCATCCTAAACATGGTCTCTCCTTAATTAGGTCTTGCATTATACTTTGAAGATAAAACAGGTGATGGAAAAAATGCTAAATAGTATTACTGTCTGAACCTGTGATTAAGATAAATTGGGACCGAATGATGGCAGCCTCCATCAGCTGGTTGATGCATTAATATATTTAGTAATTAAGACAGAGCTAGTGTGTCCTTCTCTGAAAGATGCTGCTTCCCTCCTTGCATTCTTTCTGGTAGTTAATAAGGACAAAGTCTGTCCAAAATTATGCAAAATAACGAAGCTATTTATTCCTCACAGCAATAGGGGAATCTGTGATCACCCCTAGGGTTCTCCCGAGGCCTCTCATTATGACAGATCTTTAGATTTTACAATTTGTATTGCTAACTGATCTATGGCCAGGTCCACAGGCAGATTTCATTCTGTAAATGTACAGTGTTAAACTGTATATATAGACCAACATTCTCTGTAATAGAATAACTTCATGCACACAGGGGAACAGAGATATAACAATTTCTAAAGCAATACATTTACACTGGCAATAAAAATTACATCATTTTTATCAGGCCCAAAAGCTTACTGGGAATTCTTTACAGATTCCTCTCCATTAAAATACCCATTCAGGGATGATGTAACATGGTACCAGGCCGGGACCAACACTACGGTGGAGAGCACCAACCTGTTCTGAAGACAAAGTAAAAAACCAATTCTCTTACAATTGGCCTTAAAAGCTACGGGCGAAGCACGAGCCCAAGCAGAGAGAGCACCAAGGCTTTTACTGACTCCAGGGGGATCAGGAACACCCCTCAGGAATTCACAGGCACCTTTTCAGGCATTAATCAACACCTCAGTGTAATGGCTGCTGGAAAGCGGACAGCCACAGTAAGTGTTCAGTTACTGAGGCACAGAACCACATTGCCCTTAAAGAGCTTTCACCGAAGAGCTGCAGACAGCAGATGATGTATTTTGCCAGCTGACACTAGTCCATGCTTAGGAGGAACAGCCTCAGCAGGAGATGTATTTTGCAGGCTGATGCTAGCCTGTGCTTCAGAGGAACAGCCTTTGCAGTAAAGTTCTACTGGTGACCCAAAAGTCCCATCCACCGTTCGCACCAGAGGGGAACGCACTGAATCACTGCAAAATCTGCTGGGACTGCTGACACTTACCTCCTGTCCTGTGGCGATGTCGATTGCTGTATACACAGTTCCTGATGCCCTAGAAACAAAACAGCAGCGAAGAAATGAGAAGGGGTTTAGTCCCTATGAGTGAAAGCAAGCCCAGATAGATCTCCGCTGGCTGTAGTGTTTATGAAACACCTTTGTTCATCCACTCCTTCAGCCAGCAGCACAGAACGCAGCAGCCCACCAGCCCTCTGCCATGCAGGCTATCAGAGATAAAACTTATGTCCAACATGAAGAAAATGGGCTGGTGCAAATCTCAAACGTACATACTAAATTAATTTAGTTCAAAACTTAATGGGAGGGAGTGTCTACAAAAACTGGAAAATAATATATTTAATTCTTTTTACATTTTCTACAGTTTTGTGGGGTTTTTATTCCCCTCCCTTTTTTATGGATCATATGTATGTGTTTTTTTTCCAGGGAATGTAACATACAGTCTAGTTGTGCCTTCTCAGACCTCTTACTTGGATCTATCTGCAAAATTCAGGCAACACCATGCACTCATTCTGAGAGCCCTGAATACATGTGACAGCCATTTGAGAAAAGGATCTAGACACATGCAAGGAAACTACTCTCCAGCCATCCTGCAAGGTCACAGCTAGAGCAGGTTAAGGCATATATTGTTTCACACATAAATGGAGAACTATTCAAAACAGAGGATGCTACAGCTTCTTTGTGTCTCAAGAGCTGTCAGCAGCTGCTTGTGTTAGATGCACCATACACGAGAAGGACTCTTCATGGTGTCTGTGTTTTGCTTCTGTGGCAGACACAGGTTGTGCTGCAGAGTCACCAGAAATAAATGGCATGCTCACCTGGAGACTAGACAGTGTGGCATTTTGTTTGCCATCTGCCTCTCGTTCAAAGAGGTTCTTCCCCTGCAATGATGTGAAGGGCCGGAAAGGCCACGATCAGAGGAAATCCCTTTGGGTTTAAAAGCAACTGTGGGGTTGTAAACCCTAATGGGGTTTCCTTCTGAGCTAAACCATGGGTTCACACTGCCAGCATTTAAGAAGACCCTGTCTGCATGGGCAATGAGGCCAGGGAGAGCCAGGGCAGGAATTTGGAGAAGCGGGAACATGCATCCAGCAAGCATCCCACTGACTGAAAACACCAAAATCAGTTTGTTCATTTTTACATGATCCCCTGGCTTGTTTGTTTACCTGCAGGCTGAAATATTTCTGAAGCATTTTAATTCAACAGGCACCAGAGACTGTATGTCTGTGTTGAGAACAATGTTCTCATTGGGCATGCTATGTATTCTTTTAATATAAATGCAAATGCATTTTCCTATGACTAATTGTCGAGATTAATCCAATTTGTTTTCATAAAAAGCCAACACCATTTATTCAGACTTGCTAACACTGTGCTGTACCTCCTGAGCAAAGTCCTGCCAGGGTTTATTTAAAACCAGCTTATTTAAATTAGGATGCTTTTGGTATGCTCCAGGCCATCTGTGAGGAGTTTAGATAAAGGTGAGTAATTTAAGTAAAGCTGTGAATTAATTGCAAGGGCTCTGCGATTCTGCATCACGAACTTTTACTTCTAAGCAACTGTAATTTCTGATCTGTATCTAACTTTTAAACGCTTCTGCAGTATCTTAGTTTTAACGCAGTTAGGCAAGTACCAGGGCCCACAATTAGATCTGTGTCACTGTGATGCAGTGCAGTGCAAGTTAAAAAAAAACAACGTGAGCCCAGGCTGCTCATGGCTCCATCCTAATTTGCCCTTCTAGCAAGAGCTAACACTGCTTGAGCAAACACGGCCTCTTGATCAAGCACTAGCCAACCAAGTCTTCTCCAGAGGCAGCAGCATTTTAAGTCTTCAACTGGAGAGATACGACAAACCAGAGACTCAGCACTGGAGCTGACCTGTTCTTCAGCACAGGCCTGCTGACTACCGTTCACTGCACAGCGGCTGTAAAACCATCATGCTGTTTATTAACTTACCAACTGTACGAAGCCATGAAATGCTACGCACTGGTCAAGCTGCTTTTCCTTACATAAGGATTTGGTCTCTACCTGCAGTTCTCTGAGCAACCACGTCTGTCACTGCCTTGCAGTGCTCTCATTAGCAGCTACTACAAAACTGCTAATTTCCAAAGGCACCACTTGTGCCTTTGGCATAACTGTACCCAACTCATCACAAAGGCGGGCAGCTCAGGAACTGGCACCTGCATCAACTCAGCACATCGGCACCGTCTGAGGCAGTGCGTCTCAGCCCTGCCCTGCTGCAGGCAGACACGCTAACCCCAGCCATGCAGCAGTCCGGTTCCTCCTGATCATCCTGTTTGATTACCTTTGTGATGATTTTTTTCTTTAGGATCTTTCCCCATCACTGTAAATTGACCTGTGGCATTACAGTCACGAGCTGGTTACAGCAGCACACTCACTCCTCTGTAAGAAGGGCATGCAATCTTCAGGCTGTACTAAAAGCTGGAGGAAATCAATTTAGATACCCTTTTAGGCCACATATTAGCCACTTGTCTTTCCACCAGTTGAGGCACCTTTGTACAAGCTCACTCCTAGGACTGTCAAAATAAAAGACTGTGAGGGTGATGGTCATATTCTCACGGTGACGGCAATAATCTGCTTCACACGCATGTTTATTCTGACTCTCACTTCTTCAGTTGACGCTTATCTTTTGAGAGACTGGCACAGCTCTAAGTGTCCGCTGACATTTTACAAGTGACAACAAGAACCAAAGCTTCGGGGAGAAAGCAAGCTGGAATCTGAGAAACGGGTTTTATACAATGAATGGAGCTACCCTGAGTTCAAACCTCATAAGGAGTTAAGGCAGAAAAATATCTCCTGATGTCAGCAAACAGCTTCTTCCATGCACTGACAGCAGCGTGACCCTGGTGTTACACAAATGGTGCTAGCCCTCCTGGAATTGCAACGCAGCCAAGGAAACTGTGACTGAGGGGGAGTCTGTCTATATCTAAAATCCAAGTCAGATGCCTAATTTTGATGTAATTGCTTTTGCTCTTGCCTCGTCACATAGAAAAAACTTCAAATCAATCCTATTTACAGTAAGCAAACGAGTTTCAAAAGGGAATAGCTTGGTTGATTACTTTCAGTAAAATCCTAAAGCCTGCACGATCCTTGATTCTCTCATCACGTATTTTGTGCATTGACACTGTGTTTATTACTGATTTTTTGGTTTTTACTACCTCTGCTAGAAAATAGAGCTTATTATTTAATCTCTGGTTTCAGTTTCTAAACTATGTGGTTATAATCCTGATCACTGAATGTTTTTTAGCAAAATATTTGGAAGAAGTGCTATTGAGAATCATTATTTATCTGACAACTATCAGGTGGTAAGTTCCTCTTTTAGGCACTGAAGTGTCTTCTCCTTTCTTCAGTGTGGCCATATTATTTTGAGACACACAAAAATGATTTTTCCTAAGAAAAAAAGCAAACAGTTGCCCCACACTTGAGGGACAGTAGATCTTCCAGGTCCTGCTCCTTGCTGAAGACAAGACATTGCCAGCATCAAGTTGTCTTTGACGATGCCTTCTGACCAGAGTTATAAATTCTGACCAGTACTGACAGACAGGAGAATCTAAACCCAGTGTCTGAACATGTTTGGAGCTTGCCCAACTTCACGCTTGATATTACAGCAGCAAAAATACCTGGCCCATGTTTTTGTGTAAGTAACTGTGATTGGACTTACCCTTGGCCAATTTTTTCAAATCGAGTGTATTTCTTCTTAGGATCTCCCACACTCACAATGCTCCCTGAAAGAAACAAAATTAAAGATGCTCTGTTAATAATGGAGATAGCACCTTCCAGCAGATCAAAAATGCAGCCCCACTGTCTGGGCTTGAGCCGTTTGTAGTCAGTTGGGTAATAACAGCAGCAGCAATAATACAGGGAGCTCCACAGCACAGATGGCCTCCATGAAGACTGATTTTCTACAGCCCTTTGGAGAGTTACCTTGACAGGAAACTAAGACCATGGAGAAACATTCACAGGAGACAGATATCAGAAAAGAAGCACCATCAATGCAAGTGTTTGCTGTCTATAAACATTAATGAGAGCTGGAACAACAGAGCCTTTATTTTCTTAGGAATAAATACTCTGTGTGATTCAACAGCAGGCTTAATATTTCCAAAGATTAAATGCAGCTTGGGTTCTGGAATCAATTTTTATGAACAGGTGCCATTTTCAGAACAGGAAGAATATTGCTAAGTGTTTCCAGGAGAGGATCTTCTCAACCTTTCAGCAGTTTGCCAAAAGAATGCCTTTATGTTTTCAAAGAATAGCATCTCATGTTATAATCAATAATTATGGGGCTTTAAGAACTATGATCCTCATAATTTATTGCCAGACTAAGTTCTGAAGAAGACCTGGCTTGTGCCATTTTAAGAACCCCACTGCTTGTCTTCAACCTTGGCTCGGTAACTAGCATTTGACTTGCAGCCTCAACACTACACACATGCTGATCTTCACAAATAGGCACCGCCGTGATGGATAACAAGACCAGCAATATTCCTCAGGCGCTAGTATTACACAGAGCTGCGCAAATGAGATGCTGATAATTTCATGAGTGCAGGCGATGCGGTTCAGAAGCCCGGCTGAGGCCAGATGGGATGCTGCCGCCTCCCGGCAGCTCTGCGCTGCAGCCGCGGGAAGGCAGGGCTGGCCCGGCCGGCACAGGGCTGGGACAGTCTGGCTCCATCAGCCACCGTGCAGCTCTTGTGCCACTGAAAGCTCAAACTAAAGCATGCACTGCATGACAGCTTCTTGCCCACTTGGAGGTGTAGGCAGTCTGAACAGGAAAGAAAAAAGCAGTAATTAGGATGCTATGTTTGTGTCAGACAAAAGCACCAAAATCTGATAAACTCAAACAAATATGAAGGAATAATTAAACAAAAATAATACTTTTTTTTTCTAGTCCGGTAGTTTCCTAGGTAAAGGAAAGAAAGCCTAAGGTGATGGCTCTATGCAAATTACTTCTAAAGATTTAACTTGGAACGTACACGACTGAAATACTTTCAGAAGATTAGTTCAGGAACAAAGACTTCCAGTGTTTCGCAGCATATTTGGCTGATCTGGCAATATTCCTGAACCACAAATACAAACACGTATTTATTTGTTCACCTGAGCATCCAAAACAAAACTAGGCAATTCACTGGAAGGAGGAACAAACACCCCTCTCCCCTGCTCCTCCCTGGAGCAGAGGGTTTTAGCATCCGAACAGCATCTGACTGGATGCCTAGCCAGGAATCCTGCCTGCCAGCATGGCAAGAAGATGGGGCATCAACATCATCTGCTCCACTCCCCGCTGAAACAATTTTGCTGGCCTTGGCATGATCGCTAACGGGAGCTGCAGGAGAAGAGGCTTCCTTTGCCCCATGGTACTGGCTCCTCACCCGGTGCTCCAGGAACGGCAGCCAGTGCCCATGGCCATGTGAGTGCCTGCCCACTGGCTGAGGCTGCCGACACAGGCTCAAGTCACCTGAAGTGGCCCTGTCCTGCTGTGCCAGCCTGCAAGAGTCACAGTAACTGGATTGTCTGGAGTCCAAGCCAAGGACATAACACTTTCAGGACCTGGTTAACTTTTTGTAGTTTCATCTCACTGAAATGTATAATGTTAAGACAAAGCTTTCATTCTGCTTCTTTACAGTGGCTCTGTACTACAAAATAACCCTTCAATCAAGAAGAATATGACCAGAGGACTCCGGGAGCCCCTTTTAACCGACGGGAAGATGGGATGTGAGATGAGAAAGCATACCCTCCTGCTCACACTGCTGAGCTTAACCATCCCCCAGACAGGGATCCCCATGAGACTGCAGTACAAACCCAAACACAGCCCTCATCCCGTGCTGGGCTGGACAACAGGAAGAACACCGTGTTGTCCGTGTCTGGCCAGGTGCTATTTTCAGCTAGAACTGTGTATCTATCAGAACAGATATCAGAAGTTCATGGAAGTTCATGCTGGAACAGAATAAAGAAGTAGACTGCAGAACAAATATTTTGAAAAAGAATTTTCCAAACTTGCCACTCAATTTGCAGTTCAGATTTCTGGAGTTTTTCCTCAAACCTTGAGTAGCTGCTTTCACATGTTAGTTGTTTGTGGCCTGTTTCCTGTGCTTAAGCCAATGCACATCAAATATGACAGCGCTAAAATCAACAAAGTGACTGGTAGATGGCTCCAGTTCAGAGATGCACTCCCTACTCTGGATAAAATATAAATATATTGGCTATTTTGGTGTCTTTAAGTACTTTCTTTGGTCCTAAATTAAGTGGATAAGAAAGCAGAATTGGGCCACTTCTGTTTTTTAATTAAAGTAGAACATATTCATGATTTCATTACAGACAGAATTTTGTTTGATCTTATCTCAATATTACAGGCTTTACTCCCTAGTAAAATTTGTAATGAAAGTGGCTCTAAAAAAACCCAAATTATTTCAAGCAGAAAAAAATTATGAAAGAAATTTAGGATAGAAGAGGGCAGGGCACACCCTCCTAAAAGTAGCATAAAATCAGTTGTGGGGGAAGTAGGCACGGTGAAGAAGTCATACGAGTTAAAACAAAACAAAACAGAAAAAAACAACCACCACACATGCTTAAATAGCCCAGGACTATAACAAAAAGGCATCACCCCTGTTTTGAGATAGCTTCAGGAAAGGGTTAGGGGATTGAAACACCTCTCCTATGAAGAAAGGCTGAAGGATTTGGGTCTCTTCAGTCTGGAAAAAAGAAGACTGAGGAGGGATCTTGTCAATGCTTCTAAATACTTAAAGGGTGGGTGTCAGGAGGATGGGGTCAGGCTCTTTTCAGTGGTGCCCAGGGACAGGACAAGAGGTAATGGGCACAAACTTGAGCATAGGAAGTTCCACCTAAACATGAGGAGGAACTTCTTTCCTGTGAGGGTGGCAGAGCACTGGAACAGGCTGCCCAGAGAGGTGGTGGAGTCTCCGTCTCTGGAGACATTCAAAACCCGCCTGGATGCGTTCCTGTGCAATCTGCTCTAGGTGACCCTGCTCTGGCAGGGGGTTGGACTAGATGATCTCCAGAGGTCCCTTCCAACCCTATGGTTCTGTGATTCTGTGAAAGCACAGAAAGATTTTCATTGTCCACATCGCGATTTGCCCAAGGCAGACCTTCAGACCTTGCTAACTTGGTATCAAATTCTTAAGAAAGAAAAAGCATGAAAGCATGTAACAGTTCAAAGATATAATCCACAATAACTCAAGGGCTCAGTCCTAACCTGGCATACACAGAAGCTTGAATAAATGATACGCGTACTTACAGTCATGTATGCAGGGTACCTGCAGATCTCATGGTGGACGCCTGCCTCAAACAGTTATCCTCAGTTGAAGAGGCTATAATTCCTCCCCTTTATAAGCTGACATACCTGCATGTAACTATCTGCTCTGGAATGTATTTCATTGTGTCCTCTGCTAAAGCTACTGAACTTATCCCTGGATACTCCCTAATGGCACAGAGACAGTTCTTTTTAGCCTTGTCAACCTGCTAAGGGTGCAAAAAACTCTACACAAGGAGCTGAAATCTCGCCGCTAAGGAAGGTTTCAGCCTCTGCAGTCACACCAGCCATCAGTGGCAGGGCAGGTATGACAAAAAGGTTGGTAGAGCACAAGAACGAGCAGCGACAACCACTGTGGTGAACCGCTCCCAGACTGCACCCCTTTACACGCACTTGCTCCCATTAAAGACAGAGGTTATTGGCTTTGAAATCAAACACAAGGAGGTGTAGATCAATCCGCTTTTTGTCCTAACAGTTAACAGTAGACACAGGGTAAACTGGGCTATGTTATGAACCCAACAATTTATTATCTGAGAACACAGCGCTGGCAGCTATTACGTGCAAAAAGCAGATTAAATTGGTTGTACTGCAGAATCACGAAGGCCTTGATGTGTTTTCCTAGAGTATGATCTGTGCAGGGGTTTGGGGCCAATGGTTAGGATTCTAATAGTATTAACTGGCTGGGAATTAGCTATGACAAAGTGCCATGTATCTGAGGAATACACAGGGGGTGTGCTGGAGGCTGGCTCCGGAGAAATGCTTGCAGTGCAGTTTTACCTGATCATGCCACATTGATGTGTCTCTCTGATACATCTTTATAAGCATAAAGCTAGGAAATAAAATAAGGATTATTATAAAAGTATTTTTTTTTTCCTTTTGGGACACATTGAAAACACCTCTTCCTCTCTATCCACAGTGTCAAATGATGTCCTTTTAAAGGAGCTCTCTCTGGTAAAAATGTAGAATTCTTATAAAAACGAACTCTGATATATTAGTAGAAGTAGTAGCAGTAGCAACAATCATAAAAAGGACACCAACAGAATATGTGGGGCAGGACAGCTCCTTGAGCCTGAAGGAACCAGCTTAATGCTCCAGTTGTCTACTGGTAAAAAAAAAAACAAAGAACCCAAGAAAAAAACCCCAAAAACCCACACAAAATCCCAACAGATTTCTGCAAAGTATTTTGGCTCTGATGACTGGTGAGAAGTCGGGAGTCTAAAGAGAATTTAGGAACCCAACTATTCTGTTCAATTTGGCCGTGAGCACGCAGGAGTTCACTAGGTCATTCACTAGCTCACAGCCTTCTGCTCAACCAGAAACAACCTGGGCTTTTGCCTTTAGCGCAGAAGGAAGCCCAGGGGCATCCAACCCCACCACAGCTGCCCTCAGAATACCCAGAGTGCTCTCTGGCTTCCTCTAAGCACAATAACAGTTTGTAAGTGACTGTGACACTAAGCTGGGGATGAACATTTGGTGCATATAATCCTGAGATGTGCATACAGTACACTGTTTTATCAGACAAGAAATACTGAATACATACTCAGTTTCTCTAGGATCTCCTCATCTGTCATCTTGGATTTTTTTCGCTGCCGGTCTGTGTTTCTGTACAAAGTGTTTGTGTTTGAGTTTTCAGGTTGGGGAGTGGTGGCTTCTTTAGCTGGTGCTGGTGCAGCGGCAGGTTCAATTACAGAGCGTGTGTAGATCTGTGACAAGAAATTATTTTGTGTCATAAAGGCGGTGTGCAGAGATGCCCCGAGATCATATTTCAAATGCAAACCCTTCGGAAGATGCTGTCTGCCACACACAGGACTCTTAAATTTAAATGTTTGGTTTTGCTGTCCACTTCTCAAACTGAATGGGAAAAAATGAAAGGCTAGTTTTACAGAAGTTCCTGCCAGTTTAATTTTCAATTTTCTTTCATTTTCTGAAAGACAACTGAAACAATGAATTTACTGTGTTGCGAGGATACAGAAGTAGATTGATCCAGGGCCCCAGAGCCTTGTTCCTTGATGCTCCTGTGTTTTCATGGGTAACAAAATGACTCTTTAGTTGGTACATGTCTGAATAGAAGCAGGGAGCATTTCCCTTTTCTGTTCATAACTGTCAAACTAACTTCTTGTCAGTATTTCAAGCTCTAGGGAGTGGCCATTAGGCACTGCGTTCCAGTCCTTTAAAGACCTACCTTCTCTTTACGATACATAGCTGCATAGGATTCTTCTCACCAAACTTCAGTCGTGTAAAAGTTAAGGGCATAGCCTAAGCTGTTCATTTAGCTAGTTATATAGTCTGTGGAGAGGGAAAGGTACCTCCAGGGGACAGTTTCTCCTATGTATCCTGCAAGGGTGTGAACTGCGTCTGATGACCGCTCTCTCCACTGATGACAGAGAGCCTACGCCACAAATACTTTGGACAAAATTGCTCACTTTTACACCGGTAGCATTGAAAGACACAATGCTACCTCTTATCTGATACTAAGATAAATTCACAGACCCTATCAGAATCACAGGAAACTCATGACTAAATGTGAAAGCTCAGTACAGGTTTTCCTGGTGTCAACGGCTTGGGTGAAGCACTATGTCATGGTAGGACTCCAGCCCTCAGAGTCTTCATCTGCAAGTGCCGTCTGATCAGAAACATCCAGGTCTGAATTACACCAAATACCAAGCTAACCGAAGCTGGGACTTACTGATTTTGTATGTTCAGGCCGTGGTGCGATAACAGGTGGTGGTTCATTGTCATCTTCCTCTTCTTCATCATCTTCATCCTCTTCCTCAGAAACAGAGGGAGCTAGCGGGGGTTCTGATGCCGTTTTTGTGCTCTGTGGACAGACAGTAGCATTAGTAACAGTCACCATTTTGGCACTTGGGAGGTTTGATAACTACACACAACTTTAGTCTGCTTGGAAATCAGAAACCCATCTAGTCACGCCTGTAGTCCTACAGGCCTCAGTTCTAAGTTACACGCGACACAGTACAATTTAAAGGTTACAAATTACCGTAAGTCTAATTTCTTAATTTGTCTTGGTGTTTTTCATTTTTGCTAAAAACAACTAAATCATTCCCATGCTTAGTCAAAGTCTAATTTCACAAAATGTAATGCTTGAATATATCACTAGAAATCACATCTAGTCACTGGTTAATTGCTTTGGCATTGTGTCTACAGAAACGCTAACAGTTAATTAAGCTAACAGGTGTCTATTGGCTAGGTTAATTAACACACTTCAAAGTGCAAAGCCTCCTTTCATTGTCTTCCTGGGAATTTGGTTTTGGAGAGAAAGGCTATTTGTTTCTTTACTGTTTTACCCATGGGGTAATCCTATTGCCCGTTTCCAAGGTGCTGAATTTCTCTGTTTAGTAGTTCCTTTTTCAGCACCATCCTCCTCTTTACCTAATTGTAAGTTAACACATCGATCTTTGCACTGTTTGCCTGTTCCCTACCCAGAGCAGCAGTAACCTAGAGCAGATGCTGCGCTCTCAGCAGCAAGGTGCCTCCTGCCGACCTGCCCGGGGCTGCCAGGCAGCATCCCCTCCGCTCCCCGGGGCTCCCGTCACAGACAGCGGAGAAAAAAACTCCTGCCAGGGTGCAGTCCACCTTCAGGGAGACGCCAGATACGGGGCAAGCAAGGCAAGTCTGGCTGATCAATTCTCTACATGTGAATTGAAGCCCTCAGTGAGGTATTTAGGTGAGCTGAACACCCCCCGCAACACCACCACGCTGGGGGGCCCAGCTGCTACTCAGAGGCAGGGGGTTATATCACCTTGTCATAAATTTGCTGGTGAAACAAAAAACTGAGACGGTGCCTTGTTAAGTGTTTACCAACTGCTTTAACGCTGTCGACAATATGCCACTTGGAGAACTGAAGCAAATCAAAGGCACTATTCTAAATATTCACATTTCATTTGCGTTATCTTTAAAATGGCATCAATTTGCATCAATTTGGTCCAGTATAAATACCAGTAAGGGATAGCAAGCAGGGAATGGCAAGACCTAATCTTTATGCCTGTGTTTTACTGAATAGATGACAGTATCATTGCCTTAAGTCACCTATACTTGAACACACTGTCATATAGATACGCACGGAGTACTGCATTTTCTGTGAGACTCAGTTCCATTACCCAACTTTCAAAGGTAAATGGTGAAACAGGCTATTAAACTGGCCAAAGTAGGGAATGATACATCAGACATTCTGAACACCAGTTTAAGGGCCAACTCTGGCAAGCAAGGGGTGCCCTAATGGGAAGGTGAACATTTCTTTATCATACATTAGATCAGTGTATAGCTTTCTATGCAACATTAGCACTTTGCTTAACATGGGGATAGCAGATGATGAAGGGAAAAATAAAGAAAGGAATAATCACATTTTTGTTACGTCAAATTCTTATAACTATTTTTTCCACTGGGCTCCATGCTTGGTTTGACAGCACCAAATTGTGCAGCTAGAACATACACAATGTCATATTATTTAATGCCAGACTCACATTAAGGAATGAAATGAAATTAAAGTAATTCCAATGACAGCTCGATCCTGTCAGAGTGTTGTTTTCCCTGTACTATAATATTCAGCCAACATTCTCTGAGTCAGTGACTTTTGAAAGCTGACATCATGACTGTCCATGTCTGCTAGAACAAAATATCACAGCATCTGCCAACGTGTCCATTCCCACTGGAAAGCCTTCCCACTGGAAGGCTTACTATGCTCTGGTGAATGCCAAACTTCCTTTTAAAAGTGTATTTTATTAAAGATAAAGAAAGTGGTATCAACTGAAAATCTGAAGCGTGACTATTCAAAGATGACTTCCATTTCATTATACACACTCTCTGCTGTGTAATCACAAACCTAAAACTAAGTTGCTTAACACTTGAAAATAAAGGCCAAATCCCTGTTCAGTCATTTGCTATTTAATGCACTAACATTAACACTAATAAATCTGGTCAATATTAATGTGGATGTCATGACTGCATCTCTGGGATTGCTATGGCAATCCAGTATTAATTAGAGCGGATGATTATTTAAAACTTTCTTTCAATGGTTCCAGTGAGTTACATATCAATTATAACCTTATTTATATTCAGCTACATATCCAGCTGTACTAAGGATAAATCATAAAATTTAATAGAAATGGATTCTAAGTTGTTAAAACTAAATTAAAAAGGGCTAATTAGGCAGTACTGTACATTGTTGCGCATTATATATTCCACCACGGCTAAGAACAGCAAGCAATCTTCTGTCTGCAAAACCCGACTTTCATCTGTTTAAAAGTTTTTAAACAGAAAATTAGAGAACAGACAGTGATCCCTTTTCTGCTGCAGCAAAGACACTAAAATGTACTTACTTTCAGCCTACAAGGCTGGCACTCTATCACAAAAGGCAAAGCTCACAGCTTGCTCCACAATTCTTAAACGCTACGGAAGTCAAAGGTTACTTTCACACTCACCGAAGGATGGGCTTCTATGTATCCATGGGCGCTTTTATCTGTAATGTGCAAGGGGAAAATGAACCAGATGCTGTTACAGAACTGCCCGTCGTAGGGAATCCCACAGAACAAGTAAATCCAAATAGATAGCATTTTTCTTTTACAACATCCCTCCAGTAGCAACAGTTATTTTACATAGCAAGCAAGATAACAGGACAATATTCTAGGTTATTCTTTTTCTAGTTTCTTGTATCTATTTTTTGCCCTGTTTTGCCAGTAAATAAAATAAATAGAAACTGGTCAAGAAAACGCAAATTGTTCTTTACAGTCAATGCTTCTGTTCTGCCCAAGAGCTAAAGCACCTTTTTTTTAAAAAAAAAATAAAATTGCATGCATCATTTCTCTTTAGTTTGTGGAAAACGTTTCCTCATAAAAGCTCCTGCAAAATTCCCCTTTGCCATGGCAGTTCTATTCTGATATAGCACAGTAACAACTCCTAAATTCAGGAGCATACACTAACTGTTTTGAATTTTGCATTTCATCACAAAAGTAATTGCTATTTTAGCAAACATTAAGTGTCAAGTTAGACAGTCAAATCTTTTAATTATGGAATTTAGAATAAAAGATGCTTTCCCTCAAAAGGGGAGAAATGTTAGTAAATTCTGGAGATAACTGCACAGTTTTTAGAAGGACTTCTGAGCAGCTCTCCTGGTCTGCATTTGGGAAGTTGTATTGGTTGATCCAGCAAATTGAGGAAATTACAGACTCCCCTCCCACAGACTATCGTGTGTAGGGAACCAAACCACTGCAGGTTCAACAACAGATGCTGTCCACACCCTGTTGGATAGAGACACCCCCTTATTAGCTGAAGCTGTTGACATGAGCTTTACTAAACTAGTGGTATCTTAGTGGTATTTTTGTTCAAAAATTAACTCAGTTATTAAGAAACAGCAAAAGAACCCATCGATACAAAAGCCAGATGCGCTGCACCTAGTAAAAACTTCTGCTTACATGCTAGATGTGTCACCAGCCGGAATGTATGGCAAACAGAAAGAATGAGCCAAAGAAAATAAAAAGGCAACTGCAGCACAGACTTGCTCTCTCGTTTTTGCAAGGCTACACTGCAATTTTGCAGACTGTACATAACCAAGGGAAAAAAGGACACACACCCCCCCATCACATTTGCAGGCTTTTGGACAGTAACGTCTAAAATACAAGTATCTTCCAGGAATGAGCATGCTACGGAGGTTGCTCTGGGCACTGACACCTTCTCATCCTTGGTGGCAACATTCCTCCTCCATCACAACAGCAGCCGCTCTAGGTTTGGTTGTGAATTTATGCCTAGCAACCTCATCTTCCCTACAGCTAATGAAAAAAAAAAAATCGTCAAAAATTCTCCTCTACCACAAATCTATCACAAAAAATCCTCATAGTCCCTAACCTATTGCTCAGAGGATGCAAGAGTAACTCATAAAATGAACTAAACAAATATATCCCCTACCCCAATCTAAACACTGTGAAGGAACAAGGATGGAAAGAAACAAAAGTAAACATGACCTTTGGCCGTAATGCTTCTGACTAAAAACGGTAAAGATTGTTCCATCTAGTACCTTATTTAGCTCTAAAAACAGGCAACATAGAAAAGTCACCCTTTCAATGACATTTAGGGGACAAAGGGAGAAATAGAATTCATTTCAGTAGTATTCCACGAAGCAGAATTTTTTAAGATTGCTTCTTGACCACTTGAACATTGAACTTTGGTCCGACTCATTTTGGGGCCTGCCATTCCCTTTTTTGCGGTGAGATGTCAACTTACCTCCTGACGTAAAGCTCATGTATTTCTGGTTGTTAACTGTTTCTTTGGAATCATAAAATTTTAGAACATCTAGAACAGCTTGTGGGTTCTTCTTCTGCTCCAGTTTTGTTATGTTGGAGGTCTGTAGTAGCCTGGCCCACTGCTCTGGAATGCCCTGTAGGTGTCAAGTGGAAAGAACGTGGATTTAGAACATTTAACAGCTGCAGCCTCACAGATCTTTACCAAGATCCCATGCTACCTGTAAGATTACTTTCAGAAATTTTGATTGACACTTTACAATTAAAATTAGTAGCTTATACATTAGATGCAATCATTTTCTTCTCTATCAAAATATAGAGCTAAAACCGGGATCCAACTTTAAAAAGAAAAGAAAGTTATGACTGTGATAGGAAAAAAAGTGCATGAAACTCATCTCTAAATCAACTCTGCTCTTCCATGGAATAATGAGTTAAGGCTTAGCTTGTTTTCCTGGTGATTCAGTGCAGACATAACAAGACTATTCTATATTTGTGGACAACACAGTATTTTAGGAGCTTTACACTGGATTTTTAATGCTTAACAACGCAAACACATTTTGCTGAGATGATCACTGCTGTCTGATTAAAGGGTAAACCCCACTCTGATACAATTAATTTTCAGCACACCAGGGAACACTGCGGGGTTAAAAATCTGCATTCAAATTCTCAAAATCGCAACGCTGAATTGTACCACAGCTGCTAAGGATGTCTCTTTTTTGAGCTCCTGTAACTCTGTAGGTTTTCTACTGTAAATATACAGAAACCAGGGACTCAGACAACAGGGTGAGAGTGCCAAAGCCTTGCACGAATTCTTGGACATCTTACAAGTGAAGGTGGCATTTGAAAATTGATCCAATAGCTGAAGGCCCCAGCTCTGCATTGAAATTATATTGGTGAAGAATTGCTTTAAATATCCAGTATAATTTCCTAAATTTGAAATCCTGTAATTTCCCCCATTTACTGCACAGCCAACATCTACCAGCGAATTGTAAGGCTTACTGATGAAAAACTACACCTGAAGTACATTTAAACTTAGCCTTGGTGCCACCCCAATCTAGGTAAACACTTTAATATAGCTTCTTCCTAAGAAGTTCTCCACAAAATAATGTGTGACATGGGCCTCCAAAGTTTAGGATTAATGAAAAAAAGTGGGATAAGCCAAGCAACAAATCTACTGCAAACACATCAACCTGCTGCTGCAGTGCTATGACATCTCAAAGAAGCATTTTGATGCAAGATTCTTTTGGGCCTGTGACGCACCTCTGGGAGCTTCCCTGTGCACATCTGTGAGCCATAGAGATCTGGCTGTAATGGACGTAAATAAAGAAAGAAAAGAAAGTTAAAACAGAATGTGGGACAACTTAGAAGGTGGCAGGAGGAAACCAATGGGCCAAAATGGGGAAGTCCCATCTAAAATGGGAGTTATGAGGTAGATACCAAATAGAGTAGGTGGTGGACAGGCTACAGGAAGGCAGGCTTAGGAAAACAGAAAAATCACAACTGTTCCAAAGTTTGGAAGCATCATTCCCCCTCCTCTCTTTTTTAAACCAGTTTTTCTCTCCCTCATAAAAATACATTACCAAGGATTAACGGTAAGTGACTGGAAAAAATACCTGTAATTTTTTCTTTTAGTTAAAAAATAAAAATAATAGAGAAAGATCTGGGCTTTTGCTGTTTGTCTAATTTTGAAAGCCAGGTTAGCATTTTTGAATGGCTCTACACAAGTTTTTTTCCAATGGTCCTCCAGCTCCAAGATCACAATTGGCCAGTGCCTGAGTCAACAAAGTGCCGTGGAGAAAGCAGCTGGTCAAACTCAGATTTCACACTGGGAGGTTGTGTATTTGTGTATAACCCAAATAATCTATGCGTGTCAGACTGAATATCAGGACAAATCTAAAGAAATGCTTGATTAGATTAATAATGTGCAACTTCTTTGGATTTATAGCCACAACTTTCTCCCACTTGCTAATGTCATAACTTTGAAACTTTAAAAGTTTGGTGGGTGACCACATTTTATTCTAGATTGGGGATCAGGAAACTGTTTCAAAAATGCATGCCTTACAAAACACACTCCCCAAAGCCCTGCAAACCACACGTCTTCCTCCATTCAGAAAATGCAACTGTTTCTTCAAAATAAATCAACATAAAGCTCTAGCAGCATGCTCCCACCCAACAGTTTCCAACCAATTTTATTTTGAGCTTTAAAAGCCCTACTTCTTAGCAAATGTGGTTGCTCCAAGCACAGTGAAATGGAGATATAACATACGTTCACGAGCAACAACACAGCTTGGTGCTCAAGCCTGAAAGCCGAAACTCAGGAGCCCATGCAACTTTGATTTGAGATGCAACTAACAGCAATCAGGTAATGCAGCTGGAAAGTGACTGTTCGGTGTCAGAAAATGGCCCAATGCATCGCACATAACCAGTACAGCAGACACTATTGGCATGACAACTGTAATAACTCCAAACAGAACCCCCCCTTATATTTGCACAGTTATTGGACATTCCCATGGCACTTCCAAACTTTTGAAAGAGACAGACAGTGTGATCACTAGACAGTGGGAATATTTTCACATGATATGGCTAGTGGCAGTCCCTTCAGCAGGACGTACTTACCATGGGACTACCCAGCTGATACACGGGTTGTATCCAGGTTGGGACAAATCAAACATGCCTAATGTAGCGTGTAACGTAATCCTTGCGTCTGGGATTAGTTGGGAGCTGATTGCTAGTTCTTAATGGTGCAAAAATCTCCCTGCTTTGACTGACATTTTGCTCTACTAGGGCCTGCAGGGTTAAGTCCTGTGCTGCACAGCGGAAGTCAGCTGTCCCTTTGGTTTGTTTTGAATTGATTAGAGCCTTCTCAAACTGCAGCACGGTGCTTCCACACTTTAGGAACAGCTATTATTGTAGAAATACCGTGTAATTGTAAAACAGCAGCTGCCTAATGTCCACTGTTTCGAAAGGTTAAAAGATATTATAAAAAAATAATTGTGCTACAGCAATAAAGCTGGACATATCTAGCCACGTACAATCCCTTTGTTCTATAAAAGGCCAGGACCTGTGCTGGTAAGAAAATCTCTGATGCTAAACTGTTTTGACACACTGGATGATAAAAACAACACCCAAACTGATCCAAACCGTGATTTCTGAAGTACTGCTGGAGTGTGCTTGTGCTTAGAACTAAAGTGTGTTAACCTCGACGTCCCTCCTTTTTGTTCCAGCTGGCAGGGACATGAAACTAACTGGGATCCTCACCACCAGTCAGTCTATGAGAGAACACGACTGTGACCCATCGCGTTTGCACAGAGCCAGAAGGAAAAAGTCTGAAGCTCAGGGTAGAAATAAAGGCAGAAGGCTGAAAGGAAGAACAAATATAGAATAAGAACAGCTGAACATTCAGTGGGGAGAGCAGTGAAACGAGGAAGAAAGGAAGGAAGGAAAGAAAAGATAGACAGGAAGAAGGGATGCAAACACAAAAGGGAGAAAACAAAAGCAGAAAGTAACACAAAACCTAATATGATACCAAGATAAAGAAAATGGCACTGAAGATTAACCAGAACAACAAAGTGGCTACAGGGAGAGACAGAAAGGAAAAAAAAAGAGGAAAACCAGAATAGATGGCAGGAAAACACAATTTTAAAAGATTTATGCTAAATTTCTAATAAAAAATTACCACATTTGGGCTTTATAAATGAGCATTTAATCAAGCCCTAAGGTTTGGCACAGAATAAAATTTGAAGTAAGATTTTATAAGTGACACCTATTTTAAAAAGCCTAATTAACTAGTCCACATATTTTAAATGTAGCTGTATTTCCTAATTACTGAGGATAATTCAATTTCACTAGTCCTTTGAAGACAAGCTGTCATTAAATGTGTCTTTTTTTTCTTCTATTGTTATTATTACTATTGCTACTGCTACTGTAGCACACAGAAAGTTTCCAGCTTTCTGAAATGTTTTTGAGAAACAGAAGTAGCAAAGTAAAAAATGATGAAGAAATCGCATTTAGGGCTCAATTTCTGAAAACTAACCACCCTTTGTCCAGGCAAACGATTTGTCCCATCCTGTTTGGTGTATGCAGCCAGTCAGCACTAGCACACTTCACAATTTGACGCACAGTGATAACGCAGTCTGACCACTCAGCTCACAGGGTGCTACTGACAGTACAGAGATTTGCTAATGTTTCCTCTCACCTCCACAGTTCCATCAAATTTAGCTTACTGCCATCTCAGCTTTAAGGATTAATGGTTTCAGCACCTAACTAGTAGTCTGACAGAAAGGGCTTTGAAGCCCCCTGCAGACTTCAAGGAGCTTCTATCAGACTCATTTTTCCCAACACTTCATAACACTTCGTCATGATACAAGTAGAAAAAGCTGACTGCTATTTTATTAATACATAAGGGCTAGAAATGTGTCTGATCACCTAGTCTATGGACATATTTTGAAGGATATTAAATTAAAATGAATGAACTTCCACAACGCTGCTGCTTTCTGGGCATCTCCAAGGGCTGTCTGCAGAGCAGCTGGACTTTGCACTTTGGGGCTGGTTGTCTACAGCAAGACATACACTATGCACACGTGTGGGTTTTTTATACTTTTCCAAAGACACTGAATAACCAACCCCTGTAGCAGCTTGTGGGACTGATAAAAGCATACACCTACGTTCTTCCTAGTTTTCATTTTCCACAGACACTCTGCTGACAATCCTTGGAGAAAAAAAAGCAGCCTGAATCAGAAGTAAAAACACTCCAAATCCTAAGCCCAACAAATAAAAGTCTCTTTCTTCACAGCCTAGCTGCTGTCACCTGACATTTCTGGCAACAGGAGGTTATTTTACCATCACAAAACTAGAAGCTCTGGTAATCACGCAATACAGCGGTTACTTACTGTGAATTCTCCAGTGACGGCATCAAATCCCACATGAATGGTATGTTCAAAGTCGGAAGGAAGAGAGATCTCAGGGCGTTCTTTCTCTTTCTTCTTGTTGGCTAGAGGCAAAACATTAACATGCACTTATTTTCTGCCCAGCTTTTCATTCAAAAATTTTCACAATCAAGTGTGCTCAAAATAGTATTTTAAAGGTGGAAAACAAACCAATTAACATCCATCTTACTTGACAAACAGACCGAAGATAATACACCACCTTAACTGTTTGGGAAGGTCTAGGAGGTGTTATTTGATTTTGGTTTTCTTCCAATCAGTGTCACAGCTGCCAAAGCAAGCTCTTCAAGAAGTAGCCTTCTTAGGCTATCTCTAACCAGTATGATTTCTATTATCAGTTCTTTTTTTATCAAGTTTTCATATCTAGCAACTAACTCCTGTTCAACTTTGCTCTGTGGGTTCCTGCAGAAATAAAGCACCCAGGACACACATACGCATGCCTGTTTGCGTGTGTGTCTTTTCTGCAACATGCTTTGAACCTGTTGTCAAACTCATCCAAATCAAAGGGTTTTTTTAAGATAACCGGGTTCCTACAAGTTCTGTGAAAACAGGCAGCTCAGGAGAAGACAAAGATCTTATTCCTGCCTCCTCTCTGAGTAAAAGGCTGAAGCAGCAGCTCTGTATTAAAAACCACAGAATCTGCACAGCAACAAGATCCCATAAATGCCATTGGAAGAGCTTCATTTGAGCTCTCAGTTAACTAAGACATATAACCATAAGCCCCAAGCTTTATTAGTCTCCAGGAATTCCTTATTTTTAAATCACTCCACCAGTATTCACACAGTGTGGAGTATCTTATTGAATGAGACAGACCTGGAAGTCAGTCAACCTGCATGTTTCTCATCTCCCTCCTATTTTAACACCTTTTGAAAGTAACATCCCTTGTGGTCATCCATCTCCTGTGCTTTTTACTCTTGACAAATTTCACTTCAGCCCAGTTTTATTGACCCTGATAAAGAATCAGTGGAATAAAGGCTGAGAGAAGCTGCCTTAACTCTGAGGCATCGAGAATCCACGTTCAATAGAGATTTCTCTGAAAAACGGTGACAATAATGCCTGTTCTGGACAACTCCCAAATACCCAGATAAACATAGCATAAACCCACATTCAAACATGCATCCTGCTGGCAAGTACCTGAAATATTTGTATTCCCTGGAGAACCACCGTGCTCCAAGACTAGCTACCACATGGCTGAATAACGCAGTACAGAGCTATCTGTAGGACCTTCTCTAGTGCCAGTGGTATTTCTGTAACAGCCGAGAGGGGAACTGCCATTCTGCCAAATACATTTGTCATTTCAGGGGAAAAATTACATGCTAATGATTGGAACAGAACAAATATTACAATGCCCGCTTGCAGTATGCAAGAGTTATTAACACAAACTCAGGAAATAAAACACTCAAAGGGCTCACGTAGAATACAAAAAAGTCTCATCATCTCACGTCTTTAAAGAAAGGACTCCGCACCCCAGGATCCCACCTGTCCTTTGCTGCCTTTCTTACCAGTTTCTGGTTTACATATCCTCATTGTGGTCCTGAGTAGGCTTGCTCTATAGATCTGATGTGACATAACTTCACACTAACAGTTGTGAGAAACCTAGAGACATAAAAGAGGTTTATACTGTGCCTATCACCAAGGGATTCTGTACCAGGATCTCTAAAGCCCAGTTCATCACCATTTATTAAAGATAATATGAAAAAGAATACATGTGCCATAGTTACACATCAGCAGGAGAGAAAGGAGCAGTTGTTCAGGTCCTGTCTTTGCTTTCTGTATTCCCTCAGTGTAGTGCCAGTGCCAGCCATGCTATTCACATCAAAAACAGGTGGATGAAGACAATTTTTTGTGCGTCTTATTTCAAAAGCAAGTGTCCCCCTCTACCAATATCAACCAGGATGGAGCTTTGCGAAATCTATTTTCTGGCACATCAGTCTTCTAACACAAAGCACTACTACGCTCATGGACTTTGAATTAACGTTTTCCTTCAGTGTTTTATGTTTGCCAGCTTCATAAGTTTACCTAGGGGTCTCATCCAAAGGCTGAGCTCGCTATGTGTCAGCACCCCTCCCAGCCTGGTCTGTCCTGGCTCACAGATCGTAGCTCCATGAGGCCTCTCTTTGTGTATCTTTCTTATTCTACCTTACAGCCTCCTTTAGTTGGAAGATGCTCTGCTCTTCATAAGTATAGTCTAGAGTACTTTGGATGTTTCTAATCCTTTCTCTGTATTGTTGCATTTACCCTTATTAAATAATTAACTGTCACCTTTTGTTTGTACTGCACACCCTACACTATGTTAATTGATGAGTAATTTTCATTTAGTATTCAGTAAAGATGGCAGCAGTATATCAAATACAAAAGCAAAGGCTTTTCCCCTTCTTTTATCTCCAAGATGATGTTTAATTTTCAGGATAGATGTTGCCCGTTATGTCATCCCCATTCAGCATATATAACATTTTATTGTAGATAAAAAAACTGGCTTCTCCTACCTCATCATTTGCAAGCAAATGCAATGAAAATTAGATTTAAAGGCTCATCAAATTCAGTTCAAAGCAACAGCCAAATCTAGAAGCGAAATAAGGCACTATAAAAAACATTCCATTGAAAGCAGCACTTGTCCATGCTAGGCCTCTCCTGCCAGAGGCAAGCGTTCCAGCTCATTCCCCAAGATTTGGCTCATCTGCTTCACGGACCTCTGTGTAGCAGACTGTGGAAATAATGTATATGGTCCAAATATTGATAAATTATAAATTAAATACAAAATTAAACATCTCCTTGCAACACCCTCACCTCTCCCCAGCCTAAAAACTTTGTTATGTGTGCCCTGCAACTCAAATCACTTGTGTTTTACGTAAGCTGGCAAAATGATACAAAAAGGCATGAATTCTTTGAAGCAGTGACTAACTGGATTCAAGTGTTTTATACTGGACATTCCTATTTGATTTTCTTACAAATGCCCCTCACAATACACTCCTGCTGCACAGCAGTTAGCCGTGAGGGCCACCCACACCACCTCAGCAACTATTACAGATTAAAAGAGAACAAGGAAAGAGTGTTCTGTCTTCCACAGTCTGCATCATCATCATCATTATTATGTTAAAAGAGCAGTTGTTTGGCAGAAAAATGTGACTCAGCTAAGTGGCAGCTTTCCTCCAGAGGGAGGAAGGGTTTGGCCTCACGCTTACGCCCTCCTGTTCACTCACCTCCTCTTCATCTCATTTTGTTCTTTCCTCCATCCCCTCTCCTTTCCACTGTCTCATGCTGTCCTCCCATCCTTCCTGCTCTGCTCCTCCTGTCTTACCCCGGCAGCCTTGTCCTTTTCTTTCTTCTCCATTAATCTTAACCCTGCTGTGTTTGTCTCTTTCCCATCCGCAGCTAAGTCTACAGAAGCTTCAATGGAAGTGATATTATTCACCCAGTAATCCTAACACAGATGTACCTCTTCAGCTGAAAGGGGCATCTGAGCTGTGGTGGACCTGCTCCCCTCTCATTTCTTTAAGTTGAATGCTCTACAATGCCTTCACAGAGCCACCACAGTGGCTAATTTGTGTGTTTAAATACTGTGTTTAGCCAACACAGTACTAGTTTATTTCATAGCATAGCAATTACAGGTGGTTTAATGAAAGAGGAACAAGGTTGTATCAAACAGTTGAAAGAATGCAAGTTATTTCCTTCTGCTCTCAATTCTCCCAAGGTAACAGCACTCTGCTGAAAGGAAACACTAATGCTATGAACTCCACCATGCCCGCCATCACCATCATTACCTCCGAGGAAGGCAGGCTAATTTCACAGCTTCAGCATGGGCTATGGGGGAATGGGTTCAGCTCCTTCTTCCACTCAGATTGCCCACATGACACTGGAAATGTATTTGAGTTGTCTGCCTTGGCTTCCTGCCCCCAGGCAATGGGATACCCTTACCCCAGAGACGGGGTGAGAAGAGCTACACCAAGGAACATAAGGAGGTCAGGTGCTATGGGAAGGAGCAGGACACTAACGCTCAGGCGGCTTGTTTTGTTTCAACTGTAGAAGCACAGAGGAGCCTCACAGAGTCATCAGTGTCTTTCCAAAACAAGTTTTAAACACAGAAGTGCTCAAACCCTAACTGAAACCCTTACACTCCAACAGGGGAGTGACTGCGAAGGATTCCTGGTCCCTGAGCACAGCAGTCCCGGCACACACCATTGCCTCGGGAGAGAACACGCCACAGCATATCCCTCCTCGCATCCCTCCTGTCTGATGAGCAAATGAAAGACAACAAAGTTCCTGCAGGTTCAGGCAGAAACACCCTGACATGGTGTATCCTTCATGTTCTGTTTACTAGCACCAGTGGTGGACTATTAATATAAATTTGTGATGCTGCAAAGCACTGCACTGGCTGAGAGCAGCCGTATTAATCACCTTCTGTTTTATAAGCAGGACTCTCAAAAACGTGTCACACTGAGTCTGTGAAGCATGCACAGGCCAGCTGATACCCTGACCCACAAGCCAACCCTGAGATGAAACCACCTCAAGGGGCTTGGCCAGCCAAGCTGAACTTCCTCTATTTATTATTTCACACAACAAAATTAAGCTACAAATCTTAGCTCACTTTGCCTCACAGTCACATTTGAAATCATGATACTCTATGTTTTCTAATATTGCTCTGACTGGTAGTTAATTACATCTATTTTTAATGTCACTGATCATTTCGAGGAGGGGTTGTTTCTCCATCTCCCCATTTTCAGCATCTCCTGCTTAAGAAATGTTCCCTCGGAGAGGGATAATATCCTGCTGGCAGTCTGGGGAAGAAGTGACCCAAGTACTCCTAGGAATTAAACAAGCCAGGGGAGATTTTAATTTTGGGCTTTAAAAAGAATCAATTGAAAATTAATACTGTTCCCAGAAAGAGACATTTTGGGAAGCACGCTGCAGGGTGAACCAGCCAAGTCTGCCTGAGGAATGGGCCCATCCAGTCACAGCCTTCACACGAGAGAAGCCACCAGGGCTGCCCCGACTGAGGGGAGGAATGGGGCTTAAATTGTGCCTTCTACTGCCTGTGAGGAGTTTTGAATGCCAGACTGCCTCTGCGTTACAGACTTGTGAATGGGGCAGCCGAGCAGCAGCTCCAGGGAACGACTGCAGTTCCACAGTTCTGAGCTATCCTTGGAGGAACAGCGATGTACATCGAAGGTGGAATCCTGCTGGAAATCCAGCTGGATTTTGTGCTGCTGATCACAACCCTTTGAGCTCAGCATTTCAGTCAGTTTTCAGTCCACCTCACTGTCCACTTATTTAGACTGTACTTCATCAGCTTGAGGATACTATGGGAGACTGTGCTGAACACCTTAAAGTAGAAATAACACCCACTGCTCTCCCTTCACCACCAAGCCTGTCATCTCATGACAGAAGGCTGTCAGTACGGTTCAGCATGAATTCCCCTTCGTAAATCTGTGCTGACTATTCCTGATCACGTTCTTATCCTTCATTTGTGTCCAGGAGGACTTGCTCCACTAGCTTCCCAGGGACCAAGGCGAGGCTGACCTGCCCATAGCTCCCCAGATCCTCCTTCTTCAAGGCAGAAATGACATTTGCTTTTTTCCAGTCATCAGGAACATCCACCAGTCATCATAATCTTTCAAAGATAATGAAAAGTGGCGTTGCAGTGACTTCAGCCACCTCCTTCATCACTTGTGGGGGCAGTCCATTGGTTCCCATGGTATTACAAAAAAAGGAAGATCCTTTCCCTTAATTCTATAAATACACTAACTCAAAACACACTCCTTTCTGCAAATGCGTTTCAAAGAATGCAACTGAAATACTGTTTCCTGCATGTTTAAAAGACTCTCTTGCTGTAACCACACCTAGCAGGTTTTCAACCAAGCCATTTTGTGTACACTCTCGCCGCAAAAGTAACAAGCAAGAACAGCCTTGCTCCTGTTCCTGGAATGCAAGGGCATTAAAAAAAACAACCCAGAAGTGTCAGGCATATTGTCTTCTCACTTCTGCAAATGTATTTTCAAAAGTACACCACCTCATCTCTGTTTTTACTGCAAATGCAAAGCAAAATCCAAAGGATAGGATTCCCCAGCTCAACTATAATGTTATTTTTAAAAAGCAAGTCGCACAATGTCTGCGCGTCTTGCTGCCTTTTCAAAGACAAGAAAGGAACTGACTGAACACCTCCTCCTCTTTTGAAACATGTTACTAGAGTAATTGGAACAGAAGGCTTTGGAAGGACTTTACCATGTTCTGCAACTGAAACAGAAAGAAAACAGTGGCAGAAAGCAAGTACGGCAACCAACAACCAACAGAACGCAAACAGAGACATAGCCACCCATTCGCACTGCTGATACTTTACTTTTATCCCCTCCTCCTGGGAAGATGGAGCGAAGCCTGGCTTTCTTGTTCTTCTCCTCAGGGGCCATGGGGAGCGGTTTTGAAGTGTGGTTTAGCGCTGAAGAATCGCGATTGTTGCTGTTCATTCTCAACGGTGGGGCTGGAGGTTTCTCTTCAACATCCAGACTATCGGACATCTTCAGCAGCCCTCACAGCCTCCTGCAAAAGCAGAACAGAAAGCATTCCTGTCAAGCGAGGATGCCAAGGCTGGTGTCCTGGGGAGGGAAGAGGGCAAGAAAAGCCTTCTGGCGGAATAAGGAAGCCTCTCTATTAGAGGTTTGCTCTGAATAAAGTTACTGCTGGTTGCTATAAATAAATTCAGTGCCAATTCCTAAAAATCACTTTATTACCCTTAAAATAAAGCTTTTTTTTAATCCCTGTTAAAGGCCTTTTCAATTTTTATTTACAACTTTTTTTTCCCTGTAGCTGTTTACAATCCAAATTTTCTTCTAAAACCAGACTTCCAAACCAAAATTTGAGTGATTTACTGAAACTACCTGGTATGGTAGTGAACAATTTTTATGATGTAAGAAACAAGGAGCATGTTGGGGGGGATATGCATAGCAAGCGTTAAGATCCCTGCTCCCTCCCTGCTCAGTATTTGGAGAGGGTTTAATCCTGTGAGTGTGGGGCTTCAAAAGGAACGATCTTCCCAAAGGAAATTCATTCGGAGGTACTAATTATAAACTTTCTTGCACATAAAAACAAGTAATACGTTTGCTTTAAAATCAATCAAAACCTAAGCAGGAAAAATGGTCATATCCTGAAAACAATTCAAGTCTTCCTCTTTCTGTCCTGGTAGCACCCGTGGGGTGGGTTGTGGCACAGCTTTGAATAACAGCACCATAAAGTCCCAAGTATGGTACATCAGCAAGGAGTGGACATGTACAGTCTTGCTGACCACTAAGAACAGGGGTACTTATCTAAGGAAAAAAAATACCCAGAAATTGTTACAAAACTTTTGTAAGTCAGGAAACCACAGGGCAGGTAAGACTTTTCAAATTCCTAATCTTTCTAGTGTATCTTAAATATTAAAATTCAAGTCTGGATTAAGCAGCTGGTTTAACAAACAAGCAATCCTTGGTAAAATGAACTGTTTTAAAACCTGAAAATAGAGTATGATTTCAAATAGATCAGATGTGATGTGGGCTATACTGCACATTTTTAAAGATTACAATTCTACGGGCATCTTGCCTTCCAGTCCCTCTGACATCAATGTGGCTCCTTTTATGGAAGGCATGTGCAGGCCACTGTGCATGTGTTACAGATCTCTCCTTGTGCTGATTCACAGACAACACAAGTTACTGCAGTCATCAGCTACTCTCTGAAATTTAAAATGAAGCCACTTACGTTTTTCAGCTGTGGAAGTCAGATTTTTTTCAGAAGTATCAGCCAAACATGGTGACTGTCACTTACATAAAGAGTCCCCGAAGCTCAACTGGTAACAGCATTGCTGCTCTCACTTTGGTCAGGCAATGCTGCCGTGATTTTTTGGGGTTGTTTTTTGGGGTGTGTTTTTTGTTTTGGTTTGGTTTTTTTTAAGAACAGAGGTTAACGTTTTCAACAATTACATTTATTTTGATATAGCTGGAATTTTACCAGGATTTCCAGCTGATATAGTAATAGGGGATAATCAAATACTCATTGCTTTAACTGATGATACCTTCCATGTAAAAACTAAATGACCAACTGAAACATTTAGAGACATTCACTCAAGACTGTTTTTCATGACGTGGGTATTTTAGCCTTTGTTAGCATTTTGAAATTACCACGCATAAAACCATCACTTCTTTTTTTATTACTTGACTTACATTTTCAATTTCATCTAAATGAGATCCCAAAATGCCGGATCTGAGATTCAAAGGATCTGCCCAGTGACAAGAACAATAAATGAAACATACCATCACATCTCAGTTTTGCACCGGTCCCGTGTCCACAAAGTGGGGTTCCTGAACATTTGGATCCCCATGAGATCCCAGGGACCTGTCCCGGGGTCACACAACTGAAACCCCTAGCAAAGCTGGTCCCAGCCCTCACCCTAGTACATCCAGCATGAGGTGGGGATCCTGGAGATCTTGATTCACAAACATGCACTTGAAGACATTACTGATGCCATCTGCTCACCTCCATCAGGGGAGCAGTATGTATAAGCACACTTCCCAGCTGACTTCATCAACTGCCTCGTGTTAAATTAGCAATCTGAGCTATTCTGGCATATTTTGCCTGCAGCAAATTAGGGAGATCTCAAACAATTGCTCTGCTGGTAGATCAATATAGTGTCCACCAGCCAAAGAAGATGTCTACTTGTAGGCTCGAGCCCTATGTAAGCTGCTAGACCTCCCCTACACCACGACGTTGGTCACCTGCACGTATATACTGCACAGGTAATCCCGAACTGCAGGCAGCACCAGCCAGGCGTTGTTCCCTATAGCGTCTAGAAGGCATAGAAGGGTGGAAAAGATCATGCACTCTTAACTACTGAAGTCATGTTTTGGAGGCTGCTGTCAGACAAAACGATGTTTTTGTCCTTTGGAACACACCACCTGGGAAAGCAGAGAAGTGATCCTGCACAGCAAACCACAGTCCCCGGCATGTCCCCCGTCCCCACAAGAGGGCTCTGCCGACCCTGTCCAGGGAGAGACCTGCTGGGAGACCTGCTCTGGCCATGAAGGAACATGGCCCACCCTCCTATGGAAGCACATACGTAGGCAATAACATGCTTTAGATCACCAAGGAATAGCTATAGTCGTGCCCAGGCTAGGGCTTGTGCTGATCTAACTTTCAAGTTCACAGTAGCCTATTTACCTAGAGAACTAAATGCTTTTGTAGATTTAGGTCAAACAGTTAACATTACCGATCTTTGTGATTCCTATCCTGAAATGCAGAAGGTTTTCCAGTAATGGGGGGGAAGGGGGGGGAAGGCAGTGATGAAAACTTCTGTAAAAAAAAAAAAAAAAAAAAAGCACCACTGATGAAAAATTCTGCAGAGTAACAAGGAGAACTTCATGTGCCGTCTGTGTTATCCTGGTGAAGGGCAAGTGCACAATCACAATGCCCAGGTACTGCTGCACAGGGAAGCGGAAGAGAGTTCCCAGCGTATGAAGCCCAACACGGACATCTGGACATGGCTCCCTGTCCCTCCAGCAATTCTCACAGACTAGGGAAGAGAGGCTTTTGTTTTCTTTAACCCACCTACGAATACTTCTCCAGTGCCAAAGACAGCCTTCACTGCCGGAGATCATCGGCGTGAGGCTGACCGCAGAAGCGCCAAGGCACGTTTTCAGCTTGTTATCAGAAACAAGATGGTTATGCTGCGAAGTCCATGACAGGGCACACGGTTTCAGCTGTCCCTCAGAATGGGACAACTGTATCTGTCCCTGTATCTATTTGTAAACAATGCCAGTTTGCTGAAATAGGTCCTCCCCTGGGATTTCATTTCACAAAGAATACTATTAACAGTTTCTGGCCCAATTTGCCTATGATGTCATTATTTCCAAGGTTTTGAAAGGAACACTATATTTTGTTCAGAGCTGTTTCAGGCTCAGTTTCAAGAACTGTACAAAGCTCTTTTATTCACTTCTAAACCAGGGGGAAAAAAAAAAAAGGGAGGGGGGGGAAGATAGCCTAAAAGGTTTAACGGTTGATATTAACTTTCTAAAGCTGGTCTAAATGAAAAGTAAGGCAAACCACAAGGCAATACACACCAAGAGACTTACAATGTATGGTTTTCCTGATCAGCGCCCCTCTGCTCTTCCTTTCATTCTAATTTTGAGAATTTCCATGTACCGCTGCATCACAACAAAATAACATTCACTACCACATAAGACTTCAGATTTTAAGTGTTTTGTACCAATTCACTCCAACCTTAACTTAGAGAAGACCTATAAAGAATGGAGGACCAACAAGACATATTCAGCTCAGAAACTTGTTAGGTTTACATTGCAGAGAACTGTCAACAGCATCACAGCCCAAGTTAAATCCTGTGGCCAGTTTTCCCTGATATAATAACAAGTCCTTTGTCCTGCTAGTCTTGTTCTGCATAGGATGACCCCATCCAAAACCACCTTCTGTCTATTAAAAATGATTATGCCATATGCACGTAATGAGTCAAACGGTCAAATTCTGGTGTTCTCTTTTTTTCTTTTTAGAGTTTTGTTGCTTTGTTTGTTTGCTTTTTAAATAAAAGGATATCGATAGGATTGGAAGTCAAAAGACTGGACACTGGGAAGCATTTCTTTACCAAGAAGGTGGTCAAACACTGGAACAGGTTTCCTAGAGAGGTGCTCAATGCCCCAAGCCTATCAGTGTTTAAGGGGCATCTGGACAATGCCCTTAATAATGTGCTTTGACTTTTGGTCAGTCCTAAAGTGGTCAGGCAGTTGGACCAGATGATCGTTGGAGGTCCCTTCCAACTGAAATAGTCTATTCTACTCTAAAAGTGAATTATCTTGATTTCTTACAAATTCCTGAGAATTTCATTCTTTGGAGATTACCTTTCAAAACAAAATGCTTTCACTGCTCTCATCATCTGACAAACCAGTGAGTACACAATGAAGCAGTCATAGGAAACTCTTAGCAAAACAGTGCATTCAGCCTCCTGATTATAAAATGGGGTTTGTACCCTTTTTTCCATGCCCAGAAATGGTAACTACTGCCTCATAAAGAATCCTTAAGTGTTGCAGCAGCAACAATTCCTGGCTTCCAGAAATAATCTCCCTACCTCATCCCCTTTGTACACCTCTTGTTCATACAGACACAAGTCCCTCCACTCAAAATATGCATTGGTTTAATGAGTTTTTGCTACACCTCCTGGCAGGCTGCCGGGCAGCTTTGCTCCCCGTAACGCTGCCTCAACCCAATGTGCAAGGTGTTGACATTCGCATTCTTCCCAGAAGAGAAATGGTTGCAAAAATTTCTTAGGTGCAAGATGAATTCCCAAGTCTCTGACTTTATGCTGACTAAGTTTCTATGCAGTACTTCAAGAAGCACATAATCCACTGAAGACCTTCTCCCAAAGAAGTATTAAAAGCAAACTCCTTAACAAGACAAAACCCCCTCCATTTCCCACCTGTATCGTAATTGCAAATTCTAGGAGAACAATGCCGAAGTAACATACTCTATGCCCAAAGGATCGCAAAATCCACAAGACTTTAACTGAAGGGTACAGAGCAGTTCCAGGGTCTCTGAGCTAATATTCCACAGCCCTGGCAAGCTCAGGGAGAGAGCATGGCATTGGTTTACACTCACGTCACATTTTTTAGACTCTTCTTGCAACACTAAGTTGTAGATAGTAAATTTTAAAAAAGCAGAACTGAGACTGCAGAATAATTCTGCATTGGAGATGAGATCCCAGTAAACCCCTCACGCAGACCTGCGAAACACCGTGCCCCACTTCTGAGCGCTGCTACCACACTGCTACCGGAGCACCCCACCATACCCCACCAGAGCTGCGGGAGCCACCCAGGCTGTCAGCAGGGACAACTTTTGGAAGAGGCCAGCCTGTGCTCCCAAGAGGATGGAGTGCACAATCAACAGGATTTTCCTCATCTCAGTCCTCAAAGACCCCATTAGTGCAACCAAGGCGGTGCTTTTAAAAGAAATTCGTAAGGTAATAGCATGTGTGCAACAAAGAGGACAGATACCCAATAACTACCTACTTCCAGAGAAAATTCTTTCAGTGCCCATTGGCTTTAAGGAAGCATTTAAAGAAACAGACTGTTGTATCAAAATACAAAAGTGTATTTGAGTACGTTAGCTAGGGCTTCCCAGGCAAGTGGCAAAAGCTGAAATTAAATTCTCGCAGCCAGGTCAGTTGCTTCTACGCAACTATTACAGGGTTATAAAAGATGATCCAACATCCCTTCCCTTCCCCCCAGCCTCTTCCAATCACCAGTTCTGTTAAGTGTAAAGACAAACATTGACTTTAAATATATGGCATTCAGCTTCTCCATGACTCAATTACCCCTTTGCAAAAGCCTGTCTTAGAATATTTTTGCATCTAGTTCTTGCCAAGCTAGGGAGAGGAGAGGAAGGAAGATATTTGAAGCACCCAAATGTCTTCAAAACAACACACACAAAAAAATTGGTTCAATTTGGTTCAAGTTCAGAGCAGAATCTCATGCTGGGCCTTTATCCCAGCAAGCTCTTCACCCCTGTGTATCTGGGGAATACTGTTTGTAGATAGATCTTGAATAGCTTTCTTAGGTTAGTCACGTTATTTCAAAGTCTGCAGCATTCAGACATGACTGGTTCCAATTAAAACTCACAAAGAGTATCCTGTTTGCAGAGACACTGGTGTTCATTTTCAAAGCCTCAAAGATACTATTGCAGCTTGTGATGCAGCAGAACAGTTTCTAAGATCCCTTGACTGGAAGGAGCCATGCCAATTTTCAGGCAGTAATTTTGCAAATGTAGCTTGAAGATGCAATGCTCGCCCTTTGTTTGTAAATATACTTCCTCCAAAAAGATATTTTATTACTTAGTTATATGGGCCAAATTCTGCTCCCAGTGATACTCATCCATTGCCCAGAAATCAATGGTGATGTAACTGAGAAGGATTCTCTCCAGATATTGAGTACCGAGACACTCTGTTTGCTAAGTACTAACTGAAGGTATTTATACAGCACTTCCCAGCCCAGTTGCAGAATTGTATCTGCTTTTCTACACCTGCATGTTTACTTGCAGTTTTCTTAAAGTTCATTTGAGAGAGCAGCCAGTTAGTTGTACAGAATGGATGCAGTCACAGTTTCACTACTTACATGAAAGTTGTTTACTGTCTTCTCTGTAAACCTTGGTTAAGTTAAAATACAATGCTGATGTCTTTTTGATAAAAAAAGGGCCATATTCGGCATCAGCTAAAGCAGACCAAACTCTGCTTGGGCACTCAGGGTCTGTAATGCCCCCAGGGCTGTCTGTGCCCGGCTGCTCCCACCCCTGGGTGCCTGCAGACGGGGAGATGGGCGTGCGGGGCCGGGTCTGCAGGCAGGGCAGAGGCAGCTAGGGTGCCTGGGTGCCTTTGGGAGGAAAGACGTCTTTCTGGGACACCCCCCCCCCACGCACATGTTGCAAAACCACCATTGCATGCCTTCTTTATACAAGGCAGCACTCACACAAACTACAGGAGGAATTATAACCCTAGAAACCATAACAATAACGCTTCACTTTCATACTACTGTCTCAAAGCACAATACAAACGTTTGCCAATTAAGCCTCCCCATTCCCCTCACAGGCAGGTAAACATGTTCTGAACTGAACAAATTATTCAAACTGAGTAATTTCTTTGATGAATGTACTCTCTGTTTCTGTTTGCAAACACCCTATAAGCAGCTTACGATTTCCTCCAGCCCATTCATTTACTCAGAAGTTATCCTCTGAAACTTGCTACCAGTAACTTCTGGCCTCTGAACTAGCTGCTCATAAGCCGCTCCCTGTGTGGAAGGGATATTTTGAATTCAGGTTGTATCCAAGCAAAACTACCCGGGTCACAAGGACTGTCACAACTGCTTGTTTTCTGACATGGGATAAAGAAGCTTCTGTCGGGAATTGCAGCATTAAGAGTTTTACTAAGTGACTTACTTATTAATACTGGTTTAAAATTCAGTCTTGACCATGCACTTGCAGCAATAGCATCTAAAAAATGAATACAGAAGGCATGTGAATGCAGTAGCTGTGAATTTAATGGGTTTGACTAATTTAAATTTGAAGAAACGTTTAGTATGTCCTTTGTCCAGACCTCAGGAGTCACCCAGTTAAGTTGCTAAGAGCTGGGAATGGACTGAAGCAGTGGAGCTTGTCACAACTGATGAAAGTAACCTGCAAACATATTTTTTTTCCCCTTTGCCTAATTTACATTTGACAGCATTTTCCGGTAAATGGCCTTCAAGGATCTCTCCTCTTCAAATGCTTAGTCTACCTATCTAACTACATTTCTTTCCACAACTCTTTCGCCTCTTTCTCTGCAAACTGCGATGCGACCACAGGCAACACTCTACAAAACACAGCTGACTCTCATCTCCTAACACACTTCAGCCCACCTGCTTTAAGCGCCTCTTCCCCCACGGTGGAAACTTGCTGCTGCTGTGCAGACTCCCAGTACCCAGGACCCACTCCCACTACAAAAGCTTCACGGCTCCTCACATCGCTTCACTTTTCCAAGTGCAACAAGTGTTGGAACTTGCCCAGGTTTTAACAGAGCATCTTTCCTTTTCCCTCTCTGTACAGAGCCGTAGCTCTTCAGCCTGCAGTTCCAAAATGCAAAACATGGGATTATTTTGCATCACTCAAGCCAGCAATGTTTAAAGTTAGGTGTATATTCAAGGGCTGTGCTTAACCACTGCTTAATATATGAGATAACATGAACAGGACACTGAGGCTTCATCATAGCTGTGAGACACCGTGAAAGAAAAACTGGCGAGAGTAAGAGTCCCTCTCCACCCCTCCAGGACGGGGCTGAGCCCTACAGCGCACCCCTAGCCCAACAAATTTTCTTTGTGGATGTTTTTTAATCACATCAAAACAAAAGCAATCTGTTCAAACTGCGCTCATGCTGGGATCCTGGCCGCTCACTAAACCACTCGAGCTTTGGGATGGTTACACGACCTGGGAGGGGAAGAAGTGTGTGTACAGAGGGTGTGGGGCAGTGAAACAGCTTTCCACATGAAACCTTGTCCAGGCATTCAGTAATTAAATCTCATAACAGCACAGCAAGGGAAGGGAAGTATGCTCCTATGGGTTACATGAAGCGAGCACCTCGCAGCATCACAGCATCAGAAGATGGCCTGCCTGGCCTGCAAAGTGGCTGTACAACCACCTGACACACACAGTCACGGAACAGAAACAAGCCCATGAAGCACTGGAAGGGGGAGTTCGGGTAGTAAGTGCACATCCAAAGCTTGGCTGCCAGGGAAGCCTCTGTGGTAACCCTGTACCAGGCAGCCTCTTGGTCATTGCTATTTTAAAAACATCGATGGTATATGGATTTTAAATCATTAAGAAAAACATTTTTAGGTAACTATTTTTGATAGGAAAAGTGACTTAACTTCAAATGACTAAGGTATGGATACATCATACCCTGATGATGCAGAAAAGCTAGCTGGGTCACTAGGACACTTCTGCCACCCAGAGAGGGCAAACGGAGAGCTTCCACCCTCCTGGCTGCCTTGGGAAGAGCCACCAGCACCACCACCCACCCCCACCCAATCCCGGATAGCTACATGGGGATTTTCATCATAGTTTTTTGAATCATGGTTTAAAACAAAAAGGTTGTTCTCTAAGCCATTGAATCTGGAGACATGCTTAGATTGCCAGAGCAATGGATGCTCCAGAAGGAGCTAAAAGAGGAAAATGTGAAGGACACCAAGATGAGGTGGAAGCTTCCAGAACTATCTCTGTGGGGCCACAGTATTTTTTTTTTCCTTTTTTTTCTTTTAATGTAATGGGAAACACTTCTCTGTGATTGATAAGAAATAATAAAAAAGTACCTATAAAAAGCATTCATATGCAAGAGGAAAATGCAAAAGTCTTACTGCTCCCTCTTTTGCTTTTTATTTACACAGCTGAAGGGCTCCACAAAGCAGAAAAGGACGTATCAAAATCAACTCTGCCTATCAAATATCCCACATTCCACAGGACTGCATCCTTTGCCCTTGTCTACACATGAAAGTGTCTGTGTGAAATGAAGTGCGGATTTAAACCATTGTAGATAGACTGAAATAATTCTCCATATGGACTTCATTATTCCAAGTTCAGAGCTTAAGCCTCAGGTTCGCTTTTGTTCTCTACGAGGAGTCAGATGTAAACCAAGAAAAGCTACTTGTTGGAGGCATCAACATAGCAACCCCAGCAATCAAAAATTCATTACCTTTACTTGGATTATAATAGCCAAGACAAATTGTTTGAGTTCTAACTTGAGTTAGCGACTTGAAGTCAATCCTGAAGCAGTGTCCAAGATCAGGTATGAGAAGCCAGCCCCTACTGCGATCTACATCTGAAGAGACAGCTACAAGCAACCCACTTGCTGTGGCTTAATGAGTCCTTTGAGTGTAGCAACAAAGCCTGAGTGCCCTTTCCTTCTTGTATCCAGAAAGTGATTTAAATACTTTGTAACTGACAATTGAAATGGACCAGTCACTGACCCCAACTCCACTAACAGCTAGTAAACTTTTGGCCGCAGTAAGGCTCTGTAACCCATGTTGCTGGATTTTTTGCAGGTTCAACACCTGTTGGCTCACTTAGCTGGCCAGTCAACCTGAGTACAGAGCAAAAGGATCTCTGCTCTTGAGACATCGTCTTTTTCTGGTACAAAAGAGCGTTGATGCTGGGAGGCCTCATAGCAGTGTTTCGGCAGTGGCTTCACCAAAGGGCTGTGATTATATTAGTTCAGCTGGTAAAAGGCATGGCCCCAAAGCAATCCAGAGAACGCAAAGCTGGGCTTGCTCCTTACAGCAACAGGTAGAGTGCAAACGGGACCTGGACACGTGAAACGTTGATCTGATAGGGTTTGAACAATACCCACATTTATATGGTGGGGAGCACACTATCATTGGGTTCAAAGATCACAACTGTTACGATTCAGCACAAGAATTTCACCCCTTCTCTCATCTTCTCTGGTGAAGATGTGTTAAAGGTAAATGTACACTCGGCTAGTAAGGTACCACTGTCACACATGCTTCACCTACACCTGAGAAATACCCAAGGAAAAATCATGCTGTGGTATTGCACCAATGCAAATGTCTCTTATTTTCACATTATGTGTGTCCCTTTCTGCAGAAAAAGATACAAAGCTCCCTTATACCAATATTTCTGGAACCACATCACTTCATACTGGCAGGAAGACACTGCTTGCTTCTGTTGACACAGCTTCAGGACGTGCAGGTTGAAATACCAGTTCTGACACTGGCCTTGGACAGCTTGAGAGTCTCTTTACCATGTTCCCCTACCTTTTATCCTCCCTTCCTCACTTCTTGTCTCTCTCTAGTGCGCATGCATTTGGCTGCAGGGTTTGTCTCCAATTTACATGCACAGGACCACACAGTGGTCTGTGTCTACGCTCTCAGCAGAGCAACACACATTAACCAGCAATCCCACCCTTTGCTCCATCTTAAAATGGACTTGGAGCACCCCAAGGCAGAGACCTGAGGTCTGTTTCACACAGTCTGCTCTGTTGCGCAGAGGAAAGGCTGACAGCACTACAAACCACCAGCACATGAGCTTGAATTTGGCCACTCTCAAGCAGAGTTCTGATTCTCAGCGATACCCATGCTAAAAATCGGCAACATGGACAGAGCATTCACCAGTCACAGGGTTTGGCAGATGTAAACTTGCTCACTGTTCTCTCTCTTACCATGTAAACAATATCAAAGGAAGTCTCTTCTTCCTTGGACTTCCATAATAAAAATGACCAGGCTGGATGGGACTTTGAGCAGCCTGGTCGAGTGGGAGGTGTCCCTCCCATGGCAGGGAGGTTGGAACTAAATGATCTTTAAGGTCCCTTCCCACCTAAACCATTCCATGATTCTATGAAAAATTCTATACATAAAAAAGTCCTTGAGTTCATATTTTTTGGACACCCTACACTCCTACTGAACTCCAGCTGGTGCATTAAGACTGCTTTTAATAAACCACTCAGCATCTTGTTTTTCATTTTGCTTACATCAAAAAGGAAAAAAAAAATCAAACAAGGATTGGAAGAAGAAAGGAAATAAAGACAAAAGGACCAGCTTCCCTTCTCCTCATATTCTCTGCAGGTGTTGGTGCTTTCTCTGCTCTTTCACAGTTTATTCTCTGCTTGACATACTCACAGAAGACGTGCCATGATAAACATGACCAGTTGAACGCCCTCAGTCTAGCCCCATTCCAACCCACGCTAACAATGTTCCCCAAAGAAATGGCCACGGCCCTTTCCCCTGCAATGGCCCCCACGGGCAGACCCAGAGCTGGTTTTGCCTTGAGAGACCCATGTGCAGCTCTCCAGGAAGGCAGCAAGAGGGAAGGTATACTGTGCTGACCACAACGCCACTCTGCTGAAGCACTGGCCTGTGCCCCACTAGACACACGCAGGCCAAGCCAACTACCACCACACAACTGGGCAAGAGATGAGGAAGCAGCAGTACAATGCCAGTAGTTGAAAATTATAGACAGTTGCCATTTTCTAGCACCTCCCACTCACCTTTTACCTCATTTTGCCTCTGCAATCCTTAGTCTGAGAGCTGAGAAACCTGCTGTAGCAAACAACACTGAACCCCTGTGACAGAAGAGAAGGATGAATCCGACATTTAAAAGACTTAATTCAAGGCCACCCCAGGATTGCCAGGCAGAGCTGGGAGGTGAACCCCACTCCAAGAAGGAAAAATAAAGAACAGGGTGTCCTCTGGATGTCCCCAGCTCTGCTACTGGGGCTGAAGACAAAGATCTCTAATCAGGAGAGCATGGGATGGACTTCAAGCCTCCAAATGCCACAAGCAGCGGCAGAGACTGAAGCCACATGAGAAGATTTGCTGTACTGATCTTCCCAAGACATTATGGTATGTTTGGAAAGACACAGCTCCTGCCTCCAGGTAAGGAAAGGGGCGAAACCCAGGCTGTCACATGCCTTTCACTCAGGAGGTGGATGCGTTCCAGATTCTGCATCATCTCTTTAGGGCACTAGGGCAGGAAGGCATTCATATCCCCATTTACTTCCTCAGGGACAACGTTTTGCCTTTTATTCTTTGCCAGGCCTTTTATTTACAGCTGACTAACTTCATATATCTAATATTCACCTGCTACGTTAGTGATCTTATCGTGCGTAATGGCATATCTACCTTGGGGGTATTATGGATCTGAGGCAGTCAGAGGGGAAAATGGAGCAGTTGCTGCCTGCACTTATTTCCAGTTGCCAGCTAGACCCTGGCTTCAGAGGAGCAGGATGTGAAGATGAGGAGAGCAAACATACAAATGCTATTCTTAAATAGGTCAGGGGAGAAATGACACCTATATGCAGAAAGCAAAACAAGATCCACACACTAAATCTGTTTTCTCAGCTACCAAAATGGTCTGGTATTTTTAAAGAGCTAAAACAGTGATTTGGCAATTAACACCTCATTGCTTAAAAAAATAATCTTCTTCTCCTGAGTAGTGCTCTACTACTCCTCCTTGCCTGACTCCACATTAAAACAGGAAAACAGTTCACCATCCTCTTACCATCTAAACAAAAAGATAAAGAGGTAACTACTCATAATTTCTCTGCATTTGTCCATAGCCTCCCGCACAGAGCCTGCGACCACCATGGCTAAAAACACTGGGCCCAGTGCAGGACAAAACAACCCCTCCAAAAGGTGGGGCGACAACCCAGCCTCAGCCACTGTAAGGGCGAGTGCTTGAGCCAGCAGAGACCATTCCAGTTTTGGAATGTGTTCATGCTACAAATCCTTGCTGGAGCAACTGGTAGGTTTCTCACACTTCTGGGTTTCATTCGTGTTTCCTGCAAATTTTCACTAACCACTTAGCTTCTCCATACAACCACAGATGCCTTGTCTGAAGAACCTGGGAGCACATTTGCAAGTCACTGATACAAAAAGATACAATTTTTTTGATATAAGCACATGAGAGACAAGCCATGTCTGTTCCCAAAACATCAGGGTACCCCCATCTCTGAAGGTCTCTGTCCAGAACATGCAGAGCCTTTAAAAATGAAGCACCTCCATTGCTCAGTAGGTGTTTCTAAAGCAGCCTGAGGTCCGAATGCAAATCCCTACAAAAGTACAAACTCCCAGAGCAGCAGACAACAGTAATGCAATCTTGTATTAGGTCAAAGAAAGCACCAAAAATAAGGAACCATCAAAAAGCACAGAAACAAGTAAACAAACAAAAAAGCAAGGGAAGAGGAAAGAGGACAACAACAGGACCCAAAATAGATTCCTTGTGCCAGGCATACATCAAATCTATGGCATAAAAGCTTTGCAAAGAAACTTGTTCTTAAAACAGCTCATCAACATTTACCCTGCTGCTGGCTGAAGCCTACTACTGTTTGACACCCCCTACTTTCTATTTACAACAACTTCAGGCCTTAAAAGAAAACTGAAGTATATTAATTGAGGATTTTGAGGCACAAAATGACAGCTGCATTGTTACAAATTCTATAAAAAGCAAAGCAGACCGAGAACTGGGGAGGACAACAGAGAAGCAGTATGCAAGGACAGAAGTAGTCCAAGAAAATCTTAACCACTCCTCTGCCGGTCTTTATGCTCCAGTCGTTACAAAGAAGGGCCAAGGGTTCAGAGGTGCACTGCTCTCCCCAGGCGTACATCCACAGGTGGGCATTGGGCACACAGCCTGCAGAGCCCGTGCGAGGGCACCAAGATGCCAGCGAGGAGGCAGATCCGGCTGCACTGACACAGCACCGTGCCTGAGCAAACACACCGCATACAGGCACAGTACCCAGCTAGAGACCGCTCACGACCAGCCAACTTGGAGAGCGGACAGAAGATGGGATGTCTCCGTGCTTGCTTTGCATAGAGCTGCAGAATCTTGCAATTCCCTCTGGCGGCCTTCAACGGGCCCGTGCCTCACTCCAGGTACTGACAAACTCTGGCTGACGTGAAACCGTAAAGAGCGTTTCCATGTGTACACAGCAGCAGCAAACTGCTGCGCCTTGGCTCAGATAGCAGCAACTGCCACCTCAAATAGGTACCTGGCTACAAGATACCCATGTCCACAGTGAGCAACGTAGGTGCATTTCTTCCCAGGCCCTATCCCAGGAGGAACAGTGGAAGCTATGGGAAGATGGTGGGACACGAGGGAACCGGCAGCACACTGCCAGCCTCTGGGCTCACAGTACCTGTAGCTCTGTCTTGGTACAAACCAGTGCCTGGAGCTGGTCTTCAGCAGGGGACAGGAGCAGGGCTCTGCTTGTTGTTTTGTTTCCTTGCAGGATATACTGAGAGACAGAGTCACGTGCTGAGGGTACGAGCATGGGACACCTGCCACAGACTTCATAAACGACCTCAGACATGTTACTTTCTGTCTTTGTGTCTCTGCTCTTGCTCTGTGAGAAACTCGGCTCTCTCCCTTGCTGTTAATGTAGATGGGAGGCTGTTTCTATTTTGCCAGATCTATCAGACTTTAAAGAACCTAATAAAGAGCCAGTTTAGTTTCAGAAACCTGACAGCAATCGTGTTGTTACTCAGCACACAGTACCTGCAATACAGTGTCAACAACCCTGACAGCAAGTGAAGAAGAGAGAGTAAGAGGCCCACAAAATACCTCCTAGGAACTGAAAAAACCCAGGGAGTACTGGGGCAGATATCAAACCTCTGGAAATGCTGGATTGCTAGGAAAAAAGAAGTCAATAGGATCAAGAACAGAGCCTGTACACTGATCCGTCCTTGAGGAGGAAAAGAAAAATGCAGGTGAAATGATTTTCTAAGTGGCAGAAAACTACAAGAAATGAGCAAGACACTGTTGCCAAGGACAGTGTCTAAAAAAGAAAAACCCAGAACAGCTGATATATTGTCTGATCTCAGACAAAATGAACCTGTCTAAAGGCTCTATTGTTTAGGCAAAATCATGAAGCAGAGAAAAGAATAAATGCTTTGGTGGCAGAGCTGTGCGTCACCATGTCTATGTGTAACTCTAGAGAAAGTAGAGGTCCCCTAGTGAAACAGGCAACAGCCTGAGATACACATTGTTTGCTTTACAGGGGAGACTGCGAGGCTCCTGAGCTAGCTCTAGAAAAATGACTCCAAACAGCACAGACATCCGAACTATCCAGCAAGCGTGAAAGAGAGTGACAGGCCCAAAGAGCGAGAGCATTTGCACCAAGAATGTGGTTAAAGGAACCCAGGA
Organism: Larus michahellis; assembly: GCF_964199755.1. Lineage (NCBI taxonomy): Eukaryota > Metazoa > Chordata > Aves > Charadriiformes > Laridae > Larus > Larus michahellis. The sequence continues at coordinate 37,419,643 of NC_133904.1, forward strand.
AGCATGGAGAGACAGACTGCCGGGAAATGTAGGCTTTGTGGTCCAGAGCACAGTACAGAAATATAGACAAAATTAAAATTATCAGCTCAGAGCAATGGGGTAAACACATACAGGAAACAGAATACCTTTACGATGCAGTTTATCCAGGATGTAAATAACAAGAGTGAATGCAGTGACTGAGGACGCCCCTGTGAAAAGAAGGATCTCTGCAGTACTACCTGAGCAGACGAACAGACTCTCAACAGTCAGGCTCTGCAAAAGAAGCTGCCAGCCATTCTACAGCTATGTTTGCTGCTGTGCCATTAAATCAAAGACCAGTTTGGTTCCAGCTGGATTGTAGAGCCAGCTGCAATGATAAGACACAATCTTAAACTGGAGAAATGCCACCAAGTGTTGAAAACGTAGAATAAAAAAAATGTTCTGAGGTCAGTGGGCAAATACAAGCTGTTGATAAGAAAACCTCACAGAACCAGAGGCATTATCACTTTAGCTTAACAAAAGCTGACAGACAGAACCATCCACTGCTTGGCTGCAGGGCCATGCAAACATGAAATGATAAACATGTTTCATAAAGAAATATTATTATTTTCTTAGAAACTTATGTCCCTAGAAGGCCTTAGAAGACAACAGGCTTTGGTTAAAAAACTAGAGCAGAAAAAGAACACAGAATACACGAAACTAATTAAAAGCCACACTAACTAACAGGTCACAAAGACTAACCATGATCTAAGAATCATCACTGAGTGAGCCTATTCCTAGTGAGGTTAATTCCTGGCCCTGCATTTACCCATGAGGCCTTTAAAGAAATTCTTCAGAGCAGAAGACACGATGAGCACCTTGCAGTGTACTGACTGGAGAAGCTCTGCAGACTCTGAAGTCTGGGAACATCCGAGGCCATCAGCACATACTGCGGTGACAGGCAGAGCTAAGGGACCAAGAACCTCCACCCTAGAGCTCAGGGGTCCTCCACAGCAGAGGGTGGGGTCAGGGTCACCTCAGGGAGCCCGGCCAGACGGTCCCACCCCAGCTGGAAGGGCTGCTCATCAGCCTGCTGTCTCCACTAAGCAGGGCAAGGCTGGAGGCAGTCACGGCCAGGAGCTGGGAACACAGGTAGCACAGCCCCGGCAGCCTGCTACTGAGCTAGAGACCTGGATCAATCCTTATCTCTTGAGCCACTCAAAGAAGCTGGTGTACAAGAAGTTGCTCTGCTACTAGCATGATTGTGTGGGCTCCTCCCTAATTTACAGCCTTAGGCAGATGCCTGCTTTTCCCTGCCCTGTCCTGAGGTACCAAAGTCCTACATGGCAGCTCTGAGCAACACCAACATGCCTCAGAAGCAAACCTAACAACAGCAAGTTTGGAAAGCCAGTGTCCCATCCCATTTGCCAGCCAATGCCTAGCAGGTCACACAGTACATTTGCTCAGACAGGAAAGGAGCCACCAGCTACGCTCCCTGGAATGTGTTGTTTCCATCCACACCTTACAAGTCACCAGCACTGGGTCACTTGGGTCACAAGCCAGGAGAAAGGACCACAAAAACAACCCCATAGAGTACATTCAAAGGATAATTGCCCGTGTTCTTCAGAGAGCATCAGTGTATAGCACTTCCTGGTTGGTCACTAATGGCAGCAAACACACAAAGAAATGGAAACTTTACAGAATGCAACATGCATGCCTCAGTGGAAGAGAAGACAGGAGATTAACACACCAAATTATTACCTAACTCTAATGGGAGACTCCAAGCAATTTCAGAGTGCTGCAGACAGTAATTCAATACTGGCTCCCTGACAGGTCAGATCACAAGAAAAAAATACTAACTTCTCTTTGCAAGACTATGTGTCATGATATATCAGCCAGCAATGTTCTCAGAACTTCTGCTGATAACATGCACCATCGCCAACCATTCTCATTAGAGTACCACTGTCCTGGGTAAAACAAGTTACAGCAACAAAAAATATGTGCTTGCACCCCAATCTTTGATAGCACCACTTGGCAGCTCAGAGATCTGCCCCATCAGTGAGACACGCAGATCTGGGCTAGGAGAAAGCTACAGCGGAAAACTAGCCAAAGACCTACTAGTGTAAGCGTTCGGGGTTTTTTTCCCTCCTTGTGGTAAATTTCAGAGGAAAACCTAAGAGCAGCCTCTACCAAAGGGCAGTGACCACTTGTCCTGTTTGTTTAGTCTCTATACCTGAATGAAAGCATCCTCCCACTTTTAAGAGATGAAGGTTCTTTCGCAAAATTAATCATTTCTTGCAGCTCAAGCAGCTCTTATTTGTCATCAGAAACAAAATAAGACAATAAAACCTTTGTGTACCAGAGAAGGAAAATATTTACCTTGCATTAAGTAAACTTTTCCCAAGGTGCAGGCACAACTGTAAACAGGAGGAAACCTTAAGAAGAGAGAGATGGTAGAAGCTGTTTGCAACTACACACCTCAAAGCCAGAAGGGACGCGAAACTGGATCTCCTCTCTTCAGGAGTAAAGAAAATTGTCACAAAGAACCACAAATTATTTATTAAAGAGCGTATGATACCATGAGGAAACAAAACAAAACCTGAAACAATCTAGATGCAGACATTTCTATCAAGAGAAACCAGATAACAGTACAGGGAAGACAGCTCTTTCCTCTATTATCTTTAATTCCATTCTGCTTATCAGCATCATCATTACAGCTAAAAGTGCAAAGACTTTAACACATTTAGAGTCTTATTCAATTCCCACTGAAGTCACCGAATAGACTCCAGTAACGCTGTATCAGGTTTCTATGGGCCCTTCCAATCCGAGGAGCTGAACACTTCTTTAAGAACTAAATGAATTCAGCTTCCTTGCCTTTGTGAGGAAAATGCCCTGGCTGTTTGCCCTTTCTCTGACTCAGACATACTTGGCCCAGTCCTGCAAAGGACTAAGTTCCCTCTGCCTCCACTGAAGTCAAGGGCATCTCTAAGGCTCAGCATGCCGAAAACCAGGCTTCCTGCCACCCTGGGGCCAAACGCCAAGATGCCAGCTAGTAAACGCACAAACCCTGGGAAGAAAGAAAGCGTGAAGGCAAAGCCCATGGCTCAGAATGGGCAGCCCTCTATCATTTTCCATGCGTGCCATGAACATGAAAGTCCTGCTGTACCAGTGCTGTACCTGCTTCTCCATTTCATCCTGGGACCTGCGAGTCTAATTCGGGCTGACGCAGAATGGTGTGCACACTTGAACGAGCCTCCCCTGGAAAATGTGGGCCATCGCACCATGGTTTATAACTATTTCATTGTCTTCAGATTCAATTCAGCCTGCAACAGCTCCTAAAGAAATGCAACACTTCACAGATCTTGTTCCTGTATTACTTTTTGTGTTTTAAAATATTTTTCTTCCATTATCTAGAAAATATTTATAGAGAATGATAACATTTCTGACTAGAGTCATTTATCTCAGGTTTACAAAGCTGTTCACCAGCTACAATTAATTAAACCCCTAGACACCACATAGGTAAATTTCAGTGACACCCAACCCTAACTCTGATAATCTCAAAGCACTTCGGGAGCGATCAGAGAATTCTTATTAGACAAATCACACACTTGTCTGCAGAGCCAGGGCCAGAATCCTGGGCTTTCAACTGCCAAAAGTCCCAGCCTTTCAGCCTAAATGAGAAAAAGCACTAAAGCCAGACACTGCAGACTGTACACCACGCAGCCTGTGCCAGACAAAGCTCACCCTCGGCATCAGAAGCTGAACAGAGCTTACCTGAGCTAGGCAGAACACAGGCACCAGTCTGCAAAGAGCTTACAAATCAGGAAATCAATGCACAGAGATTAAATTACCACTCCAAATTGCCCTAATAAATCTATGGATATAAAATGAGATCAATTAACAAACATGCCACCACCTGTCCCTGATATACACCCCAAGAGCCAGACTCCTCCTCTTGCTGTCTAGCATTCTCCACTAGCAGTTGTAAGCTCTCCAACCAAGAAATACAACTGGAGTTCCTAGGTTCTGCCCCCTGTACACACAGCGTCTAATATATCAAATCTATATTCCGAATGAAATTGTACAAAGCATCTCCTATACTCCAGAGAACAGCAATCACTGCCAGTTGAAGACAATGACAGCAAAATCATCTTTTGCCCTAGTGTACTGCTGCACTAGCTAGTTATCCACCATCCAGAACAGTCCAGTTCAGATAAAGCTCTATGGAAAGTCAGCTTTATCATCCCTCCACCCCTGTGCCATCAGGTGGTTTGCAGCACTAAGCCTTACCTGCCACACTGTTGTCTTGTCCTTGTAAAGGTGCAAACCCTCTGCTATGTTTACCTTGATATTTTGACATTCAAACATTTGCCTATAGCTATCACATCACTTACTGAATACTCTTGTGCTAGATGCACTGACCACATCCCCTCCGCATGTTTGCGGCCTCTGATTCCCTTCGGCTACATCACTTAGTGGCCGATTTCTTCCAAAAAAAATGATTAATTCTGGTAGTGACATCCCTGTAATTCCTGCTGTTCTCAAGGGGAGCTAAGATCTTTTAAAAATACAGCTTTCAATATCTAAATCAAATTCAAAACTCAGAAGGGTGAAGGGCTTTTCCCGTCCTGCCTCCATGTGCAGGAGCACAGGGGGAAGCATCAGGAATCTGCTGTTCTCTTCTGCTCTGTAACTGACTTATCACGGAGACTCCAGCCAATTGCATAATTACAATGTGCCTCAATTCCCTCATTTCTCAGTGGCTACAGTTATGCTGTAACAAATCCCTGGTCACCTGGAACCGATCCTGTACTTACAATTCTGCCTCCCCGCGGGAATGTCGCAATCCAACAGGCACAGAACATGCTCCTGGGAGAGCCAAGCTCTCTGACTGGAGCTGGTCATGAATTTTTCAGGAAGTTACATGTCAGTGGCTTGAAAGAGAATCTTTTCACGGGAATATGCCACTGTTCTGGAAGGCTTCATCAGAAGGACATGTCTGTGGATGAAACAGAGAGGGAACAGCATTTCTGTTCCCTTAGAGAGCAGCTGAAGAAAGTGTGGACTTGGGGCTGGAAACCCAGGTCCAACACAGGCACCAGCCTGTCAAGTATCCTGGCAGGGGAACCAGATTCCCCTGGAACAGTTTTTCCACTCCTTTGTGAAAACTTCTTAATAACATTTCTTCCACTCCCACTCTTTTCTGAAAAGCTTTAAAAGGTCTTAGTGCCAGGGAGATATAGAAGAGAAAATTGTTTCTGACCTGGCCCTACGATAGGGAAAGAGCTCAGGTTCCACTTACCTGTAAGCGGTGCTGTGCACACACAGTGACCAGGCCATCAAGAGTCCAAGGACGTTAGAATCTCCAATCAACCTTCCTCCAACAATGAACCAGCCTGCTGGCCACCTCCCAGGCATTCTGTGTAGATTATTAATTAGTTAATGGCTGGATAGTGCTTGGAAAAGGTAGAAGGTGAGGTATTGCTGTCATTTCCCATTATTATCGTGGCTCTCCAACACACAGGCCACAGGGAACTTGGATCTGTCCTTCCTATGAATCTGAGATGCTGGACTCCACACGAATCAGTTCTTCCAAGCACAGCATGTGAGTTATAACAAGCGAGTGATGATCTTGGCCTAAAACCTTTTAAGAGAGCTCTGGAGATGGAGGGCACAGGGCCACACGCTCTTAACGTGCAAATGCGGCCCTGTGACATGACTCTGCCCCATGAAACTATCTGAAGAAGCCCTTCTGCCAAAAACTACTGTTCACCCAGAAAAGCTGGCAGAAGAGAGGATGTGTCTGTACTACACCACTTGTACGTAGCATCTGCTGACTCATCTTAAAGTGCCACTGAAGGCACTTGGGCTAACTTTCCAACCCCGCAGTGACAAAGGAAGCAGCACACATTCTTGCAACTTGGCTCTGAGAGCGGTAACTCCCACCAGAGGGGAGGAGAGGACTACCAGGACTTGGGTCTACTGGAACTCATCAGCCTTCCCTTCAGCTTCTTCACCCAAACTGACAACACAGAAGACACCAGCCAGACTCTCCTTAGAAAGTGATTTATTACAATCTAAACTTTAATGCCAACACATCTAAAGCAGACCTAACTCTTTCAGCAGCCAGTATTACTTAATTTGACAATCCAACTGCACAAAATAGATCAAAGCAAAGGCTGGAATTTGCACAAGCACGTTTACACTGAGTGTCCACACCACTCGAAGCAAGTGATTTATAACTGAATCAGTTGAGCTGCTGACACTTTTCTGACAAGCCCAGAACTTCCTCCTCCCAGACTGACAGGATGGATTGCCTTCTTTGTAAGTTAGACGATCAAAGAAGCATCTACTCTGCAGCCAAAGCTGTGCTTGCAGTTCTCGAAGATGCACCCAAGTCTGCTTTTCCAGCATGTCCATCAGCACAAGACACAGCCCCCTCCCAGCAGCAAGTGCCTTGGTGAGCAGCTGCCCCACACTGACTTCCATGGACAACGGAGGGGAGACCAGCTCCCCTCTAGCTGCAGTGTCACCTTATACCCTGGAAGAGAACACTGCACTTGTTCTGGTGCCCCAGGAATTATACACCTCTGCTCTTTACCTATCTAGCCTCAGTAAAAAACCTGCTTTGATAACTTGCTGGCAACAGCTGTCAAAAAGCTCATTTACGTGCATGTGAGTGCTGTACATGCACACATCAGAAATTACTGTTTATTATCCAGCTCACTGATCTCCTTTTTACCAAACTCTGTGGATATGGAGTAACATGGTATTAAAAGGACTCAGCTAGATTATCAGTGCAGGCAGTGTGCAACACCCCTATTTCTAGGTGTGCAATCGCCTGCAATTTCAGATAATGCACTTTCCCCAAGGCTTTGGCAAAATGTGCATTTGCGTTGCAGAACATGAAGAGACAGAAAGGCTATAAATTCTCCTCTCCATCCTTCCTACCAAGAGATAAACGACTTGGCAAGTTGAGTGATAAAGAACCAATATAATTATATGTCATTAAGCAGCAACTAATACTGGTAGAGAATGGATAAGGGCCTGCTGACTAGAAATGTTATCAAGGAATATCTAAGATGTGGTAATAAGGCATGCATTGAAAACAGAATACACTTCGTGCTTCTCCTAGAAATCTTTAACTCTATTTCAAGCCACTACCTCTTGTTGTTTTACTTGGCATGAGCACTTTTCGCCATGAAGAATTCTTTCTTCTGTCGAGGATTTTATGAAGGAGACAACAAACAGCATCTACCAATGAAACAGAGAGCCTCCGTGTTCTCTTTAGCAAAACGGAGCTCACCTCAATCTTCATTCAGAAAGAAACACCAGCCTGAGCAGAAGACGCTACCAGACCTCACTGCACAGCCCATTTGTGCCTCACGCAAGGCCTCCACCTGAATCTGTACCATTGCTGCAGTGACTCCCTGGACTTCCTTAAAACAAAATTCCTGCGCTGAACATCTTATCCATAAATTTCTTGCCAACCACAAGTAGAACTTAATTTATTTGCTTTCAAAGAATATGATAGCATTCAGTAATGCAGCAGAGAAACTACTGCACGCAGAAGGCAGTAGTACTCAGCTCCTGTGAGAATCCAGCTCTAGTTGCACATGTCTCACCATCCATTGTGGACAGCAAATACTTACACTTACCTGCCAGGCAGCAGTTACTTAGACTTATGGAGCCTGTCCAAAGTTAACATCTTCAATATCAAGAACCCACCTACACAACTGAGACAGCTACTGGTGCTTCTACAGCCCATTTCAGGCCCTGGCCTCCCCCCAGAAATCACCATAGTTCTGGTATTTGCAATGGAAAAATTGGGAGCTGCTGAACCATCTGGGACTGCATTCCTTTAAGTCTGAACCAGGATTCATATCAGGTAATACAAATCTCTGACGACCTGTGAGCTAAAAGAGAAGTTTCTCTGACTCTTTGCCTTTGAGTACTTCCACTGATTTCTATAACAGAGAAGTCTGAGGAAGAAAAGTATAAACCCAGGTCTAGCCTAATCTGTCTTCTGATCCCACACATGTGGGCCACATTTACATGTGGCCAGTTATGTGACCGGCCACCAAGGCAGATTCTTGTGCTAGTTCTCTGGGCTTGTACCATTCCCAGCTCAGCAAAGTTTTACAACAGTTGCAAGGTGCGGCCTTTATCAGAAGATGAGTGTTCAGTGTTACTGATAGAACCCAGTCATGATTACCCAGGTAGATCATGATACTCTTTTAGCAATTATCGTCAGCACTAATATAACTTTGGCTGCTGCAAACTGTAAGAGTGCCTTGATATGATTCACATTCAGGGGCATTATATCATAAAGTGCAACATACGATCCCAGTCTGACAAGCTGATACTGCAGACTGTGTAAACAGAGATGAATCACTTCCTAAGTCTTTGCAGAACGTCCACTTGCCCTCAAAGAAATAAGTTTCTATTCTTCTCAAGGCCGCTCGGACAGCAGAACCATCCATTCTTTTCCCTGTCTATAAGGAAGCACCTCCAGGGTAGAAGCCCTTTTCTCAGTGACTGGCCTATGCCTACAGCCATCTGCAAAACACCCGTCCCAAGAACTCTGTTTGAGAAAAGAAACCTTGTGAGAGGGAAAGGACTTTGAAAGGAAGCTATAGAAAGGAGGAATGTGCACTGGGAAATGGCAGAAATCTTGAGACCATGTTCCTCTTGCAAATGCTATTTATGCGTCACCATCAAGATGAGAACTATTGCAGTTATTAAACACAGCTACTTTATAAACCTCAATTCTGTGAATTAAATTCTGTGACGTCAGACCACATAACTGGAGGCAGGATTTGGCCAAAGGCCATTATTTTTCATAAGGACTGGCCTCTGTGAGAGCAGATGTGTCATGAAACCCCTAGTAAGACAGTTAACGCAGACTTAGAGAACAGTACTGACAGATTATTTTTTTGCTGAAAGTAATCTCACCACTGAGCTCTGACACAGGTTTGAAAATCCATTCAGATCTCTGAAGCCTGACTCCAAAGCAATTCAACATGTAGCAGAACACACATGCTGTATATGTAAGACTTACCTGGGATGCTGCTTGGAGTTTGTTTTTCAGTTCTAACCTGTTTATATTTCCAGGAATTAAAAGCTAGAAGGCAGAGTGATAAGATTTTTCCAACATCACAGGAAAACATACAGGAAAACTGGCTTCCCCCAAACTATCAGGCCAGAGTTGCAATTGCATTTTCTCTTGTTTCACTAGACCCATTGTGCTGAACGGGTGCAGGGGGAGATGTCGAGTTTCAAGTATTGCCCAAATTGAACAAGAGCATAATTTGCTGGTAACTACTTCACAGTTAAATGGACTGAAATGGGCGAATCCCTTGAGTGGCGGGATATCAGCTTTCTGGAATGACAACAGCACAAGCCCAATGCGGTAATAATTCAGGCCCTACCTTCTGCCTCGAGAGCGTGAGGCACAGACATTAACCCAGAAATGCAGCTCCACAGGCTGTGGGATCCTGGGCACCAGGAATTCTGCTCGGTGCGGGGTCTCAGGCAAAGCACAGGGAAGGGAGAACCCAGAGGGACAGTCTCTAAGATGTGGTTCCAGCATCCACAGCTGGCCTAAATTTTACTCCACGCCAGGAAGCAGCTCCTTTCTCACAGATGGCTGCTGTTAGCGAGCGCTGACACCCGCCATGGAGCAAGTGGGCATGCAATATTAATAGCATCAATGAGAAAATTATGAGCCCACATTAAAGCTCTGAAAGTTGTTTTCATGACATTTGGCTTTAAAACTAAGTGCAAAGGGAAAGGTATTACACTCAGATAAGCATGTTTAGAGGACTTTCTTTTTAAGATGTAATTCCGCAGTTTTCAAACACACACACACACACATGCAGAATGACCCCTTAAGGACACAGAAAAGCTGCTGTCAGCTATAACTCAGCAAATCACAAGTTACATGAAGAAATAAAAATCAATGCTGCTCTGAAATTTAGCCTGTAGAAAAGTCAAAACTGTCATCACTAATGGCTGGGAAGTTCTGCTGTGACCATGTTTTTCCTACAACGTGGTCATCCCCTTGGAATCTGGGTCCAAGGGTTCTGCCAGAATTAAGCAGAAGCAAACCAGTAATGCAAATGAAGTAGCACAAATTCATTTGCTAGAATTTTTCTAGTAACAGGCAACGATAAAAGAGCATAATGAATTCTCATTTAGAAATCTCCCCTCCTCCATTAAAACACTGTGACATTGGACCAAACTACACAGAGCCTATTCTCATCGACAGAGGCAGCACAGCTGAGACATGGATGAAGATGCTGTCAGCAATGCAATCTCTACGAAAAGACTCTTGGATTGTGTGATATCATAAAATAGGGAGAAGTGCAAAGCATAGAAATACTATCATAAGGTGGCTGTTAACTGGTGTCCCTTTTGACTGGGACAGGGACTGCTCAGCCACAGCTAAGTCTACAGGTGGGCACAGCCCAATCTGAGCTCCTCTGCTTGCACTCCAAGCGACTTGATGCACGTATCTGTTTTGATAGCTGTAAAGGCATGTGAGCACAGAACTGTACCCACGCCAGCATGCCCTTCAAGGTGTCCATCATAGTCCTGTCCTGCTGACAGCTACAGGAGTCTATCACGTGCACATTGGAGGACACGTGCTCTATCACTGCAATGCTCTGAGCAGCTATAAAGTATGGCATGACAGTAACAGTGAAGCCTTCATGTGATTCTAGATGTGTTTCTTTGATAGCTCTGCCACTTTAACATCCACCCACAATGAGGGCCTGACATCTTTTTAAGTAGTTTGTTGAGACACTACAACCAGATGACTCAACTTAGTTATTTGTCTTAATCTGCAACAGGACTTGGAGCTGCACAGTAGAATATGATGGGCTATTTCCTCTTGGAGCAGGTGAAAGATGGAATCAACCACTAATAGATCTGCACTACTTTCTCTGCTCAGTTAACTGGTTTCATTTTGAACCAAACCCTGCCTATCTACTACCTACTATTTGGGCTAAATAGACATAATCAAAGCCAATCCCATCTTGCACATGCGCAGCCTCCCTAACTTCACTGACGCTCAGGCCAGACAGTTTGAAATTACATCACAGGCATCTTGATGCAGTTTAGGTGGCATCACATCATGTTACATAGGAACACAGGACTGGGAGAGACCCATCGGGTCACCAAGTACAGTCCCTGCTGTCCAGGCAACCACGTCACCTAATCCCTTTAGAAATGAATCAAAAATAGTTATGAACCATACTTCATCGGGCACACCCGAGGCTGGCCATGAATGATATAATGCGGCATAAACTGACCGGGAAAAAGTACACAGACACATACAAGACAAATTAGAAACTGCAATAAGCAGGGAGGCAACTTAGTCTACTGGCCAGACAATGGGGCAGGCAGCAAGATGGCTGGGTCCTGCTGCCGCTCCCGTGCAGACCCGCTTCACCCACAGTGGCATTGCTCCATCCCCCAGGTTCCTCTGGGCTGAGACCAAGATAATGACGTTGTTCTTCCTTTGCAGGTTGCTTTTAGCTCTACAGACAAAAAGAGGGATACAAGAACTAACTATTTTTATCCACTCAATCTTCCCAGCAGGTTTTTAAAGCCCATTTTAAAGCCCTCCTTTGCAATTCAGTCTGTGGATAATTTGCTACCTGCATCTCCGTAAAGTTTAACCTGTCAGAGCTTGGCAAAGGTGTAATTTCATCCCCAGGCTCTTCTGACTTGAGACTCTGGAACTTCTCTTTGTGGATAAAGTATCAAAGCAATAGCTCTGTGAGACAACAGCCCTTTGCATCTGACAACCCATGCATTATTCTCTCTAAACATAGTTTAACAGGCCAGAATCAAAACTTCTACTCTCCCCTCATTTCTCCTCCCCCTGTGCACACTTTAAGAAAGAACAAACACAGATAAGAGCAGTAGACAGAGACACAGACAGAGAATGGTTTATCCCACAGGCAGAGGATTACTGCATCATGATGTAATGACCTTGTTCAGAAAAGAAAAAGGTTACTTACGTGACAGAATGCGTTGTAGAAATACCAGCTCCTTTACAGAACAGGGTAAAACAATGTCCATTTAAAGTTATGCTGAAGAAAACGTAAAACACTTGTCCAGTGAACTGGAGAGAGAAAGAGCAAACTTCAGCCCAGCTGGCCTGGATATAATCTCTCCAGACACACATAACACATTGAACCGAACAAGCAGCAATGTTGTTCAGGTAAGTATGCATGGAAAGGAGATGCCATTCTGCTTTCTATGTGTTTGCGTCTTCAGACACCTAAGAGTCCCTTCCGCCCCCTAGAAAGGCATAGGGCAAAAATAGCTACTTTTGTGTTTTCATTTCAGGTGCAAATGCTATGGAGCCAACCATTTTATTTGCCCCCTGTGAAGACTTAACGTCTGTGCTTTCTTTGAATGTTTTCTTCCCCCACAGAACAACTGGAGGGAGAAAGGCCACATGCTGCCTGTCTATGAAGCAATCTCATGAAAGAATAACTCGAGGCCAGGCTTGTTTTCTCTGTTTAGAACAGCATTTAGTGAAACCTTGGCCGTGACTAAAATTCCAAGGCTGAGTTAATCACATTTATGACTATAGGTTCCTCAAAGGGACTTGTTTCTAATGAATTTTCAAATGCTATGAAAATAATAGGTATGTTATTTACCATTTAAAACATTGTAAAAGGACACTGATGTTACTGCCCCAGTACAGCACGCTTATTTCCCTGCTCAACATTCACCTCTCACTGTTGTTATTCAGCTAAAGTGAAGCGTATGTTATTAAAGCCAGTATTTACCAACAGATACTACAGTTGTGTACCTAATATAGTCCTTCCATGTAAAACTAGGCTTCCAACAGGAAATAAAAGGCATTTGGCAAGTCTTAGCCTGCCAAGGGCAACTGCTACATGTCCTGTTTCCAGGACAAGAAAGCCCTCCAGTTACCCCAGATACTTCCAGTAGTGAATGCTGAGCTTGTCTGGTAAGTTTTCCGAGCCCAGTGGAAATCTTACAGCAGACACAGAAAGCTCTGAGTCTGAATTGGCACCAGATGCTTTAGAAAACAAGTGAATTTCATTTTGTTACAGGAATATGAGAAGGCCAAAAATGCTTTATTTGTCAGCACAAGAACAGTCACTCATCTGAGAACATGAATATTCTCTTGAAGTTGTTATAAAATGAGACTCTTCCAAGAAAACCCTGCACTGAGCAACAGTGCCATGTGCCAGCTTACAGTGCCCTCTACACTTGTATGCAACAAGAAATGTGTTTTCTATAGCAGATGAACAGCAACGACTGCCTTCAGACTAGAGTATGGGATATAATTTGCAGCAAATTCCAGCCTCTCAAGAAGCAGCCTACAGTATCTCCCTACTAGCTCAAAGACTCCATACAAAGACCAACAACTCAACATCATGCGTCTACTGCAGTGTTTCTTCTCAATTAACTAAGAAAAAGTGTACTAGCCATACATCAAAACTGCATTGCAGCTAGAGCTGCCAATTACTTATGGCAAAAAGGGTGGCTGATTCATTTGACTGTATGTGGGCCTTGGCTGGAGTTTTCCCAAAATGCTACAAGAAAAGAAGAAAACCTCAGTGAACCTCCCCCTCATTCCCACCCCTTCCTCCCCCCCAAATCACAGCCAAGAGGCCCATGCTTGCAAAAACAACATTTCCTGGAGGATTCTTTCTCCAAATCACTCCTTTTCTAAATTCAGACAAAACACACAGCAACTCAAAATACGTCTGCATAGGATATACATGCATACAAGGACACCCCTCCCAAACACGCACAAGTGAGATGCAGTGCAAAGTGTCTAAAAAGCCTTTAAATCCCCAGTCCCCAGAGAGTCCCTACATCTTCCATCATAAATCCCGCTGTGTTACGTGGTCACCTGTGTAACGGCTACCTTACAATACTCGGCTCAGCAACCGGCCTGCAGTGGTGGCTGAGCAGGGGTGGGGAGGCCTTGTCTTTTAAAACTGTCACCAACCAGAACATTTCTGCTCTATGCACAAGCCACATCCTGAATACAGATCCTTTCACAAGCTCCTTGTATCGGATGCGTTTAAAACCTGATATGTCACAAGTAGCAATTCTTCATCCAACGTGTCCCTCCTTCAGTGTATATGTTTCAAATGAGCCCTGCAGCCTTGGGGTGCCAGAACTCTTCTGTCCTTAGCACCACAGGTCTGCTTTGAAAAAGGACATACAAAGTAAGCAATGTTCTGCCATAAATTGTCCTCATGAGTCACCACGGACCCAAGTTCTACCATTTGGGCACCTACTGGCCTAGGTCTGGAAGGTCCCTGGTTACACCAACACCACTGCCTCCCACAGCAAGTTCAGGACACAAAAATTCAATCATGTTTGCATCTAACTGATATCTTGCATTGCTCTGCCAGTGCTCTACTGATGACTGTGGACATTTGACTTCATCCTTGTGTTTGCAGTGTGTCTGACAGGACTCAACCTGGCACCCAGCCCCCCTGCAGCAGTCAGACCCTGCGTTAACACAGGCCTGGTTTTTCTCCAGGCCTGACTTTTAGCCATTTATTGTAAACCTTTAAACCAGTTTTCACAGAAAATATGCTTTGAGATCCTCTGAGTAAAGAAAAATTCTTGAAGCGTGCACCTGCTGCTCACCGCCTTCTGGCACCAACGTTCAGAACTCAGGTGAGCACTCTGGGAGGATAAGCCTGGGCCAGCCTGAGCCGCCCTCTCTGTGCCAAGGGGGACCAGTGGCCAGACACGGCCAGCTCCATGGATCGCAACGTAGTGTCTCGCTAACACTGCAGGACAGACCAGTGCAAAGCATCTTTTGCCTAATGACACCACCAACAAAAGCCATCAGTCTAATGAAAACTTATGCTTTAGAGGCTGTTTGCAATATCTAAGAGCACGATTTTTCCCTCTCCTTGCCCAAAAGTCCTACTGTGGGTTGACTTTAAGATTATGTTCACCAGACTGCTTCCTGGGGTCCATACGTAGCTAGAACTCTCGATGTGTAACTTCTGTTCTGGTACACAGGCAATTATACTCAGGATAACCACTCCAACAGATGTATTCCTCAAACAGAGAATCACACGTGTTCCGCTGTACCCACGAGGTCAAACTCTGCCATTCTGCTGGGATCAGCAATGCAAACACCATGAAATACAGCTCAAAAAATAAAATACTCAAGAATCGGGTAACTGAGCTCTTGCATCATCTGTGGGCCTAGAAACTTCATGCACATGCTGCTGCTCACTAAGGAAGAGGAGAGAGGTCTTACCACACACTAAGGACCTAGAACCAGAAAACTACCTCATACCCAGACTCCTATTGCTTGTCCTCATTACATGAAGGAGCCTGGCACTCACCCTGCGTGTTCAGCATGCTCCACAGACCATAGGAGAAGAGAGGGCATGCCCTGAAGAGCAAGTTGCTCAAAAGTTCTCGCTGCCTTCGTTACGGATCAGGGCTGTAGGAAGTGCCCCCTAATTAGATACTCTGGAGGCATTTTACTTTGGAAACACACAATGGTACCAGGAGTTCCAGCATTTCAGTATCACTATAGCTTTCAAAAAGAAGGGTTCAAGACACACTTTCTGTGCATGAACTGTTAATATACTGCAGAAAAGAATAAGGCTCCACTCTCAGCTTATTCCTTCTGAAGTGCTTAATATTATTCATTAATGCCACTAGAGAGGAGGATTCTGCATTCCCCTAGTGCAAGAAGACGTGGAGAGAGAATAAGAGCACGGAGAGAAGGTGTGGTGCAGGATGTGGGGCAGAAATGAAAGGAGAAGGTTGTGCCCATGGATTGCCACTTTAGATACTTCCAAATATTACCCCACCTCTTTCTGGTCCACACATCCTACAAAGTGCAAGGTGCCTCCTCAAAAAGAAAGAAAATAGGGAGCAAATTCTAGCTGCTTTAGTCTTTTTTTCTTGCTAGAAATCTCACCTCTTCCCAACTTGAGTTCCCAGAGCCTTTGGAATGAAGAGAGGAGAGTCAAAGCACAGCACAGCTAACAGAGACCATACCTGTAGGAAATAAATAACCAGGATGCCAACCTGAGCTGGCTAGGCTTGCTAAAAAGATCAAACGAGGATGTAAGCAGCTCTTTTCTGGAGCAGGCAGGCATCGTTTCAGTTGTTGAAATATTCATGCCCCAATAGGAGCTGTGGTATCAATGTCTGTCCCTGATACAAACAAACCTGAGCTCAAAGCATGACAATCTGTGTTGTGCAGAGTGGAATCACAATTAAAGGCATTTTCCAAGCCTCCATTTCTGCATGCACACATTTGACAGCTCTTCTGGTGACACTTCAAGAGCATTCCAAATCCAAGTCCACAATCTTCTGCCCGTGAGGGCAGGAGACATTAAAAACAGTTTTAGCATATGCCCAGGATTTAATTGTGTGACTGCCATTCTTCCCTCTCAGGTTTACTATGCACCAGCAGCCCCATGTTTCACCTGGGGAGTGGCTGGGTGCACCTGATAAATATGAGCTGGCATCTGGGCACTGCAGGTTGAATCAAAATTCTCTGCAGGGAAGCGCCTGGAAAATTTCTCATCTGGAGGATTTTCTCCTTCACAATAGGGAATAGAGAAGGAGGAGACAGAAAATGGAAAACATTAGGCCTTTCACTCCCCTTGAGACACACACAAAAGTACTTTCCAGTGCCCTTCCCAAATAAAGCAAACAGCAACTTATTCACGCCAGCAGAAGGACAGGGACTGGGGGACCACACAGCTGCTGCCCCTTCAACAGCACTCTCGGGAGAAACGAGCACACTCAGGTGACATGACAAGAAAATGTTTTAGTACTCCCCTAATCACGTGCAGCCAACTGCGCATACACCCTGCAAAGCAACGGTGAGCCTGCTAAGGTGCCAGAGCATTTTCCACATTTGAGGATTAGAAAGAAAATGAGAATGGTCCAGCTCTGGAGTCTGTGCTGTACTGCAATGTTGAAATGGCAGTTTGTTTCAGGGGATCTAAGGCTGGACAAAAATGACACTGCAGTACACTGTCTTGCGGGAAAAGCAAGCACATGCGTGTGCAGCAAGCTGGATCAACGCACTGCTATCACTGGTCCATGTGCAAGGTATCACTTTCAGAAGTCAAGGGGTCATATCAGAATATGTTTCACTTTCTCTGAGAAAGCACCATTTTGCCTTTAGGATTATGAAAAAACATGTAAAACTTGCCCAAAGATTCCTCGAACACATGTTTTGGGATCCAAATTGCCTTAATTTGCTTCTGATAATAATAAAAAAGTACACACGACCAGGGCAGACTGAGTAAAGGAGGTGTATTCTACCTTAATTTTGCCATTTCCCATCTTTGTAAGTCTTATACAGTGCTGGAGTGTCCTGCACCTCTCCCCCCTACACAGGGAGCCCCAAAACCAGCATTGTCACACAGAAGCTGTGCTAACTATTCAAACTGTGCAACTGACAGCAAAGACTCCAGGGCAGAGACGGGCTTTGCTCTGGATCAGTCAAGAGTCAGTTGCATCTGCCAATACACTACTAGATAAGCAACTGACAATAAAAAATAATGTTGGGAAATAAGCCCATTGAATATATAACACCACTGCTTTATCCTTGAATACTTAATGCAGGGCTTCCTGGGGTCAAGAGCTCTAGTAGCTGGGGACATGAGACTGCATCAACAAGATCATAGGCTTCTTGGATGACAGTCAGTGGGACTGACTGGGTGGATGCCACGCTGCTTGCCCAGAGCAAGGGGTGCCCACCTGCCATGTCCCACACTGCTTGGTTGACGAGGTGAGGGACACCTTGCGGCCCAGTGTCCAGTCTTAGGAAACCCAACAGGCCAAGTCATAAACAGAGCACTGCCAAAGCTAAGTTGCACCTGTCCAATTAAAAATGCAAAATGAAAAGTCCCTTTGCTATCCCCAACAGAGTGCTAATGTTCACCTGGAAACGATCTCCAAAACTCAAAGCGCTGAGACAAGCCACTAGAAAACCACAGATACTTTTATTGTATTTTCCCATTATAGAATTACTGCCAGGAGCAGGAGACACACCAGCGACAGCAGGTCTGAGACAAGACATTCACATCATCTCCACCTGTGCTGACCCAAGCCCAGTGAGACCTACCAATTACCACTCAGCCTAATGCCATTCTTCAAGTATCAGGCAAATCAAAGTAAACATAGAAGAAACAGAAGATACGCAAGCTCAACTATTTGTGTCTGAAAGGTACAAAGCAAAATAGAGCTGCAGGGGGGAAATGCTATCTAAAAACAAAGTAGTATTGGTGAGTACAAGGTTTATTTCTGCAAGTGAAAGGTAATTCATGTTTCTCTCTCCCCTTCCTACTGCTGCCCTCCCCACCCACTCAGTCTGTTCCCCCTGCCCATTAAATTCCTGGGGGAAAAGCTTCAAGCACCTTAAGCAGGAGCTAAGGCAGGTAATGAAAGAGAAAGATCACAGTGGGCTCCCACCTGCCCCCTGTGTAGCACAGCAAGGAACAGAAATTAGTACTTGAACCGGCTAGGCACAAACTGACAACAGTGTTAGTGTCCCAAAGTCACAGGGAGTCCAATCAGAGCAGAAGCATCTCCCCTCTGACCAGTCTGTGCAGACACGGCTAAAATCAAGGAGGAGTTGAAGGTAGATCTGAAAGGCCTCCAGCTTCCAGGCTGTTTTTGATCCCAGAACACTGGTATCTCCAGAACATTTGGATCCACAGTCACAATTAAAGTATTAAAAGAAAAAGAGGAGAAAGCTTCCAGGCAGAGGGAACAGGAACTGAAATGGGACTATCACCACAAACCGGCTCTCCTCTAGGAGCAAACACTGCCAGGCCAGGACACGGCTAGCACAGGAGCCAGGTTTGTTATGGCAAACAATATGGTGCAGAGCTGAATTTGTCTCACCTATCGCCGTAACCATAGTCACAGAAGTCGCAAAGAAATACGTGGGGTGGAGGAAGACAACCTCTTGTGCCAACTTTTGTTTTTCCAGACCTTGTGAGCTGGCTCAGGACACACAGGATAATTTGGACCCCAACTCCCACACACTTTGAAACACCAAGTTTTGGTCAGATCCTTACAGAGACATTGCCCAGTGAACGATGTACTTGGAGAGGTGGAGTTCATGGTAGCCAACAGCAAAACACCTGCCAACTTCTGCGGGACCCCCCCTACGCAGTCTCTTTGGGCATGTTAGTTTAGAGGAGACAAAGCCCCCATCAGACATTCCCTACAAGAAGCTCGCACGCTCATGCTAAAGCCCCGAGGTGAGCAAGGCCCGAGCACAGGGCCTGTGACAACCAAAGCAGCTCACCCTGGGTACTGCCTGCTGTGGCACTGCTGCCACAGCTGCCTCCCGAACTGTTGCTGCTGCTGCAAGCGGTGGCCTGTGAGGCTGGAAACTTAATCTTGTAACAGGAGCTCAGGGCTCGCACGAGCTACTGAGACTTACTTTTAGTTATCCAGAGTCACTCAGTGAAGAAATGCCACCCATGCAGGTCTCGGTTCAGAGCACGAACTGCTCTGCAGTCCAGAGGCAGCTGCCTGCAGCCTCCCACCCATGAAGCCAGCCCCCCCCGCGCCAAACCCAGCCCCCCCATCCCTCTGCCCAGTCCCATACTCAAGGAAGGCAGCTCCAACCAGTGCAGCTGCAAGTATGGCTGTCCCTCGCCAGCCCTGTGCTTACCACACAAAACCCAGGCTCAGGGCAATCCTTCCCCTCCATGCACATGGCAACCTTCACACGCCAGCCTTGAAAAATCCACCAGCCCATGACCCAGTCCTAAAACCAGTTACCCCCAATTCCTGATTTACTTTGTTTTCTGCCCACGCCATTGGGTAACCTGACTGACCACCTTTCCTGGAAGCATGAGGCTCCTCCGCAGCCACATGCCCCACTTCCACAAGAGATGGGGCAAAGGTGCTTGAAAATCCCCGGTGCCACTTCTGCATGGATGGCCTGCTCCCTGCCAGCAGGCCCCGCACCAGCTCCTGCTCTGGGGACATGATGGTCCCCTCCGGCCTGCCCTCCTGCAGTCACCCTGGCCGGGGCTACGTTCTCACCCCCATTCTCCCACTAGCAGCCTCCTCCCAGGCTGCTCCTGCCGCCTGAAAGCTATGCCCGGGCCCCCTCCTTCCCGCCTGACAGCCACGGAGAAGGTGGATTCACACAAGAGGAGGAGCCAGGGGAGAAGATCTCATCTCATCATCCTCTCTGGCCGCAGCATTTTGTTCCCTCTTCCCTCTCGGGCAGGTAGGTAGCAGCCTGGCTCCAGCCCTGCGGCCTCCCCCGTCTTCCTCCTCCTTAGTCCGGGGTGATCCGTGTCAGCCCGAAAGTCGCTCAGCAAAGCCCACTTTGATCTCCGGCCTCCTGGTTCCCTGCACTGAACGTCAGCACCGACTGTGCCCAGAAGGAAAACAAAAAGCAGACTCCCCTTTCCCACAATCTTTGCACGGCGTCAAACTGGGGCAGGTGGGGCATCAGGGGGATGAGGGGAATGGAGGTTTTAGGGGCGCCTGACAAACTCCACACAGGTAACCAGTCTGTTCACTCCGACACGTTGTGGCCCCCCCAGCAAATGGAGCCACACAGGGAGAGACAAAATCCAGCCCCCCTCGACACCCTTTTGGGTTGCAAGTCTAGAAATAGCCCCACTCTTTCCAGCTGGGGCCCACAATCTCTTTCAGATGTTGCTCACTTTGAAGCCATGGCTTTTCCCATCTGAATTCCCTCAACCTTCTACATTAAATACATCACTGTTTTTAAAACAGGGTTCATTTCTGGCACTGGTGGAAACTGGATCTGAAAACTGTGTGAATGACCAAAAAGGGGGCACTGGCGCTGAGAGCATCCCCCACGGGAGGAGGGACGCCTGAAGCAGGCAGACATCGCACTGGAGCACTTCCTCGGCTGGCTGGTGTACAAGTCTGGGACAAAGGGACAACCCAGCACAGGGACCGGCTTCGGTGTGGCATCAGGCACCACCATGCATGCGCAGGGGAGAGACCACCCTTCACTGAATGGATCTCAGGAGAAACTTAGCAGGCGTTTTTAAAGGGGTCAATCGGATGCGTGCTGCCAATAAACAGTATTTTAAAAAAAAAGAAAGCGGCAGAGTTATTTATAGCCCAGAATTTCTCAGTCCGCTGCAGAAGCGCAGCCCAGCAGACCGCATTGTTGGAAGATGGGGAACACACACACCACGGCAGCCTTTATGGCCGGTGTCGGCGCTGACAACTTCAGACCCGCGGGCGGCTCTGCGGCTGGCGGCCGCGCCGGCAGCTCCCTCCCGCAAGACACCGGTCTCCATTTACAGACGAGGCGGCGGCTGCCCCGTAACACAGGTGTCACTGACGGCAGAGGAACCCCACAGACAACCCGGCGAACGGAGCGGCCCAGCCCTCCCCGCGGCCGCACGCCACCCTCCACCCCCGACCGGGGGAGGAGACGGGGCGCCGCGCGCACGGCCACGGGCACCGCATTCCGCGGGCGGCCCCGGGCGAGGCGAGGCTCCGCCGGCCGCTCCCGGCCCGCCCCGACGCCCCGTTACCTGCAGCTCCCGCTGTCATGCTGCACCGGCCGTCCCCGTCCCCCGCCGCCGCCGCGGGCCCCCCCCGGGCGCAGCCCATCTGCCGCGCGCCCGGCCCGGCCCGTCCCCCCCGCGCCGCCGCCGCCGCGCGCCAATCGCCGGGCGCGCCGCCGGGACGCGCCGCCGCGCCCCGGCCCGTGTCGTCACTCCGCCGCCCGCCGCGCCCATTGGCTGCGCCCGCCCGGCTGCGGCGGCCCCCTCGGAGCGCGGGGCGGGCGGCTGGGGGCGAATCTTGTGTTTTAAGGCAGCTGCGTGGGGAGATCGCGGCGCGGGGGGGTCCCCGCCCGCCCCTCCTCGGGTCCCCCTCCGAAAGGTGTCCCGAAAGGCATCATAACGCTCCGTGGGCCTCGTCTGCAGGGAATAGGAAATGCACCGTGAAATTCGGGCTTCCTCCCTCAAATGACGTTTGCCGTGTGACAGCTTTTCCTGACAGCATCCAAGGGTGGGAGAAACCCACCAGGCGCAAGGCTTGAGCAACCCGCTCCGGCCACTCCTGCGACAAAGAGGGCACTTCCCTGCAAAGATCCCCCAACGCACCAGAAGGAAAAATCCCCTTCTTCACAGGGTGTTTTCCCCTTCTCCTTCTTTCATTTAGAATTACGCTCCCCCAGGCAGAGCATGGTCCTCGCAGTTCAGCTCCTCCGTGAAAGGTCTGGAAAACAAACAGACCCTGTTTTGCTAAGGATGACTTCACATTTACAATATTTCCAGAAAAAAAAGAAAAATCCACAGATGAACATGACCGATTTTAGGCTATCTCCAACAGAGCCCCCGGGGCCGCAGGCATGGCAGCAGTGCCATGGGACCAGCCTTGCCCCAAGCTCGCCCCTCGCCTGGGCTGTGCAAGGCATGACGACTGCCTTCTGGTGGCTGCCATTGCCAGAGGTAAGGCAGGTGACATGTATTACCCCAGGGGAGGTAACAAACCCTCCCAGCCCCACCACACAGTATGTGACCACGAGTGGTCACACTGTCGCCTCGCAGCTCGTTCAAAGGACAGGTTCTCCATAAGCAAAAGCACAGAGTCACCCGGTCAACCCTGATGTGACAAGCAGCCCCTACTGAATCACTGTGTCCCTTCCTGCTGTACACTGAGGTCTCACCAAGGTTCTCTTCCCCATTATGAGTCAAATCTATCACTTAGCCGGCTGGCTCTGCAGTGGTCACAGTCAAGCCGTGGAGCAAGCTATCAGTGCCGTTGCCATCCCTGCAGAGAAATACCCCTGTGTACAGATGACTCTCGGGCTCCTCTAAGTTCAGCAGCGAGGGACAGCAAGGCCACTGTCCCTCAACAGTGGAAGAAGAGTCGCCTTCCACTTTTTGCTGCAAGTAGCATCCGCTCCAGTGACGGCACAGTGTGCATCCAGGGGGGCTGGGGACGAGCGGATGGGGTAAGCCCTGCAGAGGACACACTCTCCCTTGTGGAGCTAAGACAGGATAGCGCCTGCAGAGCCATCTGGCTAAGTGATAGATTTGACTCATACCAGGGAAGAAAACCTTGGTAAGACCTCAGCATACAGAGGGCTTAGGCTTTGGCCCAGCTTTTCCCCCTTAAAAGTCTGTGCAGAGATTTAGGGGAATGTCCTCCAACTGCAGTGAGGAAGGGAACGCAGCTGAAAAAGCTGTCATGGGTCCCTGTGCCTCACCTAGCCCTCCGGAGCTGATGGGCCATGCCCTGGTAAACCACACTGGCTGCGGCAAACTGCTGTTTAAAAACGGCCCACAGAGCTGGAAAGGACTGAGCAGGTGGTGGACAAGTGGTACCCAGCCACCTCCACAGCAAAAATTATTCCAGATTGCTTCGGATACAGAAAGGGAGGTTATTTACCACAGGCAGCAAGGCGCATGTCCTGCTCACAGGCTTCCAAAGGAGGAAAAAGCTGCAGCCAGAGCACAAAGTCAGGCAATTACAGATGTCAAGATTTAATCACTTTCATTCATTTTAAAAAGTAACTAAAACATAGTTTTAACATAAACTATTAGCAAAACTATTCTTATAAGCACTATAAGAAAACTGCAGGCCCCCTGAGACACCAAGCCCAGTGCCTTGGCTTCTGTCTGATTTTGCTGAAAGCTGGGCGGGAGCAGATGAAGGAAGAGTTTCAGCTTCCTTTCTCCTGTGAAAGAACAGAAACTTGACTCCGTGACTGTACGCAGTGAAAAAGCAAGATCAGATCCCTTACTCTCAGCCTGGTCCAAAGTTACGACTCTCTTGGGAGCCGAGAAAACCTTGCAAATGTTGATTGTGCACAGTGTTTTTCCTGAAAATCACAGAGGATTTTTAAAAGCCTGTGCCTTTGGGGTTGGCCTTTCGAGACCACAAAGCCCTCAAACCTGTCCTATTTTGGCCTTCCTGGGTTTTCCAGCTATCTTTAAGCTGCTGGATGGAAGCCGACTGTCCCATGCCCGATAGGAAGCAGATGCCCCATGCCTGTCCCATGCCTTCCCAGGAAAGCAGACAAAGAGAGGAAGCAAAGGCAAAAGCCAGAAAGGGGAAATTGCCCAAACCACAGAGCTTTCTTGCCCCTCACCCCAGCTGTACATGAGGCTGACCCCGCCGGAGCTGGAGGGCTCCTCCGCACACTGTGAGCAGCCAGGTGTGCTGACAACGGGCACATTGCTCCCGGCACACTGCTGGGAGAGGGAAAAAGCCGAGTGGCTGCACGGCCAGGGCACCCACACAGCCCCCAGGTGCGGGGCTCGGCAGTGCAAGCTGGACTCGCTCCGCGGGTCCGACACCTGGGACGGGCTGGGCTGGGCCAGACCTGCAGAGTCTCGCTGAGCCTGATCCCGGCCAGACGTGGACAGAGTGCCAGCTCTGTCCCCACAGGGCACGGGAACGCAGGCCAGTCCCTGCTAGAAGTCAATCCTGTGTGACTGTCACATGGGTGTCAAAGCTAGCTGGAAACACTTTGAGGTCTGGCCTCTGGACCCACAGGACCTGCCTAAGCCCTGTTTTTTCAGGAGCCAGCTAGGTCTCTAAGAAAGGGTCTCATCCTGCAAAAGTAACCTCGGAAGCTGCCCTAACTTGAGCCCCATTGCCCAATGCTTTAGGAGCCTGAGAAGGAGCAGGAGGGACCTGGCTGGACCAGGTCCACCGCCAGCCCCAACAGCTCCTTTCTCCTGTGCTAAAAAGGTAGAACTGGCTGTATCAGGACCATCGTGCTGGGGTGTCTCTGTGCCGGGCTGTGCACAAGCTCCCCAGCCCCTCTGTGGGGCAAGTAATCCCCCCAACCAAGAGTGGCCCAGGGACAACTCCTCCCTAAAGATGCAGCCCCATAGAAACACAGGGCCAGATAGCCAGTGCAGCAAAGCAAGAGAAATAAATACTACCTCTGAGCAACAAATAGCCTTCTGGTAGCCTTTGCTCCTCCGAAAGATGTCTGAGGACTTCAGAAGCCAGAAGCCATGTAAGCTCACCTTTAAGATCTAATCAGACAGACCCTCCCAAACTGATTGCAGTGCTGCAAGCTCTGCAGACACTGCCTGAAACTACCAGCACCCTTCCCTGTGTAAGAGAGGTGTGCAAGGCTAAACATCTCGGTAAAAGAGACCAAGCACCAGCATTTTCAGAACCCAAATGTACACTTAGCTAGGATGGCCAGAAGTTAAAAAAAAGAAGTCTTTCTTGGGCAAAAAGAGAAATCCCTCCAAAGAGCTGCCTGATCCTGCTTTCATGGGGAAGGAGGAGGGCAGGAATTCAGGAAGGCTCCACAGCCACACACCTGCAGGACACCTTGGCCAGTGCTATGTAGGATGTAACCTTAATGGGGTATGCGGTTCCAGGGAAGCCTCAGGCACACCCCAGTGAAGGCACAAGGCCACTGAACAAACCCCTCTCTGCTTCAGCAGGGCAGGAAGGTGGACACATTCTCCATCCATGACAGAGCTGGTTCTGCTGCGTTTATCACACCTTGCTGGCAGACATGACACAATGTGACAATTCGGACTGACTGGCAGGGTTTCATGAGTTGGGGGGTGGGGGTGGTAAGGATCCCATTAATCTCCCATGCTTAGTGGTAGCTGCCAGAGAGCTTGTCCTGCAGATAAAATTAACTCTGACAACTAACTCCCATCCCCATTAACAAAACCCCAATAAGCATCAACCTATTCTGGCTCCTAACAGCTCTGTGTATTACACTACCCTGCAGCTTTCTGCCCGTGCCACATCCCCCACTCCCGACCAAGGCTGCATTACGTGGGGGGCTGGGGGGGCTCCTCCGCCAGCCCTGCTGAGCCCAGGCAGCTCCGGAGCCCTTTGAAGCGGTATCACAGCAGGGCTGCCTTAGCTGCACCGGGGGGGCTGCTGCAGGGAGCAGCAGGGGGAAAGGGACACGGAGGGACGCTGAAAGCTAACAATTAAAATTTGGGGCCTGCTCAGCCCATGATGTCATGGTTTGCCAGCGCCCCGCCGATTGGCTGCGGGTGAGCATCTGCTGGGAGCTGGGGCTGGTTATTTGCCTGAGGTTCAGACCTTTCCCAGCGGCTCTGAATCAGGCTGGTTGTCGTGACAACCTGGATAGTGGCAGCTCCTGATAACCACGTAATGAGGTTGTCACAAAAAGGAGCCCCTCCATCAGAGAGGTTTAGGGATCATTAATGTTTCCGAGGGAGCGTGAGCGCAGAAGAGGTAAGGGGACCATCTGGCGATGGCGGAGCATGTCAACAGCCTCCCTTGGAAGGGAGCTTCGTTAGACAGGAACCACCTACCGACACGTAGCGATGGGAACCAGGCAGGCTGCCTGCCAGCAGTGAGGGGGTCACAACTGCTCAGCTGTGGGATCTGGGATCTGCCGAGATCCAGGCAAAGGCAGAGCAAGGAGGACACACGAACACTGCTTGGGAACGACTCGAGTCCCTGAGCGGTGAAGGTGCCCAGGGCTCACTCGGGCACAGGGCAATAACACAGCCAGGGATGAGTGACAGGGTGAGGCTGGCACCCAGAGGCCTTCCCACCGTGCCACTGGCCTCACATGCTGCCTCTTAGAGGGTAAGTCATTGAACCGCTCTGTGTCTCAGTTTACCCCATTTGCAGAAAACTTCTACAAACGTTTAGAACATGTTCCCACCACCATGCCATGGGGCACTGGGAAGTACGTGTACTGCAGACCCTGCACAGGGCAGTGCAGGCACTGGCAGCAAATGCAGATCATTGGAAGAGAATTCATGCATGACTGCGCTGTCCCGAGGATCCTCTCAGCTCAGGTGCAAGAACGACAAGGCAGGACAGAGATGTCCCCTTGTCATTACTGCAGACTGAGCCTGGGGGATCATGCGAGGCACCAAACACAGCGTCTTCTCCCAGGATCAACACACACACTGTCTTCTCGCCCCAGGAAACTTTTTGTCTTTCATCCTGTCCTTGTGAAACACGGGTTTCACCCTGTTTGCAGCAAACCCACAAGATATCTGCCACTGGCTGCAATAATAGTGGATTGGGGTGCTGCAGTCTGAAACTTTCATGGATAGTGAAGCTTGGAGAAGCTCGGTTGCCAAACTACTGATGCCTGAAACCAGGTCCCTGGAGAAAAATGCCCACAGTCACGTTAAGGAACACACTTTAGAAAAAAAACTTTCCGCAAAATGAAGTCTGAATCTTTCCTAAGAGGAGATAGAAATTACCTCCATAGATAACTCCTTATGAATCTTACAGCAATAATTGACAGAATGTTTCTTTTATGTCATCTTCATCTGTTTTAAAAATACCTACTGTGAACACTTGCTTAAGTCAGTATAAGACTTTATTAACAAAGTCTTCATATTAAAAGCAGCTGCACTTTTATTTTAGTTCATATTTATACCTCAATTCGCAATTTTCCTACTCAAAATTAATGCTTCAACTGTGGATTTAACTGAGATGTAATAAGAATATTAACACATGCCAATTAAATACCAATCAACTACTAAAGACTGCATTTAATAGATATATTTCTTAATATACCACTGCTACACCTCATTAAAATGTTGTTGAATCTTCACAATTGTTGTAAACGATCAAGTGGGATATAATCCACCTCCAGGAACTGATAAAACTGAATGTAGTGCTCTCCTACTGTGGGGACGTGTGTAATATAAAATTCAAAGCTAAGACAGAGATATAGTTCATTACCTATAACAGAAATACTCTCAGACTAGTATTAGGCACCGGGTTGACAAATCCTGCCTCTCAGAAAGGAAACACGGGACAGGAATGTCTGCAAAGAGATCCCCATCCTGGAACAGGGTTTTGCAAGAGGGAAACAATATGAGCCGATATTGCATAAACCTGTGCTCTGAAACACTGCCCGAGCTGTAATTAGTGATTCTTCCCCAGGAGAGGCTGTACAGTCCAGCAGCATTGCTCCTCCGGTTTTGGGAAAAATGAGGCAAAGAGCTGCTGCAGTGGCTCAGGGCTGGGCAGCAGCTCAGTGGCAGCTGTGCTCTAACCTCCCAGCAAGACTGCCTCCCACAGATCCCCAGTGTCACTCCCAGGCCCTTTTTTTGTTGTAAACTGCAATTTAAATCACCTTCCAACAGGAGCAGCAGGACTAACAGCTTAAATGTATCAAGCCCCACCTTAACACAGCTTGTAAACAGAACACACCACAGCTTCCTGCAGAAACATCAACAGGATTCAGAATTTTTCAGGAGACCCCCTATAAAGTCCAATCCTGTCTGGTTTGCACTTAATGTCTCCCATCCTTCTTCATGGGGAACATCACATTCAGCTGAACACAAGCAAAGATGACCCACCTGCCTGCTGGATTTTATCGGCTAAAGATGTTGAATTCAATCTGCTCTCACGACTGAGAAAACCAAGATTCACCCTCCCTATCTAAACAGCACAGAATGGTTTCTAGTCCTTCCTGGTGTCAGAGAACAAGACTCAGACGCAGTGTGTCACCCCAGACCCAGGGGAGTGTGGCCAAGCTACCACAGCCCACCATGAACACCAGATTTACTGATACACGACCATGCACAACCCCTTGCACTACAGTGTTGCAGCAGAGGTGAGGTGATTACTTCTCACGTAGGAACAGATATGCGTAACTATGTTGCTGTATGCTTTAAGGGCAAAATCTGTCAGTAAAACCACCACAGTGAGATTAGCAAATGCAGCAAATTTATCTTCTCCTCAAAAAATAGTCGTCATTCAACACTGATTCTTCACTGGAACAGCCACACATCACTGTGCCTCAGTTTTCAACCTGTAAAATGCCTAGAGCTGGGCAAGACATCTGGAGAAGAGATGAAAACTCTTCTCCAAGCTGTTTATGGTTGTTTTGATCTGAAAAGCATTTGCCAACATACTAGATTTTTACACAAGTCATTCTCCATTTTTCTTCCTTAAGTCCTTATGAGCAGGAACGATACCAATTCTTGTGCCTGCTGGGAGACATCAAGACAGAAAGGCTCAAGAGGCGAAATGTCACCATTACACAGGCTATGTTCGGGGCTAGCCACACTTTGGCAGTGTCTGGATCTGGGGTTTTAATTTACACTCACCTCAAAGTAATCATTAAGACTAATTAGTGCAGCACTGAGGCAGAGTAAGCGTGAAGCAGCCCTGGCTGCACAGCCCTCCGCTTTTGACACCTGAGCCCAGCCCTGTGCTGAGAACACAGGTGCCAGTGGGGCGACCTGCCTCGATGTACATATTTGAACGGGGTAAACCATCAGTGGTACCTGGCATTTTGGGGGTTTAGAGATGCTGTATATGGAGGCCAACATATAATCTGTGACTGTCCAGAGCATCTCAGCATCCCAGACCAAACCACATTAACGTAGTATCAAAAGGGAAGGTACATAGGTGGTCTGATTTATGAAAATGAACTGAATAAAGCCAACAAGGCTGTTAGAAAATGAAATGGCATTAACAGCTTTTACAGTGAAGCCACTATTGAATTTTTTTTAATGCCTGTTTCCTGGTCAGACATGTTTGCAATAAAAAAAATCTTCCTCTCTGTCTCCTTCCCACTCAACGCGGTTGTGCTTCAGGAACAGAAAAGGCTTAGGTAGGGATTCAGACCTCTTTTTTGCACTCCATCACCAGAAGATTTCACATGAGGGATGATTCTGGACTGAAGAAACAGGAGGCTGGAGTGCTGTTTGCTGTGGAAGAGAAGCAGTGTCGAGAAGCTGCCAGGAAAACTTTGCCATCCATAATCTCCTGCTGTCTTCAGAGTATTCTGGGGAGAGCTGGGAAGCCTGATGCCACTGAAGTCCAGGGTTTCCCTATTACCCTGAGACAGGCTCCATGGCAGAGGGGAGGGAGCCAACCTGTAAGGGGGGCAGCAATGCCCTACAAAATAGTCTGGCAATACAGACTCACATCCAGAAACAGGCAACCTGAGGAGGAAATACTATCTTGTTTTTAAAGCCTCGAACTATCACCCTTCTTTTAGCATTCCAGCTGCTAGGAGCATATGATGAAGGCATCACCCAAGGGTGTGAGAACAGCAAAGCTAGCAGGGACTTTGCAAGTTTGTATCCATGCAAAGAATTCTTGTAGCTTGGACACCCTCCCACGGTAACCCAGTCACACAGCCTCCAACCCTGGGCTGACTTACCTCTGGCTGGCCTACAGCACAGAAAAACTCGTAATGGTTTGCACCCCTTAGAGACGCTAGGCCCTCAGCTACGGTATCACGGCGGGGGGGTGGGGGTGTGTATCTGAATTATTCCTTCAAAGCAGATGGGACGGCTAAGGCTGCTTTCATTTTTGCTGGTTCCTTCCCATCCTCGTAAATGAAAGCAGATCCTTATTTCCATGTGGCCTCTCCTACTCATTCAACACTCTCTTCAAGATTCACTTTTCCCACAACAAATGTTGTGAATCTGAGAACTAAGCTCATACTAGGTCAGTAGGAACTTTGATTTCACAGCTATGGCAACTCCACTGATGTCACGAGTGAATATGAACAAAGGTGCTATGGATGGCAAATACACGGCACTGCGTGATGGCATGTGGGTACTGAAGAATGCCGGGATACCAATATGTTGCAATGCAAAGGTACTATAGGCATCGGGATAACATCAGCCCAGAGGGCCTGGAGAAGAAAAAGGTCTTTATGTGGTTCTCATTCCACGAATGAAGACTTCATTGCCTGGAGAATACCCCACGACAGTTAGATTTTACTACCATGCTGGCTCAGGGCAGTGTCCTCCCAGCAGCTGGAAGAGTGGAGACAAGGGTTGCTAGCCTGTTAGACTGAAGCAATCAGAAGAAGCATGAAAGAGAACGTGTGCCTTAGAGAATACCCTTCCCAAGCTTACCGGGATTGTCACCTGGAAAGTTAAAATGCAAGAAACTCTCTGGCTGCTGACCGGCAAAGTATTTGATATTGGGCTAAAGAATCAATGGCTCTCAGCTATAGCAGAGGCATCAACTGCACTAGCTGAAGTGCCCCTCTCTTCTTCAGCGTGCCTAACACCAGCTAGAGCAACAGGACTGAGACTGCCTTTGTGATATAAGCCATTTGCAACAGCTGAAGAAAAAGATTCCTCTGAAACCCGATTTAGTGAGACACCTCAAACAAGATTTCAGGAACTAGTTCCAGAGGAACGACTTTTACCTTTATGAGACTGACCACATCACAATAGTACATGGAGAATGTGCCATGGAGAACTTATATGTACCAAAAGGAGCTACTAGACCCTAAAACACAACCTTACCTCCAACACATCCTCAGTGCAGTTACTTCTTTAGAGGAGGATACCCACTTCTTCTCATCGCTGGCTGTGAACCCTTCCAGCACCCTCCTTCCCTTTCTCCCCTGTATCTCTGCACACACTTGAAGCTCACTATACATCAGGACACAGCCAGTAAAATGTGAGAGCTTATAGATTTGATCGTGCCAAACAGTATTTCACTTCTACTTGTCCACAAACTCTTGGTTTTGTTTGGCCACAGAGAGAACTCCACAAGAAATAGTGAAGGCTGGTTGCCCAGCTAAGCATGTGTGCAGGTACAAACACCAAGGAGAAGTTTGTTCCACAGATTTATCTTTCATGTCACAGAGAAACTTAAGGTCTGTTTTGACATAGCATAGACAGGACCAAACATTGGGTTGAAAACAGAAGGCCACAATCCCAGAAAAAATCTCCAGAATTAAGAGCAGTTCCAGAAGGCAGTGGAGCATGAGTTTTCTGGCAAAATAGGGATTTTTTCTTCTAAAAATTATGCTTTTCAGAGTACAAAACAACCCAGGTTTAACAAGTCATATCTGAGCAGTAGAAGATTTTTGGACCCCAAGATTAAGGAAAGATATGTTCATGAGACTCTGAACCCAAGACAGTCCGTAGAGAGAGGGTGAGACCTGTCTTAGATGTGGAGACCTTTTCATACCACCTTCAGTGACCAGCTTTTTTAAAAAACTCAAGAAAGCATCAATTTTAGTGTGCACCCACAGGATGGGAGAACACTTAATTCATGGCAAATTTGGGAAAGTTTTGTTCTCCATCCAGTTCAGATGAAAACCAAGTGTAAAAAGAAAAAAATATTTCAAGAATCGTGAGCATGACCTTTGACCAGTTTCAGTGAAGTATATAAAGCACGAGAGTGCAGAAAGCACTCCATTTCAGCCCTCTTCTCTGGCTGTGAATGTTGAGTGTTCAGAGAATACAGTCAGGCTTATTAATCTGGTGTTTAAAGATGTCACCTAATCAAGAGCTGGGATCAGGAAGAAATCCCCAGCTGACATTAAAATGTTAAATGCAATGGACTGAATCCAATTATTATTTTTATTGGAATTGCTAATTTATGGGATTGGGCTGGAGAGTCTGATTTCCAAGATAAACACATGACATCAATGCCACTGGAGACAGGGACTGACTGAAGCTCTCAACCTGTTCTGCACTGCTGCTGTGCCACGTCAGACTCCCCTTCCACCCCAGGCCCGCTGATACCTGGGCAGACAAGAAGCTCCTACGGGGTCAGGGAATCCCTGTCACAGCAACAGTGTGCTCTCACGCATCACAAAAGCTACAAACCTGCATGGTTGCCTAACTGTTCTACTAACCCCCGTCTTCCATGAGATATTTCTTTCCTTTGGTACCCATGAAATCCAAAGCTCAGCGGTTCCTGGTAAATCTACCATAAAAACAGAGAAACAGTCTCCTTCCATGAACAAATTAATTTCTCTCTATGAAGAGATCTCACAGCAGGCTTTCATCTCTTCAACCTGTAGCCAGAGTACCAAGATAGCCTTCCTTGTCATTGAAGTGCCTTTGCAGTTAGCTGATAAGTTCTCCTGCCAGTCTGAGCTCCTTCAGTGCAAGGATATGTCATCAACCTTCCTCCCGAAAAATCCTCCACTGCATGAGAGGATGTGTCACTGCACTGGGGTGTGTTGACAGCCTTCAACTGTCTCAAGTCACTTTGTGAAGTGTTACAGGGACCCAACCCAGCCAAGAACAATCACCCTTAAAATAGAAATTGAAATTAAATACCTTTACTTTATTTTTTGATGAAAGAAAAAGCAACATGTTTCATTGGAACACCCACTCCACCTGTGTCACTCGACACCTTCTCTGAGAATCATGCTTAGCTTCTGCCAATGCCCCACGGAGCCCACCAGGATGGGGTCACCACACTCAATAGCCTCCCCCTGCTCCTGGTATCTGGTAAGCCGATAATGGTCCCGTAGGAACAATCTTTACAGCGAAAGGTACCATCCTGTATTGAGGCCACTGGCAGAGAGGAACAGAGGCAAAGGCCAGCACTGGGTTCAGTGGCATCCTGCCTGCTCTCCTGGTGCCACGTAGCCAGACTGGACTCCAGCCAACAGGATGCAGCCAAATGTAATAGGTTAGTCCAGTCCAGTCTAGTCCAGTCCAGTCCAGTTAGTCCAGTCCAACATTAGTCCAGTTTACACCAGTGTAAATAAGACTGGGCTCCTGCCCTCACTTTTCCCATGCTACCAGCGTTGCTTTACTGTGCGACTGCCAGTCTGAATGCCAATCCAGTCTGCCTCTGGCTTACTGCGGGACCCAGACTCTTCTGCTTCAGTGCATCCTTGCAGTCAAAACAAGATGTTTGTTCACACATTTTTATTCTCGTTGCTACCCTCACTTCTTCTTGTTAGCCATCTTGCACAGCCGTTGGTTCCACACCAGGGAAACAGGCCAGTTATCTTGCACAGCCCAAGGGAGAGCAATGGGTGCTTGCCCCAGCAGGAATAACTGCTGTCCCATGGTGAGGGGAGGAAATCCCAGAAGTTCAGAAAGTCTCAGCAAAGCAGGGGAGGAAATGCCAGACAAATTCCTCATCATCAGAAGAAGAGAAGCACCATCCTTCTGGCACACGTGCTCTTTGTTGCATCTCAGAGGGCTGCACACAGCAGGTAAGGAGCCATTTCTGGAGACAGCAGCTCCTTGGGGCAGAGCTCGAGGACTGATGTGGGGCAGGGCAGCTCCAGGGCACAGTCACTCTTTATAGGACAGTGTGACACATGGCCACAGACTCAAAGCTAGTGAATAGAGACCTATGTTTCCAAGCAGGATGGGCTCACCCATCACCAACATTTCAGCTCCCATTAACTTGGACAGAAGGTTGCAAGGGACCACCTTAGCCAAGCCCAGTCACACTAACCACACTGCCTCCTTGAGCTGACACCTGCAGGTCAAGCTACAGTCGAGACCATCAGCAGACAGCCTCATCCCATTCTCCCTATGCACAGGGCAGACAAATCAAGCCTGGGCTGCAGTATGCAACACAAAAGAAGGTAAGTAAGACACAGGCAGTATGGCTTTCAACTAAGCCAAAAGCTCTCTGTTCATTTTTCCACACAGACATCAGAGAGACCCGGTCCCCACTCCTTCAAGCTTGTCATCACACAAGACATGGCCTGTACCTCCCATAAGAGATCTGATCTGTCAGTTCAGGCTGAGGCATGTAGGACCCAGCTCCTCCACCTCACAAGGAGTTAAGCGATTGTACAATCTTAGCTACGCTCACCAGTGTCTGCAGTGAGGGAAGAGAGAGAGGGAAGGAGGATGACTTGCCCTTTGGAGGTCCAGTCCCTTCATCACCTGCCTCCCCCAGGCCCTGTACCAGCAAAATGGATTTTCACACTTAATCCTGCACACAGCCTTTGTGCCATCCCACTTGATTTTACGTGTCAGCCACGCTCCTTTCGAAATGGTTCATGGTCCAGAACAGATTGACTGTGCAGTAAAGTGAACTACAGCTGTGAACAAAATGTCTGGACAATTGCTACGGCAAAAAAGACTGGCATTGATTCATGCTATTGCTGCCAATATCTCCTGGTTGCACAATGAATCCCTTGTCACCTTCTTTCACCAGAGCTGGGCAGGAGGAGCTTTGCAGCCTTTGCTTTTACCTTACTAATCATTGCTGGTCTGACAAGTCCCATGGACCAGGAACAGACTGCTCTTCTGGCTCAAAAATAGAGCCCATACCTTGCCTTCACTCTGACTGCTGAAAATGTGCCCTCAGACGGCCTGTGATGCCATTTTTGTCTTCTAATGGAAGCTGAATGACACTGCTTTCCCCATCAGGGATGAATGCTGGCAGACTAAAGCCCCAGTTCTGGCCACTTGTTGCACCCGCGAGCAGCTGAACTGGCCTGTCCAAGGAGAGGGGCACTGGGCAGGCATGACTGGAAGCCCAACTGCTCTCAGTCGCAGGGCGGGCAGTGCCAGTGCCTGCCAGAGCCCACTGAGCTAGAGCTGGCACAGACAGGCAGCCTTGCACACCCCAGCTTGTGTCTCCTGTCACTGCCACCCTCGGCACTCCCTGGGGAGGTGGAAAATCACAATGCCAACACCAGTTCCCTTGGAAGGGGACTACGAAACTGTGTTTCATTGGCACCCAAGTGATCTGCTCAGGGTCAGCTGGATGGTTTCAGGAGACAGGAGGAGAAAAGTGTTATCTGTTTGCTGTTTAGTGGTTTAATGTCAGAAAGCATTGGGACTGAAAGCATCTCAAGCTTCACAGCCCTTGAGCTCTTTTGGTTATGCTTCAAAAAGGCAAACCACAAACCAAAAGGGCTCACATGTAACATAGGTATTTTCCTCCCTCTATTGTCTCAAAAAATATGAAACTGAATTCTACCTCAGGTGGGCTGCAGCCCCAGAGGGGGCACAATGGAGGGTGACATCTGCATCTGCCCTGTCCCCTGCTGTACCTCCTTTACGGGTGCTGGCCCACAGGCAGTGGCTGATCTGTTATAACTCTGCTCCAAGAGCTACCCAAACCTCATGCAAACAAGACAAAGAGAAAGAGAAACAGATCAACCTTACCCTACATAAGAGAAATGGAGAGGCACAGCCAGTCCCGTATACATGTTAGCATTGCAGAATGACCCACTGTATTTTGGATTCTACTTCCTGTACTGCTTTACTTTGTAGTTTTCCAAGCAAAAATCATTTTGACCCTGCAGTAAATTACCTGTCCAGAATTGCCACCACCACACTGTCAGGCCCACGTCACTAACCTCCCTCCAGTGTCCTTGTACCAACAAGGCCTGAAAGGTGAGCTGCTCTGAATGGAAATGAGGTAGGGGGAGGTGGGGGATGAGGATGGCCATCAAATCCAGGGGCATCATCAGTTTTCTCTTTAACAGACAGCAATTGCTCCTCCCCACCTCCTGGGCTCACCAGCCCGAAGGCTATCTGCTTACTGCAGCACTGGCCACCTGCCTTGGAGCCGTGTCTGTGAATTCAGCATGTAAATGCTGCACTATTTTGCTCTTTTTGCTACACGTGCCCAAAAGAAGTGATTGTGGCTCTGCAAAACCCCGAGTCAATGTTATGTATTCGTGAGTGCCATCTACTGGCACCTTCTCCCCCAATAAACCTTTACAAAGCCACTTTGTGGGGTGTGCAGCTCTCCAGACCCAGAGCACACAGGTACCACTGGCTCCTGTCCTCTCCCTAGTAGAGGAAAACGTCTGTGCCTTCTCCAATATCCCATCCTTTCCGCTCTTGTCAGTTGCGGGAAATAAATCAGGATTCATTCTATAATCTCCTACAAGAATTGTTTAAGTAAAATGAACATGTTCTCCTGGTAGGGAAAGGAGAACAGTTAAGGAAACACTTGAGACCTCAAGAGATTCTTCATGATGCTTCTGCTAGCTGGATAAAACGACATCAATGCAAAAAAATATCCATCCAACCTATACATATACTGGCTTCTTCCTCAAATACTGTCTGCCCTCCAGAACCTCAGCTTCTAATGATTTCAGCTGCAAAGAAAACCTCAAGTCTCAGATGCCCACGTATCTTGCAGAGTGTGCTGAGAGCCAGAAAGAACAGCTCTACCATGAGTGATCTCATCCCTAATCACCACATTTGGAGTGATAACCATCACGGGACAAACATGGATAATTTATCCAGTTTTCCTGGCATAGAGAATCAAGGGGACCCAAACCTGCACACTTTGCACCAAGGAATATTTCATTAAAGAGGCCCAAGTCAAAAACATTTGCCAGATACTACTAGTTATTTTGCTCCCCCAAAATGTCAAAGAGACTTAGCAGAGCCCCTGTGCTAGATGAGCTCTGCCCACAGAAGGAAAGCCATGCAGCATCTATCCTCATCAGGGCAATAATTACACTCATGGGAGCATTATGAAAAAAGTCTGGCAAAATTAGAGAAGCTGGCAACAGTGGGAACATGCCAATCTAACTGTCAAGTAATACGAAGGCTGCTAAGAGATGAAGAGCAAAGAACTCAAGTACAGAGGATGAAATGCATCCAAAAGTGCAACACAATCACAGATGGATAAAGTCTCCTTGACACAAGCTCTGGGAAGAGTAGAGCCACTTCATCTCTGAGCCGCACAGGCTTAGAATTTGTGTTCTCCTTCCATGGCTGTCCTTGACATGGAGACAAACTCATCCTTTTATGCTTGCAATTAATGCCCCGTAGGGCAAGCTCCTCTTATTGCCTTGTACAGACATACACTGTAGCCTTCCCTGAGATCACAGCATCCAGTGTCCCTCTCCCTTCCTTTTCCGTCTGTCCTCTCCCTGATGGTCACCCTCTTCTGCTTACTTTTCACCTTCACCACACAGGAAACAATCTTATAATTGGATCCAGAAATAGATACTCATCCTACAAAGAGCCACCTCAAAGCAAGAGGCTTAGATCCTAAACTTTCCCAGGAAGGCATGTGAGTTATGCACAGTCTTGATGATAAGAGTGATTAACCATCATTATCAGGTTGCTGTAGTGTCAGTTCTGGTGCTCACTCTAAACAGAACAATGGCTGATGGCACATAGTTTAGCAAAAGAGAAAAAAACAAGAATTTAAAGTCCAGATAATCCATCTTGCAGAGTGCTGGAATGAGCTCAGTGCCTGTAATTTAGTAATGAGAAGGTTAAGATGCATCTCAATCACAGTCTGTATGTACCCGTGCAGTGAAAAAAACTGAGATTAGTGGGTGCCTGAGTCTTTTTTAAACAAAAGCATAATGAGAAGCACAACAAAGACTGGAGGCTGAAAATAAATAAGGAGAGCATTCTTAGACCAAAGCAATACACCACTGAAATAACATACTAAGCGAAGCAGTAGATTTTCTCTGATTTAGTTTCTGCATCCCCACTGGATGTCTGTCTAAATGACACGCTCTAACCGAAGCAGAAGTTATTGAGATAGAAGTAGAAATCTTTGGATAAAAGTTTGTGATCTGTTTTGCATGGGAGGTCAGACAAGCTGGTTAGAACTGAACCATCCTCTTGCAAACAGGGCCATGATGGGAGAGCTGGAGTACGAGAACTGGCAGCCAAAGAACAGCAGGACACAGTAGTAACAGTTTCCCATTACCTGGGATCACAGTGCCATTAAGTCAGTACTTTAGGAGGTAGAATATTAATGTTGCCTACCCAGGGTTTCTCCAGCAGTAATGAAAATTAAGGAAATGTTTAGTATGACTCATATAGACTGTATGCAGTAAACAAATAATAAAAATAAACCATTGCAATATGCAGTTTGGGAACTCCTGTGCCATATGTGTTATTATTTATTAATTGTATTCCCATAGCAATATACTTCTGCAGCACCCCGTAGCTTAAAGTCCCTTGCTTTCTAAGTGTTAATTAGGGATCACAATAAATGCTGAGAAAGGAAGGAAGCATGTTCATATCTCTCCTACGTTTGTAAAGCCCTACGTGCAAAACCCAAAGGGACTTGCACGAGGTCACAAGTGAATCAATAAAACTGCCAGAAACAGAGCTCAAAACTCCTGGCTTCTACATTCCTCCCACAGAGAGAGAAAGGTTGGTAACAAATCCCCAAAGAAGTGGGAATGAGCAAGAAAATCACAGTGTGCAGGCTGGCTGTGTTCACAGGTGAGTTAATTAGATTGTGGCCTAATTAAAATACAGCTTTTGCATCTTGCCTTTCTTTCTTGATGATGTGGACAACAGGTATAGGTTGCCCATAAGTTTAAACTGTAAGCTAGAAGACAGCTTCTAACCTTGGAGAGAGTGGAACAGCCCTGTGATGGGGTGAGAAACCCAGTGATTTCAATCCGGCACCTAGTACGCTCGTGGAAAGCATCAGTGGATATAATTGCCTGGAGCAGCAGAGGGAGAGAAATGAAGACACAAAAGGCTCCTCCCAGTGCTCCCTTCCCAGTAAGCCCAGTTTTAGAAGCACCAAACACTTGCTATTTCAAATGAAGTTCCCAGGTAAAACAGTGTTTGGCACCTCTAGAAAGCAGCTCCTGCACCATAGCAATTATAATGGACACACAAGTCCAATATGCTTTTAATGGCTGCAGTTAAAGACTACTTCTGACAAAAACTGCAAAAAACAAGTGTCAATCACATTCCTCTGTGTCACAGTGAAGCTGGGGAAGTGAGGGAATTACTTGTGTTATGATATCTCTCCTCCCTTTTTGCCAGCAACACGGTAGGAATGGAAGGAAAACAACTTACAACAGGCCACAAAAATGAAACATTAACCAAAGATTCGACCTCCACACACAAAACCTAACAACTGGGAAAACTCTGTTACAATAAAAGAGCTTTTTTGGATAAAGGTTGTTTTTAGAGGGCAACCCTCTGGTCGGAGAAAAAGCTGGGTTTAACTTGCTTAATCTTCAGTGAGTTTTAAGGGTCTGATCAGGAGCTCACAAGAAAAACCCCACTGTTGCCATCACTCACCTGTTCCGCACAGGCAGAGGTGCCATGAGCACAGGCCATCACCTCTGGGGAAAGGGGGTTTTCAGTTACCAAAGGAAAAGTGCAGCCAAGGTTCTTATTGAAAACTGCAGTTCACATGAGGATGAGTAGTTACAAAACGAAATACCAAAGTCTCCCACCACAGGATCAGTTCATGAGTGACTGGAGGTGAAATACTAAAAACGATACAATCTAGTGTGCGCAGAGGGACTGAGCCAGAGAGTTCAGGAGGTGCCCAAGGCAGCTTCACATAGGCTGCACGTCCAAGATAATTCCCCGCCATGACAGACACCCTCCGGACGCAGACAATGCTGAAAAGCCTAAGTGTTTGCTGATGAGAAGGGAAAAAAGTATCTGTAAACTCTGAAGGTAAAAGACATCACTTCCACCCTTAATAACTTGCAAGTGTATTTTTCCCCATCTCGTCTGCCAAACATTTCAAACCAGTGTTGCATTTCCTACTAAACCACGATGTCCACACAAGGAAAATCAAGTGAGCAGTGGCCCATGAGACGGTATAGTGCTTTGAAAATGAAGTTTACAAAAGCATTTGAGGTAATGTAAGAGAAATGGAGGGATCAGAAGCATCAATGAATGAACAGAGAGACAGGATTTCCCTGTACATCAGAGCTCTGAGCTTCAAAATCACGTGGAAATCCCAGCT
Organism: Larus michahellis; assembly: GCF_964199755.1. Lineage (NCBI taxonomy): Eukaryota > Metazoa > Chordata > Aves > Charadriiformes > Laridae > Larus > Larus michahellis. The sequence continues at coordinate 37,459,996 of NC_133904.1, forward strand.
TTCCTGGTTTTAACAGGAAATAGCCCAGGAGACAGACCGAAGGCTCTGAGGCAATTCATTTTCCAACATGACAATGCAGCTACAGCCAGAGCATCACACTGCAGTCATGCTGCCTGTTACTCAGTGTGAAAAAAGATCAAAGAGCAAGAGGGCAGAGATCCAGCGAGGCACACTGCGAATCTGCAGCTGCACTGTTCTCTCTTTCTCACAGCTCACCCAGCTGAAAGCAAGGAGTCTGTTCAAGCTGTGGCTGTCTGCACCTACACTGAGAAGAAACTGAATGCCAGATAGCCCCTTTCCCCTGCTTGCCAGACTGCAATACACGCACTTGCTTAGAGCCCCTCGCGCGTTCGGTGTGCAGGTAGCACTGCTGGTTTGCTCCAGCACAGGAGGGTCAAATGACCGTAACTCCAGAAAGGTCTGGTTGCAAACAAAAGCCAGGGAGCACACGTCTTTATGAACTTTTATCAGCTTCCAGTCCCTTTTATCTTCTGTTCGGCTGTCACCTAACGCTAAAATTAAATAACATTTGGTCTTGTCACTATGTTAACCAACAGACACTGCAGACTCAGAAAGTCAAACTCAGTCTGTCCTGCTGGATACCCGCTCCAGGCACACTTAACAGGAAAGCCCAACCTACGATGGAGAGAACAGGGGACTCATCCCTTGGAAATGTAAGTGCCCGATGCGTACCCTACTCTTATAAAAGAAACATTGCAAAGGGGTTAGACACAGAAGACTTATAATTGGGATGATCCTATACAGGCATATCAGCAACTGATGCCAAACAATGTAGAAATACCTGATTCACAGCCCCGCAAAGGATCTGGGATAGAGAACATAAGCAGCACAATGTAACGCCCAGCCTTCGTACACTGCCTTTACAAGAGGCAGTCAATATCCCTGCAAAGTTGCCTGCCTGTTTCATATCTGTATTATCTTCCATGCTCATTTTGGTCTTGATTTGAAAAAGGTGCTGTTCATCTCTTCTTCCCAAAAGTCACCTCCCCAGTTCTGCAAAGCCATGAGCTGCTCATATATTTCCATGCCTTGAGAAGTTAGGATAAGTACACTCCAAACCCCAAAGAAAAATAAAACAATGCTGGATGCCCACCAGGTCATCAAAATACAGGGTAGCACTGTAGCATGGACATAGCACTTTCTGCTACTGTGCCAGCATTTTAGGACTATTCCTGGTTTTCTTTTCTCTTCCTGATGATTCCTTACAAATCAGGCTCTCTCCCCGCCTGGTCCTCCTGTGATAAAAGTCTCGTTGCAGCTGCAGAGAAAGGCAAGCCATTTCGCTTGCATGGCTGCCTCTGCATTTCAAGCTTATTTGTATGAGACACTGCCACCCAGCACAATTTGCATACGTACTAAAATGCGAGACCTGCACAAAATGAAGCAGGAAAACCATTTGTCTTTATTCTCGGAAAAGGTTAATGGCATGGATACTTTGCAAATGTTTACTATGAAGTGTTTCCTAAGCCTCTGAGCTATAGAATTTGTACATAAAAGGAGGTTCGCCCTCTTCCCCCAGCCCCACAATCCTATTTGCTTCAGATTAACACGAGTGACCTCCACTTCACTTCAGCTTCATTCATCTCCCACGGAGCAGGGCCTGGCTTTACTGAATTATTTCGCTGCCATCATGAAATGCTATTGAGCTGCATTGGAGGGGACACGGCTGCAGATGCAGGTGTTAGCTTTCTATCACATTAACTGTTCAACAACCAGACAAGATTCCTATTTAAACCTTACTCAAATCAGCAGGGTTGCAGAAAACCATGACATAAGTACAAGATACCTGGACCTAACACACCAGAACACAAGGCCCAAACATGTGATAAAGAAAACAGGGGTGAACTACATCCTGGTAATTACATGCGATCATACACATCAGGGGACAAAGCAGCCCTGCTGCCATGAAGCACCTCAGCTCCTCCTGCAGGTCCCTCCTTCTTTGTCCTCAACTGTGTCAGTCACCCAACACGCCCCCCAGTTGCTGTCTTAAGAGTGCATCAGAGGCTCTGGGATGGGTGCTCTTTGAAATCGCTTAATTTAAATTGACATATGAAGTGTCACCTCCAAATTAAGCAAGGCTGAAGAAAACCCTTCAGGACCTTTCTGTCCCTTCTCTCTTTCCTTCTTGCCCTCTCACTTTGCTGTAGAAGAGGACGTACATGTCACTCACCTCTCTGGCCATCAATAGGAAACAACTCCTACCTGAAAGGTGTCTTCAGTTGCAGACTATAAGGGCAGGGAGGATATGCCCTCATTTCCCCAGTCTTCCAAGAATAACAGGCCAGACTGAAGTCCCTCCACAAGTCAGATCTCCTGTGTCAGACACAAACCCAAATTATTCTGGCACATAAACACAGATCTGTGCTGAAAGAATGGCCATTGGGCAATTAACAGAACAAGCATTAAATCTGTCTCACTCCTTTGTTCTCTAGGCAGGCTGCAAGATTGACTGAACCCTTTTACTTGGGAAAACAAATATTAGGACCGATCTTCAGCTGGCAGAAAGCCCCATAGTGACATCAATTTCTCTATTACCCAGACTGAAATTTTGACCTATGTTTTCCAGCTGCATCAAAACTCTTACTTGCTGCCTGCACCTCGCACACCTTCAAATAGCACAAAAATTCCACTCACTATTTTTTTTTGCACACCACAGCCAGATTTTCCCAAACCTTACTTTGTTTTTCACCTTGCAATTTGGTTCTGGTTTTCCTGCCAGCTGGACACCCCTACCAGGCTTGCCCTTCTACCTCCCCACCCTGTTCTGTCTTAGGCACGTTGGCTGTGCTGAACAGCTGTAAGTGAAGAGTCAGATGCTTTCTTGAAGTGCCACAGCAGCACAGTGAAAATCCCCTGCTGCATTAGGCTCCCAATAGCCAACCTGTGAAGCACCCAGGCTGCCTGGCAAATCCTGCTCCGATATGGAGTATATAGCACCAGGTTTGGGAGCTTTTGCTGTGATTTGCAAACAATCAGATATTTCAGACACAAACCACAAATCCTGTATTTACACATTCTGTTCATTACCACAGATCAGCATCCTACCTAAAGAAGCAGAGCCCTAAACTTAAAGTAGAACAGACAAGTACAAAGGACTGGTGGCAGTAATTGTCACACTCTGATGTAGCAAGGGAATCAGACCATTCCTATGTCTTTGGCACCCAGACTGTCCCAACACATATTCCATCCCTTAGCTCTCCAAAGAATTACATACTATTCCTTACTCTGCACAGACAAGAGTTTGCTTTTGCATTCAGTGAACGGTGGTTGGGGTTTTGGTTTAAAAAACAAACCCATGTATTTAGTGAAGATCACATGTGACTCTTGTGATGAGCAAAGCCATTTTAAACAGTCCAGAACCTGGGGGAACCAGTCAGAACACAGAGGGTGTTGTGTGGGCCCCTCTTCAACAGACACGCATACTGAACTCCAAAAAAGCCAGAAACTAATGAAGACTGGCAGGATAATCAGAATAAGGGAGATTCCTCTATGTGAGACACGAGTAGCCGGCTTTTTTTAGCTTAACCAGAGACTGAGAGGGGTCATCACTGCAATCCAGAAATAAGTCAAAGGCAAACACCAAGGAAGAAAAAAGGCTAGTCAAGATTAGTGACTAGAAATAAACAAAGAAGAATAAAAAGGCCATAAGTAAATTTGGACTGGAAATTATAGCATTTCTATTACCAGAAGGATGAGGCAGAAGTTACTCTTCAATAGAAATAATGGGGGAAAGACACCATTAACCATCTTCGGGAGTTTATAAAGCAGACTCTAGGACCTAGTACCTGCCGTCAGAGGGGCTGAATCAGGCATCCTCAAGCTTCCTCGCTACACTGGGTGCTCAGCTCAAATGCAAAGAAGGAAAAAAAAAATTAAAAAAAAAAAAAAGGGAAAATGTCAGCATTCACCACTGCTGTCAAAAATCTCTCATTAAAACTAGGCCACAAATGCAGCAAGCTCTGCAAGGAGGAATGCCCAGAGGAAAAAAATGGCATCTCGGTGAATTCAGGCTCCCTGATCATTTGTGCTTCTGCATCCCAAACACAGACACTTGCCCCACACTTGCTCTCCAGGATGAATTGCCAGTTGGGATTTTTCTGTAGCACATCCATAGTGAGGCATCAGGAAACTCTCTAAAAGCTATTGAAATAACTCTACCCAAAAGCACTCTCCTGCAGTGAAACAAACCTCTAAGAGGAATAGTGGTCAAGTTTTTCTGGACTCCTAAGTAGCCTCTGTAACTAGAATTTGCAGGAATCAAAGGAACGGAAATGCTTCCATCTCTAATTATAACTTTTCAAAGGAATTGGGCTCAGGTTTTTTTCCCCAACAAACACTCTCCATCAACATTTGTAATTTATGGCCCAAGAGACATGGAATGCAGAAGTAGGCATACACATAAAACAAAGCTGAGTGTCTACTGCTTAAAAATCTTTTTTAACATTTTACAACATACAGTGCAGAGAAAGAAAGAAGGAAACTCAGTTGGCCTGAAATAGGCAAAAGTGGTTTTAAGCATTTATTTTCTAAGCTCAGAGTTCTAGCACAGCATACGTTTTGTGGGTTGTTTTGTTTGTTTGTTTTTTTTTAAAAAAAAAAAAAGAAGGACACAATACCGTCACTCATTCAATACCTTAACCAAGGATTCAGCATTCCAGGTTTGACATGGAAGGATTATATGCTGGATTATATGATGCTTTATGCAGACGTTCTCGTTAAGGAAACATGATCTCTCATTAAGGTGATCTCTCTGCCTGTAGGTCTGTCCTCCTCTGAAAGCCTGGCAATGCCACTGAGCGATTTGCTCGGAGATCCATCAGTGCTACAGAGGGCAACTCTGGCTGGGCTGAAGGCAGACAGCCCAGTGCAAGCTCCCACCTTCTGTACACTGCAGCCATGGGGCTCTACCTACGACATGGCCAAAAGCTTGAAAATTACTGTAAGATTTTAGAAACTGGTTGGGAATCATCTAGAATTTCTTATTGAAATATGAGGCGTCCTGCCACTGGGAGAATTTAATCTGAAAACACCTGGAGACACAGCACATGCACACACAGGCACAGATGCTTTCAGTGCTCATGAACAGTTACTCGCATACAGCTGGCTCTCAGAATCCAAATGACTGAGGAAAGTTTATCATTACTCACCACCCATGCATGTTCAAAGCACACTGGTCAGTAATGGAACAGATCCTCCGAAGGAGTCACTGGTACCTGTAACTCATTCCTACTACCACCCCAAGAAGGAATTAATCCATAAAGTAGTTTCTAGGCACTCGCCAAGGGATCAGACCCCCATCCTGCATGGAAAAGCAGGAAGAATGCCTGTCCCTGTCCTACACCACTTACAACCCCTGTTACTGGCAGCACACCAGTAAAGGAGATGAGAGGCCAGAGAGCTGAAGCACAGCACAGAAACCAAGCCCCCATTCAGTTCCTGTCTGCCTGATGCCAGCCAAGAGCAATGCATAGGCCTCCCAGCAGGGAGGGCTTTCAAGGAACTATCAAAAAAACTACCCAGTAAAGTGGTGGCTGCCCCAGATTTGATGAGTTTTCCAGAGGCATAGGGATGTGACCGGAGAATGAGCAAGTGTATCTCTCAGGACTGACAAAGTAAAAATAATGGTCATCCTCTTCATCCAGTCATAGGTGAGACTCTGAGGAGGTGCTGCCTGGTGAAGAGCCCTAAAGACAAGATCTCACTTTAAGGAGGCAGTTCCTTCCATTTTTCAAAAGGCAGAAGCCAAAAGCCTGTCCAAAAACATGATCAACAGTTACTTTAGTCTAATCACAGGACCAAACTCAATTAAAAGAGATGGTACAGTGGAAAGTTGTGCAAAATAACTTTCTGGACTTCTTTTTCTTCTTTCCCACAAAAAAAAAAAAAAAAAAGGTGCTTGTCAGTCCCATCAGAATGCCTTTGATCTCAAGCAACTGATCTAAGCAACAAAACAATAAGAAATGAAAGAAAAAATGAAAAAGGCTCTCTGGAAGACTGCAGTATGCATACATCTTCCCTCCACACACTGCGTCGCCTCTGCCTCCCCAGCCACAAGCAGGTGACTCCTGAGAGCTGCCAAAGTAGAACACAGAGAACAGCCCCCCAAACCACGACGTACCTCGGGCACTTTCTTAAGGCTCTACCAAATTCTCCATTCTGCTGTATCTTGGCCAGATATGTTAATAAGTGAGCAAGGTTTATTGTGCTGTAGTTACATTTCACAGTCATACAGAGAGCTCTTCTCAACAGCATTCTCCCTCTTAAATTCCCAAGAGTAGGGAAGCACAGTCTGTGGCGTTTAAGGATGTTCTGTATTTTGATTTTTGAGGCCATCATCATTGCTAGATTAAAACTCCACTGGCTGAGTCTATCTACAGAAACACAGTTATCAGCCCTCCACAGGCTTGCAGAAGGTCAGGGCGGCCAGGCAGGGAAACCTAAAATTCAAGAAAGACTGTCTGTGTGTTACATCTTAATTTAGAAGTGGCTTGGATATTTCAGCACTTACTTAAGGTTAGGCATGCAAGTCACAGGAGCTATTCGTAGGCCCAGAAGTTAGACACGCATCAAGCACCCTTCTGACTTGTGACTTCAGATCATAATGTCTGTGAAGCCGAGTCTGCTGCTCAATACCACCTTGTCCAGCCCTTTACTTGAGGATTCTATCTGCACTGGGATTTAAGAGTCACTGTACAACAATTTTTTAATTTAAATGATAACAACTCAGATCAGACTAGCCTTAAATTTTGACTTTCTCAGGAAAAAAACAGAAAGCATCCATAGACACACATTGCGTGTTCCGATGTCAGCAAGAATGTTGCTACTGGTTTCATGAAAGCCAGGGTTTCATTGCAACATTTAACACTCAGAGTGTCACTAAGTAAAAGAGGGACTGTCCCAGATTTCCCTACAGTTACTAAACAGGAGAATTATCAGTTCTAAAGACAAAAGCAGAACTGTAAACAGTGTTACTTGAAGTGATCATGATAATTGGAGGGAAGAAAGGAGAATTAATATTTCTCTGTAGCACTGGATGGTCCTAGCAAATGCTAAAAACGGTAACCGTGTTCAGTGATGGACACAGCTTATTGTTCACAGAAAGCTTTCTCATAATTGCAATTTTTTTTACCTCTTCAGCCTTTATTTTAGAAGATTTCTGCCTTGGTTTGCCCTGGCCCTCTGCAATCTGGAAGCTGCAGCAGTGAGCTTGAGACACCAGTCCTGATGCCTGGGAAAGTTCCTCACTGTCTGCCAAAACCTGCTGCTTCGGAGACCCCAGCAAACCCTTCTCCATCAGAGGGCTGCTCTGCCCGGCTGGTGGGTGGGCAAGCACCAAGCCTGAGACACAGGCAAATACTTAGCAATCCTTTTGGCACAAACACTCCTGTTGAGGGGAATGAAAAGTTCATTTGTATTTACATACACTGAGTGGTTTGTACAGCTACCCCTACTGCTGTATATCACATACACAGGATCAGACCGCAGGCAAGGGAGAAAGCGGGTTGTTAAGTCACAGAAATTCAGTCAACCTGTCCGGATATGAATCTCAGGAGAACACTCAATTTAGATAGTTTTCTCAACCCTCCTGAAGCTCTGTTTATGATCAATTAATCTAGACATACAGAAATGATAATAACTTGATAGATCTCAGTATGCAGAAGGTCATTTTTAAAGCACCACTATGTGCATTAGAAAGCTTTAACACTCATGACACCGTAATTATAATCAAGCCTCATCTGGCATTACCTAGCATTGCGAAAAGTGTAGTGGGGGGTAGTCTGGTCTAATTCCTTATCTAATTAAAATTCTATTTTGTTCCAGCAGCCAAAGCCATCTTATATTTTAACAGCATCACAATGCATACCTGCAATTATGAATTAAGTCATTTCGTTTAAAAGCAACTGCACCACTGCACCTTGGATGTCCTCACGGAAAAAACATGAATTACACATCTCTAACACAGAACTTGCCAATTCTGGCTCCTTGCAGCCCAGCACTGAGGTAAAATAAAAAATTACAAAGGTGGAAAGCTCACAGCTTTGCAGGGCAAAGGCACAGCTGTATTTATACCTCACAAAACTTATTCTGTGCAGCACAGACTTGAAAGAAAATTTTTGGGGTGGGGCTAGGGGAGGATGCTTAAATCTCTTCACAGTTGCCTAGTTCAGTTACAAAGATATTACCCTCATTGTGAGAATTACAAGGCAAAATACCTCATATTGAATAATTCAGGAAGTCAGACTGAAGGACGGTAGCAATGCCTTCTCACTTTAAATCCTGTCTCCCTTTCCCCATACTGATCTCCTGTGACTCCACTAAATATAAAGCAGCAGGCAATAAAAGAACCAGCCATGACTGCAGACAGCTGCATAAAGCCCTGCTCCCTCCCTTCTCCCCCATGTGCCCATCAGAAATGACTCTGAATCCATCCTTCTCTTCTTTCTGAAGACTCGTGAATGAGAAAGGGAAAGCAAAGATTATTGATCTGATCTCCAAATTCAAAAGTGCAGAGCATCCCCAGGCTCCAAGAGAGGAAATCCCTGGTAAGGTCGTGTTAATAGTGTCCTCTATCTGGCAATACTTCATACAACTGACAAAACTTTCAAGGTGCCCATTATCGCAGCTATGGGGTGAAATCAGAAAGTCTGACTGGGGTTTACAAATACCAGTTTAATACATGTGCACCACAATTTATGAACACAGTACATTAATGGCTGGGCTCAGCATCACTAAATCAGTCCCTCCCGCTACAAGTATGAAGTAAAGATGGATAAATCAGAGCATTTCATTTAGGATGATTTACATTGCAGATAAATCAACAGAGTGATTTGTTAAGACATTGCAGGATCTTCTAATCTCTTTCTGGTTTTTCATCAATCAAAACCTTTTTGAAATTACATCACTAAATTCCAGACTAGAGGGGCAGGGCCATAACTCAAGTCTTGGGGGTAAAACCAAACAGGCTCATAGTGTGGAGTGATGGTTTGGTTGTGCTGGGCTGGGGGACAAGGCAGCTGGGTTCAGTTCCCTGCTCTGGGACTCCTTACACTCTCCTGTCTTGTTCAACAGTTCCTCAGTTCTGTGCCCCCACGCATGAAAGTGAGACCACAGCATGTCCCCCTGAGGGTCAGACAGTGAGGAAAAACACCTTCAGAAGAGCATAGGGTGTTAAACACTAAGGCAGCTACACTGTAAGGCAGTCAAGGATCCTGGCCACCCCAGAGAGAAGAAGCTGAAGTCTCCCTCAAGGTGACAGAGTGATCACTTATAGATCATAGGGACAGATGTAAGATAGGGTGACCTAGAAGAGCACAAACTCAGGAGCACTTCTATGAGGAGCTCCAGCTGGGCTGTACAAAGATCATGAGCATAATTCTCACACTGAGGAAGATAATTTGCAGGAAAAAAACCCACTGCCTGCCCCCAGGACACACAATTTCCTAGCAGAATGCTGTAATCATCCTGCTTGATCACCTTCACAACACCAGCCATAGAAACAACCCAGAAGAGATGGTAGGAGAAGAGGTCTGGAAGGCACGTCCTGCGAGGAGCAGATAAGGACTTCGGGTTTGTCTAGTTGGGAGAAAAGGAGGCTGAGGGATGACCTCATTGCTCTCTGCAGCTTCCTGAGGAGGGGAAGTGGAGAAGGAGGTGCTGATCTCTTCTCCCTGGTATCCAGTGATAGGACACATGGGAATGGTTCAAAGCTGCACCAGGGGAGCAGCTGGACTGGACATTAGGAAACATTCTTTACCGAGAGGGTGGTCAAACACTGGAACAGGCTTCCTAGAGAGGTGGTCAATGCCTCAAGCCTGTGAGTGTTCAAGAGGCATTTTGACAATGCTCTTAATAACATGCATTAACTTTTGGTCAGTCCTGAATTGGTCAGGCACTTGGACTAGATGATCATTGTAGGTCACTTCCAATTGAAATGGTCTGGTCTATTCTATTCTATGAGCTCCTAGTAAGGGAGTCAAAAAACCCATTCAGCCTTTGATGTATTGGTACAATTTTGGAAGACTGTGCAGCACAGGGGCTACACAGAGCCAGCACACAGGTACACACCACAACTACTTCTCCAAGATCTTTATTGGACCATTTCCACAGCTCCAGAACACGGGGCCCCCCAAGGACAATTTCCTTCTGCATCTCAGGACAGACAACTTCTAGTCATAGAATCCACCCTGGTCTGTCTGTTCCCCATGTCATTATCAGTGCTTGTTTCCTCAACTGTGAAGGGGAAATTAGGAAAGTGGCCTCATTTATAAAGCACTTTGAGATGTGCTCATGACAAGTGCTCTAGAGGAGTGATTTGTTCAAGTATGACTTCTGATCTCAGTGGTTGCTCAGTCTTTCAGCATATCCAGATAGCTTAAGACTCAGAACTAAAGCGGTTATGCTGTGTCTCTGTATCTCACAGACTTTATAAATTCTCTGTTTCCTCCTCCCAGCAACTAACAAATTTGGTTTCTTGCGCAAAGCTGATAACTTCTCCATCACAAAAGCATTCCAAGTTAGTCAGAACCCAAAATACAAGAGCCAGGTGTGCCTCTCCAGGTTTCCACCTACCAAAAAAAAAATTAAAAAAAAGAATTCTTTCTCAACGGTTAGGCCTTGGCAGCTACTGCTTTTCAGTTGAAAAACTACTGTCCTGTTTGACTAATACTTTGCTTCAGCTTTCATTTTGTAGTGTGGCGCTGAGGAAGCAATACTGGAGTAATCTACAGTTCAGCAGACGTGAAGTTGATTAGCACTGTACATGAATCACTGTCTGACCTTTGCATCCATTTAGTTCAGCAGCAACGCTCATTTGAATTGATCTAAAGGAGCTACTTTCTGAAATGCCATCAAACTCATGCAAATAGTTCGTATCTAATTCCTATACAAAGCAACACATCCAGTGCTGTTCAGGAAGCCATTCACAAAGTCCTGTCTGTACTGGATGGACAAGCAGCACCAGAAAAATGGGGCTGAGTCTGAAAAGCACTTGTTGGTGCTTTTTTCCCTTTACCTTAAGCACACACAGGAGAGGTTTGTGCTAGCAGGAGATGTCAGAGGGAACCACTCCAGATTGGGGAACGCCTGGCCACCACACAGCAACAACAGGCCTCTCCTAGGGCTGGACGCAGCTGCACCCTGCAAGCTGAGCAGGATGTTTTCCTCCATGCCAGATCAACGCAGAGCTCATGTCGCACACCAGGCAGTGAAAAGGAGACAACCACCCCCTTTGCTGCCCTCACAAAAGCACCCCTGCTCCCTTCCTCACTCCGCCCACAGTACGAAACAAACATAACTTCCACTCAACAGTGCTCTGACTGTTGTACATATGTATATAAACACACACAAAAATATACATTTTTATATACATATATGTATACATTTTTGTGCATACATGTATGCGCATATATATACACATATGCACATACGTACATGCATATATATGCCAGACAGTTGTATTAACGGGAAGAGCTCAGGACACAGGGTCAAGTGCTTTCGTCTGAGACTTTCCAAGCCCAGAGTATCTGATTGTTCCTTCCCTCACTGGTCCAGCTGTGCCAGCAAAGAAAACATCATCCTGACAAGACAGATAGATCATTTTGATGAGGTGCCTTTGCACAGTAAAAGCACTATTTGCAAGAATCACTTTTGTCCCCACCGGGAACACTGAGAGGGCAGGGTGTGCTGGTGTTGCCCCAGTGATCCAAGTCCCCACACCTAGACTAACATTATCCTTAATTTAACCTACACGTATACCCAAGTAAAAGAAATCCAAGATCCCAAAGCCTCAAGTCTATGTAGTCTGGAACAATCCCCTTCAAACCCAGAATTATTTTAACAATTTGGCAATCTAGCTGGATTTTGCCAATTTCAGAATGATTTCACAGTCCAGAGATGCTTGCTGAGGACAAAGCAGAACTAGAGTGCCTTTTTTTTTTTTTTAATATTACTTGATTAGATAACTTGGGCTTTTAAGCATACTGCATGGTTATCGGCACATAAACCACCATAATGCTTCTGAGCTCGAGTAAGACCCATGCCTTGCATTAACTTTGCAAGCTATAAGCCCAGGCCCAGTGTGCTTTGGCTTCTGGATATAGGGCATATTCAAAACCTGACCAAGTGCTAGCACAAAGTTATATCACCTTATTTGTGTAGTCTCTCCCACAATGGTGACTTGATCTACCCTTCAAATATTTACACACACCCTTCACACACCAGACTAGACACTGTTGGAGCAGAGCTGTGGGTATGCATAATACACCTTTTTTTCCTATTATATTGTTATGAAGTAGGAGGTGAGATTATTCACATATTAGGCCTTCAGTCTCCAGGGAACTGTCTGTGGTTTCTATATTTATACTTTCGGGGTTGTCACAGAAAATACTGCAAGAGATTTTGATCTTGAAAACTGATGCAAATTTAAAATCTGTGGCATTTCCACCTCATTCCCAAAGCTGGGGGAAACAGAGGTTCCCAGATTTTTGCTCGCCTCTTCCTTAAAAAAAAAAAAAAAAAAAAAGGACAGAGGAAAGCAGCAGGAGGCCAGGAGGCCATCACACAAATGGCAATCATAAAATTGATCAGGCTATCAAACAACTGTCATCAAGAAGCGGAAAATAGATTAATGAGCATGCATTATTGACTGGCCAAGTAGCCTGGCAACAGCTCTCTTCAAACGCTGACAACAGCGGGACTCTCTAATCATTTCCAAGCAGGAGGGACCTTTCTTAAGCCACTGGTCAGCACAGCTCTGGGATTTTTGCTCTTCATAATGTGGGTAAGATAAAACAGGACTTAGATACAATTCTGGCTGCTGTCTAAGCACAAGTATTCCAAAATTTGAATTCCCTATCATGTAAGCACCAAGAAAAATGTGCAAATCTAGATTAAGAGATGCACAACTAAATATTTTCAACTGCTTATCACGGGTTGCTATTTTAGAGAAGGCTGCCTCTTACCAAATGAAAACACTAACAGTAACCTTTTGAAGATGAGCAATGAAGAAATGGTGAGAAAATGAAAGGGTTCACATGGTAGACATCTTGGTCCCTGCTACATCATTGCCACTCCACAGCCAGCATGACCATTCAGGTTGGATCTACCTTATTATAAAGAGAGGGGCTGCAGGCTGGGCAGACTCTGAGAACACTCCCGCTCTCCAGTGCACTGCCCAGGTCCGTTGCATTAGTCTGGGCATTGAACTACCCTAATTTTACATATAGCTTAGTGCATGTAGCATACGTACAGATTATCTTTTTTGTATCTGGCCAGTTCAGATAGGATGCACACACATTTAGGGTCATATGCTCATGGCTGGCTCCTGTTCAAAACAACCTGGCTCCAAGGGCCTTCCAGGCACAGAGCAGAGGATATTTATTTTATCAGGTTTCTGAAGAAGTTCAATAACATTTTACAAAGGGCAATGAAAGGGGTGGAAAGCACCTTATGTCAGCAGTTGGCTCAAGACACACAGACTTGCTGGTTTAAATGCTGCCAAGATTGGGATTGTGTTGTTATTGTGCAGCAGATAAACCAGTGTTGTAGGAAAAGGGTATTGGTAGTTGTGTTAAAAGGAATATTCTACCTCAACGAATCAGAAGTGGGGGGCCTCTTGATTTGCTTGAGGGACTACTCCAATCAGGTAAAAGTAAACAAAGACAACAATGAAAGCCAAAGACATAGTAGGGAAGTTCCATCTCAAAAAACCTCTGTACTGTGTAACTACAACTCGCATCTATTGTCCCACAAGGTATGTAGTACAACCCACATACATTCACCTCCCACACATAGCTGAGGGATTTAAAATCACCATTGACTGGTGCAGTGCAGAATGAGTCCTGCAATGCCCAAAGGGGCCCAGTGACAAAGAGCGAGAGCAGCCACTTACTCCTCTTCTACGTACAGCAACACTGCAGGCTCTCCTGACTCCACCACACGTGCGTTATATGTGTCCTACTCCTTAGGTAAAAAACAGGGAAATAAGAGGGTGAAAGGGCAAGGTATGGTCTTACGCAATCCTCTGTCCTCTCTGCAGTGCTACTGCCCCTCTCCTGAAGCAACTGAAACACACAGCAGAAGCAGCTGGCTCTAAAATTTATATAAATTTATAGAAACCCTGGCATATACTTTGCCTTCTGCATGGGGAGCCACCTCTTCTCCCCTACCCCATGTTTCCTTGTTGCATGATTCAGCAAGACCTACAAGGGATAAGAACACTAGTGGTGCATGTTCCACTAAGTAAGAAGTTCCCTCTGCCTCCGTTTCTCAGGTCACTTTTGCATCAATAAGAAGCCCCATGAGCTGTCCTCCAGTACCAATTTTCAAACAATTATAAGGGATGTAGAGCACTTACGCCCATTTATACCATTTAAAGATCTACCCCGTGGCTCATATTTGCTCAGTAATTTTACAGAGATGATAAGAAATATGGGTCGACATTTAATGTTTCTTAATATTAACAGATTGATTGTAGCAGGGGAAAATTAATAGTGCAGAACATACAAGTGTGATCCAACAGACGCAAGTGCCTACTCCAAAGGACCTGAGATGCTGCTGCACAGGAAGAACCAGAATTTATCTCAGTGTCCTTAATAATTGAAGAGTTCACTGCCTTTGTTAGCCAACTCTAAAATAAACATCATCTGTATTGCAGTGGGGCCTGCAAGACCCATCTCCCAGGCCAGGACCCCAGAGGACCAAATGAGAACCAGCAGCCTTCCCCAACGAGCTGATAAACAAAATATAGAGCATGAAGTAACATGTGGGTACAGCTAAGGACGCATAAGAAAATAACAGGAGGATTTAGGTCAAACATGGGAATAGTGCTGTCCACTGTCAAAAGAAGCTGATGAGTAATCTTTAATAAATGCTGCTGTGGAAAACAGAGTTTTGAGGCAGGATAAGAAGGAAGAAAAAGTTTTCTGGGGGTCTTGGAGGAACAACCTCCCATATGAGAGCTGAAGTCCAACGGTCAGTGGTCGAAGACCCCCCAACAGGCTGAACAGTCGTTTTGGTTAGTTCAAGTGAGATAATGGGAGTGAAGTGGCTCCTCACTCCTTCCTAGCTGCCATGACTTCCAGAGTGGCTGAGCTAGTGCTTAGTGTCAGGCAGGTTGGCTGGAAGCAGCTTCAGGAGAGTTGTCAGTTAGGAATCAGGGAAAGGAAGATGAGCAGTTTGTGTCTAACAGGAGGGAGAAGGTGAAGGGCAGTGGAGAGATCTTCAGAGAGGAAGAAATGCAGCCATCAGTCTGGAGAGGTGACCTTTGCAGAACCAAGACAAGTGAGGTAAAATGAGATTTGACCACTTTCATTGCTCTCCGAGAAGGATGATACAGGGAGCTGAGAGAGAAGATAGAGGGGACCTGGACAGAAGAACTTTTTTGTACCTAGGCTTAAAAAAAAAAAACACAAAAAAAAAACAAAAAAAACACACAAACAAAACCAGCAGCAGCCTCTCTGGGTGCTCTGGATGCACTTGATAAAAACATCAAACTAAAAAATGTCTGAAGGTAACCCAAGCACAGATCATAATTTAGTCTAAGCCAGTATCAATGATGCAGGTAACTCCAAAGCTCTACATTCACTGAGACAAAACACCATTATTAGCAAAGAAAATTAAAGCCATTTGCTCTGAGGTCAGTGAGATCAGAACGTGTGAAGAAATTTAGTTCTGTTACCTCATTTTAATACAATATATTTTCCAAAATTAATAAATCATCATGCCACAAACCACTGTTTTTTATAATGGGGGCAAACACCCTCTCTACTGCCCTTTTATCAGTTCAGTCCTACCCCTCTGCATCTTCCTTACCAACAGCACCTTTTTTCTAAGCTGACTGAAAGCAGAGGTAAAAAAACCACTACCGAATAGAAAAAAATAAAAAGAAAGATAATCCCAACTCTTGCAATTGTTTGCACTGCTAACGTCCCCCTGACAATCTGTCACAATGAATCACTCCCCAAAGGGAGGCTGTTCTGGGATGCTGATGGTTCACAGCATTGTGAAGTCCTGTTTGGGACCAATTTGAAAATAACATTTCACCAAAGATCAAAAAAACACCCCAGGATAACCTTTAGCCCAAATTATCAGTTGAGGTCCCAGTGGCTTTCACACATTCAAGTAACCTCTTCCCCTCCCACTACCCTTCTGCTTCTGGCTTCAGATTTCCACAGAGAAGAAATTAATAAACTCAATCCTCACGGGCCATTTTATTTATTAACGGGCAAAATTCTCTCAGTTCCTTCACTGCTTTTCCCATAGGTACTAGACAATGTTCAGATGCCCTTCTGCTTGTGTTATCAATGTACAGCTAAATTTCATTTAATTCAATTATGAGTGAAAGCCACAGGAAGCCAATATGACAGCTCCACTAGATAATCTTCTATTTACCTGCCACAATTTCATCCATAAGGTCCTTTTCTCATTTTACATCAAGATTCCCGACTGCTTCAGTCGGATTTGCTTATTTTAAGGCAAAAGCAGTAATTTGTCTTTTTAGTCATGACAAAGATTTTTGGATGTAGGTAGAGATAAATGAAGTTTTGAGATACCTGATTTCTTAAATAGTCAAACATTTGCCTTTTACACTGTTAGATTAGAAAAAGTAAATGGTTAAATTTCAGCATGCAAAGGGGTATTAGTCTTGCTCACTGCTTCTAACAGAGATGCATGCAAAAAAAAAAATCACTGTGCATTGCACAAAATATAAATAACTAAAATAAAGCTATATAATTATATGGCATTTTAATGGGATTTTATAATTATATTGCATTTTAATGGGATTTGGACAATTAACTCCCTTCAGCTCTTTGCAAATTTCTGCCTTGGGCAATAACCTTGTGCCAATGTCCACCCCAAACCAATGTGTAAAACAAACTCCAGGGTGACATGTCTCCACTGAAGTATAGTCACCTCCATAATGAAAAAGAGCCACTGCTGACCTGTTACAGTGGCTAGAACACAAAGCAGGAGTGCTCTATTAGCCATAAGCCAACTGGGGATTTCACAACACAAGATGTAACACTGAGAGCCTGGGACAAATAGCCCCCTCCCATCCATTTTCTTCTGCTCCACAGTCCAGGAGATGACCGAGAGGGAAGAGCATCATTTCATCAGTCACTAATGCCACGTCTTAAATCAATATGGAGGGGGAGGTTGCCTTGGGAATGTCCCCGCTGAATACTAACCTGTGCCAACCTGTTTCTCTTGCAAGAGCTGGCAAGGCAGGACAAGTTCACAGACATAAACTTAAGGGTTAGGAAATCTAAGTTCTCCTTGGGAACTACATTTCTAAATAAAACCCATCCTTTTAGTGCAGTGCTATTTATAAGGGCTGCATGTTTATGCTGCTCACTCCCTATTTAGCTTAGCCTTTCTCTAATATTCATTATCTCTCTCTCGACTTCTTGCTGTCTGCGTATCCATTGTCACCTCTCATTTAGGAGTGACTCATTCTTAAAAGGATTTAGTCAGCTGTGAACAGCCAAGCTAAGTACTGTGCATGGCACAGACAGGGAAAGAGAAACTCTAGAAATGTCTGGACAGATCTATTTAGATAATCTCCACTGCAGACAGAGCAAGCAGGCAGTCCAAATAACCCACCTTGAGTCTTTGGGAATTTTCCTCCCAGAATTTAGTGTCAAATTATTGTTGCTGTCATGTAGACTTTAGACTGGGTAAAGGTGCAGGAGCCTTCTCCTCCACTCCAACACTGCTCATCATGCCCTTCCAAAGCAGCAGCTATTTTTCTCCCTTTCTCTTAAGTGCAACAAGCAAAATAGAACATTTTACCATCCATCCAGCAGCACCGTCCAAAAGCAGAAATTTGACCCACTATCCTATTCTTCTACATACCATAATAAAACCTCCCCTGAAGAGCTCACCACCTTTTGCCCCTTGTTGGAGCTGTCGGGGCTCATTCCTGGCTGGGCAGGGGTGCCTTCTAGTGGGACTTATCTGAAAACACGGCTCTGTTAGATCTCATCTCAGTTTATGGCTGTCTTCTCCCCTGATGAACTGGCTTGGCAGGTGGCCCACAGGTCCGCAGGTGAACTGGGTGGGTGGCTCACAGGTCCACCCAGGAAGCTGCTTGTGGCACAGGAGATCAGGGGAAGCTAGAGGCTGCTACTGGGGCTTGAGGGAAGAGTGCACTATGCAGTCCTTACATCTTGTGGGAAATGACAAGCCAGCCCCAGAGTCTGGGACAGCTGGATGTCCTCTCCCACCAGCTCTGTGCTTACTCACTTGGGAAAGGAAAAGTAAGCCCTATATCAAATGAGAATTTCCTTTAAGGTTTAAGAGCATGGCTGAGGATCACAGAGGTGTCCAAAACGCTGTGCTAGCAAAATGCATCCAACTTCCTTCTCAAGTGAGTCTAATAAACTGGGAAAACCCTGTCAATCTGAATATACTGTAAGTTAGTGAGGCGTGCATTTAGTCCCCGACAAGGCTGACTTTCAAGGTGCAGTCACATGCAGTACAACCAAAGATGACGACAAGTTACCACACCACCATACCTCTCTGTGGCATAAGAAACACCCCTGCTTTGTCTGTTCACACCTTTTAGATTTTGTTCAGAAGGACAAAATAACTCCACCTCTTCCTTCATCACCCACACACCCTGTGCCCACATGGGCTGGCCATGCACCCAATTCAGCTATGTAGCAATGGAACAGCTTTCTGCAGCCATGTCCACCACAAGGTCAGATCTCCTGGAACTGTCCTGCCAGTTCCTGGGACTGAAAAATCAACTCTGCCTTTCAAATTGCAATCTGCAAAACAAAGCCATCCCACAAAAACCACAACCAAAGTGAGATAAAGGATGGGAAAGAGCAAAGATTCACCCTGTTCTTCTACCCTTCTTACCAGAAAAGGACAAAAGTCAGAACTGGTTTTGATCGAGGCCCTGTTGTAGCTGAAAGTGATACATTTGAGGGATGGAAAAGGCAGGCAGATAAATGGTTCTAATTTTGGCATATCCTGCTTACAAATGCACCACACAGTAAATCACCCCAAAACAACGCAGACGCCAGCAGAACTGGTATCCTAAGAGCAATGCTGAATCCGTGCCCTGGTTTCAGAACAAAACACTGCACACAGTTGTCCACACCAGCACAGTCGCTTGGACTGTGATGATGTTTCTTTCGCCTTCCCCTTGCTTACATCTCCTGGCAAATGATATTCCTCGCCAAAAAAAAAAATTTAGAAAAAAGTTTGCTGAAACTAGAAAACTAGAATGCTTGCTGAAACCAGACTGTAAGATTATCAGAGTAAGTGTTGCATCTGCAAAGATGAGCATTTCCCTGTAGAACTAATTCCAGAAGCAATATTCATCCAATTAACAAAGTGAAGCAAACTGTTGCTAGGCCTAAGGAATCTGCTTAGCCAATCTATTTGGACATTGCTTACGCAGCTTTCATTAAAAGAAGCTGGCAACATGAGTTCTCTTTCCTGAAATCAGTAGGATTAAACAAGAAATAGCCTCTCATGGATCAAAACCGCACATGATGGCAACCATTACCATCCAAATTACACAGCAGCAAAACAACTGGACAGATACAGTCAACCAGATCATGAAACTAAACCTGCTTCAAAAAAAAGAAAGTGGGTTTTGTTGGATGCAATACAGTTCAGATTTCAAATCTTTAAGGATTTGTCACAAGGTATAGCTCCACCACATTTCCAAAACAAAATAAAATTGAGGAAAGTCATTCTTCCTACAGAAACAGGAAAAACAAACAAAAAAAAGAGAACAGAGAACTCGTTTCTTAAATAAGAGTTCCCAAGAGTTGTTCAGCTTGCTTGCTTGTTCCAGTCACAGCTTAGTATTTGTCAGGCGAATCTTGTGGATAAGAGATGGCACAGAACCTAGATCAACCAATTTCTTCTCCCTCTTTAGGGTAAATTTACTTTTCACAATGTAAGCGTACTAAATTGAAAGATACTGGGCAGGGAGCTCAACAGGGAGCCCCGTTCCCGCTAGTGCTTTTCCTGCTATTATTTGTAAAGGCTTAGGAGAGCCTCAAAAGAGATGATAAATCTCTTCTCGCTAACCTATGGCATTATAAGGAAATCCTTAACAGTCTGGAGTGTAGATCATATCACAAGATAAAGTAAGACTTTGTAGGAGGAGTGCTTTCAGATTCCAAATGGTGGTTGTCTCACCACAGCATTAAGAAACAAAAATTCATTTGCACTGATTTTTTGCAAAGTTGAACATTTAGACCATCTCTTTGGCATCAAACAATCCAGTTGCATTTTGAACCCTTCCCACACCTTCCAACAGCAAACAAACATCCATGAGCAGCTGGGACTTTTCTTCTCATAGAAACTCTTCACTCAACTTTTACACCCCTCCACCCCGTAATGATTCAGAAGGAGTTTGGAAAATATTCCTTGTGATTAGCAATCCAGTCAAATTAGATTCACATTGTTTCTCCTTTAGCTCAACTACGACTGCAATCCTCTCTTTAGCTCTGGTTAACCACTGTTTGTCAGTCAAGTCCAGCATACAGATTAAATCCAAACAGCATGTTCCCCGATGGCGTCACTGGCCTGGATGCTCTGCTTCCCCTCCGTGGTGCCAGACGCAGGAGGAGCCAACGTAAAAGCGCGCAGCAAGCTGCTCTACCAGGAGACAAAAACACCCAAGGTGCTTCTCATTAGAGCTTGCTGAAACTCACACCCTACTCTCGCCTTCCAGCCTTTCGCCCTGAAAGCATCCTGAATGCAAAATGTATGAAAGGCACACAGGGAGACAAGAGGAGGGAGGGGAGTGGAAGTGAAAATTTCTATAGTGAAAATTTTTCAAAGCTTCTTCTCTTTTGTACTCCTAAATGCAAAAATAGGAGTAAGGAGATTTATTATCTTCCTCCTTATTGTCCCCCCTTTTTATTTTCTACCTTTTCCAAGCCTCTCCAATTTTGGCTAAGTTAGAGTGGCAAAATTCCACTGTTGCCTTCTTCTGCTTCATTTTGCTTTGCAAATTTTACAAAGAAGGGATTTTTTTTTCCCCCCCCCAAAGAGTGAGGAAAGGAAAATGTAAAAGAAAACAGCCTTAAAAAAAAACCCCTAAGCTTTATTCATGCAACTGCATCAGAAGTTTAAAAATGTTGCGGGTGGTGGAAAGGAGCATTCAAGAAAACCCAAAGTAAGGAAACAAAATCAAACACAAAAGGAATGATTTGTTTCTGAAATAAAACTAGAGTTTTGATTCCTTTCCACCTCTCTATCAAAGAATTTGATAGAGTATTGATAGAGAAAAAAGTATTTTCTTTCGATTATGCACAATTTACTGCCAAAACCTTAATTCTGCTTTCTATAAGCACAGCAGTTTGACATGCACTGTGAAAGGTGCCTGGTGTGCTATTGCCACTACAGTCCAGTGTATCATATACTGAATGTCTGTTCAGTGCACTCCTCTCCAGAGAATGGTTCCAGTTTTGCTGTATCTCATGAAAATCATGGGGCTAAATCATGTTTTGCATGGAGCTGCAAAACATCCCTGTCCTCCTCTGTACCTACAGAACCAATCAGTGAGATCACCCACATATAGCGAAAACACTGCAAGTCCGTTAACGGTCTTTCCCTGAGTCCCTGAGTTACAGTGAAATAACCAGTAAATTCTGCTCTGGACTGCTGCGCATACACGTTACACCAGACTTCGTAACCAAGTCAAGATTTTCAAACAATCCAGGGAGCCATTATGGAAGCCAAAAAGCAGCTTGAACTTTTAGATCAAAAAGTCTTGATCTAAACAGGAACAATTTTATTACAAACATACTCACTTTCCTAAAGGGAGACCACACATGCCCTAACAGTTCACCTTTAGTTAGGAAATTCCCTTTCACCAGCACTCTGAACGCACGTGCTGCTTGCTTTCATCAAAGAAAAATTTAGCAGGCAGGGAAGGAGGGGGAGAGGTGTTGGTACTAGGGGAATTTGTGAGCTATAGAACCAGAAAGTAATTTCTAAAACCCTAAACACTTCAGCAATAAATGTGCATTCCCCAGAAGGTGCAGGTCCTGTGACTGCCTCTCCGTCAGTGAGGAAGCAGCAGGAGGACAGAACCACGCCTGCTGAAGGACAACCGGGAACAGGAATTCACCTGGCAGAGCACACAAGGAGGAAAACACAGCAGCAAAACAAAATTAGCACTTTCTGCTTGCGGGGCCCCTTCCTTGGTGTGGAGACATCCTGTGATTCATGCCATATGAGGGCACGCATTCGATTTTCACACTCACCCGCCACGCGCAGGTCCTGCCCCTTTTGCCCCCAGCGGCGAGGGGCAGGGCATGGCTGGCATGGCAGCTGGGTCATGTCCCAGATGCATCTAGGCAAAGCAGCCTCAGTGGGAAACCTCCCTCCAGCCCCTTCAGAGGAGATGGTACAAAACCAAAAACTTTGTCAAGTGAAGCATCCAACAGGGACAGATGGAAATGCAACCAAAAGCAAGGTTTCCAACGAGCATTTGTTTGTAACGTAGCAAGCCCAAGGCAACCCCTGTTCACGCATCTCACCTCTCCCCACATCCCTCTTTCCTGGAAGGGGAGAGAAGGGCGAAGACACCTCTGCTTTTGCTGCCTCTGCTACAGGACAACAGCCTCCAGAAAGCCAGCAGAGGGCCAAGCAGAAAGAAATGAGCTTTAATTTGCCCCAGCACCAACTGCCAGCCTCTCCTGGAGCTTCACACCTCACCCGTGGGCTGATCCAAAGCACCAAGTGTCCTGGCAAAACCCCCTCTGGCTCTGGGAGCTGGCTGTGTTTTCCATCCTCAAGGAATCTTGAGCCAAAGGTCTGATTCAAGTGCTTTTCTACATAGGCAAATTCACATCCAAATTCACATCCAAATTCAGGCCCAAAACACCGTGCTAGCGTGGCCAGCATCTAGGTGTGAGAGGAGTCATTAGGGCTAAGGCAGAGGAGAGTCCACAACCCTAAGGAGTCAGTCTGGGAACTTCCCTTCACACCACTAACCAGAGTGGATTTGCAGGAGGTCATCTGTCCAGAAAACAAGGTCCTGGACGAAGGGAAATGAAAATCCCATGGGAAGAAAACATAGAAAGATGGGAAGAAGGGAGCCACAGGATGCCTGACTGACATTTTTATAGTCTCCACCCCAGTTTGCTGTCCCTAAAAGCCCTAAATAAGGCAACAAAGCATTTACAGGTCCACTCCAAAGCTACCAAAAGCAGTGGGAATCATCTCACTGGGTTTGCTGGGTTCAGGTCCACAAGACAGTGTGTATATGGATTTTCCTGAGGGTGCAGGGAGGATTGCTGTCTGATCTCCGAGCAGTGGAGTCTTGTGAACTTCACCAATTTCCCCTCTGGAGGGCTGGGGGCAGAATTCTCCACCAAAAGCCACATTATAAGGTTCTCCTGGGAATGACAGATCTCTTCCTGTCTCAGTGGATGCCCAGGAGCATGGACTATCCTCCTGATAACAAAGATATGTCTTTCTGCCTGAGACATCCCAGGCATTTCCCCAAAGTTCCTCTGTGGCTCAGAGCAGTTACCTTTCAAAGTAATGTCCTTTTAATTTGCTCAAGGATACTTTGTGGTGCCATTAAAGCATCTCTCCAGCAAACATACTATTACACAGCTTGGGAACTTAATTAATTAAACAACACGTACAATTTCTTTTCAGCATCCAATGCAGCAGAGAGGAAGGTGATCTGCCATGCTCTTGCTTACTTCAGTGCCACTTCCAAGAAGGTCTGAAGTTTCTGGGCAGACAAACAGCCTCATCCTGCCTCCCTACTATACCTTTTTTCATCACGCATTATTTTATGCAAAAGGGGATCCTCTCAAAGAGCAGATGCTACAGCCTAAAAGCCTCACACCTGACTGCCCTCCACATTGTCTTTGCTTCAGAGCTACCAAAACTGTTAGCACTGGTAAAATTTTTCTATTTCTTCAAATCCTACTGTGTGGTTTTGCTTGAAGACACCTCTTGGCAGATAACTCTTACAGTCCAACCCATTGCTTTGTATTCAATAAGGTCTTCCAGCTGTTATCCGTGACCTTTATTCAGTTTGAATTTCCCCTTTCTCTCTCAAGGTAAAATAGAGAAGGAAAGGATCAGTTTTTCTAACGAGTCTTCAGACCTACTTCTCTATTTCTCTGCAAACTTTAAAGCAGGCAATAATAATATGAAAAATTAGCAAACTGTTGCTAATTCACTGCACTTTTTTGAGATACTAAATACCAATTTCCATTTTCTTCGCATTTGGATTTTTCCTAACACCATCCCTACAAACAAAGGGTTAAACTGAGTCACAGTTTAATCCGTTTCCAATTATACTGCTGAAATGAGCAAAAAAAAAAAAAAAAGGTGAATCTTGGGGGGATCAATGCTTTTCTTCCATGGAACAAATGACCCCACTCAGCAGTTTGCTAATTTATCGTTGTTCATTTTAAAAAGAAGCTTTACTGGAAGTTTAATACCTTTTGTTTCCCTGGAAATGCAGGGTTTGCCTTGCCTCTCCTACACAGTAAGACGGAAAGCAAATCCACCCTAAGTGATCTGACAGCTCTCAGTGTTACTAATAATACTTCAATACCAGCAGCTCCCTGATTATATCACCAGGAGAAGTCACTGATAAAGGGTACCAAGAGGCAATATCCCCTGTGGAGATTGGGTGCATCAGGTAAATTCCTTCATTGTGCTCTTAAGTGCCAAGGGCTTATCAGCAAGGCTATGAACACTGTGTTACCTCATCAGGAAAAGACCTGCAAGGGCAAAAGACAACTGAATCATCAGAGTTCAGCTAAGTCAGTCATTTAACAGGAGCTACATTAGTCACACGGGAGGTCTCCCTCTCACTCCTGGAGCTGGTGGAGGGCCCATCTGTGTGGGATCTCTGCTGGGATCACACAGGCTGGACCCTCACACTACAGACATAACCACCAAGATGGTCATAGCCTCCTCCACACGTCTGAGAGATGGGTCCAAGGAAAAGTTTAAAGTCCTAAAGGCCACATTTCCAAACTGCAGCCATGCCAGAATCCTCCCTCAAGTTTAAACATTGCTGTAGTTCAGCTCAAAATGCACAATACTGGTTTGACACAAACCCTGTCTGCCATGAGCAGGAGCAGATTCCCTCCATCCCCTCTTCCATCACCGAAACTCAGCCTTAGCCACATGGCAACCCTCCCATGCAGTGAGTGGTCCCCAGCTGTCCTCCTCCTCCTCCTCCTCTCCCCTTCAGAGAGACTGGGAAAGCAGGAAATCTTTCTTGATCTTCTCTTAACAAGCCCCCTGTCACAAACCCATATTCCAAGGACCAGGGGAAACACTAATTAAAGGAGCAAATACACCCTGGTTTTGAATATGCAAGGGACTCCGCGACACAGCCTGGATTTCAAACCAGCTGGCTCATTGTGGGGCAAACAGCTGCTTGATTTGTCAGGCTTCATTGCCTGTTCAGCCCAGCACCAGGCTACAAACACACTGAAAGAGAGATTTCCACCAACACATGTGAGATTCTAACTTCCCCTCCCTCAAGCAGGCACATAAGCCATCCCTTTAAATGGGGTCAGTGTTAATTAACCCACTTTAAGCCCCTTTATACAGAAAAAAGAATACTTTTCTCTTTCTGTGGCTTCATCTGCCAGCTACCACTACATTGTACAAAACTGAGCTCTTTTTTTGATTTGCAGGGAGAGGGATTTTGTGTACCCGCTGCATTCAGGAAGATCCCCAGC
Organism: Larus michahellis; assembly: GCF_964199755.1. Taxonomy (NCBI): domain Eukaryota; kingdom Metazoa; phylum Chordata; class Aves; order Charadriiformes; family Laridae; genus Larus; species Larus michahellis. The sequence continues at coordinate 37,485,726 of NC_133904.1, forward strand.
AGACAGAGAACGGCCTCCTATAACAGGAGAACACGTAGGTGGAAATACCAGCTTATTTCACTGAAAAGCACAATTAGAATTGTGGAATGAAAGGAGCTCATTCAGAGCACTCTGTTAGGAAGGTTTGGCTCAGTGCTGTTCACAGAGGGACTTCTGTCTTTGATGTGTATACATTTATTGGAAAAATGAGCAGGTAGAATACGTATCAAGCACTCAAGTTAAGGACTCTCCTTTCTTTACTGCTATTCATACACACAACTTTCACCATCTCACTCAAAAACCAAGTCATCTTCCTTCCCCATCAAAAGACCTGCAAAGCCCAGAGAAACTGCTGGAAAAAGAACTTCTTTATAGCATCTTTTAAATATAAAAGATATCTCAAAGTAAAGACTGAGCATATGATTTGTTAATTTGTTGCCAGTAACTTGAACGCAGAATCATATGCTTCATGCCAGATTTACCTGCAAAAAAGCCCCAAAACAAACAAACAGATTCACAAAATTTTGTCGGGCAATTTCTCCCCTTTCATTCCTGTTATAAAATTTTAGGTTATTTTAAAACTACAACATGTTCAAAGCTCTGAGTACTTCTATTATTTCTGGTAATTTGCTGGCCTTGAACCTGAACTTTCAAAAAAGCCTGACTTCACTGCAAAAAGAGCAAAAAAGTGCATTTACAGGGATATTGTTACCCTCAGATTAAAGTCTAGCAGAGATGCAGCACTGCGGTCCTGACCTTGAGATTGCTAAATGAGGTAAACTCCACTGGGAAGAGTACAGCCAGGTTCAATCAGTGCCCTTGGGGTAAAAGCTGGAATATCACTAACCCCCAGCACTTTAGAAGCAAAAGCAAGGCCTCAAAATAAATACACACAAACAGCAACCTTGGGCTTGGGGACAGAGAAGGCATCTCCTCATTAACATGCATCTGGCTCAGATTTCCACTCACTCTTCCATGGATGGGGAACACAGGAAATTACTTCCTTAAGGGATGCCGAGAGTATCCCCTGAATCTAAGAGCTGAGGCCTTAAGTAAAACCTCAGAACAGCAAAATTTGTAGTAAAATAACACTGTGAGATGGTGCAAAGTCCTAATGGAGACAAAGCCCAGTATCCACTCACCCCTTCTTTCAAATGAAGGCAAAATTACCAATTTGCACAGTTTTTCTTTAGGATATTTCCTTAGAGAAAAATCCTTTCTGGCTTCTCTCTGCTATCGTGTGTTTTTCTCTACTTCCCCCTCCCTTTAACCTAATTTGTTCCTTAGATGTAAATCTCAGCTATGCTGATTTCGTAACTAGTTCATAATATTTTTGAATTAATATTTTATATTATAAAACACCAAAAAGACTATATGAAGAAGCCCCTACTGTTATTTCTTTTTCTGCCTCAGAGAAGACAACGTTGCTTAATATAGTTCACATTTACCATGACATATCCCAGGTACGGTAAAGCTCTGTACATGCCATACTATCTGTGTTTCTTCTCTCCACCCCTCAGCTGTGTACAGCTGACTACTGGACCCCAGGCATGATTTTAATGGGTGATTTTTATAGGTGTGACAGCTGGAGTAAAGTGCTTAGCACCTGTGAAAATCAGGTCTCTTGTCTCCAAAGCCAACCTGGGCATTCAAAATCATTACTCAGGTCCTAAAAAATAATGAGATTGGCTTAGAAAACAAGATGGTTTTAGATATTATACATTTTATTTGCCTTATGGTGTTTCTGCCTTTTGCAGCTATGTATTCAAGCCTTCCCTTTTTTTCCCCTTCACAGCAAGGAGAACTAGAAACTTTCTTCTAAATGAAAACACGGAGTCTTCCCATAAATCACCTGACTTCTGGAGCTAGGATTTTAGGAAAAATATACAACCTCATCGGACTGATGATAATTTTCATAGAAGTGAATAACGGTGCACTTCCCCATTAGAAGCATGTTTTCTTGTACGGGTTTCTTCCATGCCACAAAGGTATTGGAAATGTTTTCTCCCCTTGTGTATGCTGTTGAACAGACTTAGTCTGTTACCCAGTCTCTCCCAATTATCACAAAGGGGACACCTACATTCAATAACCAAGCACATCTGCACTTGGACTTACAAAGTGTCTTTCAGAGGAAACCTCTTACATTGCTGGAATTGTCACACTCCACGCAGCTTGAGATACTGCAGAACACTTTGTGCCCTTTAGCTGTATGAGAGAGACATCAAGGCTCTACCAAATCCATCAACGTCTCCCCAGGTTCAGGATGGGATAATCAAGTAGCCTGAAGCCTGGCTCTTTGGGATGCCCTGATCCAAACATTACCAAAGCTCTGGGGAAGGCTTAAGGCAAGCCTTAGCTTTGTATCTTACTCATTTTGAGGGTGGGAGATGAGGAAACAAAATATTAATTGTATATATCACATTACACCAGCATGTCTAAAACAACTTACTCCTCCATCACTCCCACATATAGCAGGACAAACTAGGCCTAAGCTGATAAAAGACTACCAGACATCAGAGAGGCTGGTAAGTGGCACACTATGGATGGACTTTCAAGTTTGCCCTTGAATTAAAAAAATGCAAATGATTCTAGAGAGAGAGAGTTTTTCACATATATTTATACATTTAAGCCTTGCCACATTCTTTGAGTTATGCTGTTGAATTCTTTTCTGGGAAAAGAGGGAAAGCAAGATGATGCACCTATTGGTGGAAATAATCAAATAAAAGCTTGGAAATAATCAAATAAAACCTTCTCGGGATCTCAAGCTGGCAGGAAGGTCACACTTCCACCTCCTCCCTTATGATTCAAAAGTGACACCTCTCATTTAATGGGGCAAGTCATGTCCTTGCACCCTTTTGCTGGCAGCACATCAATGTCTGTAAGACAGCACTGCTCAGCAGTAGCCTGACCAAAAAATAAGATGCTGCTAGATCACCCTGGAATACAAGATGGTTGAGACACTCAAATAATTACCAGGCTGAAAGCTTTCAAGACCCATCATAGCTGTTTCCAAGTTATTCTTCCAAGGTATAAGTTTACCTCCTTTTTCAAGAAGTAGAGCAGCAACATACTATTGCCAGGATGATGCAGAGGACCACAGGCCAGGGATCAGGACTTGGTAGCTGTTTATCAATGCTTCACTTCCCACACCATAACCAATTTTGGCTGGAGATGGTGCAGCTGAGGACTAATCGTGTTCCTACTGAAGTTAATGGGAGTTAATTTTCCTACAGCTTTCACCTGTGTTGGATAACTTAAGGACATTCAGCTATCAGTGCAAGTGGAGGGTGAGTTACACTAAGGTGGAGAAAGTGGGATGTACAGCCACTGCGAAAGAAAAATGAATGCAGGAGCAAAGATCATCACAATCCATCCTGTTTAAGATAATTTGAGAGGCCTATCTTTATATAACGCATTTTTGGAAGAGATATGCATACTTACTGCCCCCTTTTTCTCCCTGCAAACTCCCCATGCTACTCTTATTAGAGTCCCTAGTAAAACAAACTAAACATACACAGCTTTTCAAAGAAGGCTTCAATGCCCTAAAATAAATAGTACTTTAAACCCTTGTGCATTGCCACACTTGCTGGGCCTTAGGCAGGGGAAAACAAGACAAACTGCAGCTGTGAAATATGAAGTAAGACAGGAATGAGAAAACATTCCTTTCTCCTGAGGAAGCACATGCAGAGCTGCAAGCATTTTGATCTACCAGTTTAAATTAGGCCTTGCAAATCAGTTGCCTCGTACAAACACAGAGCTGCAGAGCTGAGAGAGTTCTTGCTGAGCACATGTAGTAGGGGCCTGTAAGCGGAAGGTGTCCCAGCAGCACCAGGAGATGAACAGAACCAGCAGGAGGAAAACAGGAATCTTGCTCTTCCCATCTCCTTTGCTATTATTGTTTTATTCCGCTTTCTTCCTCCCCTATCTTCTGCTAAAATGTTTTCTCTTTTTGCTTAGAAAAGAACCATGACTGCACAAATGGAAGGATGTAAATCATGCCACAAGATGTTTTTTAATGGTTAAAGATTTTTTATCTGCAGGTAGAAAGTGAGTGCTCACAAGAATTCTGGGAAGAGCTGGTGACTGGGGAGAACTTTCTGTAGCTCATGTTTTCCAGACAACAGTCATCCCAACCTGGCCAGGTATGCTCAGCTCAGGTACTCTGTTAGAAGCACTTTTGCTCACTTTTGCTGGTTTCACAAGGTAGGGCGGAGGTACTCCCACTGCAGTTATAATTAATAGCTTCCAGAGCCCATCCACCATATCTAACTGTACGTTAAGTCTGAAAATGGGTGCAAGAACAAGTTCTAACTTCTTAGTGCCAGTCCCTGGTTAACCACGAGGCTTTGATCCCCAGCTGATCCCCAGCACCAAGCATCAGCAAACGTCACCATGTTTAGGGAGAAGAAGAGAAGGTCTGTTTTACAAAATACTTGTGTAACACTGATATCTCAGCATCTTAAAACACATACCTAGGAAAAAAGTAACCGGCTCAGTTTAGATCAAGTCAGAGACACAAAGATAATCAAGACCAAAGCTGAGCCACTGTCAGCATCCTGTGTCTCTGAGAGCCATCCTTGTCCTCTGGCCTTCCCAACTGTCCTTCCCATAATAAGAACAGAAGACATCCAGTAGTTGCTGACAAAGGAATGAATGAAATATGCTGTGGCAGTAAGTTAAGTTAACTCAGCTTGAAGGAAACAATATTAGGCATTCCAAAAGCAAATAATTACGCTATCCCTAACTAAAGCTGTCACTAGAGAGACTTGCACAGAAGAACCAAGACTTGCCCATTGCAGTCCTGCCATCTCTGAATATATCTCTCCTCACAATCTTTTTTTAACTTCTTTGGACACAAACTTTCCCTCGCTGTTTGTGTGTAAGTGTGGCCTTCTTGAAGATGGAGACTGCCAGGCTGTGATAAAGGCTTGAAAGGCTGTCTAGCACCCCTGTAGTCTCTCCAAGAGCTTCTGTGTCCTTTGCAGGAATGTTATTTCACAACTTTCCAAACCACCTCAATAGATTTTGACAGATATCCCTACGCCTCACGTAAGCACCAGCATGCTAACAGGACTATGTTTCCTATCCAGCCAACAATGGAAAACACGAGGAACACAGCACTGATGTGTGCAGGCACCAACTCCTGATTTCTAACAATAGTCGCTTCTGGAAATTTCTGATTTCCCTCACTCATCAGAACCTAGCTGTTGCTGTCAATTGTCTTCCAATGGAATGGCACATGTTATTTCAAGGGAAGAAACTAAAAACGTATTTCAGAAGTGTTCAGTCAACCCTGTCAGCTTAGTATCTGACAAGAGAAGAGTAAGTTGGGATCACCAGAACTTAACTTGAATGGTTTACTATTGCAGACCATGTACTGCTATAATTATCTGGGTACAGGCATCAGCAAGGTGCAGGCAGAGCAGATTTTTTTGGTCAAGCACTGAAGATGTGCATCCCAGATGATAATAAGCATTTCTTTAAATCCTCTCTGCTGCGCATTTAAATAAACACCCCCTGCAGACACTCTTCAGTCCCAGCTGTGTGTGAGCTGAAGGTAGCACATACAAGATCTGAAAGAAGACAATTATTTTGCTTCATGGCGCTTTTTGAGGTTTCAGTATTTCAGTGCCTTCTACAATGAGTTGGTGTGCTGGTTTTGGCTCGGATAGAGCTAATTTTCTCCACAGTAGCTGGTATGGGGCTGGATTTGTGCTGGAAACAGTGTTGATGACCCAGGGATGTTTCCATTATTGCTGAGCAGTGTTTGCACAGTCAAGGCCTTTTCTGCTGCTCACACCGCCCCACCAGCGAGTGGGCTGGGGGGGCACATAGAGTTGGGAGGGGACACAGCCGGGACAGCTGATCCCAACTGACCAAAGGGATGTTCCATCCCATACGATGTCATGCTTAGCAATAAAACTGGGGGAAGAATAAGGAAGGGGAGGATGTTCAGAGTGATAGTGTTTGTCTTCCCAAGTAACCGTTACACGTGATGGAGCCCCACTTTCCTGGGGATGGCTGAACACCTGCCGGCCCATGGGAAGTAGTGAATGAATTCCTTGTTTTGCTTTGCTAGCTGGTATGGCTTTTGCTTTACCTATTCAACTGCCTCTGTCTCAGCCCACAAGTTTTCTCCCTTTTACTCTTCTGATTCTTTGCCCCATCCCACTGAGGCAAGGGGGAGGGGAGCGAGCAAGCGACTGCATGGTGCTTAGCTGATGGCTGGGGTTAAACCACAATAGTTGAAAACAAACCTACTCCAGTGTCTTAATGTCACAGAATCATTGTGAAGCATCATCCACATTTAAATGGGAGTCTTTCCATCAGGACATGCAAACTCAGTGATTATTGTACTGAGCTGAAATGTGACAAGATTCAAATACTAGTCCCTGATGTGAGATGAAATTGCCCTGACTGATGAGGGACCTTTAACCTCTAATACCTGGTTCAGTGCTTGCACTAGCTCTACATATGCGACTATAGGGCCACATTCATAAGCAGGTGCACCTACATGCTGAACAACATGAATTTGGGCAGCTGACCACACAACAGTGGAGTGGCAGCCCCTGCTAACAGCCTAACAATGTATCTATCTCCTGCCAGTAAGTGCCCTACTTTACAAGAAGTTGATCATGCTCAATCGCGGAGAAATTTAAGAGTAATCAGCAATCTGGAAGTATGTCTTACGTACTCAGATCTCAGTACAAGTTCAGCACCTCAGTTGAGAAGAGCCAACGGGGACGTTCTTGTCAGCTTCCACCTCGTTATTTTGTAGAATGCCACATCTCCCCTTTCTTCAACTCTGTTTTGCACCAGCATTCTCTTAAACAAGGACTCGTTTCCACGTGCCAAATGCAAGAGTGACGCCTAAGTAATCCCAGAAAGTGAGGGAGATGGATTCAAGGGTGAATATTACCCGGAGTGATTTCTAGAACAAACTTTCATATCCCACTGTTCGACTTAGTCCTCCAGATACAAATATTTTCTCCTCTATGCATGTCTTCCTTCTAGTTTTTACAGCAAGGATACCAAAGCAAAAACTACTGCTTTTTAATTTTTTTGAAATACAGATTAATCTAGAACTTTAAAGAGTGCATACATACACTGTTAAAATATTATTCTCTTTTCTGAAATGTATATGTAATATTAGACCCACTTCAGCTGAATTTCACTTGACCTTGGCACAACTTAACATGAATGCAGAGACCAAAGAGAAGCCTTCTCATTATTTTCATTTAAGGGAAAGTGGTTCAACTTTCTAGTTCCAGTGCTTCCAGAATAAGCAAAGGATGGTACTGAAGAACACCTCTGTTTGCTTTGTTGTAGTCTCAAGCACTTGAGACAGGGATGGGAAAGAACTAGCATTGTGCAACAATCCCCTTCCACAGTGTAATTAACTCTCATTTTCCCTGGCCCCGGAGTGCTTGTCTCCTTCTCCCATAACTGAAAGAAACAACAGAAAGCTCTGGAGGCAAGGGAGGGGACAAAACCAGCTACTGAAAGTTGTTCTCCCTGTTGGCTGTATGTTGCTTATTTAGGTAACTGGGGATGATTGGTTTGTTGGCTATTCTTTTTCATCACAGAGGACACCGTAAATAAATTCTGCACACATGTTATATTGAAATGGAGAGATCAGGAGAGTCAGACTCACAAACCCAAAATTACACTCTACTGGGTCACCCAACGGCCTTAGGCAACCTGTTCCTTTCCCATTCCACCATAAAATGCTCTTTCACCAGGAAACCACAAAAAGCTTGACATCAGCTGAGACCTCTGCCTGTCACACTGCTTTACCATCGCCTCACTGTTTCCCCACACCCCTAACATCTTCAGTTCCCCTTATACTCACAGTCTGGGGCTCAATCTGGCACAGCCTTAACGCTCCCAGTGCTGATCGGGCCTGGGCACCCAAGACACAGTATTAGCAATGCCTCACTTTCCTCACCTGTAAAACGGAAGCCAAGATGCTATTTTCTACAAAAGGCTGGAGACTGGGTGTCAGCTCAGGAGCTGCCCGGCGCTGCTGACACGGATGAAGGAAGAGACATGCAGTTTCTGAGCTTCATGTGCTCTGACTCTTTCAAGACCACAGACCCAAGGCAGCAGGTCAGACAGACCTAGCTTGCTGGCTACCAGTTGAACTATCCTGACTTTTATCTCATGGGTACTTGATAATGAGCAATCTAAGTACTTAGATGCTCGAACAGAAGGAGGAATTGCTTTCTAATTAGAGCCACAGACACCGAAAGAACTATATAGCTAATAAGCACAAACAGAATCATCATTAGAGGAGACTTTATTAAGATACAACTGAGATTGTAGCCATTTGTTCTGCCAATAAGCTTAGGCAAAAGCGATGCCCGGCGTCCTCTAAACTTCAACTGGTTTAATTAGACTAGTTGAGGATATTTGATACCCCATCCCTTTAGCCCCTCTAAAAATAATCACATCGTATGTCCTGTTTATTAATTTTGATTCACACCAAGACACTCCTCTGTTTCTCTAGGGGGCATTTACAAAAGTTAAAACGCTGAGCCAGCCAATAAATCCATCCTGTATATAATGAAATGACCTTCCAAGGAAGTAAAACCCATCTCCCTGAAAAGCCCGAGAGGCCTTTGTTGGATTTGCTGAAGGTAACTACAGTTTGAAAGATGGCATCTTTGCCTAAGAGGTTGGAAGAAGTGGTAGCTATCCTGTTTGAGTGTATTATTAAAAGTGACAATTATCTCTGTATGCTTACAATTGGAACTTCTGATTTCATAGACTCTAACAAATGCACCGCTGCTGTTCTGGATGGCCTAGCATTAATAAAGCAAACCAATTTTGAATGCCCAAGGCCAGGACCTCAGGGACAGCAGATGGTGCCCGGGATACCCATTCTCAAATTAGCATAAGAATAGTACGGAGTGGGTCACAGATTGCCTTTAAGCAAGCTTTCAGTTGTCCACACAATCTCTGCTTCCTACCAAATGAGACAACAGCATTGTTTTCATTTTCTAATTTAGGTAATCAGTGCTTTATTACATAAAATGTATTTCACAAGCAAATCAAGCAACAAAGAAATCCATCTCCTTTGTAACAACTTGCACTCCACAAGCACCTTACTCAAACTTCGGACACACAACGAAAGGAAATGAACAGTCCTTGTTCATATGCATTAAAACACTTCTGGACAAATGACCTGGAGTTCTTAAAATTAAACTTTGTTTTATTAAATTGCTTCTAATTTTGTGTGCAATCAATTGCAGCTGTAATTGCCTGTAAGCACAAGTGGTATATCCATTGTTATCCAACTTGACTCTCTCACTGAGAACCAGAACAAATTCCAAACAGAAAATTAGAAGCTGTGTTTCAAATTCTTTAAAAATAGCATGAAATCCACCTGCTTACCTGCATTCAAAAATAAGACTGTCCTGATTTCAAAAGAGGCAAAACTTCACCCCATTCCTAATTTCAGCCTCAGTTAAGTAAAAAGCAGCCAAGGCCTGGATTGTCCAGAGAGAAGTTCAGATGGCGACTTATGATACTATATGCAATCTCTTATGAGATGTTTTGCCCTTTCTAGTAAACATAGGTAAGTTCCCCTTTAAATAAGGTGTTTCACAGAATGTGTGTTTGGTATCTTAACATTAATAATGAACAAAGCTTTGTGTGTTTAGATGTCTCTCTTCTTGGCTGAATAAATTCAGATTTCTGAATTAATTAATTAATAATTAATTTCTGAAAATATGACTTCGCCATCCTTTTGTAGTTCATACTTTGTGCCCCTTGAACAGGGACGCGAAACTGAGGTTTTTTTCCAGCTGGTTATTAACCATCAAGAGAATGTTTCAACTCTACTCATCACACACATCAGTCAAATTAAATCTGGAAAAACGTATGAGAAGAAGTCAGTTTATCAAAAAACAGGAAGGGCATTAATTGAGAGATTGCCGACTGCCTCACAAGCTCTCTGCAAGAAAAGCACAGAAGGGCAGAGTTCACTTCTTAAAAAGTGGGGAAAAGGAGCTAAACCAATCCACACAGATATCGTGTGCCCATGTACCTCTTCCTTATCAGTGCACAAAATTGCCATCATGGTTTCACCTGCTTGGATCCCCCTTGAGATCTCCATGATGGGAACTTCTGAAGCAAAGACTGGTATTAAAAATCTGCAGGGTTTCAAATAGATGGTTAGCCTCCTTCCAAGTCAAAAATGCAAAAACCTAGGCATGACAGCACCATGGATTCACTAGAACGGATCTTGGCAGGCTAAACAAGCCCTTAGTTTCCTACGCTGTTCTCTGAAACAAGCCTGACAAAGAGCTAGCAAAGGCAAGTCGCCCCACACCACAGGCACACCCCAGATTCCAGACATGGGTGATGGTGAGGCAGCTGAGAATTACAGATTTACACACAACACAAACTGGCAGAAGGAACAGACGAAAATCTTTTGTTGATGTTGCTGTTCTTGTTTCTCATGTAACACAGTTTTCATTCCCTAAAGCCAATGTATTAATTGCCAACTGAAAATAAGTCATCTCATCATCTTACTTGAATAAATATCAATAGTTCTTGAGCTTGACTGTAAAATTCAAGAAGCCATATCTGGGCACTGAAAGCAAATAATTATTTCTGTATTTTGCTCAACACATTTTATTCTAAATGAACTGCTTGAAAATGACCAGTTCTCTAGAAACATTTTGGAATTAGGGAAAGGTTTTGAATAAACCGGAGGATGTTTTGGGTCACAAGGTCACTGGACTCCACTGAATTATGAGTGTCCCTTCTTGAATGAGGAGTTCAGAGGAAGGCTGAGGATTTTGTGATTGACAGATGAAATAGGAAAAAACACCAGGGACAGGGACTCAAAGCTGGTTCCCTACGTAATCTCAAGTGGAGCTGCTTAGGGCTTGTTTTTCAGAACTGTTGAGCTTCGAGAATTTCAATTTTCACTCAAAACAAACAAAAAAATTCCTTCCAATCAGATACTTCTGGGAATGGAAGTTCTAAAAATTATACCAAATGAGAATTTGCAACCTTGCCGCTGGAACATAGCCCACTGAAAAGACCCACTGCTCAATACTCAGCATTTTTTAACAGAGAGAAATGTAAATCTAGCAGCGTTTCTTGACACTACCTTTGGGGAAAGAACTTTCCACTGTTGCAGGTGTCTCCCTGTAAGTGGTTCCAGAAGGCGAGCAGATACAGAGAGGTGGTTACACTTGCTGGAGGGGAGGTGTCATCCCCTCTTGTCAGTGCTAAGACTTCTCACACTCATCAGAGTTAGAATGAGAGAAGGGAAGATGACAAACACAAACATTCCAGTAAAACACTACATAAAGATACTACGCTGCATTTGTGCTGGATATTTGCAGCCATAGAGCTGGGATGATGGCCATAAAAGTATTATTTTAAAATTATCTCTAATATCTAATTTATTCTTTTTAGATTCTGTTAAGCAGCCAAATTGGGGTGGTCTACAGAAAAAAAATACACTGTAGCTAAAGCACTGCAGGCAAGCCCTGAATGTTCTGTAAAAACATAAACAGTTTCTTGCCTGCAAATCTCCTCTCCCTTACGTTTCTCATCTTTCATTTGTCAGTTCCCAAGATTCTAGAATTTCCTCAGTTCTGTGGTTACCTAGAGTTTTCTCATGGAAACAAGAACCAAACACATCATGAAGAAAACAAACAATAGGCAAAAATCCCCAAAAAACAGCCCTTCAGTTTATTATTCCCTTATTCTTCCTGTGCAGGCTCAGAGCCAAAGATATTCCAGCCACAGCTGAGGAGATCAGCGGTAAACGTCATTAGCTGTTAGCAGAGCAAACATCTTAAAATAAACAGTTCTTAAAGGTATAATTTTTCCCCTGATAAAAATCAAAGAGGTGCAAAAACAAGTGACCTCTTTATCTCAACCCTTCATTAATTAATAATATAAGCAATAACCTGAAAGTGGAAATGGACAGCTTCTTTGATCCTATGGGAAAACCCTAGAATATAGGCGTAAGGCTCCTGTCCCATTTGTCACACGGTTGCCACGATTTGCGGGTGATATGGCAGAAATGAAATCCCACACTGTGACGAAACCTCCTGTCATCTGTCGCAGGCATGTGCTCTCCCAGTGCACTCTGTGGTGGACAACCGGCTGGGCAGGCAGTTGCCTGGAGTGCCTTCTGAATATGAAGGAGGAGGATATTCCATTTCAGTCCTTGCATCTATTAAGGAGTTCCAGTGAAATGGTAGTTACATATCTGTCAGGCCAAAATGTGCTGCACTTACGGAGCTTTTGTATTATTTGCCTCTAGCTCTCTTCGCAAAGACTGAGGATGATACTTAGCATCCTTTTTACAAAGATCTCAAAGAGATAAATAAAAATAATTTTCTACCTGGTACAGGCAAAGTGCAGGGAGGCTATCTGAATAATCCAGCCTCTCACAGCAAGGCAACGGGAGAGTCAGGGACAGAATCCAAATCAGCTGATTATAGTCCTGTGATCTCAGCACTAAATTGATATCTTCCTCTATTTACAATGCTCTTTCTTGGAGAAGTTTGTCCTGCCAATGTGTATTGGACAGAGTGACCAAACCGGTCTGTAAGTCCCTACTGCAGGAGCTTGTGCAGATGCGCAGAGAAGGTTGTTTCTGTGACAGCCTTTCCAGAGCTTCTTCCAGAGGTCAGAGATCTTACTGCCTTGTTTGGTTTTGGGCTCTTCCTGACTTTTAATTTAACAAGAACGATTTGATTCACCATTTCTCAGCAATAAACCGTTTTCCTCAAAAGAGTTAATCAAACTTTGATGAGGCCCTCGTGCAACAGAAGGATTGATGAGATACATTAAAGGTTATGTGTGGAGCAAAACTGAAGCGCAAGACCTCCTGTTGAGTTCAACGGAATTATCACTGGGTTTTCTATGCGTATCTTTTCCCACTGCTCTACCTCATATTTTAATGCATTTGTGTAACTACCTCAGTATCCTGGAAGAGGGAAATGGTAGCCTCTCCCATGCTTTGCTTAGCTTCTCTTTGTTTGCCAATATCACCATGAAAGAAACATGTTTCTCCAGCTTGCTGCAGTGTGCCCTTACATCAGTGCTTCATCGGGCTACAGAACCATGACTTCCACTATGAAGTGGGCAGATTAAAGCAATATGATATGTTTTCTGCCTACACCATAGATAACTAAAACCTAGAACTCATCAACCTGGCAGTCATCCAGACCAAGAACCTAACAAGATTCAAAAAGGGATTAGAAATGCATACAAATACAGCCCACCAAAGAATCCTAGCAAGTTGGCACCCAGGACACCTCCATGCTAACCCTTCCTGTTACCAGCGCTGCTCACATCTACTTAACCGAGGTGTCCCAGCCTCAGCTCTGCCTGACCAGCCCTGTGTTGCAAATGCACCCACAGATGGGATGAAAGTGATGTTTTTGACGGCAAGAGCTGGGAGATGGGCAAGGAGGAGAGGTTGTCCTGCAGGCATGCAGGAGTTCCCACGTGTGTGGGAAATGGAAGCTCTCAGCTGACGGTGCAGACCTGAGTCCCCCACTTGAATACTTATATCCTTGGTAATACTTGCTTTCTTACTCCCAAAAATCAGGAGTGGAGATGCCGCAGCTTCCCTAGGTAGCCTATTCGAGGATTTAATATCACTGCTGCTGGAAATTGTTCATAAATTTATAATTATGAACTTCTGAAAAACATATTAAACTATGTGCTGATCTCTGAAGGCAAAAAAAGAGCTATAATGTAGGGAAATGGACTAGCCCTCAAGTTCCTAGGTATGGTCTTTATGCTGTCCCCTGGGCCACCCAGGACGAGCCACATCAGGCTAGAACAGCAGAGCAGGTGACCTTCAGACCTACTCTAATATGGCAGTTCTTATGCTTCCATAAAAATAACAAGTCCACACCAACTGCCAGACAGCAGGTCAGTTTTTCCAGCTGATCCTCTGTCTTATTATGTAAGATACACTATTTGATTATTGCTCTCTGCTAACCTCTACATAAATTAGCCATTAAGGACTAGAACAGAAATTATTACTGAAAATTCAATCAGTGTTTAACTGGTTTTTAATACATCATCATGTGTAGGTCAAAGTGCATTAACCTGCTTGAGCCTATTGGAAAATACTTCATTAATGAACTCCAAACAACCTAACAACAACATTATAGAAAAGGAGCAGTGATCCAGGAGATGGGAGGCATGAGGAAAAGTAAGTCTAAACTTCTCAATTTCAACACTCACAAAAGCTGTATTAGGGAGAGACATTATCCATTATTTCACCTACAAAGGAGGTTTTATCTTCTACGCGGTTTCATCTCTACTCTGCTTTGTCTGACACATGTTCCAAAGCTCTTGTTCTGGAGGCGCCAGTGACATGTGATCCATACCTTTCCCTTTCCCACAGAAACATACCACTTCTGCAGTGTTTGATGCTCACGATCACAAGGCGCCTTGCAAAATATGCTGCCAGTTGATAGTATCCAAGGTTTGAAGTTTGGAAAACTGCTGACACTGGTCTGTGACTTTGCTTGGGGCACACTCGGACAGTGCAGTATCAGGGAAGGAAATGTCTAACGCCATATAAATATTACGGGATGGATCCATTCCAAATATCAAATTAATCCCTTAGGGGGAAAACATGCCAACAAATGGCTTTCAAGCACTTGAAACTGCAAGACGCTCACAGAAACCCCCACAGGTGAAAGGCGACTTGTTAATTCAGCTCTTAATCAATCCTGTAATACAGCCCACAGTCTGTCACATAATGCTGGATTTGAGGGCAGGATTTAGGAGACTCTGTGGTATCACTAGATGGGTTTAGAGCAAGGCTATAGCTGTGCCAATCTTAACTTCACATCAGAGCAAATCACACAAAGATCTTAGCGCACTACATTAGCTCTCGCACTACTACCACTGGCTCCAAAACCCTGTCTCACCAAGGTCTAATTAGAGAAAAAAAAAACAGAATACAGAAAAAACTGTAAGGCTGCCTGAAACCAGCAGCATCTAAAAAAAGGCCCCTTTCACATCTCTTCTAGCCTCGCTCTCTCTATATATAAATGTATGTATCTATATATCTGTATCTAACAAGAAGGTATAGAAAAGATGGAGCTAGACTCTTCCAAGAGGTGTAGAGTGAAAGGTAACAGGTACAAACTGAAACATGGGGAATTCTGATTAGATATAACCTATTTTCATGAGGATGGTCAAACACTGAAATGTCACCAGACAGGCTGTGAGATCTCCATTTTTTGACTGAATCAAGTCCTGAGTAACCTGCTATAAATTGGCCCTGCTTTGAGCAGCAAGGTTGGACTAAATAACCTCCATATGTCACTTCCATCTTAAATTATTCTATGATTCTTCCTGGCTATATTTGGGACCATACCATAGTGCCTTGGTAAATATTGATACACGTTTATAACACTTAAGCTGACCCTCTGCACTGACCAAGAATGGAGGCAGACTGCTGGTGCTCAGCTAAGATGAATGATAACACTGCCCACAAAATACCCACAACAGTCAGCATCCGCACTGGAAAGCTTTACACTCAGAAACCATCTCCGGTGCACTCTATGAAGACTTCCTCCACCACGGCCTCAATGTGTTCAGGGAGATACTACACATATCCTGCTCTGCTTAACGGACCAGGACCCTGTGACTATGAACGGCTGGTTCCATTGTGAAACCTTCTAGAACATGACGCAGTGGAAGAAAGATTACTGGGGAAAAAAATCAGAAGAAAAAATCCTATATGGTCTCAAAATGCATCTCAATTTATCTGAAGGGCTAAGGCTTCAATTCGGATGACAACTGTAAAGCACTCACTTAATCTTAGAGAGCACTATGAGAGACTGGGAGTACTTACATATACTAGAATAGTTATGTTCTGATGATTTAAAGTGATATCTATTGATGCCCAAAGGTATTTTTGGGCCCATACCTTCTTCACTGACTGTCTGTTTTCACTTAGTTGTTTTGCCGGCTACTGACAACATGCTTAAAAATATCAGGGAACGTGAAATCTGGAGGTGTATCAGTGTGAGCACCCACTTCAAAACCTCTGTGAAAATAACCTTCAGGAATGGCAATTGGCCAGAGATGCAGTTTGAAGCCAGATAAGATACAAATAAATATTCACGGCAGCTAAGGATTTTGGATTTAATGCCATTCTGCTAATGCAGATAAATATTCAGATTTCCTTGGCTTCTGTAGACTAAACCCAGTTTAAAAGAGAAGTCCATACAATACCATTCAAGTAACATTGCCGCTGCTGGTAGGAGTTTGGGGGGAGGTGGAACAGGGTTGTTATCATAACTTTTAAAGACCACGATGAAATCTCTGTAATTCAAACATCTACATCAGAAAGCAGATGGAGAAAGATTCACACGTCGCAATGGACTCTGGATCACTGCTGCCTCATGGCAGAGGGATGGCTCTACCTGTCCTATACTGTTCAGCACTACGCTGTGCTTTTGCCTGCAGGACTGTATTTCATTAGCAGGCAGAACACCTCTCACTTATTGTGATGTCTTTGTAATGAACAATATAATCCAAAGCTAAAACTTCATTACTGTTACTCCTACCTACTGTGCAGCTTTCTCTGTCCTAAGGCAAATGCCTATGTGATATAAACCCCAGGTTCACATTGAGAGTAACTGACTCTGAACTGATGATTACCTTTGCAAGACTCAGTTTACACAAAAGATATATTGCTGAGTTAGACTTAACCATGCTGTCACAGCTGTTAACCATATTGCAGCAGCAGATCTACATAACCACCTAACTAGGGTAAAGCAGGGCTTTCCTCTCCAGCCAACCAAGAAGCGATAGTTACATCCTGTCTCCACCACAAATTCTAGTCACATCACAGGCAGAAGGGACCTCAGGAGAAGTTATTCAAAGGGAAGCAGGATGAAAGAAAATTATTTCCCTTTTTCTGCACAGTCACAAATAAAAGGATAACTGTGCTCTATAGCCCACTATTAAAACTCTTTGCAACTAACCACACCATCTCTCACACACCAGCTGGATGCTAGCCAAAACTGTCACTGTGGGACCACTGGTAAGTCACTTCACTCTCTCAGATATAATTCAGGAGCCTAATTCACATGCTCCAGAACATGAACTTCTAAATTGTTTTCAACAAACTTTCAGATTTCGTGGAAGGAAATAAGCAAGATGACAGATGGAAGAGTTGTTTTTTATTTTTTCACAAAAGAGCTCTCATCCTGCATTATCTCACAGCTTCTTTATTTCTTCTGAGCCATACTTTCATTTCTGTAAGTCTATGTAGACTGAACAACTTGCACTTTCTCTTCCCTTTCATAACCGTAGTTTCTGTAAAAAGTTAAGAAAGGAGGGCAAGTAACTCCTAAACAGCTCTAGCTATCACACTTGTGGCTGGCCAAAAAGGGGCAAGAGGAAAGGAATGGGCAGAGGAAGTGCAGCCACATGGCAGTGATAGGCCAGGGTCTTTTCCACAATCTTGCAGTGGCTGTAAGCAAATCCCTTCCCTTACACATTGCTATACATCTAAGTACTATTAAATTGAGCAGGCTTCTGGCAAGACTTCCAAAGTACAAGGCTCAGCTACCAATATACACGTTTGAGGCATCAAAGTACTCTGGAATTCAAGGTGTTCAGCTCTCTTAGACATCAAGCATAAATTTTAAAAGGCAAATGAAGATAAATATAAACAGATTCAGCACATTTATGATCCCTAGTTAAGAAGCTACCTTCAACGTAAGAGCTATTGGAACAGCCCTACCCATTCAGCTTGTCAGCCTCTCTAACTTTTAAAACATATACCGGAGATCATAGCAGTCAACACATTTATTTTCTCAGTTAAGATACACTTATCCTAACTGAGTTTTTGTATGATCCTGACAATTCTCACTCAAATGAGAATTACTTGAAGACATACAGACCACAAGTTTCACCTTTGAGAAGAAAACTATTTACAAGTGGGAGTACAATACTTTGTTAGAGCAGTTACTTCTTAAAAAAAAAGGAAAAAAAGACGGTATGTGTTCCAGCAGCTAGTAAGTCATCCCTGCCAGGATCTCTCTCAGTGTTAGTGACTTTGCTGCAACAAAGTTTTTACGCAATCTCAGTGCTCACTATCTCTGTCAGACAGAGTGTGCCCAGAGTTTGCCGAAAAGGAAAACCGAAATGCTGCACTGAAGTGACTGTAACAATGGCAAAGGGGAGCTTTGCACCTGACCCAAGGGGAGGGGGGCTAATTTAACCTTGAGTCTTGTTTCAGCAGAAGCTCACAGTGCTCATCTCCATTTCTAATATTCTGTTCACCACTACCAATCTCTTAAACTCCTCAGCCAGCTTGATGGTGTTCCCTTAAACTAGGGCATTAGCTCTAACCCAGGAATGGTTAGACAGGCCAATGGATTACATCACTGGCAACACGAGGAATTTTAGGCTGGGTTTGGCTTCAAAGGGAGCCCATTCCAATTATTCTCTTCCTCTGAGTCTGGAAGTGACTCATGCAAAGACCGTCCCACTGAATCTTCAGATTAAAAATAACAGCAAGGGAAAAGCTGCGAAATGTTTAATCTGATCTTAAGATATCAGAAGGGGAACTCACTTAAGGTACATCTGGCATGGGAATGAACTTGTCCCAGAGGGCAAGCAGCCCGGCTCATGGTGGCTCACCACGAGGAGCTGCAGATCCCTTGGCCTCGCACCCTCCCCTCCTGTACCCGGCCAGGCTCCCGGTGCCTTCCAGCCAGAGGCAGCCAGCAGCCGGCACCCTGCTCCTCCCCACAGCAGCCAGGCCCAACCGGCACCACCAGGCACATGCCGGGACGTTTTCCATAGAGACAACGCTCCCCGGAGCCTCACACTAACCAGATCCCCCCACAACAGGAAGAGAGGGTTTGGGGTGGTTTGAAGGCACCGATTTGGAAACTATCAAGGAGAACTGGGAAACTGACAAACAGCTCAGGGGCTCTCCCCAGTCCCTCCCAACCTGCAGCCTCACACGGACCCCCTGGCTGGGCTTTGTTGCTGCGGCTGGCTGGCTGTAGGCTGGGGAAGCAGGTTGCAAGGTGCTTGCCTTTCCCTTTCCACCCAGGACAGAGCTGTGCCTGGGCACGCAAGGTAAAAAAGCAAAGGACAGACCTTCTCTTTGGCCTCTTCCGCGCTGGGGAGGCTGCGCTCGTCCTCCCGGCTGCGGCCGCGACTGCCGGCGGGATGCTGGCGGGCCGGTCGCAGCGCCTTACCGGCTCCACATTGATCTGCCTGCCGGGAGCCTCTTGTATTATTTTTTTTCTCCCCCCTCCTCCCTCCACCCCTTCTTTTCAAGGAGTGTGTGTGGGGGGACCTTTCTATTATTATTATTCTAATATATTCTGGGGGCTTGTGGTTCCTGCAGCCAGGCGGAAGTGAAACCCGTTTTCGCCCCCCTCCTCCTTCCGCGATGCTCCGGGGCTGGATGCAGCCAAGCGGCGGGAGGGTGGCCGGGGACCGGCGGGGTACCCGGGCGGCAGCGCCATCCCGGTCTTTCCCTCTCCCTCTCCCTCGGCCTCCAGGCGGGTTAGAGAGGAGGTGCCATTCCCGAAAGGCAGAGGTTGCTTTGGAGGCCATAAAAAAAAAAGAAGGAGGGGGAAAATCATTTTCTGCACCCCACCGAGAGGGAAATCTGCCGGCATTCGGCTGATGGAGCACGGCGGGGCTGGGGGGTGCGGAGGGTGCGCGGGAGCGGGACCTACGCGGTTCGGATGCAGGAGGGCAGCTGGGCACCTGCAGAAGCGCTTGCGGAGCGGGGGCGGGGGTCGCCGGGGAGCGACACCCTGCAGGGGCCACCGAGCTCCCCGGCGACGCCCGCCCCCGCTCCGCAAGCGAGCTTTGCCCTCGCCCTCCGAAGGCACAGGTTGGCAGAGTTGGTTACTTCAATGACAGGCGATTACGGCTGGTAGCAGAAGAGGAAAAGCTCTAAAATGCAGTTAAAGACAGCAGTATCTACTAGCTCCTTAGTGACATCCTGTGGTACGGGGGGACTATTGCTAATGGCCAGCTGAGCTCTGATTTTGACCGCTGGCTTCGGCAGGAGCAGCTGCGTACCCAGCACGGCGCGGTGTCGGGGTGTTTGGTCAGGGACCTAAATCACTCCGGGTGTTTTTGTTTTAAATCACTGTTCTGCCTTATGCTGCTGCAGAGCTGCTCTGTTTCTATAAGGTAACTGTCTCTCAGGCACTGGGGGGATTTGTGCTTTATAAATGTGTAGCATCTTCCATGGTACATTATAGAACAGAGAGGGCTCATATCTAAATACTGCAGCTGGCCTCGTGCCTAGGATGAGGAGCAGAGAGTGAGACACCAAATGAACATCCAGCTAACTAGGCAAATGTTAATTTCTTAATTCAACATGTGTCATCATGTTGAAACAGACTTGCAGAACATCTCCCCCAGCCAAGAAGCACAGGAGTAGAGGTTAGGCAGTGGAACCCGGTCCCTCCCTAAGTCTTAGCTATTCTAGGGAATTCCCCTGTCCACCTCCCCTGTCACACAGCACACTGGGGTGCTCCGATGACCTGTGGCAGAAAAGGCAAGAAGAGAGAAGCCGGTGAAAGAGAGCTGAGCACATGGACCAAAAGACCACAACCTGTCCATAGGCAGCAGGAAAGTGTGAAGTCACTTAACAGGCATAGCTCAGCTAACTGGATTCCAGCTTACAGGAGTGCCACTAGTAATGAGGATTTGGTGGCATCAACCTAAAAATGTCTCCACAGCCCCTGACAAGATTAGTAGGATCCATGCCACCATGTTAACAACGCTTACATTGCCCAGATCAGAAAGATTAAGGCTAGCTTGGGCAGGCCTGAACACATAGCAACTGAAACTCCTGATAATTGTTTGGAGGCATCTGGGTGCTGGCAGTAGATGGGTTGGAAAAGGCTCTTCTAAACTCTATTACAGGAGTAACTCACATCAGATGATGCAGATGTTCACAAGAGATGACTGGGACACTCTTTACTGAGGTCTTTGTTGTCCCCAGAAGCCACCTGCTCACAGTATCATGGTAGAACTTAACCCCTGTAAAATTATGGCACTGCCCCTTTCTTTGTGGGAAAAGTGAAATGGTCAATGATGCTGACATCTATTTTGTCTGATGGCACATTTAGGACCTGCTGTTCAGACTTCACAGATTCATCTCTATGCTCAGTTTTGTATTAAACATTTCCTTCACATCCCAACAGCAACGGAGTTGCTTAGTCAGTTGGCTGCATCTGTCCCACAGCCTCAGGATGTCTGCAGCCTCCACGTTACTAGTGGATGGCTGAACAGCCATGTCAGCAGAAATGCCCTTTTCCAGGTGGGACTGGCCAGAAGATCGCACCTCATCCTAAGGAGTGCATGCCTGGACACACTGGTGCACGAATTTGTGTCTTGCAGCTTCATTACTGCAACTCCCTATGCTTTGAAATAAACCACAGCTGGTGTAAAATACAGCAGATGTCTGCTTAGCAATAGAGAGCAGCCTGGTGCTTTGCTCACCCTAGTTTCTTACTAAGTACAGACTTCGGTCTTCTTTTCAAAGCCCTTCATAAACTTCCATAGCCAGCTCCTGCTGGATCACTGCAGCCATTGGCAAAGGGGTGAGACAAGACTGTGAGAGTTTCATTTTTTCCAGGTACTATTTCTGCACTATGGAACTTATTTTGCCTCATGGAGATACAAATAACCCAGATGTCAATGCATTCAGAAGTAAATGCAAAACTTCTCTCCTCAGCTTAATTTCTTCACCCAGAAACACGCAGAGAATGCTAGTACCCAGCCCAACAAATCCAAGCCCTATAAACTAATCAAGCGATTCCTCTTATGGGCTAGATAGAAAGCAAGGCAGAGAAGGAAACAGCTTTTTTCTATTTTAAAATACTTGGGAGGCACACAAGTCCCACAGAGATGGGAGCCATCTAAATATATATAAAGACATAGCGAGATAAATGAATCCATCTGTTGTAATCTAGCGGTTTCATAAAACCAATGAAAAAAATTGACAGTTTCATGAAACCACTAAAGCGCTATTGATACTTTCAAGTTTTTAAAATTTTTCTCCAATGTGTATGAATGTAGAAAATCAACCACCCCCTGTCAGATTCCTGAAATTAATAGGTAAGGAACAAGACTGTGCATGAAGCTGATGCAAACAAATCCACAATGTAATTAAAGCAAATTGCCATTAACAATCTGACACAGACTATTACAAATCCCTCCTCACACCCCAAAATACATTTCTGATTTCCATGATAAGTCAGCACACACATCCACCACTACCCTTCTTCCATCCCAGGGATCTCAAAGCATCTCACAGATGGTGCTTAACTGAAGCCTTACAACACCTCCATTCTGTTTCTCCACAGGGGAAACCGAGAGGCACAGAGATTTGCTTATCGACTAACAGGAAGTATTAAAATGCCCGGAAAGACGTAGGTGTCCTATCTGCACATATGCTTTGCTCTTACTACTAGATAGCACTTCCAGTACAAGTCTGGTTGTAATTAGAGAAAGTTGTTCTTTTAAAGACTGCACTGAGGAATCCACTGACAGCTTTACAGGCAGAGAAGGGCAAAGGAATAGTGTTTTGCTTCATCCCAATGAGTGATGCCTTTTCTCAGCTCTATGTCTGAAGAGCCATGTGGCAGCTATGGAACAGCACTCAATATACTGTGAATTCACACCAGCTTTTGTTGGTTTCAAATGTTCATATTTTGGTACAGCCAGGTGACAGGTATGGAAAACAGCCAAAGGTTTCCACACATCAGGGAATCTCACAAAACATACAGCAAGAGAGTCACTGCATAAGCACCCAGTGTATCAGCCACCACCTCACAGGCATGTGTGTGCTCTGAGACTTTCCAGCAAAGCAGGCTAGTCTGAGAAGTGGGAAAACAAGTGTGCATTAGCCAGCGAGCCGTACTAGGCCAGTGGAATACCCTTGGAAATGCTTCCCATTAAATGTGCAAGCAGGTTCAGCTTCCTCCCTTCCCTCTCCTCCTCAATACATGCACACACTCCATCTCGCTGTGATTTATGGTACAGTCCTGCTATGATCTTTCTCTGGGTAAATGTCTATGCCCGGAGTGCAAGCAGAGGGCACGAGTCTGAGGGACAGGCAGCACAGGAGATTTGACAGGCTGAGTCCTGAAAAACT
This sequence comes from Larus michahellis, assembly GCF_964199755.1. Lineage (NCBI taxonomy): Eukaryota > Metazoa > Chordata > Aves > Charadriiformes > Laridae > Larus > Larus michahellis. Next base: position 37,508,875 of record NC_133904.1, read on the forward strand.
TCCTCACTTAAGTACAGAGATACCCACAGGCCTCAGGGAGCTACCAAAATTCACATGTCCAACAACACTAGGTACCAGCTGTACTGTTCTCTGTGTTCAGTTACTCTCCTCCTGGGAGAGAAGTGAAACTATACAACAAACAGTCAGCCCCATAGCCCATAATGCAAAGTCCTGACTAGGTATTATTGTACATATAGAGCCTTACATACTGAATTCAAGGCTACGTAGCGGCTATGGACACCATGTACGATATAATGAAAGAGGGAGTTGTCAACAGCTGGTCACTTCTGGAGATGATGCCTGGGTTACTATTTTAGCATGCTCCTCTATTTTCCTTTTTTCTTGTTTGATTTTTTCATTCTAGAATTTGGTAACTGATGTCTCACTGTTATTATCAGTATTTTATTAATAATATACTGTCAGTGTGTATAAAAATTACATATTTCTCCCCATAAATGCTACAATATGAAAAAACAATCTGCTGTTAATAAAAGAGAGACAAATTCCCAAAGGAAATGAATGCTCTTAAAAACCACAAACTTGAAATAAAAAACCACTCTGCTGCATTTGAAGTAATTACAAGAGAAAAATGACAAAGACTGTTTCTCCTCAAAACTTGGCAATTTTTATATCGTGCTACTGATATTCTTAATGAAAAATGGTTCTTTTATTCACTGCCACTTCTTTTACTTTGGCCGATGCTGTAGCCAAACATCTGCTTGTTAAGTTATCGGAGTGAATTGATGGTTAGTAACTCATGAGTTTCCAAAGAAGATCTCCACAGACAAAGGAAGATGCTCTCTAAAGCTTTCTGAGGATGTACTTAGGAAAGGAGAAGGCTATGAAGAAACAGAAATATTCAGACAAAGCATCCATGTGAATGTTTGGACAGGTTGGGCTCTTCTCCTAAAAAGCCTCAATGGAAGATCTGGGACAAGTTTTCAGCTGAAGGCGTTCCAGAGCTCAGAGTGCTAGCTTCACACTGAACATGCCACTGTGACTGGAGAAAATTATGAGTGCAGGAAATGAGGCTAAAAGCAACAGTGAGGTAGCAGATAGTTCACTCCTCAAAGGATCCATTCCTTTCCCTTCTATCTTTAGAGAGCAGCAGAGGAAAATTAATCATGATTATTACAGTTACACATTCTGATGTTCCTGCTAACATGTTGACCCATCTCTATAATGGAAAAATTCTTAGGAGGCAACCCAGCTTCACCAAATATATCCCAACAGATGGAATTCTGTATATCCAGGATTTAAGAGACAAATCCCAAAGAGCCTACTGTCCAAGCAGATACAATCCAGACAATCCCAGGTCCTTGGCTTACACAATCTCTAAATGCTGTGCCAGGGTAATTGAGAAGTGCCGGACTTTGGGACCCTCTAGGAGCAGGTATAAAAAAGGCATCATTACGTAGCCAGACTCTAGCAGCATTCCCACTGAATGCCCTTCCTTTCATATCATTGACAATCAATTATCACACACCAGGGTTGAGACAAAAACATACTACTGGCAAAAAACAGCGTATTGACAGAACAATGATTTTAAAAAGATCTAAAAGAAGCCACACAAATACATGTGTAAATAGTCTTACTACCCTCACAGGGCAATTAGATCTGTTAGGCTGAGGAGCAGAAAATGACGACTCCTCATTTTTTAAATGATAATGAGTTTCTTGCAGGCAAACTACACAGCCTTGGAGACTAAACCCCCAGACTATCCATAGACCACAGAAGCAGAGAGAAAAAGAAGCAAGTTTCTCCACAGCAGTGCCAGAAATCCAGGAATGCCTTCTCCCAAAGGCAGTGAGGAAGCCTGGGTGCCAAGACATTAGGAAAAATTGTATGTTTTTGTCTGTCTGTGACACATCTGCACAAATGCACTCCAACTTGTTTTCAGCTACAATGGGAACTGAAGGTGCTAATTATTGTCTTACAGTATGGGGGTGTCAGACTGTGAGTTCAGCAGCACTAGTGTAAAAGTGAGGAACTCACTGGGGTACAGATTATGTCAGGATCAAGTTCTGTACCTTTCAGTGTGTCCTGAAAACAAACCACCTCTGACTACTGCTGGCTTGCTTTTTTCAGACTCCATAAATTATTGTACAGTGGCAGGACATAACTCAAAGCTTTGTACTCTCTATCTTGCTATTAATTGCTAGCAACAAAGACATTCACCACAACATACACAGTAAGATGAACAAATAATTGTGCAACTATTTCCTAAGCAATGCTTCCTTACCACCACTAAGGGACAGTGTTTCCTACAATTTCCTAAAATTGCAAGTTCAGTTTTAATTAGCAATGGTTAATGCCTCCTTTTAGTGCTTGAAGTGTTTTATATTCTATGCTATGTTTGTTTAAGAAGTTACTTCTTCACGACACAGTGAATTACAGGCCCATTTATTGTACTTTCACTACCACCAGCAGGCTACACTAATAAATCAAACAAGCGCATTAGTGAAGGTAATTCCTTCTATGAACTTATAAGCCTAAAAGGATGGCTAGTCTGAAATAACTGGTTTACAGTCAGGTTCCAATCAAAAGGCATAAATTGCTTTGCAAAACACATCCCTTTTTGCATATTAATTTAGTTTAAAATACATAATTTGTATCTGAGAAAACCTTATAAACTGTCCTCATCTGTGTTGGCAATTCAAATATGGGTAAATCTGCAACCTGCTACTCTTTGATAGGTACTGAGTGTTTCCATTTATACCATTGACTTCACTCAGAGAGAAGATAGTGTCTGCTATATTCCAAAGCAAAACTTCACTAGCGGTCCCATTTCTTCAGGCATGTTTTGTGCTCTGGAAAATAGTTTAATCAACTTGAAAGACTCCACTAAGCCTGGGTGCCAGACCCTGGGTACCTTCTCTCAATCTCCGTTTTTGAAAAATACTCTGAAAGTCCTACTCTCACCAGAAAGTAATTCATATACTATAAGGCTGTGGCTTATTTACAAAAGGCGAAGCTTTTATAGGACAATATAGCAGAGATACCTGGTTATCCTTACTTTCACACTCATGCAACTAGAAATGTCCATGAAGCAGCTGTTACAGTCATAACATATGACTGTATCAAGCTCAGTGCTGTATGATTTCAAGACCATATTCCAACATCTTTTTTGGTGTGTCAAACATTCAAAGACATTCAAATTTGTTGGCTACAAGATTAGCAGCTGTACAATCAAGCTGATACTGTAGCTGCACAACCAAAATCCATTCTCCCTGGCATCTCTTCAGTGAGAGAAAGCACAAGGCACATCATATCCAATCAATAAAGAGCAATTAAAAAGTAAAAAAATAATAATCTTGAGTCCTGTGAACAGAAGGCTGTCCAAATTCAGTACTCTGCTGAATAGTACATCTAACCTTATCTACACAGATAATGGAGTGCAATTAGCCCCCACTGGTGCTAGGAAGAGACAGTGGCATAGCCAAGCAACAGATATTTTTACTACCCACCATCTAACCCTGCCCTGTAATTAACTGCAGAGCCCCATAGATTTCTGCCTGATTAGCTGTTTCAACTAACGAGAGGCTCCAGACTCAGCAAGCACGAAGCCTGAATTACCTGCCATTCATGGACTGGCCTTTGTGACTGCACAGGTGCAGAACTGCGCTGCAGAAGGGACACAAAGAGGAAAAGGGGGCCCACATACAAACTGTGCACAGCTCCTCCGACTTCAGTCACACATATTGAATGTTTTGGATGGTTACACACATGGGAGCAAAACCTGGCAGTTCCTGTATGGTCATTACCCAAGATATAAAATGTTTGACTTTTAATTAAGATCTACAATATCAATGTCACAAAACGAGTCTGAAATTACAAGAGCAGGGGCTGATCTGATTGTAAAAAGCTCAGCTATTCAATTGAAGGCCAATGCTCGGTCATAACCAGAGAAAAGTTGAGGTCAGGAGTCCAAGTTCAGGAGTGGAGAAAATAAGAAGCTGAAGGAAACATTATATCCTCCAATAATCCTTGCAGGAGATATGATTTCAGCATGAAAGGATGCAGTCCAGCTTTAAAGTTTCCAAGCAAAAATCATTCTACTATAACTCCACTGTGAGATAAAAGCAGACATGCGATCTACTAATACTGGCCTCTTTCACTGGTGTTTTTATTGGTGCTGCCCTCCATATTAAAGAAAACAAACACTCTGCTTTTAATATTAAAGATAACTCCAACAGGTCTGCTTTGGAGAACCTTTCTGTGTTAATCCATTCCTTGTAATACAGTTAGCCTTGTGTAAATTTGGAAGGTGGCCTGTAAAAGGAAAAGCAAACAGAGGATTGGCTCTTTTTAAAACTTTTACCCAGCTTTTGGTTTTTTTTGTTTGGGTGTTGTTTTTTTTTAATATCAGCTTCTTCTCCTTTCTCTTTTAAAGGGTCGTGTCAGAAGAATAAATAAGGCTGTGACCTCATATGTGGATCTCCCATTTCTTAACTGAGGAAGAGGGAGATTTGGGTTCTCCTGAGATCTGAAATACCTGAAGGAATGCATAAATACATGAAATATCATGTTTATGGAGTAAAAATATCACTCAGTTGTTGTACACCTAGACGAAACTCAGGAGACAGTGTCTGTTGTAATTCTACTCTGAGCCTGATGGGTACCTCCACGCAAAGCATTTCCTCTTAGTGTGTCTCAGTTTCTCCATTTCTAAAAAAGATAACCTGAAAAGTACACGAGTTTTAAAGTTCCTTCAGATAAGACAGTGCACTAGAACAGTAGTGCCAGCCATGAAATCACCAGATGAGCTACTGTATGACGCCTCTCCTTGTCAGCAGGGCTCCCCGTCATCAGATGGGACATGTACATTTTCGCAGTGCAAAATATATCACTGAGTTGCTGGAACTCCTGCTCCCTTCTCCCTCTTCATAATGTGGCTGGATTCAAATGGAAAGGATTTTTAAGGATGCTACAACAGTAATAATTTTGCTGTCAGCTAATCAAAAACTGTGGTACAGCAGCACCAAAAAGCAATCAATTACTGACATTAATGAGGTCAAGTAAACCGAAGTGAAATTTTCCTGCCCGCTTCCACTAGCCATGAATTTGGCCTTGCAAAACATCTGATGATCAACCACTGGTATGATATTTGTATTTCTGAATGCACAGAAGAGGGTGGAGCTCTTTGGTGATAGAATCAGTAGGGAATTCTCCCCTTACAAAGCAAGATGAATACACTGAGTGATAAAACACTTCTGTTACTGATACAATTCTGCTAACAGTTTAAGTTATTGCATGTTATAGAATAATGAACAGAAAACCAGGAAGTCTTGTGAACAATAACGGGTGCCAGTGTCAACAGAAAAATAAGGTGTATTTGCTGAAACAGAAGTTAGAAATATCTTCCTTTCTCTCTTTGGTGTGTATCTGTCAGCTGCTTATAGCAATGGACTACATCATGTACATCAGTTCTTGCTGATGAATACTTGGATGAGCTGGAGTGAGATAGGATACTGTTGACCTGATTGTTTCTGCAACTAAAATAGGTCACACATAACTTTGCAACATTAATAACATCCAGATTGCAGTTTTCCACAATGGAGTCCTCATGTACTGCCTGAGGACAGAGTTTTACACTATGTATTTGCCCATTATGACAACAATCTGGGAAGAAGGAAGATTCAGAAGAATTGAAAAATGGAAATGTTGAGGAAACCACCTCCTCTTCGGTTTAGAGCACCACAGTTGCTGCCCCAAACCGTATCCTCCTACAGGAGGGAGACATTGGCCTTGGTAATTAGCCAGACATCAAAACCTTCCTAGGGAATTCCTCCTCCTGAGAGGCACACGCAGATCAGAAGAGGACAGGCTGTCTAAACACAGCGAGCCTCCTCTCCCTTGCCGGGTTATTTTCTTTCTCCCTAGGGGAGCTCCAGCCAGGGGAAACTCCAGCTTTAATAGAAAGTGGATTGGTTTCCTCCCTGTTTTTATAGCAAGAACAAGCTACAAAGGCACCCTTTTAATAACGTCCAGTTCTTCCAAGTCAAGTTCTCTGCAGTACTGAAGCATTTGAAACTTCAGTTCTGCTTTCACTGCAGTTTTATCTAGCGACTGTATTTCTAACATAACCGGAACACTGGTACCCCAATCTGAAGTGTAGTGATGTCAAATACCAAAGACATTTCATGACCCTTAATTCTCTGCTCATTCCAAGGAAATGTTGAGATCCTCACTCACAAACAAAACAGTGTATATGTTCAACTATATGTCACTAGAGACCCATTCTGGGCTTCCCAACTCCAGGAGAGACAGGGACCCAAAGGAACTCACTTCCTCAGAGTCGGGGTCTAGACAGCTGGTTGCTGAACTCCTGTCCACTGCAGCTCAGATGCCATGCCTAACAGTACTCATAGGGAAATTGTAACAGCATTAAATATCAAAATTGGATTATACTTGGACACACGCTGGCAAAATATTTGCAATGAGTTCACAATAGCTGGAGATTGGCCACATCCACATAATATTCCTGAAGTTGGATAAAATTTAACAGCAGTAAATTAGGAAACTTTGCCAACTCCAAAGCACTACCTCAAACTTGGGCCAAAACGATGCACTGGCACTCAAATGCTCTTGTTCCATTCTGCCAAACGCTGTTGACCAGATAAGAAGAGCTGGGCTGTGGACCACAGGGATGGGGATGGTGTTGCTAGAGAAGGCTGGACTTTGGAAAAGAGCCTTTGTGGCAAAAACTAAAGAAGCTGCAATCAAAAACTAAAATGCTTGCAGAGCTCTGTGTAGAGTGCAAACGAGTGGGGCTGCTGGGGCATCTGCAAGTCTCAGCTGAAGAGCACCCTGGACAATGGATGTTGCTCAGAATCTGTTTCTGCTGAGCTCTCCTTACCCACCACTCTGTATTCCTCACTGAAATATCTACAGAGGAAAATGGGAAAGTGAATTGTTACGGTACATAAAAACATTCCTTCCAGAGAGATATTTGGAGCACGATGGGAGGTGGGGGTGGGGGGAGGAGGAGACAGAAAGAACAAAAAAGTTTTAAAGGGGAGACATAAGCTGTTGGCACCTATGTCTTTTGTCAGATCTCAGCCCTAGTGCCTACGGAGCTACACTATGAAATTTGTATTTATCTCACAGACCTCTGTGAGGCTGTTTATACATGACAGTGCTCCTCCCAAGCAATTACACATTGCCCTGCTTGGTCCACTGGAACCCCACAAAATCACAAGACTGCATACAACCCCTCTGGAGGAGTAGCACAGCCTTGCAAGAACCCTTCCCTCTACTTCAGGATTATTCAATGTGATATTTAAAAGATTTTCCCCATCTCCTAGAAGTGAAGGGGGGAGGATCTGTCTGATTGTATCTGTGACCCTGGCAACTCTTCACAAGCAGAGACAGCTGAGTCACTAATATTTAGAAAAATAACATAATTGACTGTATTCAGCCCTGTGGAGGACCCCTGCTGGGTATTCACAGTTAAACATTAGCAACTCGGTCATTTCTGGCAGCCTTTGTGAAGGGCTGCCAGGGCTGTAGATTCAATTAGATGACCTCCGACAAACCAATTTCCACTGCAAATATCTTTAAAAAAATACATTAAATCCCCAATAAATACAGTGAAATTGGAGGAGACAGCCCTTCCTACCTCATTGAATGCCCCACATCACCCTATGGCCCCAGCTAGATGTCTTGCCTGGATGTTATGCATGCACAGGCTCTATTATCACCACTGCCTAATGTGATTTAGCACTGTCTGCAGATTGCACTCTTTAAATCTGAGAATGTGACACTGTCGCGGTTGGATGCAGATTAGGATACAAAATTATGTTGAAAAGGTAAAAACATTTGCATGTATCTTTCTTTTCCCTTTCATTGGGCAGGGGTGACTACTCTTTTACCACTACTGTTTTATCCTCAGACGGCTTTTTTTTCATTACTAGCCATTGAATTATTTTGATGTAAGAGGAACTAAGATGAATTGCCAGATCATCCAGTACAAAACACTGCAGCAGTGCATTACACTGAGTTGGAATTTTTACTTTCTTCTCAGTAATCTACACTAAAAATGATTAATGTACCGCTAAGGCAACTAGAAATGAGATTTTTAAATTATGTTTTATAAATAGGGTTTTATGACAAGCCCTGCAATAAAACAACCAATGTGGACGCTATTTGTTAACACTATCATAATGAAATCAGTTAACACCTTAATTACACCTTGTAATTACTACTCATAATGTATAAGATCTTTCTAATTCAGCTTTTAAACACCCCAATTGTATAAGTTCCTGTCTATCTCCTCAGACTACAGGATTTCATTTCAGTCAACATATCTGCCCTGGTAAATAGGTTCTTGGCTCAACTTTTTTGTTTGCTTTTTTTCTATCCTAAATAATTCTGAACAGCTACCAAACCCTTACCTTTCTTGCACACATCAATGTTTGAGGAAACATAAAGAAATAGAGCAGTACTAGATTCTCAAGATGTTCCTCCAGAGAGAAGCTTAACAAAACAATGTTTTAAAATAATATATCCCATTGTTTGGGTTACACTAAGATGCAAATTCAACCGCAAAAAATCATAACAGGATAATAGCTATTTTGAAATGATTATCCAGAGAGCCACCAACCAGCATTTTCTCAAATGGCATTGTAATTATTCTTTGTACATGGTGCAAAATAATATACTAAGTGTATTTATAGAGAGGAAACTTTTCTTTACATATAGTGTAAATTGGTATATGGAACAGAGACACTGCATGGAGTTTGGTCTGATTTTTTTTTTCTCAATGTTCCCTGCTGAGCAGTGCCACAATTAATCAAGCTTTCTAGGTTTTAGTTAATTGCTGGACCCCAATAAATTGGTTTGTACTGGCACTGGTCCAGGTCTGATAATTTCACAGCCTTGGAAACTGCTGCATGTTCACACAAGAACCTTGCAAGCAGGGAGCTGGGATAAAAAGAATAAAAGAAACTCTTGTTCTGTGAGGTTCCATTAATACTTAAAAAGCCAGCCCACTAGCAACAGTGTCTTCACTGTTTGTTTTTCTCCATGTGTTTTGTACTGATGTTTTTAATGATTAAAGGAAATCCCCCCCCTTTCCTTACTTTAAACTTTTTTCCGTCGATAGTTATTCTCAAAGAGCCATTTCTAATTTCACCAGTATTCTCTTGGAAATTTGCACTGTTCCCACCCTCTGCTGGAAATTCATTGTGGCTTTTTGAGACAGCTCAGCTGTTTTTTCCCTCTCTCTACAATTTTATTCATGTGAAAGGATCACCATTTTCTGGTGAAGAAAAGTTCAAGACTGTCTTTATGAAGTAGACAAGAGAGAGAAGTGGCCCCACTGTCTGGCCTAACTCAGTGCTGGTGAGTGCCCCTCATGGTCAGTCAGGTGCTGCAAGACAGAGGACAGCATGGCTTTTCCTAAGTATGCAGTCACAATCACACAGACTGGCGTCACAGCTGAGTGCAAGTCAATGCATTAGGGTCTGTTATGAGTAAATACACCATGTTGTTATCAATACTAAAGACAGGTCCACAGCTATTAGTTCATTTTACAACTGGGCTCAGTTACATGAAGGACTTTGCGTCCTCAGCTCTCGCTGGTAGCAATGGGATTTGCAAGTGCTCAGCCCTGGCAGGCTCTGGCTCCATGCTGGCACACATTTGACTTTGTTCTCCCTAGAGAAGGCTCATTTGGCAAGTTCAGTTTTACTAATGGGTTTCAAAAGCATTCTCACACCAGCAAGCTTCTAAGCAAAAGAATTACATAATACCCGAGGTGTTCGGTAACCTCGTTGTTATTGTCTTTGGCTCACCAGGGCGAGATTAGCAGCACTAATCACAGTTTTATAAAAGTATATTTGAATTGCAATTGGAGCCTCATTCAGTCTGCCTTGACTCCTTCTTTCATGCCCTGGAAGACAGGACTGACTGGGTTTATCTGGTGGATCTCAGCTGTAAAGAAATGCCTCAGCAAGTGGACCTTTATCATGGTATGATCAATCTGTAAGATTTGTTACTGCTTTTCTCACACATAACTATATCCTCAGCAAGTGCAAATCACTGTGATTCTTTTGAACTCCTGCAAATTTCTACCAATTGTGATTCTAGTCAACAATTCCAGTGGCAGGGGAAAACGTCTGTTGTTTTTATGTGAACTACACCACCTTCTGCTGTTTCCAAGAATGCGTGGTACTGAAAAAACAATGAAGATGAAGCTCCTCCCAGAACTCTGAAAGAATCACTTATAAGGATTGTTTGATGCTGCTTTTCACTTGCTGGAAATAGTCACCAAGATGCTATTGCATGCTATATAGTATTACCCGTATGGTAGAAGCAGTAACTATGTTCTGCAGCTTTCCTGCCCACAAAATGCTGTCCATACAGGAGTTGTAGATGAGAGTTTGGACTGAAGATTTGGACTTGATATCTTCAGAAAAAACATGCCCCTTCCAGTTTCCTCAAATATGTGGCATCAACTAGGGATTTAGAGCTCTGTTTTCAACTACTTTACTGATGTTATGCCTCCAACTCCCATTACATTTCAATACGTGATTAAATAATGCAAAAGAAATTCATTAACGGCTAAATAATAACTTTTTTTTAAAAAAAAGGTAAATTAGATGGATTAACATACAAAGGGCATAAATTAGAAATCAGTGGTTTCTGTCCAAGATTATAATGCACCATTGACAGTAAGATGTACCTAGTCAAGAATTTCCAAATTGGAAATTCAACTATCCGGATAAGAAGGTACAAGGAAAGACAGAACAGACAGGAAAACTTTCTGGGAATGTCACGAAGATCACCCCTTTCACAATTTTATTGTAGTTTGTGTAGGTTCCTTGGGCTTTTTTGAAAGTTTGAATAATAATTGCTTCGTCTTGGGGATAATATTTCAATACTATTTCATGCTCAGTAAACCACTGAGTACTGGTGTTTTGACGTACCATGGTGAAGCTTATGCAGTTCATGAATATAAAAAAATACTGTATTCCTACAAATTTTCTTGCAGGCTTTCTTTGACATTACAGGTATGAGAATTATAGGATCATAATTACAGCTGCGCACACACTGTGGTGGTGATAGGTATTTTGTAAATATCTGGAATGGGTTGGATTGGATTGGATTGGATTGGAAACAGCTGCAGATGAGCACTTTTAAATCAATAAAAAATTCAGGACGGCCTCATGTCTGAGTGCATGTATATATATTCTATACCTATACATTGGTATTCTTGACATCCCACCTAGCGAAGCACCATTTGCTTTAGGACAGAATGAAAAACTGTGTGGTTCCCTTCTCCTGCATTTTCATGTTTAACTGGCAGCTCTTGTGACTCTCTTCTTACATGTGTATTTGGAAGTGATATTTAGAGACATATATTTTATTTGCATTTTTTGATGGAACAATGAAAGATTTTCAGCTACTCTTCAGTCTCAGTTGAGTATGTCCACACCAAGATAATGAGGAATTGGGCTGCAGTTTGACATTTTATGTAATGTTGCTCTTGTTGTTTAGCAAACTGTATCGAAATCTCAGATTCATTACGTCCATCTGTCTCACTGCTAAATAAGTAAATTAATTTCTAGTGCTAGAGGACTGAAACCCCACCGCAGATGAAGTCAGTGCTACAGAATGAACAGAAGGGTGGAGAATGCTCATGACCGTCCTATGCCATAATCACAAAATCATGCACATCTGAAGCCCTTTTTGTTTAATAGTATATGTGAAGACTGCTTGATGAACATCCAGATTGTATTCCCAATATGATAGTTGGAGGGCTGATCCAAACCACAAAAAGTAATTTAGAGATTTTTATAAAATCCTGTGAATAATATTCAGCAACTTAAGATACATTTTCCAAAGGGCTCCACTGAATTTATAGGAATGCAAAAAACAACGGAATTCATTAGTTTGAGAACATCCTTTCATACTTTTTCAGAAGTGAAAATTTGACCATAGATGATAATTTTTTTTTCCTGGAAGCAAAGGAAAAAAAAAAAAGGGAGGTAAGCGAAATTTGTGTCATGTGTCAAAGCTCATCTCTCAAAGCTCAATGTCTGTTCCAATTAAGAAAACTCCACATGGTGTATAAACATGTTAGCATTGGCACTTTTATCCTGTTTTTTTTTCCCCTCACAAGCACTGAGAAATAATAGCAGAATACCTACATACTGCTCAGTCTCTGGGAGGCACAGCACAAGGAGATGGACTTCTACTGTGAGTGTCACGGTTTATTAGCTGCTTAACTTCCATTATTTTTAATAAGAATTACACAGCTAAATCTCTGTGCTCTTAAAAACTTAGGGGATCCTTGAGTCTCTAATGCCCACTACCAGGAGCAATTCTTTCCTCTCCAGACACCAGGACGCAGAGCACATTCAAGCAGTGAGTTCTGCTTGGCAGCCTGAAGGGTAACAACTACGTATTTGATGCTTCTCTGGAGCTCTCCGTGTCACGTGTGTGCAGCAGCCCCAAAATTCACAACTTGCAATATCAGCACATTGCTGAGCAAGAGCACAGGGCAAGGTGTTTGCTAAGTAGCATCAGTGCTGTGGTCTAAGGGGAGTCAGACAGACTCCCTAACATGGGGCTATATTAGCTGGGAGACAAGGCACAGCATAACGGGCTGTGGCAAGACACAAAGAGCATTGGATTTTAATTGTATTTACTCCTCAGTGGTACTTAGGCAGAGCTGGGAGAAGAGGAACAGCTTGGGCACGGGTGCAGCACTACCAGGATCCACGGGCGCTGGCAAACCTGCAAGCTCAGCAAGGGTCACCCACCAGGAGGCCACCTGTGAAGATTTCATTCATGCAGAATGTCCAGCATGTGTCACATTACCCATTGACCTAACAACCGTAATGCTTGCTGCGACGCTATGCCACGTGAAGATGTATGACAAGAAACAGAGGCTTTTGTATGACCAAGAACACGACCAAGAAAGCAGCAGACTCTGACACTTTTAAACTGCAACATCGCTCAAGAGCCCTCAGGGACATCCCAGCAACTGACGAACAGCACAGCCTGAGCAGCAGGATCAGGACTAGGAGTAAGACTAAGGCATCCTGCCCTTGGCAGTCTGAGTTCCCATCATGTTGCCCATTCAGTGAGACCCAAGCCCTCACCTGAGAGAAAGGCTCTTTCAGCCGATTCTCTACAATCTAAACTTGCCCATGAGTGGGAAAAGGGCTCCATTTTTTATATTTCTATGTTTAGGAAAGGTCTTGCACCTTACACAGTCTCTCCAGAGACATTCAGACACCATCATCTTCTGAAACAGTCTTACAGAATGCAGTGGAAAATGCTGGCATCTATAGCAACTTTCCCAAGGCACTCTTCAGGCCAAATAAGGAATTTCTTTTCAAAGAATCTTTCTGCAAAAGAATTCGGGTCACAGAGTCTATAGAAAATATTTCATTTCTAATTACGACTACACTGACTATGCGTAAAGAGCACTGCAACAATTACTGTTGTCTTTACACACACTGTACTTTGTATCAGCACAGAGAAGGAAATACATGTGATGAATGCTGTCTAGAGGAAGTTTGACAGAGGGGGGTAGCTGTGCTGGGTAAGTTGTTCTGGAGAATGTCTACACAGTAAAACCGAGCTCTGCCCAGGCCCAAAGCTGCACCTACCAAAGTCATGTAGATACTATAAACCCAAACTATCAAGCCTGCCTGCAGAGACCTGTGGATTCTTACTAACAAAGATTTGCAATCTCTTTTCTTTTCTAGACAGAATTACAATTTCTGTATATGGTTTTGAGTAACACTGAAAGAAACAGATACTCACATGCTGTAAGCCTTCTGGAAACGACACCATACACATGTTCACTTTGACCACTGTTATCCATAAAGAGAATTACAATCAAAAACAGAACAAAAGCCTCACAGATTAGAGACCCAGCACAGAGAACCCAGCCTTCATCCAACTGCAGTAATACAGGAATTCAGAAAATCAAAACATTCTACTGGAATTTGGACAGCCCGTGCAATGCCCCTTTTCTATAAAGAAATGCATTTTAATGATGTTACTAAGGTCACTTCAGTATCTTATTAACTATTCTGAAATCTGATGCCATACCAATTTAGCTCTAACATTGTAGGGTATGGATTGCTTTTTGATTTGGAAGAAAAACTACCACGTGCAGAGTCACCAGCACAACTTTAGCCTCCTGAAAGGACAGCAGGACAGAAGTGCAGAGCTTCACTTATAATTGCTGCACTAAATCCAAGAAACATCCCTGATGATGCAATCAGTTTAAATTTAGAGCTGTCAAGGGATGTACACAATCTACTGCATCTTGCTGGACTGTTCAGTAACAAACTCCTTTCCTTTCACAGTATGGTCTTTATTTCACTTGACTTCATTTACCTTCGGTGTTACATCCTTCATTTCTACATTTCCTTGTGGTGTCTGAGCTCAATTTCTGAGACAAAATCAGTGGCACTGGTGAAGTGGTATGAGGGTAAGATTTACTACTACCCCCACAACCAGTAGATAACCAGTAGATAACCACAACCTCCCAGATAGCCAAAGGCAGCTCCTACGAAAGTCCCTCCACCCTATGTCGATGTCAGTGGGAGGACTGGCTTGGGTCTAGTGCTCTTTGCAGAATGCAACAAGGTTGGTTCAGTCGTAGATCTGAGTGCATGTTATTCATATGCAATTTATCTCGCAGGCTGAGCCCGCGCAGTCTAACCCAGCACAACATCTAAAGGAACAATATTACTACAGCACTACAATTTAGAACCATGGGTGTACACGCTTAACTCTTCTCTCCGTAAGCATGGGTACACCTCTGCAGGATCAGAGCTTCCACAGCTCAGATTCTCTGCCTTCAAGTGCAAATTACTACCATATTTCTGATTCAGAGTTACCATTTGTTTTTCCATTTGCCCATCCCGATTTCACACAGTGGCTCTTCCAAAACTATCAGCCTGCAGCAGTAGCCACCACATTCAGGACTGACAGCTTTAAGTGATGATTCTTTCTTAGGAACATGGATTACTCCCTGTAAGGCAGAGAGTGGAAGAGTGACACAGAAGTAGGCATGGAGCAGTGTTTTCAAAATGCTTAGCTCCAGAATGCAGTTTCTTTCTCTTTTCCTTTTTCATTGTCAAGAGATACAAAGTCACATTTTACTAACACACAGCCCTGGTTACTCATGAAGTCACACTGCAAAACCCTTAGCAAGTCAACTATTCTTTCCTCATGCTAATATGAGGTTTCACCATACACTGTATTTTCAATATTTTGTCCAGCTGAGATACAATGGAAGAAATGAAAGTTCTGCTTGATTTTCAACCTTCTGAAAATATCTACCAAGCCTGGGAGGTGTATGACCTCCCAGCAGTGCTCCCTAAACACCCTGGTCCCAAACTAGGGGAAATAGGTTGTAATTTGTTTCTCCACATGATGTCTTTTCATACCTCACCCCTTTTCTCAGATCATTTGTCAAGGGTTCACTGATCTCTTCTTATTAGTTACAGGGGCTACAACAAGACAGAAAAAGAATGTTTGACCAAGCATATAATGTCATGAGTCATGGGTTTAATTTAGTTCCACCAGAATCTCAATGTGACCTTGAAACCTTCTAACACAATAAATCAGACCAGAGGGTATCAGCAGAGGGTGTCTGACAAATCCCAGTGGACGCTAACTCCATCGGGTCTGCTCTGGAGGGCACCCCGCGTGTGAAAAGCCCATTAAAGAGCCATGTCGGTGTAGAGTCCTCTCTAAGAAAACCGCCCGTGGGGCTCGGTGACCGAGGAGGGAGCTATGTCCGGAGCGGGCTGCGTTCACACAGCCCGCAGCTCTGTTTGAAGGCACCGGGGCAAGGTCGCACCCGCCCGGCCGCGGGTCCCGGCGGCCCGCAGGTGGTTCCAGCACAGCAGGAGGGGAGACGGGAGGGCGGGCGCCGGACCCCCGAGCTGGAGACCCCCGTCGCCCCCGCCCACCCCGGCTCCCCATAGCGGAGCAAACTCCACCCCAGGCCGTGTCAGTCACGCTGGTGTGCCGGGCGGCGGGAGCGGGGCGCGGGAGAGGAGGGGGCCGGGGCGGGAGGCGGACCGCTCCACTCCTCCTCCCGCCGCCGCTCCAGAGCCGGCGGGGCTGCGGGGCAGGACCCGTCGCCGAGCATCCTCCGGCCGCGGGGCCTCGCTGCGCTCCCCGCTGGGGCAGGAGGCGGTGGCAGGTGTCCCCGGCCGGGCAGCCCGGGACCTTCCAGAGCGCCCGCCCCGCAGCGTCCCCGGAGCTCGGGCTTAGCGGATTCCTCCCCCGCCGCTCCCGTCCATCTGTCGGGGATCGGGGGACCCGTCGGACCCCTGCTTGCTCCCTCACCACTGCCACTGCGGGAGCAAAGGGGAGACCTAAAAGCTCGGCCGAGCCGCGGGTAAAGATTATGGCAACGTGACTGGGAAGCGGAGCCGCCTGGCCGGAGCCCTCCCGTAGCCCGGCGGAGCGGAGAGAGCGGAGCGGCGCGGCTCTCCCAGCCGAAGCCGCTATTCGCAGGCGGTCTCCAGGGCCCGCGGCTGAGCGGAGCGGCCTCCAGCCCTGCCCCAGGTTTGTGAGCTTTTCTTTCCTAGGCAAGACCCCGGGCAAGGCGCGGTCCTGCTGCCCGGAGCTGCGCCCGCGGGCGCGGACCCTGCCGCGGGGGCTGGGATACGGGGCGCCTCCCCTGCTTCCAGTCTGGCTTACTTCGCTCAGCAGAGGGCAGGGGCCGGCCGACGTCCTGCCGCCCCCTCGGTGGCACCGCCGGCACCTGGTCGGGCCCCGCCGTGCGCGCTGCGGCTCCGCTCCCGGGGCCCCAGAGTGGGACCGGGACTCCCCCGACGGCAGCCCACGACCGAACCTTCCCTGCCGGCCCCGGGCGGGGCTGCGGGGCGCTGCCCGGGCTCGGCGCCCAGGGAACGAGTGTTGTCTTAGAGCGGCGAGAGCCAGGAGCCTCTGGCCACGGCTCACTTGGAGACTCGCCTACTTAAAAACACCCCCCCGACGGTAAAAGTGCAGGCTTGCAGCAAGGCTTGCGGGAATCAAAGCCTCGGGGAGAGCGGAGGGAGATGCGGCCCCCGCTCCGTGTGATGGAGGGGAACGCCGGCCCCTCCTGCAGGGTGGGCTTCGCTCCCGGCCCCGCTCCCGGCCCCGCCGGCAGGACCCCCGGCTGCTGCCTCTGGTAGCACCGCTTGTTGTACAGCGTCTTCCAGATAGTCTCAGTCCTGCCCTTTTTTTTATTTATTTTGCATTAATCGTAAAACGTGGCGAGGCCGGACTCTGCCGCTTGTAGTTACTAAACCCGGGCTCCTTGGAGGGCGAGGCGTTAAAAATAGACCCATATGCCTTATTTCAGTGAGTAATTCATGTAAGAAGTGGATAGCTTTCATTGTTTCTGCTAAGCAGAAAACACACCAATAATTAACAGGTTAATTCTAACTGAGATTATTTCAATCCAGGAATATTTTTAGGACATTGCCCTTTGGGGAAATAAAGGGAGTGTGCTAATAGTGAAAAGTATGTGTTTATATTTGGAGTAACAACAATGCAGAAATTAAAGAGAATTAAGAAAGACATCAAAAGTCCCCATCCCATTTCTGTTATTAACTCCTCCATTTCACATTACCGTGCAGCATTTCTGAGTGTAAGCAGTCCAAGTTTTAAAATGTTCTTCCTTTTGAAGACCTGACATGTAAAATGGATGGATTTCTGAGCTTTTCTATCCAAACTAACCGATCTAGCTAACAGGTAAAGGGCTGTACAAAGGATAATTGTGCTCCATTTATAAATATTGTTTGCTTAAGCAACCCCCAAGAAGGCCAAAACATTTAAACATTCACATTTCTGCTAGTCCCAGTGATGTGCTACTGTTGTTTTCAATGCATGCATGATGTCGTGGGACTAAACAACAAGGTTTTAATTTTAAACAAGTTTTTAAAGAATTGTTTGGGTTTAAAATGTCCTATGTGATTTGAACAACGTTGAAAGGCAAAAATGACTTAAACTTCTCTTCTGAAATTGGAATATTATTGTCAGCTTGCAAAATAAATGGAAAATTGTATTTTGTTACTGCATAGGAAGTATGCTTTTAAGATTGCGTTATTTTTTTAATGTTTTCATATGCAGTTTGCATTATTTTGAATGACCTTACTGAGGAGAGAGACAGTAGTGGCAAAGATTGGATTAGTTAAGGAAGATGTCCATTTCGATTGTGGTTTGGGAATGCAGAGAACCCTTAAAGAGTAAAGGCAATAAAATCACTCTGGTACAATCAGATCACCCACCCGTTGTTACAGTATCCAAGATATCACCAGTCTTAATAGGAAGTTTTTCTGTTTAAGTGCTTGTTAACGTATTGTTTAGCTAATTTCTCTAACTTACCCACCATTTGATTTTGAATATCCATATATAAATTATTATTTCTGCTTTGGTTTTCTGTGAGATGAAACATATTCATGTACAATCCTATTATTTACATGAAATCTGAAGGGGTCAAATTAGTGATGCCGTGAATGCCAAAGTTAAGACTCAATAGCCTGGTGACTATTAAGCAGGTATTCTTTATTGCAGCGCCAGGCGCACAGGGGATTGCACAGGATTGCATCACCCCTGGAAGATGCACAGAACTCCTGGTTCACGGCATCATTAGCTTACAAAGCTGATTGCTTATTTTTCCAACAGTGAATCTTTTTTCTTTTTTTTTTTAACTTTTGTGAAACTAATTGTGAATCCACATCAAGTCTCTTAAAATCAGACCCAAATCTTTCCAACATTGTAAATGATGGACAAGTGTGCTCTGGGAAGATAATACTTTTGCAATGAATTCTGATAAACAGTAAAGCATCAATATATTTCTCAATTTAGAATCTTAGGTTGGTTATCAATAATAAATAAATTCTACTTTAGTTAATTACTTTCTCCCTTGTTTTTTACGTTATAAAACAATTCACCTTTTAAAAGCCAGAAAAAGGTAAACAGAGTGGCACATGCAGCAAGTGCAATGCCGTCTCTGCAGCACAGAGAGAAGAATACATTAAGCATTGCTCCTTATGCAAGATTTTGACATTAACGATTTACAAGAATGAAGATGACATGTCATTCCCCCATTCTACTTTCCGATGTCAAGGCAACGGAAGGGTTAACTCTAGAAAAATTAATTATACACAATCCCAGAACAATAGTAGTTGGGAGAGGGGAGGAGGGGTGAATGGAATAGTGGTGGAAGCCTGTTAGATGCAGAGCGGAAAACTCCCATGGACTGCAACACGGCCAGCATTTCGCCCTAAGCGTGGATTTCCATAGTGCAGAGCCAATACACCGGGTATACCCACCGTTCATTTTAGGATGAAGCAAACATGTTACAACTGACACCTGTATCTCCTATGTTAGATCCAAAAGAGCTGCTCTACAAGAAAATCTCCCAAACTAGTTTCTTGTTAAAGAGAACTTTAAGAATTTAGATTGCTTACTTGCCAGATTTCTCTGCTTTGAAATAAAATAAGGACTTTATTAGAAGTAATATCCAGTTTTCAGCTTTCATGAATGGGAATGTGGCCCCTTTTCCAAAAATTAAATGATATGAAGCCAAAGTTGTTTTCATGAAATGAAGATCCATGATATAGACCCATTTTTTTGTCCTGGCAGTTTAGTATTTCTGTGTGTTGGATGAAATCATGTCAGAAAATTTTAGTATCTTACAGGACTTTAATTAATTTAATCTTTTCTTCTCAACAGCTCAACATTCTCTACTTTGGAGGCTCTTTCTTTTCCTTTTGTCAATAAAGATGAGAAAAAAGTGGATATTGGAGGATTTTCATTTTATCTTGTTTGGTGTGCTCTGTCTCCTTTTCATAGATGGAGGTAAACTAGAACAAGTAAAACGTAAGTAGTCTTCAAACAAAGCTGTCACATTCACCCAAATTTGATGTTTTCCTTCTGTTTGACAAATGTGATTCAGAAAAGACCTTCAAACAAGAATGTCCTAAACTGTGGAACTGCATTCAAAACCTCCTAATATTCTTCCTCCTTCTAATCCTACATTTAGTAGAATCAGGTCACACCCGCGTTTGGGGCACGTTTTCCTGAAGCTGTACAGGTTTCATTGCATCATAAAGAACATAACACATCAATTGGAGAATCTGTTTTATTTCAAATATCCTGAATCAAGAGAGTGCTTAATTCCATTTTAGTGACCTCTGTAAACATCTGACGGATTATCTGGATTTTGTCCTGTGTGTAAGACTATTGTGTTGAAGTTTTCAGCTAGTGTAAAATTCGTCCAAGACTGTTCTGTTGTGTTCCAAAAACAACCTCATATGAACTGGATTAGACACATCCTTTGAGAAAATTAAGAGTCTAAGCACTGTCAAAAACTTGATGAGAAGAATTGAAAAGAATACAAACAAAACAAAGGGAATATTTCTAGGAAGCCTGTCATCTGTGGGAGATGTTAACACATTTCAGAAAGCATGGCAAGGAGGAATAACTACCCAAGTAAGTCTAGGAGTTATTGGCTGCTACAGCCGTGTTACTAGCTCTCTGGAATGTTCTCCCCACCTGCATAGGCTGAGTTTTGGCCTTCTTAGAAAGGACATTGTTTGCCCTTCAGAAGTAGTTAAATTTTTCAGCCTCGGTATCCGCAGTTTGTGCTTCTAAGGAGGTAGGTAAAAAAAAAAAAAAAAAAAAAAAAAAGAAAAAGAGAGTGAGTTCCAAAAAGGCTGCCTTCTCTGCTGAACTTACTCACAAGAAAACAATGTGCAGGTATCCCTGCTCAAAGAAAGCACAGTATGAGAAATTATCAAACTCCACTTCAGCCATCAGGTTTTTTGCAGATCCCGCATTGCATTTGTCATGCTTTTGTGTGAAGTGAAAGCAGATCACTCCGCAGTTGCTACTAGTAATCCCTACCTCTTGCTACCTTCTTTTAGCCCAGTAAATGTGAAGAACGTCCCTTGCTTGGTTAGCATTTGGAAGACAGGTATTTTGTTTGATACCTTGAAGTATCATCTATACCAAGGGTGATGAATTAAGCTGAACTTGGACATCATTAAGATAACAGGAAGGACTTCTTGCGGAAACACATAAGAAACACCCTTTTGTTGAAGAGATTTGAGTTTTCAATGTGAAACCACAATGTGACCACAAAGGGAGAGATAGGGCAGTAATGTCTGATAAGTACATGGATACCTGCAAAACTGCATCTGCAAGATGAGAAGTGCTTAATGAGAAGAAAGATATTAAAATATTTTGAATGCTGATGCATATGTAAGTCAGCACAAATTGTTCCGAAATAGTAGGACAAACTTCTTTTTTATTAGGTTGTTAAAATATGGAGATACTGAACATGCAGTGTAAATACAGTGCATTTATCTTCCTTCTGCTGTCCCCTTGTTCAAAATCTCGTTGCTGTACAACCTGGAATTTTCCTGAGCTGAGCCAATTACTTTGGTTTTGCAGTGAAAAGGTTTTGTTTCCTATAAATCTGTCTGAGCAATCAAGCACTTTAATTTTGTTACCTAGATGGGATCTTAGCCTGTGTTTTTGCAGGTGAAAGGATAAACTTACCCTGTATGAAAGACATTTTGTCAGCTATTTCAGGAGCTGCAGTTTTGGAAAGATGGGAGGCCATGTCATTTATTTTGGTTTGGGAGGTTAGAAACAAGAGCACATGAAATTAAGGGCATTTCTGTTGTGTGGTTCTGCAGGGAAAGAAAAAATAGTTTACAGAAAACACTGCACACCTAAAAACACTTAATAGGCACGCAGTGGGAACATTCATTCATAGCTCTTTCCATTCTTTACTGTTTTACAGATTCCGATACATACTGTGTGTTTCAAGATAAGAAGTATCGTGTAGGAGAAAGATGGCATCCTTATCTAGAACCCTATGGCCTTGTTTACTGCGTTAATTGTCTTTGCTCAGAGGTAGGACTGCTGAGTTATTGATCCTACAACTTCTCCTTGCTTAATTGACTAGAATCCTTTATGTTGTATCTACAATTTGACAAAGCCCAGACCTGTTTTCACTAGTGGGTCCCGATCATGCTGCAGGAAGTAGAGGCAGGTGATCCCAGCGAAGGGAAAACATTTACAGAGAAGGCCAATACTGGCAAAAAATACTTGCATGGGGTAGACAAAACAGCTCCTTAACTAGCCAGAAGCTTTGTCAGTGCTGAGCATTACATCTGGAATAACTGGACCCCACTACCTAATGATACAATCCTTGCAGTTCCATCATTCTGGACCATTATGCTGAACCTGAATTTGGTAGTGTTTTGATCTATGTACAATGCCCACATCTTCAGAGGCATTTCAAAGCATTTGCTGCCCTAAAGTGCTGAAGGAACAGGCTTGGATATCACCATTTGTAATAATCTATGAAAGAAGAATGAGATGCTGAAAAATGAAAACAGGATATGGGGAGCAGAGAGAATGGGGTAGGATGTGAAAGGACAGGTCCTTGGCTCCCGTCAGCTGATGCCTGATTTGAAGACACAGCAGTCACAGATCCCCTAAGTATGTCATATACAGCAGGGCAGGGGAGAGGGGGCAGGAAAATGAGGGCAGAATATGTCCCTTGGAGTACTTTAAAATGACTAAACAATAAGGGATCTTAATCACTAACACATGAGGCACTCCAGATGCAGAGTTTTGTCTGCTGTATTTAATGCAGAATAAAGTTTTCTTGGCTATTTTCCCCCCTGCAAGTGTAAAATATTGGGCCCCTGTGCAGCATTTGCTCTGAGGGATCTGCTACTACAATTCAGTGCAGAGATGCACAAACAGTAGTCCTACAAGCTTGGCTGCATCTCAGATCTGTGCATCTGTAAGAGAAAAAGCAATGTAATAGGAAGAAAAGGAAAACTCCCTGGTTATAGCAAAAAGAGTTTCCACTTACTTTTGCTGATCTATATGCAAAGTTGAAAACTTGCTCAGAGTCCATGTGTGTAAAACACTCATTAAATTGCTTTTAGGAAGATGATAAGACAGTCTGGAGGGTTGGGAAAGTGCACGGAATGCTCCTCTAGAGAACAGCACTGCTGTGATCCAGGCATACCTATGCACTGTGAGAGTCCAACAAATGGAGTATATTTTATTTCTTTCCTTCGCACATGGGCATGGAAGATCAGAGTGACAGTTCAGGGCAATGAGGCTGGTAAAGAAGGAAACTACTTGTGGTAATTATCAGTACATGAAGCTCAGAAGTGCTTCTGGACTCCACTTCCTTCTTTGCTCTGTTTTATCTTTGTTGTACCGTGAGGGTGCAAAATGTAACTTGGGGTTATTTCAGCTGCAAGGATGCTGAGGGATCTCTGGGATGTGTCTCTTGTTGCCTGTAAGGAAGACTCCAAAAGACAACTGCAGCATCCAGCCATTCATTTGAGTTCGTCCTGGCCAAAAGAAGTGCCCTCAGAACACTGACCTACAGTAAAAGCTCCAGATCATCAGGAAACTCTCAATAATTTATAATTTTAACAAAATTAAGGGTAGATAAGGCATTAGAAGACCTGCCATGACACAGCACAAGCACAGACCTTAAACCAAATATTACAGCATAAAAAATGAAACCGAAGTGTGCTACAGACAGCAAACAGGAGAGACCTAAGTGTAAGGCACTTATGATTCCCGGGCAGTAAGTCAGTTAGGCAATGGATATGTCCTACAAAGTCTCAACCAGCAACCTACTTCCTCTCACTGCAGAGAAAAGCAAAAAAATCCCCAGGGGTCTTCATCATGAGTGTGACCAAAATTTCTTGTGGCCTCAGACGTCATGGTCCATATGATCTCTGCACAAAACAAACTATATCAGCACAAAACAAGCTATATCAGCCAGGCAACAAACCAAGATCTCTAAACAACAGTCTGTCCACCCACCCCCTCAACACACACGCTTCTAATGTTTAAGAAAAAGGTGAGACAAATTAACTAAACAGAGGCCAAATTATTCAGCCTGGGATTAAAAAAAAGAAGCCTTCCTGGTTTTGTGTGTATGTAGTATTGTATTTTTACAAGTTATAATCGACATACTTAAACCAGAATAAAGCAAAACATAATTCAGTGTTCTCGCCTTGATCCCCTTTCTTTTACAACACCTCTTTCCTCCCCCGATACACAGTGGAGACCGTTGACTGTTACCGTCAAGTAAATTGGAGCACTCACCACTTGTCAGATCATTATTTTACTCTTTAAAATGCATCAGCTTTTTGCTTGTGTTCATAGTCAGATCTGCAGACTTCAGGGGCTAAAATGAATGCTCTCCACGCCTAGCACTGCTAACACAGCTCAGGAGGGGAGATGCACTGTTACTCTTTGGGTATCCAATGCAGAAATGCTAACCGTGGCCCTGACTCACAGAGACCTGCAGGAGCTTTAGTCTTACTGAAGTCAGTAGGGCTTGGTCTCCCAAGGATCACTGCGAATCGAAGCATAAAATCAGTCTTACCAAGCACAAGATCAGTTAAAATAGTTCTGTCCTGCTGCGAACAGTGGAGTACTGCAGGCAGCACTGAGGAGCGAAGTAGGCCTGCAGAATTTTTATCACAGCTGATCACGCACAGAGAGTTTACGTTCACCTCAGGAGGTTTCACGGGACTAATAATAAAAAGGGAGTGAGGCCATGGAACAGGTCAAGTAAGCAACGTGGAGCCAGGCCAGCAGGCAGTGCCAGCTTTTCTTCTACAGTAGTGCTTTACAGGTTCTCGGATGATGGTCTACTGGGAAGGAGCTGTGCAGACCATTGATAGTCCCTATCCCAGAAAGAGCCTACAGCCTAAAATTTGCTCCTCCTTTATAAAATCAGTATATTTAATTTCAATCATCATTGGAAACAGATGGTGATATAATTTTTAGTGTCTTTTTCCAAAGCAGATGCACAAATGTAGTTCATGGCTAGTAATGATGTAACAGTATGATTCCAGCCTGTGGTCTGCAGATATTTAGGAATCAATGGATTATTTAGAAAGAGATGGCTAGAAAAGCCTACACATATGCTATCTAAGGAAGTCTGCACCTCCACTGGAAACATTTCAGTGCTCCAGAAGGCATATGAAAATGAAGTGGGTTTATTCCCGACACCACACAAAACTACAGTCATAGCATAGTATCAGTGTTCATGCTGAAAGATCTTTCTTGCTATAAACATGAGCAACTCAGAGCTAAATGAGGAGGATGAATTATAGATGGGAAACGGGAATTTGAAATGGATAGTCTTTTTCTGTTTACAGACACTAGACACTGGAGAATGAAAATTCCCTGTGTTTTAATTATAAATCAAACTTAGATGTGGTCAAATAGAATATTATGTTAATGACATGAATAATGAACACCATTCCCAAGACTTGCTCGTATTTCTTAGAAAAATGGCTACTTACCAACTTGTGTTTTTTGTCTACTGGGGAACCCATAAAATGAAAACAAAAGACTCTCCACAGTTTTCAGGAACAATTACAGACGCTATTGTCTCTTGCGGTCTTGAACTAACCCTCACTGGAGGATATCTGAGAGACCTACTATTCATTATCTGTGTCTTAGTTTTGGAAATGCAATTCCTAAACATAATCTGCTCAAAACAAGAACAGAAATGAAGATGGTTGCAATCCATTTTTAGGCACTTCCTCTGATTTTAACATTTGAATAGATTTCTGCTACATTCTGACCTCCAGCATAAATTCAGAAGCATTGAAAGTACTCTGGGCTTACCCTAGTGTGAGTGAAATTAGAATGTTGTAAAAAGGCATTTGTTTTTAAAATATCTAGATGCAGAATAGAGCATGGAAATTGGTGAGACAGCCCCTTTCATTAAAGTATTGTATTATGTTCCACCTGCAGAATGGAAATGTATTGTGCAGCAGAATAAGATGCCCAAGTCTACACTGTCCTTCCCCTGTGCATGTACCACAGCTGTGCTGCCCAAGATGCCCAGGTAATTTCTATTAATGACATACAGTCCTTTCTGAAATAGTTATTTAATATCCCAAGTAAAAGGAAAATTAAATGTCTGTGCTGTAAAACTTCTGTGAAGAAAGATCCTTCTACATCATTTAGGTCATGAGGGGCTTGTCCTGCTGTAAGTTACAGTATTTCCTGCAGTGGTTTCTTTTTAGGAAATCAAAAGTATAGATTTGGGAAGGGATCAGGTAAGCTACCAAGTCCAGTCCCCTACAATCCATGCACAAAGTCGCAGAAGTTTCATTGTTGGGGTCCATGGACTATCTGCTCCCTGCTCCTTCCCTTATCTCTAAACTCCACCACAATAAAACCCCAACCCACAAACTTTGTAGGCTTCTGCTTTTCGTAAGAGCAGGCTAAAATATATGGTTATTTGCAATGGTTCTCTGTTAACAAGCAATTCAAAATTGCTGTGGCAAATGTGCATTTGTATAGTATCACTGTACAACCAGTCTGGTAACATTTGCCTTTTACATCTCAGCTTCATAATTAGTTGAGGCTGTTGTAAATCATAGAAGCAGTGCTGTAGAAGTTTATGACTATATAAATCCAATTCGATACTGTATAGTAAATTCCTCCAGACTGTACATTTATTATATGCTCATTATTAAGAGCCACTGTATGAAAGAGACTAAGCAGGATCTTTCACGAGGCTGTTACAACATTCCCGACATGGCCTAATGGCTGGTAGATTTGACTGGAGCTTTTCCCTAAATGTCTGTCTTAGTGGCATTTCCATTTATAAAAGAGTATTCATGCAGCATCATAGAAAGGGGTTTTATTTGATTTTCTCCAGAGAGTTTCATTGTCTGAGGAAAACAGCTGTTCCCTGACCAAAACCTGTGAGCAGGAGTCAGTATACAATGGTGGAGGGACATGAGTGCACAAGTCAGCTTGCTGTTCAGCTGGGACTGGAGTGCGGTCGTTGCACTTACTGGAGAATAAATGTCACCCACCCATCAATTTTTGGTAGGATTCATCTGGCCTGACAATTACATACGTTTGTAAGATGGGTATATCAATGTCTGATCTAGAATCCTTTTTTAATCAGTGATGAGGAAGAAGCATTTCAAGCACATAACTCATCTGATGCCATTCTTCTTGTGTCCTGGGATGAGATTCATCCCATTCAACTTTAGATCTAACACTTTGGCATCTAGTTGATGGCAGAGTTTTATCTATGATGGTCTAATACATAGGAAAGAAAGTTTTTAAGGTAGTGTGCTTTATTTGACCAACTAATGCTATTAGATTAATCGGTAAGATGCTGGGAACGTGAACTCCTTTTTTGTTTTCAGATCAAAAGAAGGACTGATGTGCCCCAAATCTGGTCTGTTTTTCCAGCTAATCTAAACTTCAGTTGGCAAGGGAATCATCTAGATACCCTTTACAGCTGTTGGAAACATGCTGTCCCCAGAGGGTGATTCATCCAGTCACCCAGATTGAGAAGAATTTTTCCCTGGAGATGTCTGTCTCTCTCCACTGATTATGAGGGAGCACAGCCAAATAGGTTATGCTAGATGCTTACTTTTTTGACAGCTTAAATTAAATCACAGAAATCCCACTCTTAATATGTAATTGGCATTTGGGGTCAGGAACTTTTTCTTTTTTTTTTTAATATCTCTGTACAGTATTTAGTATACAAACCGAAATGCTTCTAGATTGACTGGTTTTGCTTCAAGTGCTCTTTGGCAGTGAACTGTTTGGCTTTTTTCTGTTCATGAGGCTGTAAGTGTTGTGGTACCTATCAAGATTTTAAAATATTCTACAATGACCTAGTAAGGAAGAGTAAGGGACCCTGTAAATTCCCACATCGTTCTTATCAAATTAAGTTCTTGCTATTCACAATCTTCAGCTAGAATTTTGTACTGGTGTTTAAATTGACAAATCCAGAAAATTATCAGAATGAGCCTTCCCTGAATTGTGATCCATTATATTCTCTTAACTGCTCCTAGAATCTATTTGTAGTCTATCATCTGCCACATATGATGGGGCATTAAATTGCTAGCTGGGCAGCATCTCATTAAAAATAGGAGTTACACTAAGGTTTATTTTTTCCCTAATTGAATCTGTAATCCAGATAGATCTGCGCCAATGTTAGGCAAAAGAGGACCAGCAATCTCCTGAGATTTCAGGGGTTATTTGCATTCTGCTTTCTGCAGTGATTATGCGTATCATATTTGGTGCTCTATCTTCAGTGGTAATGTTCATGCCTGATCTGAATAGGAATCTCAAGCATTCCTGCACATCTTATGCCAGCTTTCCATTGCCATGTGTCTGGCATACGATGTCTTTTGTGCAGCATCCCATGATATGCAGGCAATTCACTTCTCTGGTTTCCCTGGTTATTTTTTAATGGAACGTGCCAGAGCTCTGGCCATTAGCCATCCATTCGAATACTCTCATAAATGCTTATTATATTCTGTCACTTGTGTTTCCCCTCAGTTTCTCAAGCCGCATTTCAGAAATGAGTAGTGTTAGTCACAGTGACTTTGGGCTTTTCCTCCTACCTTTCTGCAGGCCTTGTAGAGTGTAACTTCCCAAATAACTGCCTCCTTATTTAATGAAGCAGAGGTAATGCCAGGAGGCAGCAACTTTCATTGGAAACTGAACTTCATAACTACCTAAGTGGAGGAGCTGTTGAAGGGATTCCTTTGAGAAAAGTTGGCACTGCTCTCCCCTTGGAATTAACGTCTCCTGCATCCATAGTGACACTGGACTTGCTGACACAAAGAGATGCAGTGTTTGTATCCTGTCTCCCTGGCACCAGCCACCATGAATCTCAAGTAGTTGTCAGACATGTTATGAAGCATCTTCTGCTTTTCACCAGCGGTTCAATCCTACCAGCTTCTACCACAGATTCACTGCTGACTTTTTTTTTTTTTTTGAAACTTACTCTTCCTAGCATTGGCAAATTCCAGACCTGTGTGTCTTGTACAGAACTAGATATTCCTCCTTTTTGCAGCTCTGAAGAGTATTTTGCTGTCCGAATTAGATCTTATCATCACCCATATGTAACCAAAAATACTAAGTTCACATTCATTGGGACTCTTTTTACACATTAGTGAGACCCAAAAAGACATCACATGCTTCTGAGCTTGAACTCTTTCCTCCACCTCAGAATGCTCCAGGCATCATCAGAGGAGAGGAGATTTACAGAGTCAGGGAGAGAATCCACCATCATACTTAGAGCTGGATCAGCTCTTTAGCTAGAATGGACTTCAGACCTCCTGCCTCCTGTCATGAAAATAAACATCGTGTACAAGTTCTTAGCTGCAGCTGTCTTTTATAGCACTACTATGGACAGTGCCTTTATAGACGGAACATTTATTGTAGATTGTATCATTTCTACATGGAATGATTGCGAATCAAAGCATTTAGAGTCTAGTTAAACATTTAAAATTTTTAAGTGCACTCTTGAATATGTAAATCTAAGATGGAGGAAGCTTACATCAGAGCAGAAATGCACAATTGCAGGATTTAGAAAGGGTTTCCATGTTCCACTTGCTGGTTTGATTTCTCAGCAGATAAGGCTGCACACTGCTGTACGAATCAGCCCATCTGGCTCCAGTATTTTTTAAGCTTGCTGCCCCAATTAAACACACTGACTTCCAAGAACATTCGTGATTAGTAACACATTTAAGTTTAAGCTCCTTTGGTAGTATGATTTTTCTGTATCAAATTCAAACCACTTTTCTGATGTACTTTTCATTGTTCTTTAGATATTGAAATAACAACAAAATGCCAGGTGGTACGTATATACATAGCTGGACTAAATACAAAGATGGACCAGATCAGGTATCTCACCATAGTGGTCTGAGAACATCACCTAAAAATAAATGAGGCTATGTCTGCACAGTAGACTGCAGCATGACATAGTAATACCTGGATCTTTGAACTAGCTATTTTAGATCCTGGAAGCATCCTAGTTAGGACAGCGCAAAACTCACTGCACTGCAAAACTTGCTTAAGAAGCAGGAAAAAAGCACCTGCAATGAGCTCAGTGCTACCTTCTCTCAATTCCTTCCAGTAACTGAGCTGGTCCAGGTAACACACTGCACTCTGTAGTGTAGATAGTGTTAGAGAGACAGCCTTGCAAGGTATGTACACCACCTGTTGACCTGATATGCATCATATATGTAAACACAGAAGCGTGTGTATAATACAGTGTATCTCGCACTGAATTATGACCAAAATCTTCAACCTAGGCAGTTGGAATGCTCTGATGGAACAACTTTCTACTGCAGAATGCATGTACAATAAACCATTTGGTGAAGAGATTTTGGTTTTACCCAGCTCACGCAGCAGAGCTCCCAGGCTCGCAGTTCTAGTTCTCTCACCCTTCTGTTCAGAAAAACCCAATCAATTTCACAAATATTTGTGGGATGGAGGAAGGCATATTGTGCCTAACTCTTCCATTCTCTATACAATTCTTGTTGCTACCACCTGCCCATATCACTCAAGTGAGAAACTCATGGCCCAGATCTCACTGAAGTTACAAGGGGTTTTAATTGCTTTAAATAGATGATTGTAAGGCCTGAGTAGGAAAGAGGAAAAACCCTATGGTAATATTAAGAGATGTTTAGGTAGTCTCTTACTGAGCAGGTACTGTTTTCCGTGCTGTTAGTAGAACAGTTGTTACCTCCCATATAAAACGTATCTCTGTTGACTGATGCTACACTCTGAAATTAAAGTCAGAAACACTTCAGATCCTGAATTCCAGACTGAAAACAGACTATTATAGCAATAGTGAAGATCCAGAATTTTTATGAGTAACCTGGCAAAGGGCATATCGTCCTTTTAAAAGGTGTGCCTGAACCGATACGCATGGTTCAGACACCTAAGTAATGAGAATTTGGAGATGGATCCAGACTTCACATATGACTTGCAAAACTTTAGAATTCTCCACTGTCCAAAAGATCCGATCTCTGCCCTACCATGAAAGACCTTCTAGGTCCTCAACCCTGACAAGTTGCAAACACAGAAACCCTGTTGCTTTCTGTATGTTAATCAGTCACTCTTGCCTAAGTCCCCAGGCAGCCGAATTTCTTAATGAACTGTGCTGCCAAAACACCCACTTTCCATCTTACCCCATAGAAAGATTTGAGACCGTTGGTCATGAAACGGTATAAACAATCTCTGATTTCCTTTCTCTTACATAATGGTGAAA
The DNA here is from genome assembly GCF_964199755.1 of Larus michahellis. Classification (NCBI taxonomy): domain Eukaryota; kingdom Metazoa; phylum Chordata; class Aves; order Charadriiformes; family Laridae; genus Larus; species Larus michahellis. The sequence continues at coordinate 37,539,974 of NC_133904.1, forward strand.
AGATTAAGGAAGAAGGCCACAGGGAGATTCTCAGAAGAATGATATGCAGATAGCATTTTTCTTTCATGATTCTTACTGAAATGTGAATTTGACAGTAGCAAATATTATAGCTACTGAAAGTTGATACATGCTGTATTTTGAGACAATAATAAAAAAAGGCATCTTTCAAAGGTGCCTCCTAAAGGCCTAGATGTAGTTCATGAGATGAAAACAACAGCGCAATAACAGCTGTCATTTTATGACAGACTTGATAAATTATGGGTAAATCTTATAAAATTCAACACTTGTGGAGAACAACAACAGCCTGTAAGTAAGTGATTTGGATACTGTATTCTTGGTCCGCTATACACAGCTGATGGGAGCACTGTGCTTGACACACAAAGGGTACTCCGGCTAGCGGGGATTAAGGAACAGTGGAGGACAATCTCTACGTAAGTTATTGATTGAGAATGGTTAAATCTTGGCAGAAATGTTCAGATGAAAAAAAATATTAAGGCAGCACAACATTATAATAACTGCGGTTCCCTTCACACACCTCTTTTTTAGCCGTCAACAATTACCATTGGAGGAGTTCAAACATCTGACCTGACCTACATGTCACCTACAAAGTCTAATCTATCAATGACAGCATACTGTACCGCATGTACACCTGAAAGTCCCTGGAAGTGTCTCCATACAAAACACAGTGTTAAAAAAATGAGGAAAAAGAAAACTCAGTATGCAGAAAGAGATTTCTGTACAATTGCTTTTGGAATACAAGAGTAGGGAAACTTCAGGAATAATCAAATGAACTGCAAAGCTTGAAAGTCCTACTGGTTTTATTCTTTGCTCACACATTTTCGACACTTCTGCAAGCAGTTGAATTGTCTGAGAGATAATACAAAAAGCTAGAGTCCTAAAAATCTCAACCATTTGAAACCATTTTCTATGCTTGTCTGAACTGTTCATCCAAAGAATAAAATCTATATATTCTGCAACTGATGCATGGTATGTAACAGGTTCACAACCACCTTAGTAAAGAGTCCTACAAGGATTGTCTTCCTGACACCAGGAATAGACAATTGGCACTTAAATAACAGTCCATTGACAGAAATATGAGTTTGGAGCTATTGGCACATCTCAGATTTTAGAAAAACTGGACACATTCTCAGCATCCTGCCCGCTTTGTCACGTGTCAGACATGAGCGTCAGTTCATGGAAGAAATTCTGCATACTCAGATCCCCTTCATTGCTCACCTCTGCCTTCCCTTGTTACTTCCCTTGTTACCTCAGCATCTGAATCTCAAGACCTTTAATCCATGCTGTTGCACTGCCTGCAGGCCCAGTAGCTATGCCTTCACTGCTCACCTCAGCACTTTTCAGATAATGAAAAAGAAATTAAAAATAACCTGTGACCCAAGTTCTCGGCAGTTACGTTACAGGAGACTGCAGAATAGGTATGCCAACATACACAGCAGCTGATAGTAATAAGTGGAGAACTACTCACTATTATCTATTGATAAGGGCAAATTTCAAACTTTTCCAGTCTGCATTTGGTTCCTGTGGCGGTGCCATAGAATTACAGAGCCGTGCTTGTTTATGGTTACTGCATAGATACAAACAAGGTGGATATTCATATCTGAACTATGAAAGACTCACAGAATGTTACACAGCATCAGAGATTAGTGAGATGCTTTGTTTTTTGTATAGTCCCAACAATGGATAGCTGTCAAATAGTTCAAATAGATTGTTTATTTGGAAGTAAATTTGATTTGGAAATATAACGATATAGGCATTCTTGGGAGATGTCTAACTTTTTCCTTTTGACATGCACTCAGATAATTCTGTTTGTTTTGTGATGTGCCTTCATTACTAGCTTCATAAAGAATGTTTGCTATCACAGCCAGATTGAGGTTATCACTTGTTTCCATCCTGCTTTTTTGACCATAAAAATTCAAACAATCTATGTGTAAATCAGCATCCAAAATGCACTGAAAAAATACGCGTCTTCCCACATGGATGACAGAATTAGAACTTCCATTCTTTGGACTGACAGGATAGGATAGGATAGGATAGGATAGGATAGGATAGGGTAGGGTAGGGTAGGGTAGGGTAGGGTAGGGTAGGGTAGGCTGCTCATAATTTTTCCAAGATGACTTCCAAGAGCTTCAGACATGCTTCAGAGACAATTCAAAATGCACCAAAGCTTCACTCTATTTGCTTCATTGTCTGGGAGAGTGATTGGTAGGTTCATATACTAGTTCAACCTTGGAGCAGGAATTAAAATGGAGCAACCTAGTAAGTGTTTTATGACTCCTTCAGAGTTTTGCTGGGCAATTTTTTATGCCACTGTAAAAGAAAACACAGGAAATTAAGCTGCAGAAAATATATTAAAATAATGCGAAGAGCTTGACTTTAGCCCTAGAAAGTTAAAAAACAACCAACACCCTTTTGAATGTTTAAACTGAAACTACGTCTTTGTCTTGAATCTGTATGGAAATTCATATTGTCTAGATAAGGTGCTACTAGTTCCTTCAAGCAATCAGTTTCATACACTTTCCACCGTCTGACCATATTAAAGACTAGCTGTTGCGATTAACTCTGAATTACCTTGGAGTTTTTAGAGCTTAACCTGGTCCTTGAAGTTATTTTAATGTGAAGCATTTTGTGGCTTAATATCTTTGACACCTGCACCTCTGAGAGGCACATATGGATTTTGTTTAGAGCTTGTGTTTGCAGTTTTTGGATAGTGCACAACTTTTCAATCCAAATTTATTGTCAGCCTCAGTCACTGCTTTAAAAACAACATTGTTGCCCTGTTTTTGTTGTTTTTTAAAGAGACCTTCACACATCATCTGTGTTTCTTTAAATCACAGATTTATAATAAGTTGGATTGTGATGCGTGACTGAGGGAAAAGTCTAAATGCAGATGGACTGAGGGTTGATCCACAGTCTACTGTAGTCAATCAACAGATTTCTATTACCTTTGATAGTTTTTGGACTCGGCCTTCTATGAAAACAGATGCAGTTATTGACTGTGATATAGTCCCCTCTCTAGAAATACTAAGGAGTATGGTAGAAATATGAGACAGAAGATGAAAGAGGAAACTGCCTTTACGCTGTACCACACAGAGTAGGTGTTTGGGCCAGGTTCCAAATCTATTTAGTTCAGTGGACTTCAGATCAGACCTTGAGGTGACACATTCATGTAGAGTGGAAACAAAAGTAGAGGGAAGAAATTAAGCAAAGGAATTTTTAATAGGAAAGAAATCCATTTGCTCTGTTACGCTGTGCTATAATCCCCCAAGGACCTCCAGCCGCAAAGGTTATTTAAAATAATACCAGGTGATCCCTAGAAGATAACCTTGCACTGAAACAGTGTAATAGGTTTTCTCTATCTGATGTTCCTGTATTCTCATGAGATGATGAATCAGGATTTAGCTCTGGCGATGAAGTAGCTCTAGAATATTTGTGTTTTACCCGTCTTGATGTGATAGCGGTAAAAACATTTACCCTTTCAGCAGATGGTGGTTTTGACCTTGCAACAGCCAGTTTGCAATAGCAGTTTGTCCCACCATGTGCTGATGGCACTCAGGGCTCACTGTAGTTGTGCAGCCCTGAAGCTGTGCTAGGAGCAGGTCAGGAATATGTAGTAACTGAGTCAATGGCACCAACAGGTTTCCTGCCTTTCTGAGGCAAATGTGTGCCTCCACAGAGGAAAGTTTAGTAAATTTACGGAAAAAACAAAGCATGTGTTATCCCAGGTCACCATGACACTTATCTTCCACAATGTCCCTTGCTGACTATAATACAGAGATTCCCTGTCTTCTCTGTTTTCTTTCTCTGCTCTGCATTTGGGCTCCTCACCAGGCAGCCCCAGCATTGCACACACGCATGCTAAGGTGGCCAAAATATGATCACAGAATGTCTCCTGCACTGAAGGCCTTTTGAGGGAAGTGAACCACAGTTGCAGAGTGAGAAAATCCAGATTCCCAGCTATATGCTTCTTTGCACTGGCCTTTCTGGTATAAATGGATCAGAAGACAAGCATTAGTTGGATCTCTAGGTACAAAGCAAACCTACTGCTGTCACTGTACCTTAGTTTCACTGGAACAGCAGGAAAATAAGCAAATGCTCTGTGTTAAATAAAAGCACTGTTATTTGTGCATGAAATGCACTGCATCAACACAGAAGAATATTATTTATGTGATCTTTTTCCCATATAAACATGAGGATCTTTTTTTAAATAATATTTTAAAAATACAGTTTGATTTGAACACATAGCATCAGAGTTAGTTCAATCAACAGAGTTATTCCAGATTTATTCAACACAACTGTGATCAAAATCTCCCTGACTGTCACTCTCCTAGCAAGCTGCATAATCTCTTTCTGCAGGACGCTTCCCTCACCTCTTTCTTAGGCTGCTCTGTTTTGAATTTATAAGGATCATATTATCAACACATATTTATTTCTCCATTCCAAATACGTGTCTCATACTGAATAGCTGTTTCTTATATATAATAACCATATTCCATTGGCTTATGTGTAGTAGAGGGAAGAGTCTAACAGAGGATTTCTGCCTGGAGGCAGGCTTCTTTATCTTCTGCTTGGAATGTTACTAGCACTTAGATTTTTCCAGGACTGGGAAGAGCTTTGGCTGAACCCCTTGGAACGTAGACACCAAAACAGCAGGGGTCAAAGGACTCATTACTACTTTTTTCAGAGCTCTGAATCCTTAGGTGAAAGGAGGCTAGTTCAGATATTGTTACTCAGAGCAGCTCCATGACTGCTCACATCCATACATGCTTATCTAGCTGTCAAAATGGCTGTTCCAGCAACAGGAAGAGGCACATACCATTTTAAAGCTGGAGAGAGGAGTTTAGCCCAAGTCCCCTCACAAAGTGAATTTCAAAGTGATTAGATTTACTCACTTTGTGTTTCTCTCCTGTGTATCAGGGTGACAGAGGATTCAACCATGTTCCAACTGGCTGTGCAGTCAAAAGTAACTGTAAGAGTTATATTGCAGTCACTCACTCTGGGCCTGCGTCAGTAAAATGCCAGATTAAAGCCTGTATCTTGCAGTCAGTAGGAGCTGCAAAGGAGCTTCAGATTCTCAAGTATTGTACACATGTCCTTGGTGACATAGAAAGATAAATAATGTGAGTTAGTAGGCAGCAAACATGCAAAACTACAAAGGAGAGTCCAAACGGCTGCCATCCAATGTGATACTAATATATCACTTGCTGTTGCTTTCCCCATATACCGATGACGCAGGGCGTTACTAGCATACACTATCGAGAATGAAGCACAAGCGCACCACTTCATTTGTCAGGACCTTCCTTTTAGTTTAGTTTCTGCTGCATGAGGTGCAAAAGCATTACCTGCTGAAGGGAAATGTTTTGAACAAAAGCACAAAAGCACAGCTCATGTGCTTTGAATTAGTTTTCAATATTGCTGCCCCAAAACTGGAATTAAAATGTTACACCTTGTTTACTTAAGATTCCTAGTCTCCAGAGTTATTCACTGAGGAGTACTTTCTTCCAGAAGTCATTCCTTGGCTTCACTGGGACCCATTTGAAAGAAATGGACTAACCTATTCTGTGGTGCAAAAGATGCTGTTCACCACATGCAAGGTGGGACCTTAGGCTATATTGTTACCCTTAAAGTTTTAAAGATTCTGCAGCAGGATTTAAAAAAAAATAAAAATCTACAAGTCAGCCCATTGTCATGCGTGTTTGGCAAAAAAAAGACAAGAACTGTTTCTGCTTCTGCCAGTCCCGGCTCTGCTTTCAGATAAAAGCTGAAAGTTGGAGTGGGAAGCGCAGTTCCTACTCTGCATGTGTCTGGCTCAGGACAGAGCTATTGCTATGAACGATACTACTCAGGCTAGCTAATTTTGGGAGGTCTTGTCCCGTACACAAACACAACGTGAATTCCATTCTAAGACAGATGCACAGCTCCTGTGGGTGACAGCCTGTTTCATCTTGAAAACACATTTCAGTGGCAGAGTAAAACACAGCATTTTTTACATTGTGGTTGGCCTTTGGCAACTGCAGCCTGCATTCTGGGAGCAGTTGAAGAAAGCTAGAGAGGTAACAAGGTGCATAACATAAAGGAAGCTTCTAACATCTTATCTGCAACTCTTTCGTCCCTGTATTTTATGCTTCCAGCTCCTAGCATGAATTGCAGTCAGTGCAAGTTAGCATTTTATTCTACATTGCTGTCTGGATTTCTTTCAACACACTTTGTAAATTGCAAATCTACCTGCAGGTTTTTATCCAAAAATGTAATTTTCTGCACATGAATAAGTTATCCCATTGCTGTTATTTCAGACTACTTCAGTTACATTTTGGGGCCTCCTAGAATTAATCCTTCACAGTGGAACCTGAAGCCCGTTGTGTTAGCCTTTAACATTACTATGAAATGACGAGTAAAAAGACTCAATAATCAAGAATCATCCCTGTATCTCTCTACTGACTTATGTGTAAGTTACCCTAAAGAATTATTTTGCTTGTAGGGAAAAGACTTGGACTCCATGAAGGAGGAGAATTAACAATATTTTTTTAACAAGGAGACTTATGGGTATGTGCAACTCCTACCCAAGCAAACACTCTTCCAAAACCAGATGTCAGGTCATCAAAATGCTGCCCACTTGTGTTAGACAGTGTGTGTACCTAAGCTGATTCAGGTTTCATAAAATTTTCAATAAGCAAAACAGGAAGAAATACTCTCATACGTGAATCATGTTTCTCTCTGGCATTAGAAATGCTCGTGCTCTGCACATTTCCAAGAATTGTGTTTTATTTTTACCTTCATAATTGTTCTTTATGTGTTGCTTCTGAACAGTTAAACTATAATTCTTATGACAATTTTAAATGTCAATGTGAGTAATATGGCCTAACATGATGTCAAGTTACAACTTCGGGTGATCTGATTCCTGTGCAGAAGCAGCATGTTAGATGAGCAGTTAGCTGATGTCCAAAGACAGTTTCCTGCACCAGGATGCAGCCTAGAGAGCTTAGAAGTACCTGTTGCGACTAAGCTCACTGGGAATACAAGCGAATAAGCAGGAGAGATGTCAGTGCAAACAGTTGTCCCAGAGCTATAGCAGAATTCAATTGCTTCTCTAGCAAATAGGGTTCTAAAACAAATCCTCGGTCTCTTGGTCTGTACATGCTTATGCTCAGGGTTGATTCAGAAAACACATTTCATAAAATCCTCTCTGGATTCAAATTCTTAATCTGTCATCTGTCTACTTACAAAAGACCAGAGAAACTATCTGCAGAACAGTTCCCAGTATGGTAAGTTTCTTAAGGCATTAGACCTCATGATTAATTTCATATTGTTTAGCACTTGATTGTTTTTATAAGGGTGGTTAAGAAAATAGACAAACTGCAAACCAAGCCAGGCTGAGTGCCTAGTGTTTCTGCTTGATGTTAAAAGCCCATCTTTTGCAGTAAATGACACTAGGTGATTCTGAATGTCGCAGTTTAAAAATAGTTTCTAAGTCAGCAAGCCAAGAGTCTGTAGGATTTTTAAAAAATGATCTTTGCCAGATGTTCTGATACTAAAATAAGCAATAGTGAGAGTGTTAAGTTAAGGACTAACAAGAATGGCCAAAATATCATACAAGAAAGTATCTCATAGAGATGCAATTAAACCCCATAGACCCTTACTGAGGTGCTGTGCAGGGTCCTAGCAGACCCTGCTGAGAGGTGTGCAGCAGCATGAACTTTGCCTACACACCTTCCTTGTCTAATCTGTATGATCTCCATTTCGGGTGTACACTTGGTTACCACTTCAACCTATTACTGGTTGCAGATCAGTAAAACTTGTCACAATGACTTTCAGAAAGCCAAGATGCTTGGTCTCATTGTCCACAATGGCAAAGACCACCCAAAAGCAACTGATTTTCTTCTCTTGTAGGTCAGATGTCACATCATAAATACTTTACTGATTATCATGCCATGACTGTACTGATTCTGAGGTGGTTTTGCCAGTTTATTAGCTAGTGTCCTAGAATTGTTTGTTGTCAATTGTACCCGTACCTCCTAACTTTATCCAGAAGGATCCAAGGTGAAAATTGATTGCAGTAAGGCCTGGATCCTAAAACCCTTCCTCAAGTAAGTCACCCTACAGTAATGTTTCCCAAAAGGCTAGTTTGCTCATAGCTAGTTAGTGCTTTTCACTGTCTGCACATAAATACTTTTACAGAAGTTACCACTGTTTCAAACACCAGGAACTGCCCATGGAATTTGTCTAAGCTATTCAAGGGATTAGTTGCAGATAACTGATGCTCTTCTGCTCCGTGTCCAAGTAAGGGTAAAGCATCTCAGGACCAAGCTTTTATAACAATCCAGGACGGAACAGTTGTAAACAGAAAAAGCTCAAAGATGGTGTTTCCAAAACTGACTGTGATCCATGTGACACAGCATCTGTTTCTGCCAGGAGACTGGAAAGCTCCAGAAGCCGGGAAGCCCTGCTCTATGTACATAGTATGGCTGCCCTCAAACCTTGGCCCTTGGAAACCTCAAGTCATGGGCAGACCATCAGGAACCTAGGCAGATTTCCATGAAAAATCTGTGACTGGAGTAAATTCCACTGAACCAGAAACTTTCCATAAAATGTCTGTGGGTTACCAAATTCATATCTAACTGTTTTGTGAGACTATCAGGAAAGCATTAGTACTGCACTTCACACTAAGTTAGCATCGCTTCATGGGGAACTTTTGCCATACTGTTTCTTCACACACCCTGTCAAATGGACTATAGTTCATGGAATACATGGTCTATACCTACATGCAGTTCTAGTTCACAGTGAACTTTTATCTCAGGCTGTACTACAGATCTTGCATTGATGCAAATCTTGTTTGTATAGATCAACAGTTCTTACTAATACAAGCATCAAGCATCCATCTCAAATATAATCTTAAAAAGCAGCGTTCAAGTAAGCATCTAGGCTGAATCCTGAAAGAAACCTTTCTATTGGCTTCATTGAGGCCAGGATTTACCTTGTGTGTATGGTACGCCAGTGAAAAACAGCCTATGTAGACAAGAGAAGCTGGACAGAATCCCAGGTTTGGAAGAGAGGAATGCTTGGATATAAGAATTCAAGCTTAGCCACCCTAGTCTCAAGTTGCTTTTAAAAAAATAGCCGTTTTGAAGCTAATTCATTTTTTATACAGTTGTATTCTGCTGACTTTTTGTAAAACTTGAGAGATTTCTTCAGCCAGGTTCAACCTTTAAAGCTACTTACAGGATAAGTTCAAAGCCATAGCAAGGCACATGAAGCGTAGGTTGCACATCTTAGCCCCCTGCCATTACCCAGTGCTAATGTTGGTGATAAATCAGTGCTACCCATATTGCTAACTCACGGTTTTATGTCGATCCCATTAAAATCACAGGCAAACGTAAGAATAGCCTGTCAACCCTTAGAGAATAAATGCCAACCACAGAAACAACGATACTTCCTTTTCAATTGATGCTATAACATCTTTACCCTATATGTTTTATATTGCTTCCACTGACATTCTGTGAATGCCAGAAAGAAAAGCCCAGATTGAACCCAGTTAATTAAAAGGATTCACACAGATGGTTTGCCTGGTGCTTTACAGAGGCAGATAATTAAAGCGATGTTAGCGAGCACCATTAAAATGCCAGATAAAGCTTTGGGAAGAATCCCGATTAGGAAGCTAGGTTTACAAATAAAGCTTTGAGCAATGCAGTATATTTGCAGTAAATTAATCTCATTCTAATATATCTGAACTAAGGCACAGAATAATGCATGCTGATATCAATATCAATGCCAAGATTTTTCAAAGTTCAAACCTGGCACTTGTTAAAACAATCCACAATTATTCTCATTTCACATTCTACAGGAGAATATGACATCATGAGGGATTCTGAACTCCTCTAATTAGCCATGATTTAAAGAGCACTAGAAAAGAAACCAAGGCAAGTCCTAGTTGTAGAAAGTCAGTGACACACTAGCAAAGACAGAGAAACTGCACCCGACAAGTTATATTTAGACATGCAATATAAACAAAGCTTCCTTGCAGTTTTAGACAGATGCTGTGTTTGGAGAGGATCAGTTGCGCTCTCCAATATTCTGTCTTCGATACATGACTGTATATATTTTTTTGCAATAACAGTAATGCGGTCTTGATCTGAAAACTTCTTCTAAACCTTATTTTATGCAACCAAATAGGCCCATTCACTTAATGTGCTAAAAGATAATCATATGCACAGGTATGTGCAGCACAGGACCTAAACCATGGTCTCATTCTCTGTAATTGAAACTGACTTCCCTTATAATTTTTTCTGAAATAAGGCTTCAAAATAGCAATAGAATTTCATCCCGTATTCCAAAGACAGGCAGATATACATGTGTTTTGGGCTGCATGTTATGATTTAGCTGTTATAGGCCTAACTGCTATGATCAACTGAAAAGAAATATAGATGAAAACAACTACCTACTGCAGCTCTCCACTGTCATTTCTAAGCAATAAAAGCATCCACCTTCCCTTATTTAGAAGCCACAGTTTGCAGGCATTTGGTGATTTCATAGTAATCTGAGCAATGTGGCATATACCAAGGTAAATTTGCAGTAAAATTTACTCTCTTCATCCAGTACTCTGAAGAGACACCATGAGTCATTCAAGTGTTGGTCTTTGCAAATGTCAGACCACAAGCCAAATACTGCTTTTGGACAGACAGCCCACATGGGCACAGCAATGTCCTGCAGAGGCTGCGTGAACAGGGCCTCATATCCAGACAAGAACCATCTGTATTCTCCTTTCATTTCTCCTTTCGTTTTCATTTCTTTCCAGTTCTACTGCTCTTCCAGTTGCCCAAGGGGCAAAGGGATAACTAAGGGTTTGGCAGTCTCTCTTTCTGCTTTCCATGAGATGACTCTTGGAAAGCCCAAGAAACTATGGTGACATAAGTTTCAGAAGGTAGCATAGTTCTGCGAAGTTCCTCTTTATTCATGTTTTCCAATATTTGTGCCAAATGACAGTAGCTGAATTTGTCACTTGAATTTTTTGCTGATGACTTTCAAAGGTTGTGTCTTAATTAGCGCATAGATCTTGCCATTCCAGAATGTGTATTACTAGCAAATCATACAGAAAGTGCCAAAAGCACTGCATTTCTATGCCAAGCACAGGTGTTGTCAAAGCTCTGTACTACTTATAAGATTCTGGCAAGGTATCATTAGACACCCTTGATTGCACTGAAATAATGATGTATTGGGTGCTTCAAAGGAGGAAGTGCAAATACCATGTCTGTCTCCTGAAGAGAAATGAAATGTCAGGCAAGGAACCCTAAATGGCTAACTTCTGCAATTCTTCTGCAGAGTGTTCTTTGCTGACCCACTAGACTCTCAAATACTGTAGTACATGTATGTTCCACAGCCAGATTTGATGTGTACCATTCAAAATATTATTAACATTTGATGGACCAATATAACTAAATACATGCTTTTATGGAAGACTCTAAATGTCAGTGTTTAATGACAGTGCATACTGGCGGAAAACTGCTCTTTCGCTTGAGCTCCCAGCTAAAAAATGTGCATTCTGTGGTGGCATAGTTTCACAAAAAAGTCTTTCCAGGTTTATCTGATAGATAATGAAAGGGGCTACAGCAAAACCTGAATTTTCAGCTCGGGTTTCTTTCACATGAAAGCCCAAACCCACTGAATGAAATTTCAGCTGCATTCCTAGAAATTTGCAGTGATTCGGGCTCCAGAGAACAAACACTCCACTGTTACTTCCACAGAGCTGTTGTTTGAAATGCTTCTTCCCATGCTGAGATGCTAAATTCATGTGAATGTAAATGTACAGTGCCAGATTCACTGCCCAGTGGGTATCAAGTGACTTACATTTCACAGGTAAAGTATAATCCCTTTAAACAGTTTGTCAACTGCTAATAAACAATCTAGGGCATGTTTTAATGTAAGGTATGGATAACTTTATGTCTTAGAAGAAAATTTAACCCATTTGGTGCAGAAGTCAATATGATCTTGAGTTGAAACAGGAGGTTTCAGGGGTGAATTGACACTGCCATCTTGTGCACTATGTCATATGCACAGAGTTCTGCAAATAAAATGCATTCATCTGCACAGCTGACATTAAAATGCATGTCAAAGAAAAATCAGCTTTTGGGTGGCTTTTGTAGTCTGCCTTTGACAAGTTTTGCCCATTTTGAAAAGAACAGCAGCAACAGATTGTGAAGGCCACTAGAAACAAACACTTGCATAGTACATAGTTTTCTCTTGACACAGTTCCATTATTGGTATCACTGCTCCTCTACCAGAAGGTTTGTGCCTGTGGATGGCATGGAGGTGGCATCATGCATGCCCTATGGCACAAGCTGCTAACCTGCACCTAAGTCTTGTATGGGCTACAACACTACAAATCATTAATAAAATGATACCAGTACTAAGAAGGGGGAAACCATGCTAGAACAGTGCTATTGATAGTGGGATTCTGTGTGTATATAGGGCTTAATGCCTTCTACATTAAAGCGTGAAAAAGCCATGTAAACACAACAAGTGGGCACATAACTGCACTTCCCTATCCTAGTACCAAATGCTACAGCAGACAGAGCAAGAGAAGAAACAGCAGCATGAGACACGGCCATCAGTTCTGGCATTGCAGTTGATCATCAACACCCTAAAATCAACGGGGACAGTCAACTCAAAGTGTGAATTATTAAAGTTCAGCAAAATAGCAGCATGAGAATATCACTTATGCTTTGTAGCATGACAAAACTTGTCCTTTTATAATAAAGACAAACGAGGGAAGCTTTTCCTCCCATGAATTTGTGATATTGCAAGTTGTCAAAAACACGCGCCTGAAGTGTTCCTTTCCCATTGCTTCCAGAAGACTCCCTTTTCTCAGTAAGCAGCAAAATCACCGGGAAATCCTGTGAATACAATGGCACCACCTACCATCATGGCGAAATGTTTGTGGCCGAGGGGCTTTTCCAAAACAGGCAAGCAAACCAGTGTGCCCAGTGCAGTTGCTCAGTAAGTAACATGATCTGACAGACCCCTGCTCTGTCTGTCCTTCATTTCTTTTTTCTAGAAGACATGACACTGAAATATAACCAACACATGGCAAAGGCTGGGAATTGAAAATTAATGCTGAAACTCATAAGAGTGCTCAGAGCCAGTCTGCAGCGCCTGGTAAATGCCAGGCTACCTCTTACTCAAACACAGTGGACAAAGCTTACCCTGTCAAGCATCTGCTGTAAGTGAGCTTACAGGGTAGAGGCAGCAGGTAAAATATTGCTACTTGGCATATATCGAATATTTCACTTCATCCTGACTGGAAAATATAGCACTAAGCCACTGACTGAAACTGAATTCATTTGGCCTGAGCTGATAAGTAAAAAGCCCCACAGGCTGGGAGTGGACAGCTCTGTAAACTGGCACTGGGCCACAGAAATGTCACCAATTCAAATCCAGTATATTTGAGCAGTCACCCTGTGACTCTTCAGAGCCAGTGTCTGAACCAAAACATCCGTCTCAATCCAACCAGCTCTCCAGTACCAAGTATTGGCAACTCTGGACCTCCTCTGATCAAATCATCATCCTATTCTACATTAACTACAAATTTAACAGGCCAAGTACTGAACAGGCTTCACAACTTTCCGTTACTGCTAAGCTATTCCTCCAGTTCAATGGTAAGACACAGCAGAGGGAGAGGAGGAAGTGGCAGAAATTTATACTGTGTGATTTTAGTACCAAAAATGTCAGGTATATTGTCAGCCTACAAAAATTGCGGTTCTTCTCCCCACACACTTTTACCTCTTTCGTTTTCCCCCTGTTTTTTTAAAGAAAGGGACCTTCCTCTGCGTGACAACAGATTTAAAAAAAAAAAGCTATTCAGACTTTTCATTGGTCTACTATTCTGCTTTTGCACACTGGAGTGGCATTTATGTAAACATACATACTAGATTTAAGCATGTCCAAAAAAATGCATACACAGTACTAGACAAATCGATGACCCCTTCTAAATTCTCCTTGTGTTTTACTGGCAGGAAGGAAATGTATACTGTGGGTTGAAGACTTGTCCCAAATTAACTTGCTCTTTCCCGGTTTCTGTTCCGGAGTCCTGCTGTCCAGTTTGCAGAGGTAAGTTTGAGTACAACCACAGAAGGACAGGCTCTGAATTTACTCCTTTCCCCGTCTGTGCACCAGCACTGTCACTCAGGATACTATCTGCAAGTTTCCCATGTACTTACAATCCAATGCAGGTTGGGAAGTTAAACCTTGAATTCCAGTGGGGTAACACTGATACCTTTGTTTTCCTAAATTGAAACAAGGAGAGAGTGCACTGATGATAAAGTTGCATCCCCATAATGAGGTAAATCAAGGCTTTAAATGATGTATTGAAATAGTTGCCATTTCTCTGTGTAGAAAAGCTTTGCAACAAAAGACGAGCTTCTACGTGACAGATTACGAGACCTGCTCAAGTTATGCAAGACACAAAAATTTCAATTCAGAGGCTAAGGCCAATTACTCCAGTTTAAATTAGGTGTCGGTCTATACTCAGATGACTTCAGTATTTTACTAGCAATTGCGTTTTACATCTTGTACACATAGGGAACTTGATTCTAGGGGCCTTCCCAACCTTTCTGAACGTCTAAACCTAAATGCCTGTCTAAAAGCCTGTCTAAATGTCTGAGAATTTCTAAATGTAGTTTATCTCACTATTAGTATTGTGGCATTTGAATCACCACTTCTAGGGTATCAAAGCAGCTATGGCCAGTTCTCAAAGATGCAGATAAGCACCTAAAGGTACCTGTAATTTTCAGAAGTGCCACTCTATTGATATCAGTGATGCCAGGCTGCTTTGAAAAACTCTCCTGCTTGCACCTTTGTGCACCGGTATCCTTTTGAGATTCTGCTTGTTTGAACTCAGTACTATTGCATGGTCAATATATTGTTGGTTGTATAATTTTGCCCATGGTGCTAGAGATGTGAAACACAAACTAGCATAGTCCCACAGTCCCTGTCCTAAGGAGTTTACTGAGTACACACACTGGACCAAAAGGTCTGAGTGGTGAAGGGGCTGAGCAAAAAAGAGTACTTCAGAGTGCACCAGTGCTTAATAATGCAGCATGATGCAGAGATAGTACAGCACGCTTTGAAGGAACAAGTTCCTGGATAGAAGCTGTGTAGTCATGTCAGTGGAGCACGCTATCTAAGCTACTTAACCTGTGGAGATGCAGTGGTAATTAACTTAAGTGTGGCACCATGTAGGACCTGAACTAATCTTTCGGCAGGGCTATGCTGTGTGCTGCATAAATACATCAGCTCAGTCAGAGCAAGGATGAGGATCTCTATGCAGTACTCCTTTGCATAGAGATTGTTCCTTATTCTCTGCTGCTTTGCCATGCTACCCCACAGTACCCTTACAAATCTTGAAACATTTTGCCAGGCAAACTGCTTAGAAAGTTTTCTGATCTCAAGCAGGCAGGGTGATAGTCCTGGCTTGCCAGGGTGAAATTTAGTGATATACCATTTTAAATGTAATACACTGACAGTTAATTAAAGTAAGTTCTTGCTAATCATCTGATTTCTAGTATCTATTCCCTAATAGTTATTTGATCTGTATTTGAAACCAACCTCTTCCAGTTACAAAAATCAAACTGACTTCCAAAGTACGAAGTATCAGACATAGCTATGCTGTAAATTAGGTCACTTCAGCCAGAGTCACTAATGAGAAATAAATTCATTAGAATTTCCATATGAGAGGTGAGATTAAATTGGATTATGCAGCAGACGCAACCCAGCGTCTCCGTTGATGCAGAGTTTTTTAATGTATTCCACTGTCTATTACTCTTATTTAAAAATGTTAAAACAATAATTTGTCTTGCAATCAACTTTGTCCTTTTCAATGCGGCATAAGCTGTTTTATCTCCCCTCTGTGGTTCTTATGAAATGCAAACCTAACCAAAATGTTTGCATCAAGATTTAGGACAGCTCACGGGGAGGAAACTGTGAGTCAGTTTCTACTCCCTGTATGGCCAAATATATTAACATATTAAAATTTGCTGATTTTCCTATTAATTCCTCTACTATTGACTGGAGAAGGCTCCAAGCACTATAGTTCAGATGCTGATTTATGTCAGGATCCAACTTTCCCTTAAGTTAAGGGGAAAGTTCTCGTGAACTGCATAGAGGATAAAATGCTCATACATAGTACGCACTAAGGTAGTGGATCCATGACGGATCTGATTGAGTTGAATCTGGATAAGTTAATGCCAGAACTGGAGGCATACCTGCATCAGCACCATGGCTCTCCCAAGCCAGTATCACACACTACTACTGCTGCAGCAGCTATCCTGCTTTGAGGACCCAAGCCTATGATCTGTGCCATTAGGTCAAGGCTCCTGATGTGGTGGTACTGCTCTGCATTCCAGCGCAATGCTTGGCACATCCAGAGCTAGGCTTTGAGCCACTAGCAAAGCAGTTTTATTTGTACCTGTATCTGAATTCAAAGGCTGGGATAAATTCCAAGCTCCCCTCCAACCTAAATGATTTCTCCTGTTCTTGTACAAGTTTTCCAAGAATCAGATATCAGTTCCATGGCTTGTCTTATCAAGGAACACTTCTAAATATGTCTTTAAAAACTTCTTAAAGCCACATTCCCTCTCTAGCCTAAACTGATTTTTCCCTGATATAATTTCCACCGTAGATTATGCTTGGTTATGTTTGTATTTATGAAGTTGTCTTTACAAAGAAAACAGCTGGACACTACTTCTGAATAGAAACTGAGGGTTTCTTCTTTCCAACTTCCCTTTACATGAATCACATTCGGCTGTGAGGAACCAGAGCCTGGCTCTATGGGTCCCTCACATTGGTTCTCAAAAGCATTCATTACTTCTGCATCACATGCACAAATCACAAGTGTTCTAGCAAAACCTTTTCTCTTTTAAAAGACAAGTCAGAATGTCCTTACTTTGTTACGAGGATCCTTACTGCTATGAGCGTTAGTCTGTAGTACTTTGATTGGCCTGATTCAAAAAAGCAGTGCTGAACATTTCATACTCTCTACATGCAAATATAGGAGCCTATGACCTTAGATGGGGTCTGGTCTTAGCGGGCCAACTTCTCATACATCCTGCCATAACTCATTGAATGTGCCTGGCTTCCTGGAAGAGTTGCTGGTTTGTGTCTAACGAGTCATGCACTGAGCATGGCCATCACTTCTATTTATGAAACAGCTTGTCCCTGACAAACAGATGAAAGCACCGACCTGGTTTATAATCATACCTGGGGGTGAATTGTAACTTAGCAATTTTTATTAAATAAAGTATAAATAAGAGAAAAAAACAACCAGGGACAAGCAATTTGCAGGACAAAATATGGCTTACTTTTTCTTGATATATACAATACAATGTTATTTATTAACAGAAACACTTCAGAGCTGACTACAAAAATGTAATTGAGGATTTAATTTTCAGTCAAGTTACATCTCAGTTGAGCAACAGTAACTGTACTTGTGGGTTCCCTCAGCCGGCAGTAGATGGAAGGTCACACAATTTAGCCTTTCTCTGTGAGCTAAGCTAAGTCATGTCTCCTCACCTTTGCCTGAGATCACACAGCAAATGGTTGCTGGAAATTACTTTGCCCATAGCATATTGTTAAGCCACGTAAATCTGATAGTAAATCTTCATCCTGAGATGATTTACTGAAGTCTTTCCTTTGGACTCTACAGAATCTAGTACAATAAAGTCAGACTACCAACTGACACTTCTACACACTGATGCAACCACCTCCCTAAATTTAGCTGTAAAGCTGGATGAGACTTTTCCCCTAAGTATCTCCCAAGGTGTTGCACAATTACTCCCCTAACTGATACTGCTCTGCTTCACGTACAGGAGATGGAGAATTATCCTGGGAACATTCTGACGGCGATATCTTCCGGCAGCCAGCCAACAGGGAAGCCGTAAGTCTTACCTACAATTTAAAGACATGTTTTCCTATGGTGCTGTGCATGCCAGTACATTGGGGAAAAAAGATAAAAGGATGATAACAGGTCTGAATATCTACCCAAAACAGGTTTCTTCCACTTCTGCAATCGCCTTAATAAATTCAACCTGAATTCATGAATAATGCTGAATTATAAACTCCCATGAGCTACTCTGGGCTCTGGATTTGGTCTTTGGTTTATATGCTCTATAAGAATAAAATTCTACAACATTTTGTTTGCTATGCAGGCATCACTTTTAAATCATAATTGCAAACACTTCACAGTTGACATATATACATGTATATAAATACATGTATACATTTACTTTAGGGGCTTCACTACTTCTGGGGCTAAGAGTATCCATTAACAACTTACTCCTCAATAGATGATTTTTATAACAGCATTCGGAGAGAATATGAAGAGCTTTTAAGCACTAGGTGCAGCACCTAAATAGACGAGCCAGCAGGTCTTTGGATTTGTGAGAAAATAATTGCTGTAATATACACTATTCCTTCATGCCCATGGGTATTTTAGAAAAGAATTCTCTAAAAATAACCATTGTTTTTGCTCTGGAAAACATGCTGCACACTACTACCACTACTACTACTTTCCTTTGCAAATAAAATGAGACTTCTCTAGTAAGGTTCTGCTCAGTCTGGGCAAGGCTAACCCTCGCCTTACATGAGAGTTTAAAGCTGCAAGCGAACAAGAAGCTGGATAGTCATTCTGGATGTGCTCTGCCACTGGAGCCACAGCAGAAAGCAATTTTGATGAGGAAAATGAGACAAGCTTACAATTCTTCTCATTTAATCCTAAAGTAGAGCAGACATCAGTAAAGTAGATATCTAGCTCTGAACACCATTTTTAATACATGGAGCGAAATAGGCACTTCTGGGTTGTTCTTCATCTCCTCATGATACAGAAATACACAACAGGATGGTTCTAAAATTGCCTCTCTGTCCATTGACTTGATTAGAGACTTCAGATGACCAACTTAGATAAAGACACCTACACTGACATACACAGCCTGGTGAGATACAACTGTGTATCTGTAAATGACTTAATTACCATGTTAACTATCTGTAAAACCTGAATGGCCTTTATTTAGCATGGTGCCATTCATTACATTTAATGATGCTTGATGACAGTGGCAACACTTTATCTGTGTTAAGCTTCTAGTACAGCCTCTTTTCTCATGTTCATGGGAATGAGACATTTACTTTCCTGCTCTCTTTCTGTCTCCAGAGACACTCATACCATCGCTCCCACTATGACCTGTCACCCACCTCTGCGAGGCAGGTAGTCAACATTCCTCGATTTCCCAATGCCAGGAGTAACCGTGGAGTCCTACCGGATCCCCAGCAAGCTTCGGGAACAATAGTACAAATTGTCATCAACAACAAGCATAAGCACGGGCGAGGTAAAGACAAGTACTTCTTATAGTATTACTCTGGGTCAGGAATCAGTCACCTATAGCTCAAAAAGACTTCTCAAAACATACAAAAGAATCTTGGAAATTCACACTGGTATCAAGAGACTGAATGCAAAGCAGGGCAGCAAAAAGCAATAAGCTATTAAAGATATGAAATTAGCTCTAGACTTAGATCAGTTGTGCCTATGCATACAACAGGGCATTTCACTCTGCAAAGGCACCACACTATTGCGTTGCTCTTGGAATTACTTTCTGGGATTGTGCTACATAATTCTGAGAACACATGCAACAGTTACCAGGGAAGCGAGTGCTTTGTGCCCTAAAGGACACCCTGATGCCTTTAGATTTGCTAACTTGTTCATCAGTGACTTGTCCAGTAGGAACAGACAGAACTTTGAGCCCATATAGCAAACCTTATCCAAACATGACTAAACTATATTCCTGCTGCATTATAGGAAGGACAAAAATAGAGGGAAAATATCAATTCTCCAGTTAGTGGGACTGCAGGTTTTGTACAATAAAAAGGGTGGGATGCTCAGTTCCCACAGTGGTGTACCTCAGTCAACAGAGGTTGGCAGGAACAGGCCTAAGAAGCCATAAAAGAAATAGCTGTACAAATGCATGTTCAGAAGAGCATCTATCCACAAATACGAGTCGGTATGCACTTAGAAACTGCCCACAAAGAGTTAAAAGCCCTTGTATTAGGGCCAACTAATCTTTTAAGGTATTAACTAACAGAAGGAATGTTGGCCATAGGATCTTTATTATCCACCTGAACAAGCATGAAAAAACATTCAGATCGTGCCAGTGTTTTATGCTGAATCTAGGAGCAGGAATCTCCATGCAGTGCAATATCTTTGACATGTAATTCACACATGAAGACATCATCAAAGCAATTTCTAACTGATTTGTTTCAGCAAATAAAGAGCATACAGGCGAATTGCATATTTCTGGATGCAGTATATAGTAGCTGCCGCCACTTCAGACACTCACTGCCTGGAGAGTGTCTGAGAGAGCCCCGTGATGGAAACAGGAATGCTGACTATTCATTTTCTTTTGTTCTTGTGCAATTAACAAGTGTTTTATTAATTAATGCACATGCCCCTTGAGATGCATTTCAACAAGTTAAAAAATAAGCACACAACTCTCCTGACATGCAAATACTGTGCAGTTGCATGGATATAGATTTATCATTCTAAACATGAAGAGCACTAAAAATAGGGCATCAGGAAACTAGAAGTTACTCGCCATATTTTAGCTTCTACTGGAGGCTTCATCTGCTACCTCAGAGTAATTATTTAACTGTTCTGTGCTAAACAAACCCTTAAAACAGAGAGAATATGTATCTACACCATGTCACGTATTATCCCCTCCCCTGTCAGGGAGAAGTCATGAAATACTTATGTCCATAAAGGATCTGGATAACTCTATCTAGGGAAAAAAAAAACCATACAAGCATAAATGCAATTATATAGTATTTAAGCATGTAAGAAGCCTTCTGAGCAGCTGAGTACTTACCAGTTTTCTTATTTACAGTTTTTCTCCCATGTTCTTAGTACACAGATAACACTTTATTTGCTTTTATTTCAGAAACAAACCTGTTTCCTACCTCTAAAGTAAAAACATGTCTTAAGAAAGAGTTAAAAAGTAGCAAATTATAAACCAAATGATAGCATAATCCCATGAAAGACAATCCATTGCAAAAAACACTCCCCATAAATCTCAGTAACTCAACAAAGTATAAGCCAGTTGGTCACATCTGTTACCAGTTAGATGTAAATTTCAGATTACAGATAAAAATTAAATTGCTTTTGAAAGTTACAGGCAAAATAGGAACATATTTTACAAATAAAAGCATTAATAAAAATGATGCCATATTAGAAGAATTGGAAATATTTACAACATATCTCAGCTTCACATTTAGAAATCAGGCAGCGCCCTTTCTTTCACCTTGTTAACATTAGTTTGCATTTTTCTTTGCGTTTATAAAATACTTAAAAAGAAAGAAGTAACGTTTATAGGACAAATGCAAACATGGTGTAAAGTGATATAATTCCCATTAACTGCCAGGTGACCCAAACTGGCTTCCACCAGACATGGATTTTTCCACTCTCCTGGTGTCAGCTGTATTTCTCTGTCTCCCAGGGGCACTGATGAATAAATATTTTGAGGTGTTTAGATGCTATTGGAATGAAATTTCAGTCCCATATGCATCCTTTCATGTTAATATTTTCTTGTGATTCCAAAAGCCAAATGTCTTTACATACCTATAGACATATATATTTCCACAAAGGACATTCAACTTCATTTTGCAACATCCCCTTGCTTTGTTCTTTGTGTTGTGTAGCAGGAACTCTGATGAAAAAGCAATAAAAGGCCCAGGTGGCTCTAATCCATCCTGGTGATAGAATGGCTCTCACTGCAAAAGCCGTGTTCAGCTCATGGTAAGGAAAGTTCTGCAGATGACTCAGTAGCAAATGTCATAATCCTGTCATCTGCAGATTCAATTCTAGAAGCCAAAGGCCATGTATCAGGCTGTGTCCTGCGTGTGGACTGAGATTAGGAGGTGAAGGAGTGAGTTTTATAAAATGGTTGATGGTGTACCACTGAAATGCGTGCGCTGGAGAGGAGCTAGTCAAATACTTGACTCGGCCACCTTCAATGTTCTCCTCAACGTAGTGATGGACACCAGTGTCAGCACAGTTGGAATCAAGGCAAAACTGCTCAGAAAAGTGTGATCACAGGCTCAGACTCATTTTAAGTAGTGAAACTCCCAGTTAAAGTTAACAACCAGAGAAATGGGCCAGAGACACTAACAAATTATATATAGAGATACTGCTTCAAACAAATGTGCATGAATCAAATGAATATTCATAGTGAGGTAGCCAGTGAACATACCTTTTCCAGTTGTACTTTTTCTTGCTTTTTTCTTCTTTTGTAGTGTGTGTTTCAAATGGCAAAACATACTCACATGGTGAATCTTGGCATCCTAATCTCCGGGCCTTTGGAATCGTAGAGTGTGTGTTGTGCACCTGCAACATCACCAAACAAGAATGTAAGAAAATTCATTGTCCAGAACAATATCCCTGCAAATACCCTCAGAAAGTAGAAGGAAAATGCTGTAAAGTCTGTCCAGGTAAAACAAAGTTGATCACAGACCACCATTTTGCTGTGCATGTTAGGGGGCTTGGCTCAAGCCCTCTGCTCACAATAAGATCTGATGAAAATAGCAATAGCTGTGCCCATTGTTCTAATGTGTGTGGAGAGATCTGAACATGAGACAGGCAGAGCTGCCTGGCCAGCTCTGCTGTTCACTGCTGTCCCTCAAATGGGGGTCTTGCTGCCTGGGGCACGTACGTTCTGATCAGTCACTCCCATTCTCTCTACTGTTAGCATGACTTCCTGACACTCATTTCTGAAGAGAATCTTACGGAAACATACACAGAAAGTTCATTACTGTCAAAAGGCTCTCCTGTCCTTCCCATACTGCAATGCCCACAGAACCTTCAAATCAGTTTCTAGCTTGTGAAATTTGCATGAAGATAATACCATTTCTGCTTTTTAAAATGCACCAGAAGGATTCAAAACCCCTGATTATAAATTGATTGGTGTCACTTATGTAACTTAATCCTTAAAATAAATACTACCATCACAAATTCAGCATTGTGTCTATCCTGCACTAACAATTAAACTTACGTAGACGCTACTTACTAAAATCAATGCCTACAACTAGTGAAAAATCTGCTAATATGAATCTGCTGATGGCTTGCCAAATGACCAGCCACGTTGCATATGATACAAAGGGTAAAGGAGCGTCCAGTTCCCTTCTGTGCCTTTAAACTTCTTTTCTAATTTGTATGGCCCGTTTCTATGTTTGTTTGGTGATGGATTGGGTGGAAATGCTCTGAGGAAATGAGTTGTTTAGTCATACACAGAAATCCTTGACAGAATGCCCACTTCCCACTTTCTCTTGCTAGCCTTGCTTAGTGGGAAAAAGCACCATACAGTGGCAGTAGGCAGGCAGGAGGTGTGTATCTAGATCCTTTTGGATACTTGTGAATCAGAGATCCACACCTTTTATTGAGCTCATTTGAGCTGACAACAGTCAGCAAAACCTAGCTAACAGGCTCCAGTAGAAAATTCAATAGTAAAAAGAAAGTTACTGTCTTTTCCTTTGAGATTCTATGTGCCAATTTTTAAGAAAGCTGAACCTTTTCCTGCAGTCTGTCCTGTATGTGTGGAGATGTATTAATTATTAGGTTTTTCCACAAACAGCAGTCCCGAGTTTCACAGTTGTATCATCTCTTGTACATTTTTGTCCAACTTCCAATTACCAACAGAATAATTACAATTTCTACTTATATGCTCTACAACTTTACCGGGGGGCAGGAGATAACGTGCACTGTGGCTAGCCCAGGCTTGCACTGGCCAGCTGGCTGCTGCCAAGCAAAATGCAAACCTTGTAGGTTCTACCTGCCCTTTTCCTCATCAAAACATTAATTTGCGTCTCTTCACTCTGTCCAACCACCAATTTTCATTTAGTTATTTTTTTACCTCCGAGACGTCTACCATTATTTCAAATATGCTTGAAAAGTGGACAACCGGTTCAAAAATTGTGAGAAGTCTCACAACTGGTTTTACACAGCTCATTTCCTTATGAAGCTGGATTATGAATACAAATACTGTCTTGCCACCACAGGCAGGCCATCAGAACCTAGCAGAATAGAACACTATTAAACGTCTGGGGCTTAGCTGGAGGTGGATTTGAGTGGGCATACAAGTGAAAAGTCTACTTTTAAACTAAACCTGCTTGGCTGCCAGTGCCAAGTAAGTTCTGGAGGACTTAATTACAGCTGTAGTATGTGTTTTGGGCTTTTTTTAAACAGAAGAAGTGCCAAGTCAGACCTTTGATAACAAAGATTACTTCTGTGGGAAAGAGACATTTCCTGTCTATGAATCCGTTTTCACAGAGGAAGGAGAAACCATCAGAAAAATTGCAGTAGAGACTGAAAAGCCACCTCAAATAGAAATACATGTGTGGACAATTAGAAAAGGTGAGTTGAGCAAGTTCTTTATTTAAACAGTGTATCATCTTCCATTAAAATCCCAGGAAAATTTACAAATCCAGGCATCTTGAGACTGCTGTTTTTCTGGCTATTTAGGATATTGCTGTTACAGCCACTGCCAACATACTGAAGTGTTGCTGTACAAAACCCATTAATAACACACAAAGCTCTAGGTCTGCAAACTCCTACCCTTCATTATGAGCAAAAGCACAATGACAAACAGGTTGTCAGTAATACCCTGTGCAATTTATTGCAGAGAAATGGGTAGTAGGGTTTGAACCAAGTGCCTGGAGGTTCTTACTTAGGATGGACCAAAAAGCTTTCCATTTAAATCAGTCTGCCCTATCTGCCTTAGTGATGCTACACCCATGATGGTCTAGAATACGGGCAAAAAATGTGTTATTTCACAAGTTGACTCAACATGGCAGTAATTCTACATAAAGGCAGGTTTAGAACACCCAGGTTTCGAACAGGTACATTTCCAGTAACATGCACTTCTAATTTCTTTACTGAAGGGATTCTGCGTCACTTCTATGTTGAAAAAGTGTCCAAGAGAGAATTTGAAGAACTTCCTTACTTCAAGCAGATAACAAGGACAACCCCTAGTAAGTAAAATTCTGACCTCTTCAGCTATTTATTCTCCATATAATCATAGCCTTGAAAAACATTCTTTTACTCAACACAGTCAAACAGACGTACTAATTTTTCCTTCCGTACATGGCTCTAATATTTTATAAGTTTAGATTTAAATAATCAAAATGTAGCAATTTAAAATATAGATACATATAACAGTAGTTCATGTCCATGCTGTCTTAGTTTCCTGTATTTTGATAAAATACAAAATAGGCTGTTTTCTGCCCATACTGCCATAAGTCTGAAATATGACTGATGTCAGCACAGCATCAGAATTTGGATTTATTTAAGTAACATGTCAAGTTACCCCTATTTTTTAGAAAGGGAAAGGGAAAAAATTCAGAGATGATTAAAGGAGTTCTCCTACACATATATATGTTATATTTGAAAGAAGCCTTTCGTATGTTCTTAACAATATCTCCGTTATTAAAATCTGTCTTCTGAAAGGACATGTAATTCTTTTATCATCTTGATTCAATTTCTTTTTTGTATTTCATCCAGTTTGGGATATGACACTTAATTTGATAGTTGAATTAACGTATACACATTTTTAATTCCCAGTTCTTTTGCATTACAACTTATCATTTTTCTGAGGTCTCTAATTAGACAAGAAAGTATTTTTCCCAGGAATATTATATTATTGATAATACAGGCTTAGTGAGAAGCAGACACCTTTTCATGTAAAAATTTTCCTAATTTTTTGTTGTCAGCCTACCGTAAGCTTGTCATTGTTATCTGTAATACAGTATTCTAGTTACCAGGACAGTGGGCATTTCTATTAACATTATAAAAAATGTATAGAAATATTAATATTGAGCAAACACTGTTTTATTACACACAGGTAGGCACAGTTCACAGTGCATGAAACTTAGACTTGTTGCTTCCCAACTTTTAAATACTTTGGTTTACCATCAGAGGTAAATTTTCACATCACTCTGTCATAAAGCAGAGCATCCAACATCATAAATGGTTGAATAAATAGAGTCAAGTTGCAGTACTACTTAATTAAAGAAAGAATAATATTCTGGTCCTTGTTTATTATTTTTAACAAAGATATTTTGTATGGAATATGTTACGTGATTGTAAGATACTTTGAATATTTTCCATGGGAGGACTGGACATTCTCTCTTTGACCATTGTGAATCAGTTGGTCTGGAGACTGCTTGTAAATGTCTTCAGAGTTCCCTGTGCCTTTTTCTAAGTCAGTATCTGTCTCCTTTGTATTTTTGTTTTCAGGCCAGTGGAAAATATTTAGCGAGGGAGAAGCTCAGATCAGCCAAATGTGTGAAAGCAGAGTGTGCAGGACTGAGCTCGAGGATTTGGTAAAGCTTTTGTACCTTGAGAAGTCTGAAAAGGGTCACTGTTAAGGGAGACAGCACTGGAGGGAGAAACACAAGAAAACTTATGAAAACTTGGATCTGCAGCTGGACTGCAGGCTTATTTTGCTTAAGTCAACAGTTGCCCTAAAAAGCAAAACTATAATGCAGTAATTATTCACATCATGCACAGCAAATTTGCTGCTTTATGTGTAGTGGTCTGTGTCAGCCGTTCAAATATCTCCTCCAAAAGACTAGGAGGCTCTGTATTACTGGTGGGGGAAGGAGAAAGAGAGACTGTACTTTCCCGGAGTTGCATTTCTTTACAAGTTAAAAAGAGAAAACAGAACATTTTTATTATTATTATTTGGCAAGTTATTCAAACTAATGAAAAGAAGGACATCTAATAAATGTGCAGGAGCTATGGAGAGCATTATTTCCTGTGCTGAATTTATACAATTTCTGGTGTTGAAATGACTCATGGATTTTTTTTTAGTAGTGGAGGAAAAATACAAGTGATACAATACTTGTTTTGGAGACATAAAAACCAGATTTAAACTAACAAACTCCTAAGCAGCCTGCCTTTGGGATGATGTCTTGTAGTTGAGCAAACTGAGTCCATAAACTGAACAGCAGGTGTTAGTGGCAATCACTGTATTTTTGTAGCAATTTAAGCAAATGTTCGCTTTTAAGTGGTTTTCACTGTTTCCTCCACCCACTTCTCTAAAAAATGTGAAGTGTTAGCTCCCTATCACAGCCCTAATAACTTTGTTCTTCTGGGCCCTATTAACATATGGTCTTGGCTGATAAACTGCCTTCTAAAGTGATGTGGCAGACAGTGGTGAAGTACTTGCAGTACTTTCAAAACACCTAGAGGGTTAAACCTCCCAGTTAATAACTCCGTAAGAGTTGCGACAGTGCTTAATTTATTTGTTCTGATTTGTTACAAACCTAATCTTCTGCATTTTTCTGAGGGTGACCTCTCAATTCTCACGCTCCAAGGACAGCTCTCTCCCATGACAAACACCAAACAGCTACAGCAGGCCTTTAGAACACAGCAGCTCTCTGAAACCTGTTATCTTTACGAAAAACAAATCTGAGAGATTCTGTTAAATTTAGTATAGCATGTCTACAGTGTATTTAAGAAAGGTGACTCTCATCTGCAGAAAAAGTATAGTTTAAAAAATGTTTTCTCTGAAGAGTCACCAAAATACTGCACTGCCTCACGGCTGCAATGTTGGATTAAATCCCAAGAAGCAAGTGACTGCCTGCTTTTGCTCCCATTTTCTACTCCAAAAGCGGACAGGAATACTCTGTTCGAACACACGCTAAGACACAAAGCTTTATGGAAATGTTCTGAGCCAGGGGCTGGGTCTTCACAGGGAGTGAAATCAACATTGACAGCAAAGATTTCGAGGTTTGTCATTCTGCCAGTGACAGCACTCCAGGGCGTACCCACTTCTAAAGGGATGAAGGTGTGGGAGAGCTCAGCGCTGAATGCCAAAAGCCTGTTTCAGGCAGAGCTTCACCATCGTGAGAGGATCCTTGCCTTGAGCAGCAAATGCCAGCAGCCTCCCTCTGCAGCACAGGCCTCAGGGCCAGGCTTCTTCACACTCCCCAGGTCCTGCCCGTGCTGCCTGTAATGCAGGAGTGTAACATGGGGCTTCTCAACAAAGAGGAGCAAGTGAGGAGCACAGACAGGAGGGCAAAGGAAAGGCTGAAGGGAATTAGGAGTACACATATAGGGTGATCTCAGGTCCTTAGGGAACCACCCTGTTGTCCCTAGGCCTGGACAGAGAGCAGATAATATTTAGGAATACTTCCCTCCCTACCAAGCACTCCACACAGTCTGCTGCGTAACAGGAAAACACACTAAAAAGGGAGCTCCTCCAGCAACAGTGTGGATTTGCAAGAACGAAGTACTCCCACCTGGTACCAGTAAGAACCTTGGGGGTCTCTTTCCAAGCATCCATGGGCTGCAGGGAAACCCCCTGGGGTCCCTCCATGGCACAAAGGGGTCTCTGCTCGGGGCCTGGAGTGCCGCCTCCCTCCCCCTGCCCGGCCCTCGCTGCCCAGGGCTGTTTCTCACACTTTTCCCCTCACTGCCCGCAGCGTTTTGCTCTTTCCTAAACCCACTTTGCCAAAGGCGCCGCCAGCCCGGCTGAGGGGCTCAAGCTCTGCCCTGTGCTGGAGCCCCTGGAACCAGCTGGAACCGGCCGTGTCTGGCACGGGGCAGCCCCTGGGCTCTCCTCAGAGGGGACCCTGCAGCCCCTGCCAGCACTCCCCTGGGAGTGCACAGTCTTAACTAGCACCTGGCCATGAGAAGTCCTGTGCTCATTAAGAGGAGAGCTAACAGAACTGTCCCACCACCTTTCCACGGGACTGCAGCCTCCGCCGCCCTAAGTCCTGCCCTGCTGTCTGAAAGGGGTGTAGCGTGTCCCAACAGAGTTCTCAGACCTCGCTGCACCAGAGGTTTCTGCAGTGTAACTGTAGGAGAAGTGTTTGGCGTCAGCAGCACCCACCGCACGTGGCATCTACTGGGTTGAAGTGCGCTGCAGAAGTGAGAAATTTTATTATAAATCTTCTAATAAGTCATGAATTAACCTTATCGTTCCTTTGGTGAAGACATTGTAAGGAAGAGATTCTGAGGAACGGTAGTGATCTGGTGGGACGCAGTTGATTTCTCACCTCACGGGCATCGTCTGTTTGTAGCAGTAGCTGGTGAAAAAAGACTAAGCAGAAAGTGTACAGTGTTTGCAATTATTTTTTTTAAGAAGAGGAAGGCAACCTGCTTTTTGTATTTGTGACAGGACAGGTGGAATCCAGATTGTGTATTTATTTTATAACAAACACTTTTTAAGAAAAGCAAAAAAACCCCATAAGCATCATTTAGTAAAATGCAGTGTTGCATTTTTCCAGTTTCTGGTCACCTAAGACAACAAAATGCACAGTGTCGTGTTTTTCATTCTCTTCATGGGATGTATGTCTGTTACAGTACTTATTTATGTACTTGTTGTATCACTTTGACCTGGTTTGATAAATTAATAAACTCCGAAGTTGATAATAAAACCAGACACTTTGTGTACGATGCTGTTTGGTCAAGATGTTTGGTTTCAGTTCCCTGGTTGCAGTCCTGCTGATGCCACCTCAGAGGAAGCCTGACCCCAGCCAGGTGCAATGCATGGCTGCCTGCTGTGGCATCGGGTACTGAGCTATGGAAGAGTCAGATTCAAGACTAAGAAGGACATAGACCTGTTGGAGCAAGTCCAGAGGAGGCCATGAAGATGATCCGAGGGCTGGAGCACCTCTGCTGTGAAGACAGGCTGAGAGAGTTGGGGTTGTTCAGCCTGGAGAAGAGAAGGCTCCAGGGAGACCTTATAGCCCCTTCCAGTACCTAAAGAGGCCTACAGGAAAGGTGGGGAGGGACTCTTGATCAGGGAGGGTAGCGATAGGACAAGGGGTAACAGTTTTAAACTGGAAGAGGGTAGATTTAGATTTAGATTTAGAATAGATTAGGAAGAAATTCTTTACTGTGAGGGTAGTGAGACACTGGCCCAGGTTGCCCAGAGAAGCTGTGGCTGCCCCATCCCTGGAGGTGTTCAAGGCCAGGCTGGATGGGGCTTTGAGAGACCTGGTCTAGTTGGAGGTGTCCCTGCCCAGGGCATGGGGTTTGGAACTGGGTGATCTTCAAGGTCCCTTCCAATTCTAACCATTCTATGACTCTATGATAATCTCCAGAGCCACAACTGTTTGCTTTCAGGGCTTGTTAGGGCAACAATAGTATACTGGGGAGACAGCACAGGACGTGCAATATATAGATTTTCTGCTCAGAGATATGTGTGGCCTTTGGGAAATATCCAGTTTAATTCAGCTTTCACCTACCCAGCATGATTAATTTTGAAAATCAAAGCACTGTCATCCATATATGGAAACCAACTAAAGAAGAAATCAAGCATTGACAACTGAGAGAACACTACAGGACATCCTGCTTTCTGGGCAATACATATTCCGAAGCTCAAAATAATTGGGGAAATGTTGATGGAATCAAACTGTGCTAATGAATAAAAAGAAATGGTCTTAAGAAAGATAAGAAAAAACATTACTTCAGGCATGGCTAGCAGTGTAACTAAAATGGAGAGTATCAGCCCTGGTAAAGGTGATCATTCAATGTGGTTCTGCAATAAATCACTATGAATCAGTAAATACATCAAATCTGAAATTCAAGATGTCTCTGGAAATTCTTCATGAAATTAACTTCTGTTCTTTTATCAGAATCTGCATATTCATCTTAGCCACCTTTTATTTTAGCAGGAGATTTGTTACAAGAATGTTTTCCATGAGGACACATCCTAGGCATGCAGACCTGCTCTGCTCTGATCTCCTCCTGTACCAGGCCCCTTCTCCAGGCCTGACTATCTGAGGGGTGTTCGCCTTCCTAGTAGCTGCAGATTGAAAGTCACTAACAGTCAGCGTTGCACAGCTGCATCCCCATTCTCTTGATTTTATAACATCCAAATGCTTTTTAGCAGCACACTAAATCTTACTTCTCACTTCACTCGTATTGCCCTCTCATGTAACACAGATCATCTCTGACACCACATAATTCTGCAGGCCAGGAGGGGCTGGATTCTGAGATTTCTTCTGAAATTACTTTCAAATATACTTAGACAAGTAGAAGAGAAAGAATATGTCAGCCTAACACTCTCATCTTCATACACTCTCCATTAGAAAAAAAGGTCAAACAATTTCACAACTCAGTTGATGAATACTTCCAAAGTAATTGATAGCACATGAAGCATTTGCGTAATATTGGTGTTTTCTGGTGCCTATTGTGTTATCCATCTAAGATAAAAGCCAAGATTTTGGAGATTTATTGTGAGAAGGGTGAAAATTGACAAAGTTAATCCTTATTTCCATTTATTGCTTTTGTTTGGGGTTTGAAAAATGTCTTCATCTTCTGATCTGAGGTTTTGGACTGTTTTACTTCTTGGGTAAAGTATGTCTGCAACTACATGAGTATACGAGTATGAACCCACAACCCTGCCCTTCTCACATAACACCAACCCAACTGTGAGCAAGAATGCAAAGCATCCAAAGCAAAAACAAATAATTGATTTTAACCCAGCAAAACAGTTTGTAATGTAGACACACTGGATGACAGGTCAGCATGTTCAGAAAAGGCAGTGAGCCTGATTTCACTACGACTCAAAGTGAAAACTCCCAGTCTGTCCTCAAATGACCTCAGCTCAAGAGACGAGATAGTACATCACATTAAGCTTTAAGTGTACCTAACTGCTTCCCAAACAGCACCCATAGTTAGTTGATCTCTCCACCAAGATCAATTCTATCCCCTATAGATTTACTTCTCCTGTTTCTCTCTTCTTTATTTGTCTGTTTCAGGATCACAACACCACAAAACCAGGCGTGTGAAGGCCATGATTAATTAACACTGCATTCTATTCCCACTAAAGTAAATAGCAAAACTCACAATCCCTTAAAGAAGAGGTCCCTGAAGAATTCATAGATGCATACTGTACTGGCATTAAACACATTTTATTGTGCTCTAGTATTTAGTGCGTACCAAAGGTACATTTTATACTTTTCACAGACAGATTCCCAGCCACTTAATGTTCCTAAGCCAGCACTGTTACTCTAGCCTGTTCTTCCCCAGCTCACTTCTCCCCTCTGCCAACAGCCAGGATGGGACAATGAATTCAGACTTTCCCATTAAAACACCTAGCTTGAAATTAATATGGTACTTATTTTAATCTCCTGTACTGAAGCGTTGTGCAGCATGGCCAGGTTGTATGCTGTTCAATATATAGTTTGAGGTAGCTGCAGTTCAATAGCGACTTAAATAGTTCCTATCTAAACTTTTCGTAGGGTACTCAGGGTGGAATAGGAAATGCTGTAGGAGCATCAAACAAGAAAAGTGAGCTCTTGGGCCACTTTTTTCATTAGTGAAATGAAGGGACATTATATAGAAGTATTTATAGTTATGACTGCATAACCATCTCATAAACTAATAGACAACAGTCATCAACTAATCAATCTTCACAAAGGTCTCCCCAGAAAAAGGCAGATTTGATTGTAAATACTGTTATTTAGTTAACAAAAAATCATTCTTAGAGACATATGTGCAGCTCCAAGTGATGATATGTTCCAGAAAGCTATGTTTTGGTATTTGAGATCATGTTTCCAATTCTGTGCTATTAGAAAATATTTCCTCGCTTTGAACGCCATATCACATATTCACATAAGCTAAGTCTCACAAAATCTTTGCTTTTAGATCTAGCCAGACAGTGGCATCTTTTCAAAAATGGTCCAATGACAGCATTAAAAAACATTAGAGGATGTTTACAATCAGAACTGATTATCCACTAAGTTTAACTTTGCCATTTATATTAATGCAAACCAGCTGTAAAATCATGCAACCAAATCCTACCAGTAGCCCTTCTCACTCACTTCACACTATGTAAATTACTATAACCAAGTCTAAATTAATAATAAATAAAAAAAGTTATTTTGAGCTTTAGCAAATGTGCTAAATTTCTGGAAATAAAAACCCTGCTGCTATTTTGTTTGAAAAACTTAGTTCATAAATTATGGATTGTTGTCACAAGTAAGAGGAAAAAACTGCAGCTTTTTTCATGAATTCAAAGAACATTCAGCCTAGAGTCTCTTTTATTTTGCAATCATAACTAACTGAAAGATTCAATTGATCATAATGGTCAAAGCCTACAGAGACTTAAGAACTTGCAACAGCTTTTCCCACCCTGATTTTTCTTCTTAATTCAAAGTCAGACATTTTTAGAGACCTTTGCACTGATGAGTTCCTGCTGAAGAGACTGGACTCTTCCCATGACATCAGCTTGTAACAAGCTCCCAATTTCTTTATAGTCAGCATGTGCTGGGAATTATTTACCCCATTTAAATGATGTCCATGATGAGATCACTCTTATTAAGGGAAAGCTATCAATCAGAACTACCATGCTTGTGACGATCACAGCTCATATTAATACATAGAGTGCCTAAGAAAATGTAGTCACTAATTTACTTTTCAAGCAAGAAGTAAACCCTAGAGAAATTGAGTAGCAGAGAAACTCTTAACAACTGCAAAACTGCATTTGAATACTAAACATTGAAAATTGGAGCTCTTTTTTCTGGCCTCTCCACCACATAGTATATTTCTTAAGAAACATTTAATCCTTTTGCCCATGACTAAAACACTGAAAGAAGTATTTGCTAGAACAGTACCTCTAGAATGAAGCTCCAGCAAAATCAATCTGCTGGAAGATTCTTGAAGCCAAGAATCCAGTAACAGGCAAATGGGCTTCTCCAGATCTTGGATTACACAGCTTAAACATACCAGAAACTCACTGCCTCCCACTTGTCCCTTAAAATACATTTCCTTTAAATCTATATTATAACCACAATAAACTCCAAAGGTTTTTCTGAAACTCAGAATAAAAAGGTACATCAAGTAGGATTTCAAAGGAAATCATCAGACCAAATTCTGTGTAAATCAGTCCATTTGCCCATTAGAGGGACATCTGACCCAACAGAGGAACGAGCACTTCAATCTAGACAGAAGGCACAAGAAAAAAATTAGAAAAATATGACATTGTCTGTAATAAATGTAAGGGGAAAGATTTTTCTCATCGTCACATTTTCTTTTTAAATTGCAGTTTTCAGAGCTGTTGCAAATCAGTCATTGCTACTCCTGCTGAACAACCTGTGATATCTTAATAGATTTCCAGAGGTTCCCAGGGGACTGCTTAGCCCAGAGGACTAATAAAGAGAGTAGAGTAGATGTCACTTTGAGTTCTACTTCACGGTAACGGGATGAATCTAGCAGACTTTTATTTCCAACTCAGAAAATGCATCCAAAGACCTTGCTTGTAAATAAAGATTGCTCTGGTCTAATGCATGAAAGGTAGTCAATGTGAACCCCAGGATCTCTTCTAGGGCTGCCTCAATCAGCCAATGTATATTAAAGCCCCTGCTACTGGTCTACAATATGCTACCTAACATATATTAACAAAAAAAAAAATGTCAAAAAATATGGACTTCTCCCTTGTGTCAAAATAACCTCATTTCTATCCAGTGTCTCCTCTCTATGAGCATCCTTCCAGTCCTAGACCCAAGGACACCATCTTTTTGTACCTGTTGTACTCTGAAAAAAATTCTGGTAGAACAGGATTTTGTGACCAAAAAATGCAGAAGAGCCAGAATCTGCTCCCTAAGAACTCTTGGTGCCCTACCTGGGAGAAACTCTGTAAAATTCCAGCTCTGCTGCCCTGGAAATCAAAAAAGATCCTGGCCCATTTCTGCAAAAACTTGTGAAAAGCCAGTCTGCCCCTGCTAACAGCATAACTGTTATTTCCACTAATTGCCAATTGAGAGAGAATCCCAAAAAAGGTTGGCAATTAGACTTGGGAGACCTCACAATGATGTAATGTTTGACAAGAAGCTTTTGACTTAAAACAGGTAGTCCAACAAGTTGAAAGTGCATTTAATTAAAATATTTTATAGATCAAAGGGTTTTCCTTTCTGACAAAGCGTCAGGTGCCACATAATCATAAACTTTACAATTTGAAGGTTTGACTACTACATAGGAGATGCCAAAATCAGGGAGGAAATGAGAAAATTTGACATAACCCCTTCAAAATGAGCTTTTAAGTAAGTTAAAATAGACTGATGTGCTCTTTTTTACATCTTACATTTTGCCCTATAAGGTAACTACTTTGGATACGCTTATATCTCTTTTCTCCATTATAAAATCTCACTAACTCCTCACTGGGAACACATCATCTTCCACTACCTATCTTGTATAAACTCATTTTTCCAAAATAATAACAAATAAAATAGGGTGAAAACAAGCTTAAGGCAGTGATGGAACTCTTTTACAAAGTGAATGGGTGCTCTCTGTGCCAATACAGTCTGTTTAATCACAGCCTAACATTTTAATTATGTATACAGCAAGTCTGCTGACTTGCTTGCATTGGCTTAATTATTCTCCATGATAATATGAACAAAGGGCCTCTGTTAAAGTAATCAACAAAAATGTTAGCTGGCTGAGTTTCCTCAAATGTTCCAAGAGCAATGAAAGATGTGATCATTAAGCATTTACTGCCCCTGAGAGCTATTTTAAACCTGTTCCCTTCATATCACAGCTGGCCCTTTCAGTAGCCTCAAATTCTCTTTATCTGAAAGCCCTAGTAAGGCAGAACAAAAGAACATTTCTCGTTTGGAGTGAGCTGCCTGTGTCATCTGTGTGATGTTCACTAGCAGGAGATGTCTATCTTAACGAGCTTTTGGCCAGGAACGGCACTGCCACTTTCTAACTTTTGTCCAGTTCACAGGACTCCTGATGCAGGGCGCGCTGGATGTGTTAGAATTGTAAATGAGCCCCAGCAACTGCATGTTGCAAAAGGATCCCACAATGACAATTAAGCAATGGTCTCTGCTGTTGTGGGCCTCTCCTGCCAGATAATTGACCACGATGGGAGCTATGCAGAGAACCCACGCTGAAGGCAAGGACACATAACAGAAGTGAAGGTTCATTATCTTGCACTGAAAGGGAAGTTAGCACCAATGGGAATTGGGTTTTAAAGGACCAAAGGGTTTAAGCTTTCACATTTAATTTCTCCTTTGCCCAACAGAAGCCAAGTGTTTTGAAATACACTCCATTTCAGTGGGCCCTGGGAATCAGATCAGTCGTAGCCATGTAAACACTCCAAACCTACCCATGTATATGGTAGAGGAGAGTCTAAGAATGCTAGAAAGTTGTACGGAATGGGTGTCTTTATTAAAAAGCTAAACATTCTGTCACTCCAAAAGCTTTCCATGTAAAATCTGAAAGCTTGGGAAGAAAACCATCAGCCAACGAATTACAACAAGGGTTGAAGTCCAAGTATGTCATGGTTTAACCACAGCCAGCAACCAAGCACCACGCAGCTGCTCATTACTCCCTCCATGGCAGGATGGGGAAGAGAATCAGAAGGGTAAAAGTGCGAAAACTCGTGAGTTGAGATAAAGACAGTTTAATCAGTAAAGCAAAAGCCGTGCATGGAAGCAAAGGAAAACAAGGAATTAATTCACTACTTCCCATCAGCAGGCAGGTGTTCAGTCATCCCCAGGAAAGCAGGGGTCCATCACGTGTAATGGTTACTTGGCAAGACAAATGCCACCGAATGTCCCCCCCTTCCTTCTTCTTCCCTCAGCTTTATATGCTGAGCATGATGTCATATGGGATGGAATATCCCTTTGGTCAGTTGGGGTCAGCTGTTCCGGCTATGTCTCCCCAACAAGGATGGAGGGGAAAAGAATTACAGGAGTCATCCAGTACCATGGTGGGCATTTACATAATTTCTATGTTGAGTCATTTTTCAAATATCCATTTCTCAATAGATATTCTTCCTTAACAAAATATGCCAAAATGTTGCCGATAAACCCAGCAAGAAAGAATTCAGGAAGTTCTAAAAACCTGTTAACTTATTATATGAGTGGCAGATTCACTAGGTGGGAGTGGTGGGGAATAGAGAGGTCTACTGTACTTGCAGGCAGCCCAGTGGAGTATACGTTTCATCCCTGTGACTGAGCAGAAGCTGTAGCTCTACATAATCCCCCTGTCACCACCACAGCTAGTTTAATCTCACATCCAGCATATATCAATGTGATATTCCTCCTCCTCAGTGCAGTCTTTACGCCTGAAGCTGCACTCTTGTTTTGCACTCAGCCTTCTGCTTCTTGCTCTGCCCAGCTGTCTCAGTCCTCTACCATTCACCCTAATTCTCTTCCCTGCCCCTAACAGTCCTTATCATTTTCCTTACACTTGTCAGTCCTCCTTGCCTTTCAGTTCCTCTGCCCCTCAGACTGCAAAGCACATTCCTTTTCAAACATCTTATTTATGCAGATGATCATATCAGTGAAAAAGCAGTGGTGACAGATGATCATTTTGAATAAACTTGTGCCAAAAAGAAAGAGCATAGCTGAAGGGAGAAAGTGCAGTGTCACACTGTACAGTGGGCAAGCGCTAGTCTCATTAGCCTCGTCTGTTATTCAGAAAAGTGCTTCTAGGTGACAGTTAAATTGTTAACACACCATATCATTAAACAAGGCAATAACAAATATGTATTTTTCAATTCACATTCATTAATAAAGTCAAAGCCATTCTAGAACTGACTATTCCCAGGATCTTACTTCTCTCATCTACATTCCAGTCCAGTCCCTGAAGCTTTTCCCTTACCTCATCTGCATTTTTCCTCATTATTTGCTCTGTCTCTTTCTCTAAAGGCTACGGAAGAACAGTGGGGTTTTTTCTGTCATCTTATTGGCAAGGGTTGCTGTTAAAAAGTCAGCCTGAAGAATAAAAGGAGAAATAAAATCAGGCACACAATGACTGAAACTCCTACAATGCACCTGTGGTTTTAGAGAGCTGGACATTTGTGAGTGGTTATTCTGCTTTCCTCCAATCCACCCTTCTGAGACACAGACATTCACTCCTGAGAGGAGACCCTAAGAAGGAAGTAAGTATAGGAGGGGGGAAAGAGAACTTTCACACTTGTGCAGATGGCAAAGATAAGGAAAGGGTCGACAATGGAGGATCCTTTCGATCCAAAAGGATCAAAAAGAAAGAGTGAAGAAACCACTACACCAGTCTTGTCTTGTCTTTTGCTGAACAACTATGGTTGACTGACTTTGCAAATTCTTCATCAGTTTCCTGTGTAGCACTTCATTGTTTGTTTGCCTGCAAGCCTTTCTGCTGTGGTCTTGGCTCCCACATTTGGTGTACTTCCACTGTAGGGTGAACCTTACTTCCAGACATACTTCCCCCACCACAACCATTAGAGTGGACTATGAAATATTCACAGCCACACGCCTGGTCACAGCACAAAAATGATTCCCTTAAATTGTTCACAAATGTTAACATCTATGGCAGCATAACGGCATGATACCCCTGGGGAAAAGGCACATAGCAGGTATCTACCAGTCCTACCTGCAATAGCTATACTGGGCCAAACCCCAGCTTTTACAGTTCAAGTTTCAGTGTCATCGAGGGGATCATCCCCAGCGCACGCTGAAACAAACAAACAAGACATCTCAAACTTCATTGTGGTTTCACTCCAAAAACACAAACCCAGAATTTATCTGGATCATCAGCTTTCATTTTTTGGGGGTCTGAAAATATCTACAAAGCTCTGAAAACATCAAAACCTCACCAGAAACTGCATGGAGAGATATTTTTTCATACTGTACATTTCTCTGGCCTGCCAATTCCAAAACCTGTGGCTAACTCAAGAAGACTCTTCTCACTGAAGTTATTTTTACGCAATTCACAATCATTTCTAAATCCTGCCATCTGAAAATATAGCTCTATATTAGATATGTTCTGATCTTCATTTGGAACCATTTATAGAATAAATAACCTTTAATTCTGGGAAAACCCAATCCCAATTCTCTGTAGTATGAATTTGGCTCAATACGCAGTAAAAGACAGCAAGAAGTTCCCCAAGAAAATGGGTATGGATGTGGTGTAAGTGTGCCACTATGTTAAGGTCAAAAAGTTACCACCAGGAACTAGCTACGCCCCAAGAACTTAACAAATCCTTGCTTTTTTCCTTCTCTGATCTAGTGAATAGCAGCAAATTCAAAACTGTTGAAAAAAAAAAGTTTTCCTGCCAGAAGTCTTTGAAAACACTGCTACAGAAGACCACACAGAGAAGTCCAGAGTGTTAAAAATAGATTAGAAACTTACGTGAATAAGATAATTAATAATTAAAACCTTAATAATTTCCCTTTTATAATGGGACAGCAAAAAAGAAGCAAATCAGAACTGATTTCTGGCAGTATGCAGTGTTAGCATTCTGGCATCATTTTCCATACACACAGATCTACCAAAATAGAAACAACAACCATTAAAAGAGTTTAAAAAAATAAACTTGCTTTCACTAGAGATAATAACACTTCTTCCCACCCTGAAAAAACATCTTTTTATTTGTCAAGTCAGGAATAAAGGTCATGACAGTTTTCACAAAATGTGGGCAATTTTCAGCCAGCCCTAAGAACAATGACAAACGACAGCTGAGAGACTTAAAGCCAATGTAGGAGGGAGACAGAGCACTGCACTGTGAGGGATTCATGCTTTCCTGTATTTCATTTCTGTATTATTTCTATTTTATGTGTTTAGAAAAGAATTTATACACATAGATGTCCAGGCCTAAATTTATGCCTGTTTTCAGGCGAGTTATACCTCTGTCTCTCCTGCCTGCCCTTCCAGTTCTTTCTTATTAACTCCTGTCTGTCTGAGTTAACTTGTGAAAAAGCCCCAGCTACAGTTTTCTGATAAGGAAAAAAAAAGTTTGTGAAAAATGTCATTTCATCCTGCCTTTCCCCACTTATTTTCCTTTTCCAAATGTGCTGGTTTTGGCTGAGATAGAGTTAATTTTCTCCACAGTAGCTGGTATGGGGCTACGTTCTGGATTCGTGCTGGAAACAGTGTTGATGACACAGGGATGTTTCTGTTATTGCTGAGCAGTGCTCGCTCAGAGTCAAGGCCTTTTCTGCTCCTCACACCACCCCGCCAGCAAGTGGGCTGGGGGGGCACATGGAATTGGGAGGGGACACAGCTGGGACAGCTGATCCCAACTGACCAAAGGGATGTTCCATCCCATCTGACGTCATGCTCAGCAATAAAAAGGGGGAGAGGTTGGCTGCTGCTCCGGGACTGGCTGGGCATCGGTTGGTGGTGAGCAGTTGTTTTCATTTGCATTGCTTGTCTTTCTTGGGTTTTATTTTTCTCTGTTATTTTTTTCCTTTTCCTTACAATTTGTTGTTGTTGTTCTGTGTTTATCTCAACCCACGAGTTTTCCCACTTTTACAGTTCTGATTCTCTCTGCCATTCCACCGTCTCTACATTTTACATGAAGAAAAAACAAAGAATGGTTGTGAAAGCACAAATGGAGAAGAAGCAGGTCTGTCTGTCTTCAGTCTCCTACTGGAAATGCTTCTCAGCCCCTTCCTCTGCAAAGCTGGCATCTTACAGCTAAAGGTGCACCAGTCAGACTTATCACTACCTATCTGCCAAATTTTCTTAAGTTAGAATCATAGAATCATAGAATCATTCAGGTTGGAAAAGACCCTTGGGATCATCAAGTCCAACCATCAACCCCACTCTACAAAGTTCTCCCCTACACCGTATCCCTTAACACCACAGCTAAACAAGTCTTAAACACATTCAGGGATGGTGACTCCACCACCTCCTTGGGCAGCCTATTCCAGTGTCTGACCACTCTTTCTGTGAAGAATTTTTTCCTAATGTCCAGCCTAAACCTACCCTGCTGCAGCTTGAACCCATTCCCTCTTGTTCTATCGCTAATTACCTGTGAGAAGTACCAGCACCAACCTCTCTACAATGTCCTTTCAAGTAGTTGTAGAGAGCGATGAGGTCTCCCCTCAGCCTCCTCTTCCTCAAACTAAACAGTCGCAGTTCCTTCAATCACTCTTCATAAGATTTATTCTCCAGGCCCTTCACCAGCTTCATTGCCCTCCTCTGCACTCGCTCCAGCACCTCGATATCTCTTTCATATTAAGGTGCCAAGAACTAGACACAATACTCAAGGTGCGGCCTCACCAGTGCTGAGTACAGGGGGACAATCACCTCCCTACTTCTGCTGGTCACACTATTTCTAATACAAGCCAGGGTGCCATTGGCCCTCTTGGCCACCTGGGCACACTGCTGGCTCATGTTCAGCCGCTTGTCAGTTAGAACCCCCAGGTCCTTTTCTGCCAGGCAGCTCTCCAGCCACACTTCCCCAAGCCTGTGGTGATGCATGAGGTTGTTGTGGCCCAAGTGCAGGACCTGGCACTTGGCCTTGTTGAAGCTCATGCCGTTAACATTGGCCCGTCAATCCAATCTATCCAAGTCTCTCTGTAGAGCCTCCCTATCCTTATGCGGATCAACACTCCCGCTTAGCTTCGTGTCATCTGCGAACTCGCTGATGCTACACTCTATGTCCTTATCAAGATCATCAATAAAGATGTTAAACAGAAATGGTCCCAACACTGAGCCCTGAGGGATGCCACTTGTGACCAGCCGCCAGCTGGATTGACCACCACTCTTTGGGACCGCCCATCCAGCCAGTGCTTGATCCAGCAGATCGTATGCTCATCCAGGCCATGAGCAGCCAGTTTTTCCATGAGAATTCTATGAGGAACAGTGTGAAATGCTTTTCAAAAATCTAGGTAGACAATATCCACAGCCTTTCCCTCATCCAATAATTGGGTCATCTTGTCATAGAAGGAGATCAGGTTTGTCAGGCAGGACCTGCCTTTCATAAACCCATGCTGACTAGGCCTGATCCCCTGCTTGTCCATTATATGACTTGTAATGGTGCTCAAGATGATCTGCTCCATGACCTTCCCTGCTACTGAGGTCAGACTGACAGGTCTATAGTTTCCCAGATCCTCCTTTCTGCCTTTTTTGTAGATAGGTGTTACATTTGCTACCCTCCAGTCCAGTTCCTGCTAGATTATTTGCGGCATCCAATTTGAATCAGTTACAAAAGTGCTAATTTTCAAGAAGTTATATGTCCATAACGTCTGTAAAGCTGAGTACCAAAAATTACTCATCCTTTGCTCATGATGGCTTACTAACTCTTACAGTCAATACAGATTCTCTTCCCTGAATATAAAAAAGTGGGAATCTTTATTTACACTAGAAATCCAACAATGAAAACCATATTAGGACAAATAGGCCCTCATTTTTTTTTCTCGGCATGTATATTCCAGAGGTTTTGAGTTCATCATGGTTGTCTCAGCTCTAGGAACAGCATCTCAGAGTACCCCAGGCCACACCTATCATGAAGAAATGTGTAAGTAAATGGATAGATATGGTACATAGTCACTGTGTGTTATTTCTCAGTCTTATGTCACTGTGGCCAGTTCTAACAGCATTTCCCATCCCCAGGTAATTTTCCTTTCACCTAAAAAAGACTCTGAGGAGGACAATTGTGTTGATGCTGCGTGGCTGAGTCCACACTAGTGAACAAAGTGAGGTTCAAGATGACTTGAGCTACCTCCTTGTGTGTAGTGCTTCCAGCCAAATGGAAGGTGGGCAGCAATGACCCAAAAGAGCCAATTATTAAGGAAGCCAACCATATTCCAAAGATTTGAACACATTTCCTAGTGCAAAATCTAGCACACCCAAAGAATAAATAAATCTGCAGCGCTAATATTCAACTTCCTATTTGCATTAGTAGCAGCTTTTGTAGGGATAATTTAATTCTTCTGTTTCATCTAGCATTGAGGCTTGTAAACTCCTTTGAGGATCCCTACCAGGAATTCATCAACATGAAGGATATATACTGGGAAGATCATAATCAAGTCAATCAAGGGGAGAAATTCAAAAGCTTTGCCACTAAAGGAATCAAACATAAAAGCCTCCCTGGGGGAGAAGAGGTTTATGTACCATGCCTGGCCTATGTTAAGAAAATTAAAACTTGTTTCACAACATAAAAGAGCCAAAGTGTCAAGTCACTAAAACCAGTTTCCAGTACAGATGCCCTTTTCCAGACTGGTTTATGAGGGAAATACAGATTTATAATACATTTAAAGAAACACAACTGACAAAAACATAACTAAGGGATATATACAAGGAAGACAGCTCAGAACATAAATTAAACAAGGACAACTTAAACAGAATTTAGCAGCCGTCCATGTTGCTATAACTAAGGATACCTCTGTTTATATACATGGCAAACTTCTTACTTTTTTCAAAGGAAATGTTTGCAGAGCAGATACCTCTAAGGAAGCTGGCCTAACATAAGAGTTGAGGTTTGTCCTTATTACTTCCCAGAGTCTGCTCAGATGGAAGGGTGCAATGCATGAGAAAGGAAAAGGAGACTACTGCTGGGGTATGTGCGTCAATGAATGGAAAATTTACTTGGGTTTGCTGCTTTTTAGTTCTGTTGGAATAGGCAATTCTCCTCTTCCCTCCCTCTTGTCTGGTTCAGTAATTTTGTTTTGAAAGCCTGCGTATTTAAGGTGAAGCAAGTTTTAAATACATCATTCCGAGCAGGATGGAAAGAAATCAGTTTTCTGAAGAAGGCTGTCAATGTAACATCCAGAAAAGAACAGGATATAAACCTATTGTTACAGGGTGCGTGTCAAAAATAAAATGTATCATCTTCCTTGCATGCAAAAAGGATGATCTACTAGTTCCTTCCCAAAACTGTCCTCCTTTGAAACTGTGTCATATAGAGGACTCAACAGAAATGAAATAGAAAATTTAGCTGAACAGAAAAATGGGGCTCTTTAAACTTGAGGAAGTAAAATGATGTCTAACTTTATGTTAGAAGTGTTTTGGGAAATGCAGCTACATAACTGGGTAAACATTTTGTTGCCTCCACAAAGTGCCATAAAGAATCTGGTGGAGATTTTTCAAAGCTGCCTTAGGGGATGGATGTCTAATCCCCATTAAAATTAACAGAAACTGGCTCCTCAAACACAGTCAATGGCTTTGAAGAATCAAGCTCTGTGGGGGTAATATGTAGTATCAAAGGGTAGGGATGAGTTGTAAGATTAACTGCATCACGTGGGAGTTACTTCTCTGTTTGTTTATTTCTTTGAATAAAAAGGAAGTGGGGGGGAGGAAGACAACAACAATAATAGAGATTAATAATAATAATAATAATAATAGAGACAGATTTTTCCCAATGGGTTTTAAACACTTTAAACACTGTGGAAGGTTTTATAATGGAATTGGAATTTTCTGACTGAACTCAAGACTCAGATCTTTTCTGGCATGATGATACAATTCAGCAAATCATTATTGGCTGAAATAGAGTTATTTATTTTGAAGTTTGCCAATTTTCTCATTTATTCTCTTAAAGTTAAAAAGAAGCTTTTAGATATCCAGTAAGAAAGAAAAAAAAAAGGAATTAAAATGTCATGAATGTAAATGGTGAGAACTTTCAACTATCCAAATAACAGCCCTCTTAAAGTTGAATTTTTTTGGGGAACATTAATAATCCTGAATACTTTGAAGCAAGTTCCACCAATTGGACTT
This sequence comes from Larus michahellis, assembly GCF_964199755.1. Classification (NCBI taxonomy): domain Eukaryota; kingdom Metazoa; phylum Chordata; class Aves; order Charadriiformes; family Laridae; genus Larus; species Larus michahellis. The sequence goes on from NC_133904.1 coordinate 37,584,453, forward strand.
TAAAAGCATTTTTGATTTAAGACTGGTCCTTTCCTTAAATTACTACAAATGTTATGAACTGCTGTTCTTATTAAGTATTAGTACTATCCAACAAAACTTAGAGGAAACAACTTAAAAATTGATAAAAGGAAAATATTTAATGCACAACAAGAATTTCTGGAACTCATAGACACAAGAGATAGTTAAGGAAAAGCTTAATTGGATTCACTGAAATATTAAATTATTACATGAATAAAAATATCCATGGCTCCATAAGACTGGATCAACAGTTCATCTTTAGGAACTTGTCATCACTTATTTAGGTGGGATTCCCAAAAAATACGTTGTGTATGGGCAACACACTCTGTTTTCCCAGTCTTATCTAAGATAAAAACTTCTTTCATACTTATCTAAAACAGAGATACTTTTAACCTCTTGATGACAATGGTCCTTGGTCCCATGTTACAGATCGGGAACCCGAGGCTCAGGGAGATAATGCAGTTTGCCCAAGGTCAGCACCAGAGCCCAGAGCTGGCCATGTCTAGGCACTAGAACAGATTACCCATTGCTGAGCGGTAACGCCCCTCTCTTGTGCCCTGTGGTGTAGGGGCCAGGCACACTCGCCTCTCTCCCTGAATCCACCTGCAGCAGCGTTTGGCAACATTGAGAATACTGAGCCTCATTCGAAGAAAGCCACAGCGCTGATGCAGCCCCGTCTCTCAGTCCCACTGCCTTTTTTATAATTTTAAAATCACATGCTCTTTTTTTTTTCCTCAGAAAAAAACTCTTCCCTAGAAAGACTCCCACAACAAAAGGTAAAATGGATTGTTTTGAGAATCAACAAGACTGATTACGTACAAAGTATTTTTCCATTAGCCTCTTTTCAATATTTGGAGGTGGTGTTTGTTGCAATGCAGAAAAATACACGCAAATTGAAATGGGAGCTTTGACAGTGCTAAGTTTCGCTTTCAATTAAACAGCTCCTGCCTTCTCAGACAACCCACACTTGGTAGGAGCATTTCACTCAGCTTTTCTCCTGACCTCTGCCTTAAGGGTTTTATTTCTACAGAGTAAAATGAGAGTGAGTCCATACTTAGGTGCCAAATTGGGCTAAAAGTCACCACAAAAACATGAATAATGCTCAACATTACCAGGAGTAAATTAAGTCTAACTAAACAAGCCATGGCGAACAGAGTAAACTCACACTGTAAGGTGGACTTTCACACAGAAGGCAGCTATAAACTGAGTGTGGCCTGCAAATCAATCAGCCCCCTGCCTCTACCTAATGAGACCCTTTTCTTTATTGCATTTTTATAGACTTATAAAACCAGCATAGGATGGATTATATGGGCCGTCTGTCTACCCTGTCCATCTGTCGCTATGCTATTGGTGTTTACCCTGTAGACCAGGATAGTACTTGGCAGGGGTTGGAACTTAAAGGAATATAGAGGTTATTGACTTTTAAAAAATTAACAAAACAACAACAGATGTACAACCTCCTCCCCACTAAAACACTGAATTCCAACAATACCAGTTTGTAAAAAGGACTGTAAAATCAAAATGAGTCAACAGGAAAACTTCTCTACAAATGCAGCACAACACTTCAACAGCCTTTGAGTGAGTACGCATGTGAATGTCAGTCCTAATTCATGTTAAAAACACAGACAATTTCTCAGAACTCTAAATGTAACATAACTACTTTAAAAAAAAAAAACAAAACAAGTTATGTCTATTTGGGTAGAATTATTTCAAAGTCCTAGGATAATGACTTCATTTAACACGCATTACACAAAAGACATTTTTGGAGCTATTCCCACAGAATCAAAGCTTTCCTGTTCACGTAACTCATTTTTGTGATTCTTTATTTTGTCAGTGTTGCTGTAAACAATGTGCTGCCCATGGCAGGGAGGGGAGAGGAGAGATTGTTTAAGGAAAAATAGTCATCCCTCCACAGAATTTTGTAGTTACATTTACCAGCTGCATAAGTGTTCTGATAAACTGCCAAAAAGGGTCACTATAAAGCAACACTCCTTTAAAGTTTTAATCCCTATTAAAGGAAATTATCTGGACTCTCTCCAGAAACATTTTTGGGGGGAGAAAGGGGCAAAAGCTTCCGCAGAAGATCAAATGTTGTTGATTATAAATTCATTACCAGCATAGCTGCTAACTTCAGTAAATTAACAGGGAACTTTTATTACATCCAATCAAGCTCTTGTTAAAGATAATAAGTTCTTTTCATTCCTTGTATTTGTATAACAGTCACTTTTCTGGAACTCATCAAAGCTTGTTGCGAATCCATGCCAAAGTACCACTCTCTCTTTAACAGCTTAAAAAAAAAATAATGAAACCTTATGATCACAGTGAAAAAGCAGTGATTATGTTAAAATATTCCAAGATAAAAGATCTGGAATTATAGAAAAATTTGCCCCAGTATCAGCAAAGAGACTGATATTCCACAACACAAAAGTCCTAAAATGATGAGTTTTCCACACTTGTTTTTTATTGTTTTGTTTGTACATAAAAATCTTCGCTGAACAGCTTCTTTATGAAATCTGATAGTGTAACAAAGATCCATTATGGTTTCACTTTAGAGCAGTCTTTCACTCAAATATTAATTGCTAAAAAGCTATTTTACATAATCAGTTTAACCATATGATTATGTTAAGAATCCATTCTTTATCAAATAATCAAAAGTGGGAGGAAAGATTGTTTTGCTTTGAAGCTTCTTGCTAATAATACATTTTACAGCAAGTTAAGGATTTTCTAAAAAAATAACTACTTCAAAAGCAAATATCTTGGTGACAGGCTATTGCACTGAGATCGCTTTCTTACATGCCATGATCTAAATATGTATTTTTCATCCATTTCATTTGTCTGCTGTCCAAGTTTACTAGTGATGAAAGAAACCTTTCTGGAAAATATTTAAGAAAGTTCCAATGCCCACTGAAATCAGTGTCTAGATTGAGTTAGTCTGATATGAGAAGTTTTCATACAAAACTTAAAATTATCCCTACAATAAAGTATTAAAAAAAGCATACACAATTAATGAGATTCATCACTTAATAAAAGGCAATGCAAAAAAAGTTTTTCTTGGTCCCACCCCTCCAGCAGTACTACAAGAAAATAAAACCTAATGGATAATACGTGCTTTTTTAGGTAGGTCAACTAAAAATAATTCAATATACAGTAAGATATTTCCATAATTTTAAATTTTTTTCTAAAGTCAATCAGTAGCTTATTCCTTATTACTGAGATTGCTTGAAGCCCTTTGTTCTAATAAGCTGTTTAAGCAGGAGATTTTACCAAAAGTGCAGTTCTTTTGTTTATTTCTTTTCTGTGTCTGTGGGACAAAATAAAATACTCGTGCACAGAGAAGCTGAACATGAAGATGGTCATTTCTTCTTCTCCTCCCAGTAGGACACAAGTTGTATCTGGGCAGCTTTCCACTGTCTGTTGTCCCGGCATAGAAGTGTTTGAAAATCCTCTGTAGAGGCACAGTCCAAAAGTCAAGAGGTGAAGCTGAGAGAGCAGCCACCTGCAGACTTTTTATATCTGCATAATATCAAATACATTCAACTTAAAATGTTCTTGGACAGCTCTAGCATCCTGTAATTACAATGTAATGCATCCCTCCTCCCTGAAGCACTCTAAGGTTCATTGGCTGTGGTTAGATAAAAACGGTCATCATTAATAAGACTAACATTATGTAATGAGCTGACAGAAGGCCTACGGAGCAGCACTGTGGTTCAAAGCATAAGCACTCATTTGCCTCAGGAGATTCGGCGCTGAATGCTGCCACTGATTTTCTGTGGAGCCTCAAGCAAGTCACTTCATCTTTGTGACATCTCCTTTGTGCTCTGCAGACTGAGAAGGAAAGAGCTCTTGTGTACTCTGGCAGGTTTGGGGCTGGTTCGGCCCTTGCTCTTAGCCTAGGTCTCTCAGCTGTCTCAGAAGATGAACAGAGGAGCTTTGTCCTTGGAGTCACTCTGCTAGCAGTAGTTACAGCATTGGCCATGCTGAGTTTGCTCTTCTGTCTAGGTCTGCTCCTCTGCAGAGTCTGTTAGTGCCCAGTCCTGAATAAGCCAAGCTGTATACTTGGACAGTGGCAAGTACTGTGGTAATTCACTTTTGTACATGAGGAAAGAAAAGTCCTGGATACAATGTGAGGCTTAAGAGGTGAAAACAGGTGAAAACACACTCAAATGTCCCACATGTTTCAGTGAACATGAAAACCTAGCTAACGTTGAACTGAACTATGTTGTACTGGCATTTCTGGAAGACAAGTGGTTCCTTGCAGAACCATGACATGATGCACTACCCTCATACGACAACATTGGTTCTCTCCTACAACTTAGAGGTTTTCTGAGAAACACAGCAAGGCAGTACTTGGATTCAACAAGTGTATCCTCCCCACCCAAGGATGCACGGACACAATGAGATCTAGGCTGGAGGAAAAAGGAAACAACAGATAACTAACTTAAGAAAAGAGGATGGAGCTTAAAAAGAAGTCGTCCATAAGAGAGGAGGGATTGGTGATGGATGAGGAATCATAGAAAAAGAAGACAAGAGGACTGTGTTCACAAAAAAATCTCTTTTAAAGGACCATAGTGATAAACTGTGTCTGTGTGCCAGAAATTGCCACAAATTAGATATGATTCTTCTTTCATCTGTGTTTAAACAGACCTGCTATCATCTAAGTTTGATGGTACATGATCTATAACGCCAAGAAAATTCAGTCAGCCTTCCCCTTAGAAGCAGACTCTTGCTCTAGCAGCAGTCAAGGCTGACAGGCGTGCTCCTTGGCTTGGGGACTGTTTCATTCTTTAAAGCAAGCAAAATGTCAGGAAAGCAACACTGCCACAGTTAGCACGTAGAAAATGCGTTGAAGATATTTCTCACAGCAGCAGGCAGAAACACTATCAAAACCTATGCAACTGCCGAAACAAAATACAATAATTGATTGTATAATTGATATAATAAATTGAAAACTTAAGAAGTAACAGCCTATGAACAGAAAATATTAAATAATTAGTTATATAATAAGATAGGTGACAACACCCATACATCCATTTCCTCCTTTGAACCATGGACTAATTGGTTGACACAGGATACATAAGTATTCTAAACCTTGTACAAGTCAGAAACAACAGTCTCTGCCATTGCTATTTATCATGTGTTCAAACGCTGATTGAAATTTGAACATCTAAAAATTTGAACATCTAAAAATTTGAACTGAAAAATTACTCTACTAGTTATGGAAAAAAGTTTCCTTCTGATACCAACAGCAATTACACATCATTAAATATAAGCTAAATCTCCTGTGTTGGTTTTTTTCTCCTTTCTTTGTTTGCTTTGTTTCTTTACTCATCCCATTAAATTCATTGGCCAAATTAGTCACTGTTATCTGTTTTAATAATCATTTCATAATTAACCAAATGGAAAAAAAAATCATGTTGTTTCCAATTCCCTAAAACCCAAATCTTATCCACCCACTCCAACATCTGCAGATGGTAAGCACAGTAGGTCTCTTCACCAATATCAATAATGTTAGTTAATATCTACATACAATAATCTCTACAGAAACTATTTGTATGCCCTAGTTCTGCACTCATTGCTCAGGGAAAACTAACTCTTGAATCAAAGAGAGCTTAGCTCAACCAAAGGCTACAAGGAAAGAGCTCTTATTTTGCGCTTGGCGCTAAGTGCACTGGAAGAATCCCATAAGAAGTAGCACTGTGCTATGGGGATATACGCCTTGTATTCAGCAGCTGCAAGAAGGTGTCTCAGCTCTGTGAGTCAGCCCTGTTTCGGTAAAGCAACTACTGGTGGCAATATACAAAGAGATTTTTTGTGGAGCCAACAAAAACAGGTTTTGGTAGGAACCGGTTATGTTCTGCTGCAGTTTGAGTGTCTCTTACCATTTCAGAAGGGACATAATTAAGCAGTAAGAAAGTGTGAGAGATATTAAGGACTGTCAGTCTCAAACATTTAAAAAATAAATCAACTTCTCCTTCCCTAAAGAATGATCCCAATCAAAATACCCTTTTTAATCGATGTTGGGCTTTTTTTAATAGATTTAAGTCTTTGAGGTTTGTGTTTCCAAGCTTTTCTCACAACAAGAGGCTTAAGAACTTATTTTGAAAGCTAAGATGCTTGCACAATCAAATTATTCTAGCAGCTGAGGTTTTAGGAAAAAAATACTAAAAATCATAAAAAAAAATATTAGAGCTCACCATGCTATTTCTGTGTGTCCTACAGATTTAGAATTACCTTTCATGCCAGTTCAAGGCCAGAGAAAATAAAATCTGTTTTCTGAAATATGGAACTTCTTTTTATACTGTTTATCATTCAGTTGTGTGTATTTCACACTTCTGCCAGTTTCATTGTGCATTTACAAATGCCCTGACTGCAGGGCCATGTTAATTCAGCTTTGCCCAAGTCATTTCCATAATAGATAAGAATAGGAAGGTGATGATTGCTGTTGGATAGCTGGTTTAGAGACCTAGCTCCCTCCAGAAACATTCTTTTGAGGAATGCTGCTGCAACCATTCCAGACAAAACAGATAAAAGAAAATTTGGTTTTCTGTGACAAAAGAGTGATGATCGCATACATCCATTGAAGGCTGAACACACTGTATTTCATCAGTTGATGGTTATTCCCGGAACATGCAATTAAAATGCAGCTGTTCATTAGGAAAATACTACCCTATTCTTGCATAAGGTGTGTCATGAGCAAATAAAGGGGTCATTTTTGGTCCAAAGCCAGTCTGTGAATAAATGCTAGGCAGGAGATTTCATATACAATTTGATAATCTGCAATAGAGGCAAGACTTGAAGAAAGAGCAACAATAAGCTTTTGAAAATTGAAAACATGACTTGGAGAAAGTCTTCGAAATCACTTTCAATAGTCAAAAAAATCAATACTAGCAATACTTACACTGACTTTAGTTAGTTAATGCATCAAAATTTCTAGGAATTTTTCTTCCCCAAAACAAATACCAACCCAAAAAGATATGAGGTCTCAAAACCAACTATGTATTCCACATTAAAAAATTCCCAGGGAAGACGTCAGGGACAGATTCTCACTTTCATGCAGACTGTTGTTATTGCTGTAGTAGGTCAGAAGTCTTCCAAACTGCCAGTTATACTCACCCCTTGTTTAAGGACAGTTTTAATTATTGCAATATGAAAAAGACCTTTGTGCAAATATAGAGCAACTATATGGTACAGGTGCTGATCTGGTTGTTACCTAAAATGAGAAAAGGAAAGCGCTTGCTGTTATGCTTTTTATTGATCTCCTTATTCACCACATTCCTCTAAGCATTTGGACCTGGGGAGAGCAGCTCCATGTTTTCAGTCTGCAAACTCTCAGAGGCTGCTATACAATCAAAATTTCACGCAACCTGGTCGTGCAGGATTCCCTGTCCATGGGACAAAAGTGACTGTTCTCCTAAGACCTGTGAATTTATCCATGAGTAAGTCCTTTCCACACTGGGATCTTTCACTGAGGTGGCAGGTGTGTTTTTGGGGCTCTTCCTCAAAACTTGTTTTTAATCTGTAATTTAAATATGCATTGGTAAAAATTGCTGGAGTTGCATTCTACTTAGAGAAAAGGAAGGTTGTTTTCTCATTTTCAGTTGCACAAGGAACAATTGTTGGAAATGTAGTTACTGAAGAGAGGTAAGACTCAAAAAATTAATACAATTGAAAGTGGTATGTTTTATTTACCACAGGAAAATGGTACTCATTCTTGGTCATTAAGAAATAAGGCCAGGGTGTTCATTAACTTAGAGAAAGGTCTTGTCCAAAGATTATACCAATGAATTAAAGCAATATGATCCCTCCAATGTGGTTTTAATTGCACAGGCACCAATGGAATGAAGGTGATTCTTACCTCTAGGGCATAATCTACCTTTATTCCAGTAACTGCATCTAAGGTATGACTAAGCATTACTGTATAATTTTAATAAAAAATAACAAGTCAGACTAATCCATCCATACATCTAAAAAATTACATGCACTCTTGCTTTCAGTTCATTCCCTGTCAAATATCAATATATAGAACAGATGCTTTAATTTTTATGATATATAACCCATGTTTATTCAGACATTATCTCCTCAGAGACATAGCTTGCCGAGGTCATCTTACATGTGTAAATTCCTAAATCAGAGGCCTTATTATGAATTATTAAAACTAAGAGAAAAAACTGCACTTGATTCATTTTTTATTATTATCCTCTAATGTGCATCATATTTATCACCAGACCAGGGAGAATATATCAAAATGTATGCTCTTCATCTCTGAAAACATGCTTTTCCAATTCAGTTCCAAATCAAAACAGATAACATATAATGTCCATTCAATAAATCAAAAAACGATTAGCTAATGTGAGGAAATAACACCTCATACATAATACCAGCCCAAAATGCCAGTGGCTGTAGTCCTTAGATGCTATTATACCTTACTAAGCTGGTGCATGGTTGCAAAACTTGGCTGATGGCTCGGAGGTGACCTACTGACAAATAAGACTTTATGTAATGGTATTTATCCTAAATGTTGCATGTAACATACATTTGCCATCAAGAAGTATATGGGAAGCAGCTACTGTCAAGCTTTGAAACATCCTGCAGACCAGCTTCACTGCTTCTTCTTTTCATTAAGGTTTTTCAAGGTGGTGCCCTGGTTCCTGTCTGAACTTCTCCATGGGCTATGGCATAAGCAAGAAGGATCATGTTGACACAAATAAAAAACTTCTCCATTTAAGACATTTAAAAAATGTTCATCTGAAAATCCACAAAGACATCCATCCATCCATCCGTCCGTCCGTCCATCCGTCCATCCATCCATCCGTCCATCCATCCATCCATCCATCAGGGCCACAGTTATTTTGAATCAATCAGCTTTAACTCAACCACATGAGTCAAGAATATTTTTTACAGTATTAAGTTCACAACCTGAAACTACAGGATATAAGTAAAACCACAGGATAAACTAATTGTACCAATCATTCTGCTATACCTAGGAAAAGACAGTATTATAGAGGGAGATTTAGAACTCCTCCATGAAACTTGGGTACTTAACATTTCAAATCTGAACAGCATTTTAGGGAACAGAACATACACAGGAAGGATAAACTTTCATTTGGTTAAAAAATATCCCACTAGTTTCCCCTTAGAACTACCATATAACCATTCATTTCTACACAGTACATTTGTCCAGTGAGGGAAGAAGCCACCAGGGCTAATGTTCTAAAATTTGCAGCATCTAAAGCAATGCTCTTAAAGTCATGTTTAGAGAGAAGAGATTATTCAATACCCTCTCATATTCTGTGATTATCACAGCTCACACATTACCATTAAAACCATTTGTAGGCATCAAAACAAAAATGTTCTGACTTTAGAAACTGACAGCCACCTGCATCATACATTGACTTCAGTTTATTTCACAGGCACTCATTTCAAATAGACACTTTCTTCAGGTGTACCCAACTTCAGTCAGCCAGAGCGCCTTCACTTTTGAGTGCTCTTTAAAAGACAAATGTTGAAAAGGCATGTTCCTTCCGCCTTTGCAGTGAATGGATTCTTTGAGGAAATGGGAGTATTAACTGTGATACAGCTACCCTTTTTTTCAAATTCTTTCAGAAAGAGATCACTGCTTCTGGGACCCACGGGCCCACATATTATTCACAGACCACACACTGGGAGGAGATGCATTGACCTCAGGTCTGTTACATCACCATTAGTGTTACTCCACCCAGGATCTGAATAGTTCATTTGGATGAAGTTTCAGAAGTTATCAAGAGCAGCCTGCATAATAAGCCACAAACGTGGGCTGATTCAGTTTTGAAAGTCTAAACAGTGCTCAAAGAGTTGAAGAGGCCAATTTTTCCCTAGTTTTTGGTGGGTTTTTTTTAAGTTCATATTACAAATTCCCTATTTTATTGCTTGGTCGCAAGCAAATGAGACAAAATTTTCATCTATACTCATTTATCTCATCTGTCATTTAGAGGAATCATACAAAAATCCCTTCTGGATGACATGGTCTCCTGAATTCTACAAGCTGGACGTGAGGCTCTGCCTTACATGAGCAAAGAGCACAGTCTCTAGAGCCAGACCACAGGGTTCTCCTACTTCTTTTGTACAGCTGAAGCAACACAAAGCAAGTGAGAAATTACTAAGGATTCCTTCCCTTGACACAGGGGATCCTTTGGGTGGATGGATGACAGGGTAACCCACTTTACACAACAAATGCATGTCCTTCCCTGAAGGGGGCCTGTCAGGGGCTGTAAGCAACTCCATGGATTGGGAGCAGACATGATAATGTAAAAAGGTTTTGAGCAGCAGAATGAAGGACTGCAGCCCAGCCTTGAATGTGTGCTAAATTAGACTTTTAAAAGCCAGAATCTTATTAAGATTGAGGGAACAGAAAGAGGTCTGGCTTCCATGTCTTTCCCTCTTCAGACGTACTGAGCATAAACCCAGCAAGGCTGAGAAACGTGCTTTGTTTTTTCATTTCTCAGTTCACGTATCCTTTCATGTGCCCATACGACAAAGGGTGGAAGTAACAGAGAGGGTTAATGGCTTCACTACAGTTCACTGGTGTTAAAGCCGGGGCAGATGTGGGCTTTAATTAGAAAGCAGCTGCACATACATAAACCACAGCAATTTTAATCCAGAGTGTGACAGTGTGAATACAAACCTCTTGCAAAAGCACATACCTTTAATCTGCATTTGCCTGTGTTTTTAGGGGGAAGGGGTTTCAGCAGAATTCTATCCAGGAGCTCATAGGCGATAGAAGGAAAAAGTACATATATGTCTAAAAATCAGAAAAGGGCACTAAGAATGTAAACAGAAAAGAATAAAAATAACCACATAGATCAAGTTACTCAACAGCAAAACAGAACAGTAAAGTTTTCCATTACCTTTCACAGAATAGAGCTCTCCCACTATGAGCAAGGCTCCAGCTGTTCTCTTGGCTTTCCCTTGGGCATTGATTACGCTGGACATCCTGTGAGCCCCCCCAAAACTGACAATTATATACAGAATATCCCAGCCCCTTAGGAATTCAGGTACCCAATTTGCTAGAAATACTGCGGAGGAAATCATGAACATCACATTTACTCTGTTAATTTTTACCATGGTCCACTGGGTAGAATGTGGAGGTTCCCTTGTCGGGAAGCAGATGAGCGCACAGGAAACAGTGCTGCCAGAAAAGCCAGGAGCTTCATACTCCTTTCACATCTGCAGGCAGCAGCAAAACCCTTCAAGCTGCTCCCTGACAACCCTCCCAGCATAAAATGGGAGCATACTTAGGCCCGGAAAGTCCACTAAGTCTGAAGTCCACAGGCTTGTTCATCCTATGTATAAGGATATGCCCGAGTACTCCAGAGAGAATAATTTTTTGGCACTTCTCCGTATCCACAGAGGAGTGTTCATGTCCTGCCTCATCATATGGGCTGCATATGCAGTACAAACGGGTGCAATGAACTTTGTATTGTCAGCTCCGCTCAGCTCTAAGATTCTAAATCTTTAATGGGATTTGAAGGTAGAGAAGAGGGTGGGTAAACTGGGAATTTATATATCTCAACTTATAGTCTAGTAAACCATCTCCCTTTCTGTCTTGAGTAATTGTCCATATGCAGTCTTACACTTCCGGGATACTTACTGTCCACTAACCTTCCCACTCCACCAGTGTAGATTACTTGGATGAGAAGGCCCTGGTCTTCAAAAAGAAACAGAGAGATAGAGAACAGGACCATGCTATCAAGAATTACAGCAGCCCCAGAAGCTTTTGTAATAGCACATTGTCTAGTGTAAATAGAGAACCATGTGGAGGCTTTGCAAATTGCATGCCTTGTGAACGAGATGAGAGAAGTCAGCTCTCCCTAGTACTCCTGTAACACTTCTGACATACCTGATGCCCAGGCAAAGCACTGAGCATTCTTCCTATAACGTCAAAAGGCACAGACATCTTTAAAGATAGTTGTATTGGATTTGTATGGCAAAGTTTTGGTAGCAGGGGGGCTGAAGAGGTGACTTCTCTGAGAAGATGCCAGAAGCTTCCCCCACATCCGATAGAGCCAATGCCAGCCAGCTGCAAGACAGACTCGCCGCTGGCCAAGGCTGAGCCCATCAGTGACGGTGGTAGGCCCTCTGGGGTAACATAGTTAAGAAGGGGGGAAAAACTGCTGCGCAACAGCAGCCAGAGAGAGGAGTGAGAATATATGAGAGGAACAACTCTGCAGACACCAAGGTCAGTGAAGAAGGAGGGGGAGGAGGTGCTCCAGGCACCAGAGCAGAGATTCCCCTGCAGCCTGTGATGAAGACCAGGATGAGGCAGGCAGTCCCCCTGCAACCCATGGAGGTCCACGGTGGAGCAGATATCCACCTGCAGCCCAAGGAGGACCCCATGCTGGTGCAGGGAGGCTGTGACCCCATGGAGAGCCTGCGCTGGAGCAGGCTCCTGGCAGGACTTGTGATGCTGTGGGGGACCCACGCTGGAGCAGTCTGTTCCTGAAGGACTGCACCCTGTGGAAGGGACACACGCTACAGCAGTTCATGAAGAACTGCAGCCCATGGGAAGGACACACATTGGAGAATTTCATGAAGGACTGTCTCCCATGGGAGGGACCCCACACTGGAGCAGGGGAAGAGCATGAGGAGGAAGGAGTGGCAGAGACAACGTGTGATGAACTGACCACAATCCCCATTCCCAATCCCTCTGCACTGCTTGGGAGGAGGTGGAGAAATCAGGAGTGAAGTTGAGCCCAGGAAAAAGGGAGGAGTAGGGGGAAGTTGTGTTTATGATTTGGGTTTATTTCTCATTACCTGTCTCTGATTTGATTGGTAATGCATTAAATTAATTTCCGCAAGTCTGTTTTGCCCATGATGGTAATTATTGAGTGATTTCCCTGTCCTTATCTCAACCCACAAACCTTTCATCGTATTTTTCTCCCCCTGTCCCGTTGAGGAGGGGAGCAGTAGAGCAGCTTCGTGGGCACCTGGCACCCAGCCAAGGACAACCCACCACATCCTTTTTGGCACCTGATAGGGGGAAATGAACCACTCTGTCACTAGACAGTTACAGGTTTGGAACCTGCATCCCAGTCCACTGAGAGTCCTCTGGGCCCTGCAGCAAACCCTTGCTACAAAAGCCTTGCCGTGCAAACCTAATACAATAGTAGAGCCAAACAGGAATGTCCCACAGGAATAGGCACTCAGCTATGACAAAGCTCATCACTTTTTTCCCATTGAAAAATCATGGTGGGAATTCAACACTGAAAGGACAAGATGCTAGCAGAGCTGAAAAATCTCTGGTCTTCCATACATTTCCATGGTTGAGTGTATGAGTGTGCACAGGGTGAATGTGCACAAGAACAATCAATCAAAAAAAAAAAAAAAGATGTAGGGTGAAATCTCGTATGGGATCTACATAACGTAACTGCCTTATTTCTAAAGCCATATTGGAGTCCATGACTGGAGTAACCCTAGTATACATACACAGAGAGAGCATGATCTTCAGTTGAGAGAGCAGTCCAGGGTCTTGGATTCTGTTTAAATGCCACCAGTGATTCACTGCCAAAGCACAGATCACTGCTGGCCTGGTTCAGTGGGGAAGCCACTCAGGCACTGAAGCTGGCTGGGTAACCTAGATGCCAAAGCAACAACATGGGATATGAAACAGAGGGGCAAGAGAGGAAATAACTAGTAATAACTTTAATATTATGGTTTTTTCATTTTTCAGCTCTAATAAAGTGCCTATATCCATATGCAGGCACACTAACGAGGGGCCTGATTTCCAGAACAATTAAGTCTCCAGCAGTTTCTGTGGAAACTGCTATAAAGAAATCCAGCATCTTACAAGGGACTAAATATGCATTTGAATAGCTAAAGCTAGGCCACTCTTCTTAACAATGACATCTTGATATTTTGGTTTACATATCATAATAGCTGGGGATGGTACAAGGCTGATAAGCAAACTGAAGTGGGATTACAACATGCAGCCAGTCTTAATTGCATAAGCAAAAGCCAAGGTTGGTAACCTTTTATGTGGAGACTGTGCAGACTGAATATTAAAGGAGAAAAACTCCAGAAAAAACTGAGAGATTTTCTTCACTGCAGCCAGTTGGGGAGGGGGAAGCAGAAGAAAATAAACATTCTAAGAAATTAAAAAAGGGGGAAAGAAAACAGTAGGTTAAACATTCCTTTGATAGACTGATAGGCTGAAATAATTCAGAATGAGAGCATTTTTAAATTCCTGACAAACACTTGGACCTGCTAGTTTAAAATTTTGTCCTGTGTCCTCATAACTGATGCAAGGCAAAGTGCCAGAATTATGGGGATTATTCCCCCAGAAGGCTGTAACATGTAAACCCCAGGCCAGGACATCAAATGGTTCCACTCTCTGACATCTTCCTTTAGGGACAGATTCAAAGAAATAAAAGACACTTACAAAGATTATTTACAATTATCAGAGTGACAGTTTGGCAAAGGAAGAGAATGAGAGACTCCCCCCCGCAATGTTTACATTAAGCCATAGAAGCCTTGTGGATCTATCGTTTTATCACAGCCTTCAAGGCAAATTCTGTACACAATTATCACAGAATAAATCTGGAGTAAGGGTGTGGATTTAATGGATTTGGAATTCTTGATGATTATTGTTTCTGAGATTAACATTGAGCAGAAATCAACCTTCAGGTTGAGCAGAAACCAATCCTCCATAAAGGTAAATGAATCTGTAAATACTGATCACCTACATCCTTAACTGGACCTTAACTGGACCACTGCTTAATGAAGGTTGTGATTCACCTTCCGTTTCATTTGTGAATACGTACCACATTTCCTTCAGTCCCCAAACATCCCAGTGATGGCTGCTGGCATTTATGTTCACAGAAAAGTAACTAGTAAAGTATTTAATATATTGCAGCTTCTTCAATTCAACCTAACAGCAGGAAATAGCCATTTTGTGTATCAGTGCTTCAGGGACCAATTGCCAGCACCTGGTACAACACTGGTAGACCTCAGAAGCAGTGCAGGAATTACTGGCATAGAGTGAATAATTTGTGAGTGAATTGCACTACCTCCAAATGAACTCTTTTTACCCCAATCTTCAGCTATAAAATAATGTGCTGCAGCCATTTCCTAACATTCATATGCTGCAGCTACTTTTTCATGTATCTTCTTTTGTACAAAGCGCATTGAAGTGGGGAGTGATGGGAAGGTCAGATTGGTTTTGTAAAAGTCCAAAAGCTCTTTCTGCAGCACAGTTATTAGGAGGACTGTGAGAAGGCCCAGTGGCAATGATATATAGATAAACATCTGCATTCCTTACATACCACAATCATTTTTGCTTCAAGTAGAACTTCACACTTCCAATGCTAAGCAGATTGTCTATGTGTCAATTAGACACCCAATTCTCTCTCCCCATTTGGTGTCAGGTATCCATTTGATAATTTGCTTTTCCATTACGAAGAGCCATGACTGACGTGGTGATCCTTTCTTCAGATTTGTCAAAGCTCTCTTGCACTCTGAGCAAACACTTGGTCCCCTTACAATACTGTATTAGCTGACTCTTTAGTCAAAAAGTATTCCACTACCTTAGAGTTGCATTGCAGATCCCCAACTATTTTATGCACTGCCTACTTAAAAAATAAATAGAGATTGAATTACATTCCTGAGCCCAGGATCCTCTTGCACTATACAAATGTAAGTATTTAATTTGGCTTTCCCTGTTTATGTTAGTTTGTTTTAGTTGCTCTGTGTCTTACTCAACCACAAGAATGCAGCATAGTTGGACTTATTCAGTACTGTGTGTCTTTGGCTGCTTTCTGCTTCCCAGCAGCAACAAAGAAAAAAAAAAGTTTTTTAAAAGAAGGTCTAAAAGTGTTTTTTGTTCTTTAGTTGTGAAACTAAAAACTAGACAAACAACCAAAAGAAATGTCATACCGAGAGCCTGCAAATAAAGGCATAGAGTTAAAAAATGAACTGATTGTATCATTGGTGAAAGGAAGCAGGTCGCCAGCCTGTAGTGACTGAAGTCTGCTGCTCACCCCTTGGAGAAACATGTTGGAGATTAGAACTGTGTGGTACCCCCTCCAGAACTCTTTTGCCAGCTTAAGTTGGTTTACAGCAGGTACAGGGAGAAGAGGAAGAAACCACACAATAGACAGTGATGGGATGACCTTCCGTGGGAAAGTTTATTCTAGCCTGTGAGAACTGGGAGGTACCAGAAACCTGTTTCAGCTCCCACTGTAGGGAACAGAAGGACTGCTGTTGGCTATAGAAGGAGCTGCCGCAGGTCACAGGAGAGGCTCAGGTGGGTGTCTCAGCACCACAGCGCCTCAGGGCCAAGCAGCAGGACTGACAATCCCAGTCCCCATGGCTCTTTCCCTGACACTGTCCATATTGGATGTCAGTAGATTCTAATTCTGGTGGGGTTGCAAAAAGCTAGCAAATGAAAGCCTGAGATAAAACCCTACTTATTTACACTGGTGTGTGATAAGGTTTCATATGCTCGGTCAGTAGGAACACCATCCTGAGAGGCCGGAGCTTGGCACCTAGCCTGAAGAGTGGCTTTCGCTGGTTGTAAGGGTTTATTCCATGGAGCTTCTTGCACAGTTAGACAGACTAGTGATTTAGGCAGACTACCCTCAGCGTATTGGGAAATGGTGACCATACACAAAAGCAAGACCTTCAACTTAGTAGCTCAAACAAATAAACTGTCAAAGGTTGAACACCTCCTGAACTTTTTTTGACTTTCCATCCATCCCATCATTTCATTAAATACAGATTAATTTCTTAATATAGATTTTTTAAAACAAAGAGTTTTCAATTTACAAGCTGTATTTCTATTAACAGACATTACTGACAAAACACAAGAGGCCAGTAGGAGCATATTTGTTGCTGGTGTAAGCCAGTTCACCCCATTTTTTTCTAACTGTGCTACTCTATTTTGCACTTCTTTAGAAGCTGTCCTTGTTTTTGTAACTTAATTTAAAAGGGTTAAATACATCTTTTTTATCTGAGTGAAAGAAATTTGCATCAGCATCAATATCTACTAAGTCTAAATAATGACAGTCCTCACATTCAGAATGGATCTTCTGTCTCAGCTCTCCTCTGACATATTTCTCCCTTCTGCACTCAGGAGTAAGAAGCAGGCTCAGGGGGGAATGAGAGCAATCAAGTAGGATAAGGGACCATCTTTCACTCTGCAGGAAAGAAATGCTACTTGAACAGGAAGCTCTAAGGGAAACAGGGAATTCGGCAGGCCATCAAGAAGCAGAGGAATTTAAAGAAATAACCCTGGCCTTATGGACTTTGAAGGACATCAGTGGAGCTTAAAAGTTGCAGGGACAGCATCTGGGACAATATGGAAGGAACTTTGTGACCGATGTTACTTTTGCTATCTTCCCTTAGATTCACACTAGTTTACAAGTACATACAGTTTCCCTAAAAAGACACAGAGTTTTCTCCTATGAAATGTGGTTTGTCTAGCAAAATAAACTCTGCATAAGCAATCACTCACATCCAGTTCCACATCGAGCATGCCGACAGCTTTTCAGTGCAAAGTGCACGGTCAGGGTCGGGGCTGGAATGTGAAGTCCAGCCCTCCCCAGACACAGGGAGCGTGCCTCAGAGTGAGCCTAGCTGAGCAAGGTTTGAGGCAGCCCTGTAGATGCTTTTGACTATTTCTATGAAATGTGTTAAATGAGCAACAACCAAAATAAAACTCCAGAAGAGGCTGAAAGCAGCAGTACCCAGAGCAACTATAGTCAAATATTCAGAAGTAGCTCCCAATTTGGAGACGTTCTTAGTTTTTAGATGCCCGATAAAGAGGTCCCACCCAGAATCTCCAAATCAGTTCCCACATTATAAAAGACTGATCTTCTGATGCTGACTTGTATGCCACAAAAAGCTCTATCTAGCCTATAAAACTCAATAATTTTACTGAAACTGCAGGAATTTCAGATCTTTACATTTTATAATTGTTTATAATTGAAAATTGGGTTGTACAAGTATTTGAAATGAAAATTTATTGCAAGTATTGTTCTAGTGCTTGGTTGTTTATGAGCACTGTGAACAAAACTGATTCTATACTCAGTTTTAAAATGCATGTACAGCAAGCACTGTATTAACAAAATAAGGAATAGCCAAAGAGGAACAACATAAAGCAGAGGCACGCCCTTCTGAGACAGAATGCAAAGCAACACGCATTAGTAAGAAATAAACAATTCCTCACAAATTTTATACCTCACTGTTCCCTGTTTCAGGGGCAATACATAAATATTTTGCAGATGCCATCTACTGGGGAGTAGTAAGATTAATTAATTGTACACGATTTTCATGTAGTAAATAAAATAAATTGGGAAACTATTCCTCAAATCTCATAATTTCTTTACTTATATTAGCTGTTGCAAGAAGAAAAGTGACCAAGGCAACTGTTTCTTAAGCATTTATGATGAGCCAAAAAAAACTAGGGGAAATATAGACACGTGAATATTAACATGACTGAGACTGCAATCAAAGTAGAAATAGGCTTTTAATTAAACCCTGATCATAAAACTGAGAAACCACTGTTATCCTTGAGAAGTACCACATTTAAACTCAGAGTGACTAGATGCTTAAAGACCTTAAGATGTCGTACTCCCATTGTTTAGACAATGCTGCCCTCTAGCAACTGAAAACCAGTGCACAAGATTCATTAGTTTTCGTCAGAACACGGGTTGTCTTTTCCTTTCAAAATGCGTTTGCTGTTTGCCACATCTGTGCTTTAAACTGCATTTTAAAGCTCTTATTTGGTAAATTTTCTACACTGGTTGCATTTCTCCTGGCTAAAGAGAAACAAGAAAATTGGCTACTTATTTGCAATGGTGAAAGTTAAACATATTTGCAGACAGGTGCTGCCTTATAAAGATATATATACCTGACTAGTCTTTGCTCCATTAGACTACCTGATTCCTTGATGTATTATCAGGGAATCTGGCTCCAGCCCTTTGCTTACTTAGTGCAAACTGCACTATAAGAAAAGCAGCCTGGTGCCAGCGAAGTCACAGTGGCTCTACATGCTTCCAAAGACCTAGGTAATACCTTGTCATTTTTTCTAGTGCTACATGTACAGGGCACATTCCAGTTCAAGGCTGGAACTGTAAAACCCAGCCACACTGGACCACACTCATGGGGTCTGACAGATCCTAACCCATTCTGCTTCTCCCACGCTTCTCCCCATAACTTGTGATCACTCTCTGCTGCTAATCCAATCCACCTGCGAATTAAGATGCCAATAAAATACATATTCATTGAAATTAAAATTAAATCAATAATTTTTAAGGGCAGTTATAATTTCATTTCTTTTTTGGCCTGGTAAAACACATTAAAATTCCCAAGTTCTGTGTTTTTATTCAGGCCTAGGCCAGCAAGGCATCAAAGCATGTGCTCATCTCTAAGGTACCCTGAACAGTACCACTGAAGTCAGTACGAGTTAAAGACTTTTCTGAATGCCTGCCCTAAACAGAAGTTAAGATTCTGATCTTTAATTGAGTTGAAAGCCACTGAAAAAGAGTTTCATTTAGAAAATCTTGTTCTAATTAAAATGAACCCAAACTGGCTCCAGACCTAAACTGTAGAGAAACATAATTAAATATTCTGATTAAATTCCTTCCATGATTACAAAAAATAAATAAACACAAGTTTTCTGTTAAAAAAAAACCATAGCCATCCCAGGGAAAGCACCAGAAATGCTGACAAAACAACAAAGGTGAGCTGGCAGCCACTGGGCTAAGGGAGGCTCTTCAGCTACCAAACTGTTCTTAGAAATGATGCAGAATTGGAAAGCCATAGCAAAGTAAAAGGTCAGGCATCAATAGAAACATACTTCAAAAGGCAAAGAAATTTGTATTTTACAGAGTATGCTCCCTAAGGACCTAGTGAAAGATCACTGCTGTCAGGCGAATTCAGTTGAGCTGAGGAAGCATTGAGAGAAAGATATCAGTAAGATGCATTTGACTCCCTGCTGCTCTCCCTGCCATTACCCTAAGCTGAATTAGACTGCCACAGGCTATAGCACCCATAGGCTGGGCGACTCAAGGTGGCCATACTGACCTACGTGTCCTTCTTACCTTCTTTCTTTTCAATGTCTGTTGTAGTCAGCCCAAGTGGAGGGGTATGACTACCAGGTATAGCACATTTGCATTAGAAAATGTTATCTGTGTATTTAAGGGGGCTTTTGTATGGCCCAACTAGGACAGCAAACTTGATCATGAAATATCAAACATTAAATAAACATGTGAGGGGCAAAGATATGGTAGTATATCTGTCCTATATCTGCCCCTGAAATTTCATTTTACAGTAAACTGCTACTTTGCATATGCTAGGAACTTCATATTAAATAACCTTTTCCCCATAAATTTAAACCTTGGGAGGGGTTTATAAGTGACGCTAGTGAAAAACGTGGTGCAGTAGTGGAAAAATGTGTTACATGGAACAAATCAGTAGATTAAAACCTCCACCTCTATTTGTCCAAACAAATATTCTTTTCCATTAACCATAACACAGGGACCCTGTACCACAGTCTTTGAGGCTGGTTATGTGGAACTGCTTTTAAATATTACTTTGGGGTTTCTCTTTTTTAATTAACCAATGGGACATTCTTAATATACCATCAAATTATTTCCCTTGCTTAATATTAATAACAACAGTTTTTGAAATGTTCAGCTCCTTGTCCACACCCAGTTTGCTGAAAGGTCAGAATTAGATCCACTAGGGATTCATACTGGATAATTTTTCAGTGTGCTATAACCAGTAATTGTCAAATAGCACATTTAAATCTTGGGTAGGATTCTACAGACCTTTTGGACACTACCAAATTTCCCCAGTTTCAAAACATACCACAAATCAGCTACAGACTGAAAAAAAAAAAGCACATTCTTGGGCTCTAGTCTGGATCCTGACATATTCTTCCTGTGCAGCTCCTGACTAGTCAATTAACTTCTCTACTCCGTTTCTTCTTTATTATAAAACTGATACCCTACCTCAAAGGACTGCTGTGATACTATTTTGCTATGCATACTTTCCCGGGATATTTAGATAGTCTGACTGCAGGCAGCAGAGATATAAAAAGTATGTTTAAACAAGAGGAACCTCTAAGCCATCTTAGAACAGAATCACTGCACTGGAGACAGATAATGATGATGAGAGAAGAGAAGAGCAACGTAGCAAATGCAATAGCAGATTTTCGCCACAGTCAACATATCAGACAGAATGACACTGATGGGCTTCAGGCTGCAGCTGACTTTTAATGGAACCTTCCCTGATTTGTACACTTCTGAGTAAAATCAAGTCCAACAAAAAAGCCTTAACTCTTTTCACAGAAGTCCATGCATTTAGAAACTGGGCTAATCACAACCATTAGATAAAGTATCTTTCCTTTTCATCATTGTGAAGCTCGTCTCAAGAAAGGATATACCAATCATCTAACTCAACTTGTACTGAAATGTGTAAGGTTAGAAAGAATTATTTGGATTTACAGCTCTACAATGGAGCAGAACCAGGACCATTTTGCTCACTATTTTCCCTAACATTCAGAATAAAACTTTTGTTAATAGAGTTGTTAGTATCCAGGAGTCAGTTGTTTTGGAGTATTCTGGTTTATACTACTGTATATATAAAACTGAACAAATATAGTAAGGGCAAATCAAATGCTTCATAGCATGTGAGTAATTGTGGGTTTGGTGCTTGTTAATAGCAATTTCTCACTATATTCTCTCACTTTGCTAAGGCAAACCTGCAATGCTCAGGCCAAGCAGATGCAGAATGTATCAAATTGGTACCTTAGGGCAAGGAACACAATGAGATGTTTCATTAAAAACTCAAGGAAGCAAACTGTATCCTCGACATACTCTGCTCCCAGACATTGCTGAGGCAATTGATAATTCTTTATGTCTCATGTGAGGATCACCAGAGAAAATGTCTGGAACTAGTCATTAATCAAACAAAGCATAGCACAGAGTTAGAATTTTTGAAATGGTGCCAAAAGCAGTTGTGGAAATTTGCAAAGACAACGGATGAGAAATTCAGTGCCTAGAGGGAGGGGAGGGTTGTGGCTTTCCTCTGGTTTCATTTTTTTTTATTTTATTTTTCACTGATTGTGACAGAATCTTTATAGGGATCTCACAAAATCTTCCAGTCAGTCCTCTGCAGGGAAGAAAATAAATTTTACGAACAGTTTCTATTATACTGGCACCTTTCCTGCAGTAGGATGAGTGTTATCCATCCCAACAGCAGGTTTCCAACTAAAGAAGAAAACCAAAATACAGGGCAACAGTATGACTCTGGAATAGAGTAGGGTGGGATGAGCCACAGTCAGAATCCACTTGGCAAGTGAGATGGGGATTAAAAGTGAGTTTTAAACACAACAGAGAAAGTCTCAGACAGTAAGGCAGAAAGGCAAAAAATAGAGAGAAGAGAAAAAAGGAGAGAAGAGAAAAAATGAGAGAAGATCTTCTGGTAGATAACAGCAAGAGTCTACGCCCAGCCAGCCTTAGCTAGAATGGGAGAAATATACTGTAGCAAACCCATGTGAATCAGTTGTCAGGTACAGGAAGGGGCATTACTTTTCAGGTTCCTGTCATAAACCAAAATATTTTGCACATTTTTGCACACTGCCTAGATAAACAGTGCTAGCTATGGATCACTGTACTGAAACAAGGAAAAAGACAGTTGCAGTAATCAAGGCCATAAACCTGAGGTTGACCTATCCTATCAAGCCTGGACCCCTACTGTTGAAACAATTCAGCCGGACACAGTCTTCAAGGCACTAACGCTTATTCTTATGATATGCCCTGGGACACTAGTGATGCCTTCAAGAACATAACAGAAGGCAAAAAAATATCCACTTTAAAAATAACGGAAACTCAGAGTCTCACTGGCATTCCAACCAGAAGTTTATTTAGCATATAACACTGAGCAGCAGGTTATTCCAAGATGGAGCGAACCTTACATTTAGGCTTTTACATTGGCATTTTCCAAACTACTGTGTTGGATTGTCACTTAATATCAAAGCATCTAGGAACATATTACATGAAAGACATCACAGAAGAAGATTGATTTGATACCTTAAATGAAATGGGGAAAACCTTTTAAATGCCCTAAGGAACTCTCAATTGTTTTGATTCAATAGATCCAGTTTAACCCCACGTTGTTAAACTTTGGTAAAAATATTTTGGTGTTGATTTAGTGATAACATAGTAAAAACCATGAAAATTGCTCTGAATGCTGATATTTTTCAATTTTAAGTTAGGAAAAAGACTAAAATAAAATTTCAGCAAATAAAATCTCAATATTTATTCATTTTGCTTCTTCATTCCTGTCATGCAACTTTCCACATAATTTCATAAGAAAAAGAAATACATCACGTCAGACAGTTAAATTCACCTTGTCAGTGAAGAATTTGGATTATGCCGATAACTGTTTCGAACAACAATTTATGATTAAGCTCTACTCAGTACCTTACCTGCTTTAACAAAGAATTTATTGAAAATCCATGTATTCAACACAACTACTAAAATTTCACAAGGTACGAAATGACAGAAGATACCTGCCTTCGTGGGTACCTCAAACATAGGTGTTTGAGCTGAGCATTCTATTTCTAGCATTTCATGAAAGCATAATATATTATTTTATTCTCAAGGCCATTAATTACTTCACCATTAACAGACACTTCCCGCAGATCTTCTCCAAGTTTACTACTTTAATTAGGACCTCATCTAGCACCCTGTCTCAAAATGAGTTTTCCTATTGATTTCAACGGGACCAGGATTTCCTCAATGTTCCCTCATGTTATTAAAACAAGGATTTTCTCCAACCTACTAGCCAAGGTATTATATTAATTTAATGACTACCTTGTTTTGTTTTCAGAAAGCTCTCATACGAGTTTTGGTGGTTTTTTAATTGCAAGTTACTTCAGGTAATTCATCCTGAAAGTTTTCATACTGCAGTGTAAGACACTGTGCTCTTTCTCTTCCCACTGATCTCACCAGGGCTGGCATTTGAGGCCTTTTTTTCAAATCATGGTCACAGTTTTGGATAATGCAAAATGTCATTTTTGCACCAACTCTAGCATTGTCATTAAAAGATAATTATCTGTCAATCCACTGGAAATTTTTCTACTTCAGTGATTTGCATGTGGCAGACATAATTTTTAAGTTCATGCGCCAAAGTGGTCCCTGAACAAGAGACTGTCTAATAGGAAAAACAATTGGTGACATCCTTCCCCAGTGATGTGTGTAAAATATTCACCTGCTTCATCCAGTTCATTTTGCTCAACAGGTTTCTGTAACAGAATCCTCACGTACAGCCACACTAGTCTGGTGACTGGATTGCACTGGTAGAAACAGAAATTTGTTTCTCCAGATCAACGAACACTTATAGGCAAGGACTCTCTAACATTACTGGATGCTGAAATCCAAATCCTGATTGCATGCAGACACAACAGCAGCAGATGTATTGATCACACTAGGCTGTATAGGTTCACAGCTAAGTCAGTTTTGGGTACTTCTCCCCTTCTTTACAGAGAAATTAAAGACGAAAGCCAGCACTTAGCTTACGCTAAGCACTCGGGTGCTCAGGCAAAACTCAAGTCATATGATGAAATGACTGAATTGAAGAGCATTCAAATGTTTAGCTCTCGAGAGCCTGTTAAATAATTTAGAGGTATCATGATATAAAGCATCATACTTAGTGGAAGATGTACTTTCTCCACACATCTATTTGATAGGCATCGTAAGGATTAGTGTTTCACTATAAGAACCATGAATGTATGCTAGCGTCTTTGTTTCCATGCCAAACCACCCATCTGTTCTCTGCTCAGAATTCTGTCATGCTCTTTTCACTTTTGCCCTATGTTATATTTAAGTTAAAAAAAACCCTCAAAAATATGCATTATCTCATATATATAATTTATGATCTAGACTCTCAGTACTAATGAAATTCAACAAAGAGAGAATGGAACAAAGGGAGAATGGTTCAGAATACTAAGTTTCCAATTGTTCGAGATGAAGCACTGCTTTATTGTGTTGCATTAGCAACCTCTTTATAACAAGGAGAGACAAAAAGAGTGTTTGAATTAATGACCTCACTTGTGGGGAAAAAAATATCTCATTTTTTAATGCACAGTTCATCTGCTAACACACAGACACTAGCCTCTAATGATAGTCTTATGCTGATATATCGCTAGCAGCGTACCATACATGATGAATTACCCACTAGCTGTCATTATTACTGGCTTTACGTTTTATTTACTTACAAAAAAGGTGCCTACCAAGTCTTTTGCATTATCACTTGCTGCTTCAAAGACAGGAGCAGAGGTTTGCATTAGGAGTTTTTAGGAGATTAGTAATCAGACTTCCGGAGCTCACCATGACATTTATGAGATAATATATACCAACACTAGATACTGCCTTTTGTCTGAGAGTAAATGCTTCAACATGAGTCATAATTACTTAGGCCATAATTTCTAATATTCTACATTTCAGAAATTAAATTACTTCAGAAAGTGCCTGCGGGGGTATAAATACAAATGAAATGACCAGCTTTCTTCAGGAATTGTCTACCCTTCTAGCTTCTAGAACAACACTTATGATCAGAACTTATGAGCTAGAACTGTAGATAGACCAAAAGACACAATAATGGGCCTTTTTCTCCACAGCACCTACAAAAGGGAAGGTCATAGCCAGGCATTCTCAGCTGCCTTTGTACATGTGCAACTTAACTGTCTTTATTTTCACAGGACAAATGTTTATCTCCTTAGCCCCACAATACGTCACTGTGAGTGTGAAACTATAGCAACTATATATATTAAATATATTCACACACAGAGCATCTTCAAGATAAAATGCTCAAAGATACATATGTATATATATATAAAGAAGTATAGCTTCATTGTAAAAAGTGGACAGTCGTATCAGAATGATTAAGTGATCACACACCACTGTGGCTGAAGCACATTAAATATTTTGTTCTCCCTATCATGCCATTATTGTTTGGCGCATCTTAAAAAACTGATGTTAAAACAAAAGCACATTCTGAAGTAAGGGCAATATTCGGCTCTTTTCTCAGATGCACAATTGCTTTCCAAAGCAGCAGCTTCTCATAATCCAGTCCCATGTGGCTTAAATCTAACCCAGTTATAGTACTGAAGCTTTTTCCCTTTTCAGTGTCAGTACAAAGAAAACTGGGGACTAGCTCCTAGTCCATGCTCTGGCAGCTTTAATACTGTCCTAAATAGGTTACTGAGGATTACTTTTGGCACTACTTGGGAAACTTAACTGGTGTCAAGCCAATGTGCCCAGCTTTGTGCCAACTGCTTCTTGTTCTCTTCTAAATCAGGGAAGTAACATAAAAAACCGCAAGGGAGCAAGTTGAGGACTGGGGCTAAAGTATGCTACGCTCTAGTGAGCAAGGAATCCATAGGGGACACTTATAGACCAGAACAACCTGGAGCAGTCCTTAAGCTACTGCAACGTGTTCTGGACACAGTATAGAGACACCAGCACCTCCTCCAAGGCTGTGCCAAATACTCTGGCAATTCTTCATATTTTGTCCATAAGTCAGTGTTTGCAGAAAATTTCCTGAAGTGTTTTGTTACGTTACGTTACGTTACGTTACGTTACGTTACGTTACGTTACGTTACGTTACGTTACGTTACGTTACGTTATGTTATCCTTCCTTCCTTCCTTCCTCAAAAGTTTACCTGAAATCCTTTTCACTTTGTGGGACCACAAACAGCTTAAGGGGGGTATTTAGCATATACCCTACACAAGACTGAGCTTTCCAGAAGTTAGAACTGCGCAGTTTTCAAGACTTCTGCAAAACATTAGCTTGCCTGACTGCTTTGAAGTTTAGGAAATAGGGCACTGCTATAAAATATTGTCACTACATCACAGATATTACAGTTGTAAAGAACTTTTTTTGGTCATATTTCCTCTTCCATCTGCTATTGCAGAACTTTCTTCCATGCCGAACTGTTAAGGGTTAACTGGCATTAGGTGGAGGAGAGGGAATCAGAGGTCAGCTCATGTTCTGATACCAGTGAACTCACAAGTTACTCCTTAAGCATGTGGTTTCATCCTAGGTTCTTCCTGCCAGCGATTTCTCACTTTAATCATACACCCACAGCAACCCAGATCTTTAAATTCAGCAATTCTTTCTCAGGTTTCAGCAAGTCATTGGCAGCCTGAGCTATTTTTGGGATATTTTCTCTACTGCAGATGCAGCTCAGGAAAACGCAGGGAGCATGCTAAAGACCTGCAGCTATTTGCCTTGTACAATTTGCTCATTTCTCTTTATTTCTCTGTTTTCCTGCACTGATCACTTAAAGGACAATCTCTCTTGCAAACAAAATCCCTGGAGCCTGATTAGAGGGACTGAAGGCTCCCAGACACGGATTGCCTGCCAGCCACAGCACGGTAAGGACATGGACACTTTTGGCTAGCCTTGCATTGCAGCTTTTTAGGCTTTGCTGAACGTTTATTTGTGTCCATCGCTTCCAAATCAACACTGCTGGCATGGCAGGCAGTCTCCAGCTCCTGGTCTCCATTTTCATTCCCTAAAATCCTCAGCACTTGTAAGTAACACATTTATACTCACCGTCTCTTTGTGTGTTCTAGAAATCAATGACTGACACTAATTTTGATCAGTTACAGGGGTTGGGTTTTTTTCCTTACCTTTTAGCATCTTTTGGAGATCTGTAATTTGTAATCCTGATTGAAACTGTGTATATTTCTATTGCCTGATCCCTATTTTAGGTATATTGTTAGTCTTATTATTTAGCTCAGCAAATTATTCAAACCAGGGAATGGTTTTATGTATGGTAGATGGAAACATTATAAAAAAGACCTGCTACTGCTGATTTACAGTTATTTACGTAGCTTTCTTGTCTTGTGTACCAGCTCTGCTATAATACCTTTAAGCTGCCACATAGCAGTACACTAACACTACAAAGACATATACAGCATAAAACCAATGCAGCAGACTGAGCTGTACTAAAAAAGAATAGGTTTCATCATGCAGTTCTTTTTATATATGCTCACAGAAATGCACCAAGTAAGCTCTGCAAGAATGATGCAGATTCCAATTTTATAGGACATACTATTTTATTGAAATACTTGTAAAAATAGTTTACCATCCTCAGGGACATTTTACTTATACATACTACTGCACGAAGATGAACACAGTTCATGTCTAATGAATATACAAACCAAATTCTGGGAATCTCTGGTGGCAGAGACTGGAAAAGGGATTCTTCTTCCTGTACTTCAGGCTTTTTAGAAAAACTGGAATTGCTTTATGCTTTATCCTTTCATGTTCAGTAATATGATGATTGCAAACAGAGAATTCCCCGGAGGACTTAATGTACATCATCCAAATATTTGACTGCAACTCAGTGTTTGTTGTCCTATTAGGAGAAGTTTTAGAAAGCCCAACTGTGCACTAGAGGTAGGGAGGCCCTCAAATAGAATAAGCAATCAAAAGCTACCTGTGTCTGCTGCTGGAACAGACAAAAGCATACTGTACAATTGTAGCCCCAAAATACTTCCTATCAAAATGCTTAGATATTATACTCCGTATCAGAAACAAAAGTTAGAGGAGCCTTTGAAACAATATTTTAGGAACTTATTCAAACCTCACCTTTCACCTCTTCAGTATGGGAGAATTTTTTGTTCATTTTCTAGCTTGCAAATGTTTCTTCAGTGATTTATAAAACCAATTGGAGGGATAGAGAAAATGCTGTATGTGCACGTGAGTGAACTGAAAGTCTTTAAGGCTTAATTTTCAATATGGGGAAAGTTCTGATGTTGATACGTAATGAATTTTTTTAAAAGAGCCATCCAGAATATAATGACTTACAACTCAGAACACTAGAAGCAAAAAGTGAAAACTGAAACTGGTATCAATAGATTGAGGATCAGGCTCTGAAAGAAGTATTTTTGCTTCTGAAAGCCTCTCATCAATTTTGAGACAATTTCTATGGTACCGTCTACGTCACTTCTGAACATAAGACTGATCTCTGAGCCTGGCTCTCTCCTCCCACTGGTTAATTTCTGCCTCAGTTTCACTGAAGTCACTGATACTAAATTAGCTTAATGAGAAATATGAATCAGTCCTTTAGTCCTTAGCTCCATTTTATACTCAATCCCAAATGTTAGCACTCAGCTTGCTGGAAATCTTAAGACTCGACACATTTCCCAGAGACCACGGCAAGAAAGGAATTATTATAGCTGGATGTGTTTTGCTAAAAGTTAGAAAAGCATTAGATTGTTTACTGTTAACAGAGGAACTGGCACGTCATTAGACAAGTTACAAGGCATGCATATAAATCTAGATCCCATATTTCCCCCTCTCAAAAAAAAGTTACCATCAGCACAAACAGAAGTTGATTGAAGGAAGTTCTATCGACAGGACAGGTTTCTGCAGAATTCAGCGCTTTGGGGATTCAGGGAGATAAAACTCAATACAGTGATACACTTGTACAGAAAACCATTCAAGTGATGCTTGTTTGGACTCGTTTTAGAAAATGTCATACTAAATTGTGTCATTGATAAATATTATAATTTGAAAGACAATGTATATTATTTCACAGTATGTGCAGAAAGGAAATAATCAGAATAACAAGAAAGCAGATGCCATCCAGGATATGTTAGGTTTTTATTTTTAAAACAAACTGTTGCATACAGGAGCTCTCTGGAAGTTGAAAACCCCATCTGCATTAGAGAAGGAATACGGTCTCATGGGGATTAGCAACTCTCCAGACCTTCTCAACTGACGATATACTCATGCTATGTTAATATACTTTTTAGTGTGTGTGTGCATATACATTAAATCAGCCCCCCCCCGCCGATACTAAAGATTGACTGACTCTATAAATGTACCAATTTATAATTCAGTAGCAGCTATGATGCCAGGCACTCCATAACTCATACTTGATGGTCCTTGCCTAGAGACAAGTATATACGAAGGGCTAATGGGTATCAATAAAGGCAATGGCTGAAGTGGAACCCAGGCTGACTTACAGTAGAAGTTGTTCTAGAGTCAGAACATGAGTCAAAAACACAGTTATTCCTTCACTTGAACAATCACAGAAGTGGGTCCCTCCAATTTTAACGACATCCTCAGACGCACACTAAAGTTACAGTAAGTTATTGTGTGTGAGCACAGCCATGGTAATTGGCCAGTTATATTCTCTTCACTTGAGTTTTTGTTTATTTAAGTTTACTTTCTTCAATTTTAGCTTAAAATTAATTTAAAAAGAGGTTTAATTGGTCTTGCACTACTCTGTAAATAGTTAGACTAGAAGCACCTATAGTCTCAATGGCTCCATTGACATGCAGTAACTTACTACACTGCAACAACCTGATCAGATGGCTGAGCCCTTCATTAAAATTGAAGGCAGTTTTATTTTTCCTGGCTGTCACTTTGCACCAGATTAATTCTATTAAGTCCAGTTGAGGGACTGTGTTGAAAGAGGAATCATCAACAAAAAGTGAATAGTACAAGAATTCTTCAAGGCCTGGGTCTGAATTTTAATAGTCTCATAGAGCTGGGCTCTGCAACAAAAAACTGACAAACTTTGCTGGCAACGTGTTGGGAGGTAGCATCAGTTTAGAGAACAGAGTAACAGAAATGAGAGGAAATGTAGTAGAAATACACGGCTCATTGGAGGCAGAATTAAGCAAACGAGGGAGCAGCCTATAGCGGCAAGCTGCAGATGTGTGTGAGGAGGCTTGGCTAGTCCGAGTAGCTCAGCTTTGTCTTCTCTAGCTGCTGACCCCTGTTAGCACCAGAAGTCCTCAGCCTTCTCCCAGGTGGCAGCAAAAGCATGAAGATGCTCTGATCCTCCCATCTCCATTTCTTCCGACATCATTCCAGAGCAGGGTTAGGCCTCGGCCTGCTTCTGGCTCTCACCTCAACCTCTGCCTCTGTCTCTGATAACAGAGAAGCACAGGGAGACAGTAAGGGCTACCTGGGAAGGATGAGAGAGGGGCTACAGGGCCT
Source organism: Larus michahellis (assembly GCF_964199755.1). Lineage (NCBI taxonomy): Eukaryota > Metazoa > Chordata > Aves > Charadriiformes > Laridae > Larus > Larus michahellis. The sequence goes on from NC_133904.1 coordinate 37,615,476, forward strand.
GGACAGGAGGGTGGGAGTGACACAGGAATGGAGATGTAACAGGACATCCTGAGAGGAGTGTCAGAAGAGACAGGTAGACAGGTAAAGTGCAGCTCCTTCCACCCAACACTTCCCAATGTGATACAGCTGAGAAAAAGACAAATCCATTTTACAATATGCCACTAAAGATAATGACACTAGAGACAGTATAGCACTGATGGCATCCTTTAAGTATGGGTGAGTCTCTCTTTGGAATATTATATTGTTCTTGTCACTCACAATACAGAAAGATCAATATGTATCATAACAATGAGCCAGGAACGTGAGTGTTATTGGTAAAGATATCATCAGGGAAATTAATTATTTAAGATGTATTACAATGTTGGCCCAAAAACAAATAGATATAAATCAAGCATAGCAACTAGAATTGGGAGAATACACTGAAACAGTGAGATGGGAGCAAGAATCTTTTTTTTATAATGGAGCATCGTCAATTACCAGAAGCACTGTATCTTTTTGCAAGTTGCTGCAACACTATAACTGCTCCAGGACTGTTTTCTAGGTTACTGTGATACATTTTAATATAAGTGAGATAACAATCAGTTCCTGGATGTAATGCATGGATGGATAGGTGCTATAATTTACTTTAGCATATGTTGCTCCTTTTGACATCACTTGGATCTCTGCACAAAGACTAAGATAACATTGATGTGATAACATCAGCCTCTTTTAAGACACACAAATGAAAATAGCACTTTGAGTTAAAAAAGAATGAATGGAGCAAACTTGGTTCTTGTTGATATTCTGAAGAATCCAGGAAATCTGTTATGAGGCTGCACAGATTAGGGTATCTTGAATGTATTTAAAGTGAAAACAAGTACCAAAAAGTTATTTTCACGTTAAGATTTTTCCTCTTTTGCTCAAACGCCAAGTTGACCTCATAGTCCAACAGGCTGCCCTCACTGTGGAGGGAGGGGAAGACAGAGAGCGTGAGACCCTTACTTCCTTTTTCCGCAAAAGAAAATTAAATTGAATGCCACATGGATGAGAGACAGGGACTATAGTATAGATCTGAACTGATTTGTCTGTTTGACACCAAAGCAACAGACCTCAAGCACCAAGGCTAAAATTTTTGTCAAAAACATGTCAGAGTATCATAACTCAGTTTCCATGTAGGTTCTACAACTGCCATATAGATTACAGTATGTTTGACTTCTATACTTTGGAGGTCTTTTCACAGGCTGTGGCATCAATAAAGAGAAGGCTCTAGGTAGCCTTCAATAGCAATCAGCATTTCTGTTGCAGTTAACCTTTAGAAATGGATGGCTGTTCTTTTCAAATTAATTTTTTGCAAAATTTATGACTGAAATTCCATCTCTAATGGCATCAGCCACTGCAAATTCCATAATATTCAAGTATTTAAATTATCTTGAGATCATAAGGCAGTGAGCGTCACATCAGCAAAAGTTGCATCGCTTAATAACTTTCCTTAAAACTACTTGGGAAAACAAACCATTGTCATTAATGTTTCATGAATTTCAGTGATAATGCACTGTAGTCTGCAAGACAAACAGAAATAATCCCTGATACGATCTTTTGGCTGTCTGAACATTGGCTCCAGTTAATCACAGCTGCAACAGACTCCTTAACCTTCCCCATCAAATCTGCCAAACTTTCTTTAGTCAGCTCTAGTGAATATTTCTCTAATCTTCCTGATTCTTGATTGACTTTGGTTTTACTACACATAATGATCAGGCCAGCAATCATAAGAAGGAGAACAATTAGCAAAGGCATCTAAAAATGGTGCTCATTCTTGAAAATCCAAGCCCAAGTCACTAAGCCAAGCCACTGACAGATACTAATGACATACAGCAGATCCTAACTCCAAATTCATTATGCAATATCATTTCCTCTGCCACCTTCTGTTAGTAAATAAAGTCACTAACTTTATCTAAGCTAGATAAAGTATACACACTCAAAGAATATAATACATCAACGCAGCAATAGTCTACTAAATGTAAATACTCCTTTTAACAAGGACAATGAATGCAGGCAAAATTCGGCTCTCGTTAACACTGTCTCTCATTTATGCTGTGACTATGTCTTTCCTGATGCCAGACACAGTATTCAGCTATCAGTCCTCAAAAGCTGAAGGTATAAAAGGCTTGAAATGGATCATTTTTCTGTTTGCAAAGGGAAAACAAAAGGCCTCAGCTGGGAAAGAGGAAAGAGATTATTACCACTAAGTATGAGAAGGCCTTCAGATAAGATATTGATCTAGTCGTGTTTATATCTAATAATTAGTTAGATGGAAACAAATGATATTTCAGCCTTGCAGACCATGCTGACACCACACAGCCCCCAAATTTAGTTCTTTCTTGTAGTTTGTCTGTGCTGGTGTTATTAATAGACACACTAAAATGGGAACTTCACCCTGGCTCAGCTTTGACTCACTGAATGGCCTTGGGCATCACATAACCTCTGTCTCCAGTTCTCTATCTGCATAATGCATTTGTCTATCTAGTGACTTTACAGAGTCATGGGGCAAATAAATGAGCCACTTCACAGAATTTTTAGATTGCAATACACTGGCTTCCCTTATAATCCCTGTGCACTTTTACAATGTATTTCCTGAATTTTAACATAAACTTGCTTTTTTCATTAAGGCAACCAAACTGTTTAAACAGACAGAAAAACTATTTAAAACTTCCAAATTAAGCCTCCTAGGAATAAAAGAATGGAACCGTAGCCACATAACAAAGGTTGTAGTTTCACAGACCAAAATACCTTTATTTGGTGAAGTTTTTAAGAAAGCTCTTCACTGTTAATTTCTCACCTTGCAAAGAAATAACAGATAATGGGGTTACTAAAATCTGCACTGCAAAGTATGGTGTGGGCACACCAGGTGGAAGAATCTGTCAATAAATCTCCATTATTAAACTGGCAGGGAAAAGAGCGATATTATTTTGGAATCCTGTCTCTGAGTACAGGACAGTCATATTCAATTGACTGCCCCAGAGGACATAAATCCTCAGTGTAGCTGAGATGACATTCCCAAACGTAATTGGGTTAGTTACATTCTTAGTTAATTTTTTTCCCGTTGTCCATTGAAACTATTCAAATTTTCTATCCTTCTCTAGATTATAGCTTCTCTGCTCCATGTCTGGCCCTTTCTGTTTTAAAGACAGAAAGACCCCCCTCCCATCAAGGAAGCCCCTGAGGGGACTTTTAAGACATTGACATGCAATACTCAAATTTTCATTTATTTATAATGGCAGCCTAAAGAAGATGCAAAAATAAATTATAGAGTCATCTGACATAAGTTTAAAATGCAAAGACGGACAAAGCAAGCACATTAATTATCAAAAGCTGAATAGTTCAACACTGATAATTGCATCAGTGAATGCCAGGAGATAATCTCCATGCTGCGGCTTTACAAAGTCCAGACACTAGGCTAACTACTGATGCCTCATTTGACACAAGCGATTGAATCTTTCAAGGTGGTATTCTTTGGATGCTCACCCATCCATCCTTTTCTAATTTTTTCTTATGATTCGATTTACTCTTTGCTTGGATTAGGGTCTAGATCAAAAATGAACAGACAGTAACGTAAAAGAACATTTATAATCCTGGGATACATGAGACATATGTTGAACAATGTTGCCTTAACTAACTGAGCAGTGAGTTGTACCCTGAAGTTAGGCCTTCTCAGCTATGCTAAGCAGGAGCACAGATCTCCAGATAGAACCACTCCCAGAGAATGGTAAATGTGGTTGCATTTCTAATTATATCACTCCAGAACAGGGAGAAAAAAGAATGTACTACCCAAATATGGCTGCATGTAGATATGTATGAATGCATAACAGATGTGTGGTGTTGGAATTGCCTTGTCCAGTCCACAAGAAAAAAGAATTCAGAGCTCCAATCTAAATCACAGCTTGTGTCCTCATGGAACTTGGCAACAGGACAGGGAATAAAAACTCTAAAGCTGATATAATCACTAATAGTGACATAATTATTATGACATAACTGCAAATTTATGATATATCTAGTCTGACAATGCTATTTTAGGATGATAGTTCAAACGAGGATGCAAAAAACCCAAGGTCTAATTCATTCCCTGTGTAAACTGGCACTATTCCCGTTGACTTCAATGGGAGATTTACTTGTTCACCCCGGTTCTAATTTTGGGTCAGCATCTTTCCAATATTTAGGATTGAGTTCCACCAGCCTAAAAACTACTGGTTCTTAAAGCCAAAGCAAGCACCTCCAGGGAGTTGGGGGAAAGGCATATTTTCATGTAAGTATCTGCATTTAGACAGAACATTTAGATTTACTGTTATTGGAGTAACTTACCCATATAAAGAGAAAAGTTCTTAAAAAATAAAATTAAAAAGCCTCAGAGGCAGGGCAGCAAGAACCAGTCTAAAATATCTATGTGGCTCTCTTATATCCAGATAACCAGAAAGCAAGACTCGAAAGTTGCTTAATGGCTGAGCAAAATAAAGTCTAATGTACAATTAGATAGCAATAGCTCTGAAAGTCAGATGGAAAAAGGTACAAATCCTCAGCAAAAAGTCAATGAAAGATAATGGTAATTTCCCATTTACTACTGGGTACATAGAGCCCCCCACCATCATCCTGACTAGACGACAGGTTTACTGCAGAGGAAACCTGCGCTCATGTTAAGCTGAGGAAAGAATAGGAGGCATCCCTGAAATCAAGAATAATGAGGAAGAAAGAACAAGCAGAGCCTTAGATACTGTTTGGGTTGTGTAAGCAACAATAACAAATTCAAACGTTAAATCAGAGTGAAATGTTTCTACTTTTTTGTTTTGCAGGAAACAGGATTTTGTTTTCATTGTGATGCAACCAAATGAGTTTCAAAAGAGCAAAATTTCCTGAGGAAGGGAAATTTTGAGTTACGCTGTGCAAAATACTTTAGTCATGTTAGTGTGTGAATTGCAGTAAAACACAAAAGATACTCCACCCTACTGCAACCCAAACTGTAACAGCAATGGGGCCAGAGGATCAGTAGTAGCTCACAGCCAAACCAAAAGTATTGTAACAGAAAGTTCTTGATCCTGGAGAAAACATGTCACCATAGGTTGGGCTATCTTTATAATTGCTGTGATTATAAAGTATATATTTAGATACTTTACTGTATTATCTGAGGGATTTTGCTACAGCGTAAGTCTATGAAGGGAAAAATGAAGAGAGACTGAAGCAGCCAAGTGGTCCACTATGTCTTCTCAGAAAAAAAACCTGTGAATCATTTATATTAGTTCAATAAGCAAAATCACTGGTTTTAGAGCTTAGCTATAAATAATTTTTTTATGTGGTTATTGATTTACTATTTAATGATGTTGGTTAAAAGATGAGGTTGCCTGAGATCTGCATCCATTACCATTAAAGGATAAGTGCCTAGAACTTGTGGATAGGCGCTGTTTATTGACTTTGATATATTGCATAAATATTGTGGCCATACGTCAATGACTCAGTCAGGTCAGGGTATGCTGCTCAAAACTCTCTACAAATGTTGAACAAGTGAGATACCTGAATCAGTATTTTATATATTAAAAGATAAAAAGCAATACAACTTTTATAAAAGCACAGGACCTGAACAGTATTTTCTGAACTGCCAGGTTACTTTCAATAACAATCTCCTACATTTTCATCCACTGTAAAAATTGCTTTGCATCAAAGAGAAAAGAAATCAACTGGGCTCCATCGCCTAAATGGCACTGCAAGTTTCTGCCACTAGAGTGTGTCAAGGCATATGTGAGGACTAAACCTCTCCATACTCGATGTCATTGAATTCAAACTGCTACCATAGCATTGGACAAAGACAAACAGCTTCAATGTACCATTTTTCTGATTTCCTGCCTGACTGCTAGAACGTGTCTTAAAGGTTATAGTAGCAAGAAAAGGTCTCACCCCATTACTCTGCTTATGCTGGACATAGGGATTTTCATACGAATACTGAACAACACAGGCATGCAGAAACAGTCCAGTCCATTTTAAGATCCATTACACTGTGCCTATGTTTTCAGCTTAATGTCAATGAAATATCCCTTCCAGGCTAAGACTCTTACTTTGATGCAATACAACAACCCTGTTATTTTGTATTGAAAAGTCAGCACATCCAGTCAATGTATGTATATCTGTCCCTCCCTGCTTCTCTCTCTGCTGGATGTGTGCAGTTGAACAATTATGGTAACATTTGGGGGCAAAAAAACCCACATACCTATGCAAAAAATGAAAATCTTTGTGTTCAGAATGGAGATGCTCTGCTGTATTTAAGAAATCATTTTGAAGAGAAACTATAAAAGCCCCTCTCTCTTTGATAGTAAAAAAAAAAAATCAGAACAGTTAAAATTAGAAATGCGTAGGCATAAAGCATTGCCAGTATCAAACAGAATATGTTGAAATGTACACATTTGGAAATGCTAAAAATCAGGTTCTGCCTCCATACTTTACTGAATCAAGCCTTGGCCCCTTCTCCATCTGTAAAACTGCACTGACAGCGCTACCTTCCTCTCTCTTTTTGCTCATTTTTGTCTCTTCAGATTGCAAACTCTTATTAGCTGTTTTGATTACAGAGGCTAGCTCTTAGTAATAGTTTTTCACTGTGTCACCCTCTTGATGAAAATTTTAGCTACTAGACCAACCCTATTAACTTTGCTTTAAAATACGTTTAAAAAAAAACAAAAACAAAACCAAAAAAAAACCCCACAACCAAATAATTAAAAAACCCCAACACCCAAACAACAACCATATGAAAGATGGGAATCCTATAAACAAATTTGTAGTCACATACTGCTCAAGTGGCATTCTGAATATAGACATGTAGCACTTGATTTCATTATCTACTTTATTTCCCTTAGGAAAGGTCTGCTAAGCCTTTCTTGGAAACTCTATCAGCTTTCTGAGCTTCCAAAGGTCCACAGTGCTGTAGTGACAACAATAACACCTTCTGAAATCCTTAAGGATCCTTCCAAGTCAGCCACAAAGCGTCATACAAATAATGAGAGAAGAACCACAGATAGGAAGATTTAGCCTTTGAATTGCCCAGATCAGCCTGAGAAAAAGAGGGAGTCTGACTGGGCACCTGGAGTTCTCATCTCCTGCTCTGTAACTTTACATAAAAATTTTAAATGTCATATTTATTTGAAATGAACTAGTGGCTGACAAGAGAACAAGGAACAAGGTCTGTTTTACTCAGTGTGTATTAAGCAAATGATATGTTAGGTAGGTATCCCACAATCACATCAGAACTAAGAGATCCTTCTTTTCATCTGTAGCCTGCTGAAATCACAAATCCTTGCATGCTGCATTTTAGTCCCAAAGAACAGGAGCACAGCACAGGCAAAGTATGCAGCAAGGCCCGAGGTCCAACACTCGTATAGCACAAGGGAGGAAATATTATCCTTACACACTAACGGAGGTGTGAGCAAATGCCTTTTCACAAGTCACCTGAGAATTACCAGGACAGTGTCTCATGAAGATTTCATAAATAGAGCTGAGCAAGTGAAGCCTTCTCCAGTTCAAAAACCAAACCCAGAAGTCAGAAAGAAGCAAGCAGAAACCTCAGCTCACAAAGAGCTCACAGAGAGTATTTTTTCTTTTACAAAATAAAAACCCTAATAATTTTAATTTGGGGTATATCTAAAATAGTACATTTAATTAAAAATAAAATGTTTCATGCCATTTAAAAAAAAACATATTTTACTTTTTTTTTATTTAGACTAATTTTGAAGTTAAAAATGTTATTTCATTTTCAAAAGATGAAGAAGTTCATTTTAAGCATGTTAAAATATTTCCTTTGAAAACTGAGAACGTGTTTTCATGTTTTTCCTATTATTTCAATTGAAACTATTCGTCTGGTTCAACCTACTCTCAAAAATGGTCCCCGTCCTTTCCAGCCTCTATTATTCTAGGAATTTAAAAATCATACGAAATTTTTTGTCCAGCTCTATTCATAAATTCAAGCAATATTTTGGCCCTACAATCTTGGGAAAGGAAATATTCAACTGCCATTCTAAAATACCTTTCTGTTTCCTGCCACTGTGTCCCTAGTTGATATTGCTTGTATCCCTGTGCAGCAGTAGCTCTACCCTCACCGTGGCAGACTCTCTCATTAAACATTTTCTACAATTAGTGTGTGAAGGCTAGAAAGTGAACTTGCTGCTTTTATAGAGATGGAAGGACACCCAGGAGAAGGTATTTAAATTATGTCCTGAGGCAGAATGAAGTTGATTTATGTCAGGGATTATTTTTATCTCTCCAGTCAACTAGAAGCTATGCAGCAAAGTCTGCATAGGCACAGGCATGCAGCACTGTTTTGTACCAGGCTCTGACAGTGTTTGAAAATAAAGAAAACTTAACAGCAGGCGGAGCTGGTGCCCTTCTGCAGCCCTTCAGGCAGGGAAGGGTTTCCCAGGCCAACCACCCAGGAGCTGGCTCCCTGCTCAGGTAGGCACCAGACCTATCCAGTTTGCACGGCTCCGGCAGGACAAGCCAGATTTCACTTGCGGATTGCCAGCGGAGAATTTCTGTAGAGGAAGGAGACTGTTGTGTTTGGCTTCTGCCTCTACCACGTCACACTTGTCCCGGCATAATGATGACGGAAAAATGGGATGGTTATGGCAGAATCCCATGCCCTGTTGTTCACTCACATACTGCCACTGAACACCTCTAATCCGTGCTGAGATCAGGATAGTTCAACCATGGGCACCCGGGATCTTTCTCCCTCCTTTTTGGGCTGGCTCTGACACAGGGAAGAATATATTCTTCCACCCCTGACACCTTAATCCAAAGCCCACGATTTTTCCATTTATTTAAAAAATCCTTGGATAAAACCCTAACCAATTATCTCTGCAGAATAACGACAGGAAAATAAAACCAAAACCCCACAACTGTGAAATTACCTCTAGAAGAGGAATGGCTATTTCCTCAAGATTTTTGTTCTTTTAAAAAAGGCAGTGTATTTACTGAGTTTTTAACATGTAGAGGCATGTATTCAGCTGCCTGAAAGAGCATGATTTAAAACATTAAACCCCTGCATTTAATTTTCATGAGTAGAGAAGGAAAATCAGTAAAAAGCTGCTACAATAAAAAAAATAGAGCAAATGTTTCCAAGCAATCTACTAAAATAAATAAATTACTTGGATTTTTAAATTCTCTTTCAGTGTTCAAAATACAAACATTGCACCACATTTCCAGTGTTTGCAAGTAAGAACAAATTCATTACAAACTAACATAAAACTACATTTTCCTGTACCACTGGTGAACCAGCAGTGATGTGCAAGCTCATAAATAAGACATTTAAATGCATTTGTATGTTAATAAATGTTATGATGTATATAGCTGAATTTTAATCATCTAGTGAATATAGTTCCTAAATTACAGAGGGTAAGGAACTAATTGGATTTTCCTCATCTTGTCTGTTGGCTATGAGAAGGGACAATGCTCTGGAAGAGCAATGAGTTTCATCCAGACGCCATCAAGTAGCTTTAATTTTTATGAAGAGCTTTTTATCTTTTTTCTTCTAAATATTCTAAGTAAAAATACTACTTATTTTAAGAGACCTCCCCATCCTTTGAAACAAATATAATTAAGAATCTGTGAGATATGTTATAAAGAAAAAGATAATTATCACAATGGTAGCTAAAAGGAATCATTCTTAGAGCAATTCACATACTTTAATCTCTTTGAAATTTCAGACAGCACATCTTCACAAGAGCTAAGCTGTGATTTTACATTATTTAATACAAATGGAGGGATGCAGTGGATATATATGTTTTCCTAATGAACCTATCTCTGAGTTCTTGGCATTTTGAATCAGAGCAGCAAAAAGCACTGGGACATAAGATGGGGTAATGCAAAAATACAAAATTTTTAAAAAGAAAAAAATCTTCTGTACATGGCTTTCTGCTAAATACGTGGTATACACATATTACGGTCATAAGCTTTATTCCTTTCTTGGCATGAATTTTTATGGCAACGTGACTTGGAAGTAGAACAGAAAGATTATAACACATAGTACAGATTTAACACATACGAATAGTGTTCTGACAACTAAAATCCAAAAATTTTTTGAACCCTCTATTATTTGGTTATCTTTTTCCCTGTTATGAGAGGAATCTCATATCATTCCTATGAGATAATGACATCTAATAAGAGCAGATGAAATTTCCATAGCAGTTTGCAAGAAAGAACTATTTTTTAATCTCCTTTTTACATAAATAAAGCTGATAATAGCAAACCTTCTGGTGAATAAATTATTAGCAATTAGTCTTAATTTGGGTAGTGTATACTATTGGAGCATTTCAGTGGTAGACAAACACAATTTGAGAGAGGTTTGTTCTCTAGCAGTAAAATAACAGGCTAAGGTCACTTTAAACAAATGTTTGAAATGCAGTGTATTATTAGTATATCAATCACTGCCAATTGCCTTTACTTACTGTAATTATTGTTTCATAAGATTTAGAACAAACATGTTTTGCTATCTGCTGCAAGGCAACGTATCACAAATTGAGGTGATTCAGATTGAGACTTGTTTTATTGTAAGCACATTCTGAAGCCAAGACTTTAACCCTAATAGAAATTATTCAAATCTTCTCACAAATGTATCTGTTTCCTTTAAAAAATAAAGTAAATCTTATATGAATTTTGCCCTTCCTCCTCAGAGATGGCTGCTCCTCTGATTCTTAGTCAGGACTCACCCATTCCAAGTATTAATTCCTTTTTACCACTTTTCCCTTCCTAATTTACCAAAAGAAATCCTACTGACCACAGTTGCCTGATTTTATCAAAAGTAACTAGTTTACAGATTTCTACAAGCTTCGTGGAGTGGATTCCCTTTTTCCACAGAGAGGTGATGCCAACAGGCCACCCTGGTTTACTAGCAAATTAAAAGCAAACATTGGAATAACTTACTTGCAATGTAACGTGTTGATAATGAACAGAAAACTACCTGCTAATGTTTCTCATGGTAATTTTTTGCACACTGATGTTGGACGATGACCAGCAGTGGCCTTGCTGAGGGAGCATATGGTTGGGACACTGATGACGAGAGATGACGTGACATTGACTTCAGTGACATACCCAACATATTTAAAGCAGACTGTCTTTTGATGTCCTAACTTCTAAGTTTTTATACTAAGATAATTCCACCAGATTTTCATAAGTAAAAAGTACATACATTTTCCATTATCATCAGCTGGAGAGTTATCACAGCATTTTTCTTCTTGTGCACTTGTTAATAATAACAATGACCTCAAATACTGACAATCCTAAACACACTGTAATATTAAATGCTGTATAAACAAGTAACTCTCTTTCCATCAGATGTTAAATGTTTTAACATAGATACTGTAAAATTTTCATATGAAATGCATTCATAATGTATCAGCTTTGCAAAAAAACCCAAACCCAAACAAACCTCCAAACTTTCAATTTATCTTTCAGGGGAAAAAAGGAGTGTCTAGGATACTTAGTACGAATGGCTATTATTACCTCCTTGGTCTTGGAATCTGTGAATGTATGAATACATGGTTCATATCACTCACTTTGTACATTGCAGATAGAACAGGTTTCCTGCATTGTCCTCATGGGGCCCATAAGAACTGAAACTCTGCTTTAAGGCAATAATTGTAATCAAACCACATACTTCAGCCAGCCATCCACAGGACTCAGGAAGGAGTTAGTTTCCCTGATGCACAATTAGTTTCCCTGATACACAATTAGTTTTTATCTATTGGATTTAGGTTTAGGCATTTTTCACCTCACTCTGAAGAACCAGCCTAGCCCTAGCTCCAAATTATACCCACCCAGATCAAATCAGAAGTTAAACAAGATAGTGCCAACAGACTTTTAAAATTAAAAGCAATGTAATTCAGCAGTGTATAAATCATATTCTTCCACTAGCAGCTATGCAGCTTCTAAAGCTCATCTAGTGATTCTTGTTCCAAAGCAGAAAGAAATAATTTTAGCTTCATTTAACAGTTTCTCAAATAATTCAACAAACTTTGAATAGCACAAATGGCATTTCTGATATTTTGATTTATTTTTCTTTAGTAGTGGCAACTGCAATAAGTAGGACTAGAAAAGTGTACTATTATGTTACAGAATTCTGTTTTGGTTAATGTATTTCTAGTCTTCATGATCCTTTTCATGACTGTACAGCATGGCCCTCACCCCCCACAATCCTGAGACCCTTCCCTCTCTACTTTCTGCCTATTCTGCGTTTTTTGCTTTTTATAGCCCTTTTTCTCAAGCACATAGCCTAGGTCAGTCATGGAGTCCACCTCATGATGGGCTGCAGCTTCAAACCTCTGAGTGAAATACAAGTATGACCACACATGGCTGCATCTCCTCCTGATATCAGCATGACAACACAGTTGATGGCAACGCAGCTGTGTTACAGCCTGGGTTGCTGCTAAGGAAAAGGGAATTTGGGAAAACATGGTAGCAATGTGACTTTAAAATCTATATGCACACAAGGTCTTTCACACGTCTCCTTACTTCTGTACTGCGAAGAGGAATACAGAAGTCACATATGGCATTATTTCCCTATTCCTTGGATAACCAAGGAGGGCGATGCACGGGGTTGGAATTCATACAGAAAATCCCAATCTTCTTCACTCCACCTCCATAAAGGCTATCAAGATCAAATGTAGGATTTGGGGAGATAAGAATTCTGCATCTTTTTAGGTGCTCACAGCACTTAGAACAACCTTAATTTGATCTACTTCTGATCCCTTTTCTGTTTATGGTATTGGTGCAGGTATTTTAAAGAACAGAACTTTCCTTATCCCCATTCTCCTCCTCTGCACGTCCTCTGTGTTGTTCTCTGAACTTTGTTCTTGGCATCTCTTACTTCCCTCTCTGCCTGGCAGACACAGCAACCTTTGGGACCCTTGTGCTCTTAGTGTCACCACAGGGCAGAGGTTACGATTTATAGAAGAGCTGTCTCCTGCCAGGGTCTCCTGCCAGGCTGTGCGCAGTATGCTAATGTGACAGCTTGGCAAGTATTTGAGAATGTCACCTCTAGCAAAACAACAGTCCTGAATGGTATTTGTCATATATACAACCACATATCCATCAACAAAAAAGCCCTACAAAATTCAACTCTAATATATATTTCAAATGAGATGCCCACAGGCACTTATAACATGAGTACATGTCAGTAGCCATATGTGCTGTAATCCTCCTCTTTATACATATACCCAGCATAATCCTTTCACGTACCATATATCTAATGTGTATTCTCTGCTTTGGAAGCAAGATTAATCTAAAAATTTCAGAATGAATCCAAACGCATTAAACAGAGTATGAATAATCTTCATCACTTTGGCTACCCAGCAGTTAAAGAATGTGGCAAATGACCAAATCATCAGTCTGCCATTCAGTTTCAGCTATACGCTGTGCTACCATTTCATTTCACATTCTTTAAAGCCCTGCAGCTGAACTACAGCCGAGTATTTAATGCAAAATTGTATCTTTTGGGGGAATGTGTTATTTTTAAATGCTTAATAATTATGAATTCATTTGCCATTCTTTTTATAAGCAGGGGATCATAATGAACTCATCTGTTATTCATGTGAATGTCAAATGTGTTCCCACAGGAGTTTTATTCTAATTCCCTATTAGTTAGTGGACTCATAAAATAAAACGCTATCCATTTTTTACTCTGAATATGTAACGCTTGGTAATTGTTCATCAGAGGGCAAATGTAATATTTTTATTTTATAACTTTGGTTCTGATTTAACCAGGTAAAGAACTAGATTTAAAGTAAGGGTACCTTTAGAAACAGTTAGAAGTATATTTGATAAGCTGTGAGTCTTCCATTTAAAATGCAATGAATGAGATTATCATGAGCTAGTATCCAAAAATGTAGATGTGTTATACTATAAGCATACAGGCTTGAACCACATACATTTAATATAACCAGACAAACTGTACCCCACTGTACAATGCCTAATGACAGTTCGAGGAAAGACACATTTTCAGTATTCATGAGGTGATGACAACAGTTTTTATGCATCTGTTCTACTGCAATAGAAAATTTAGAGGTGAGATACTTACAGGTCACTGCAGGATTTGAATGTGATGACACTGGACAGTGGGACTTTGATCTGTGAAAACAAACACAAACGAAGCAAGAGAAAAACAGAGAATTCAGACTTTGATTTGGTGGGGGTTTTTTCAGAGTTAAATACATGGGAGTTTTTATGAAATTATTTTCAAATTTCTTCTAAATCCCTAATCTAAAACGAATGTTAGCTGTAAGGACTTGCCCCATGAAATATTTCAGCAACAGTTCTTAGATCTGACGTGCCGTACTAGGCTTGTCCTCAAGTATGTCACAGTGACTCTTCCAATCTTGGAATGCCCTTTAGAAATGCTAACCAAAATGAATGAATTATTATAAAGATGCATTTTCAAGGGAGATGGTAACAAATCCATAATCCCATTTGTAATTGGAATCACTAGATTAATATATTCATGGTTTTACTCTGAAATACGCAAGCAATGGAGTTCTTTTTTTCAGTTGAAGTAACAGAAGGATATGGTTTTAGTGTTAAGGGTTATCTCAGGTTTTTTCTGCATGGAAATGGTCAGTTCCTCAAATAAAATTTACAGTGTTTAAATCAAAATACATTACCCTGTGCAATCTCTGGCAGTCAACAAGTTATTACAATATTAACCATGAAGAAACTATTGAGAAAAACAAGCATGCAAACCAAAGCTCACATGCGAGTCTTGATGATCACAGGTATTTCTACACGTTAAAGATTGTAACTTCATGTTTGATAACAGTTATCAGAAAAACATAATAAGCAACAGTGCTTTCTGAATGCTATGACTTCTTTTGTAGTTGAAGAAATACTATTTACTCTTTTAAAATACTTTCGACTTTGTTTAAGTAATGACCATGTTAAAAACAAAAGGTCTGTCTTTAATTGCCGTAAAGTCAGATAGGAGGGACTGAGTTACATACAGAATGTGAAAATAGGAATATCATAAATAGTGAACGAAAGGAAGAGTGCACAGAAGGGCTAACACTACTGTGCCAAGAATTGGGTGAAACTTTGTTGAAGCTTGCATGTTTATCAGCTGCTTTTTACTCAAAATGAAACATTTATTTTATACATTAAATAACTGTGACAAAAATTATCACCACCAGCAGGCAGCCTGAAGGCCCTTCCCTAGAGTGAGAATACAAATGTGGGAGATAAGAAGAAGACGTACATTTTTGTTTAATGGAATTTGTGTGTGCATGGACATGTATCTTTACAAATACCACTTTCCTTGAAAGCAGAGCATAGCTCAGGAGACCTAGGGACAGACAAATCATTCCATTTACAAGGGAACCTACAGGTCTAAAAGGCCTGATTTTGAACTCATCATTCTGTAATGGTGATATTCTATTGACTTAATTGGGGTAATTTGATTTATACATGTCTGAAAGGAGAATTGACTTTTGCAATAGAAAGTACCTTAGAAAATATTATGCTGGAGAACATGAATTCTGCACAAAGGAAGCAATAAAACTATGAATGGGTAACTATGAATAAGTGAGGTACCGAATGCTACCAATTCCCCAAGATTCAATTTTATACAGAAGCTTGCAGGACTTGGGATTTGGGGTTTGCTAGTCTCCTCTAAAGCCTTAAGGATACAAGAAAGGGTTATGGATGTGGTCCTCATAAGCTGTTTGGTTTTTTCTGCCACATTCAAAAGAAGAAAAAAAAAAGATGAATCTGCAGGACTGAATATGTGAAAGCAAATAGGGGTGAGGATGAGACATGACTCCAAAGTGCCATGAGGATCAGCCTTATTAGGGCTGCACTCACAGTTGCCAATGATGATAGTAACAACTGGAATGAGAAAGGTTTTGCTGGAGCCCTGCTGGCATTTTGCCACAAAGGGTAACATCTGCTATTAATTAACATTCTATTTATATCTCTAGGCTCTTTTAAGACAATGTATTTAGTGCTTTTAGCAGTTATAGGTTGGTAGCACTGGAGCACAAGCACCTTTATGGCAAAACACTGGCATTTGTCAGTTTTTTCTTTGTGCAGAAAAAGAGAAGGATAAGTGCACCAAAGTGACATAAATGGGGATTTTACAAAACGAGTCACAGGAAGGAGGATCGACCTGACATTTGGGGTGACATGTACAGATCAGAAGCACTGGAAGATTTAAGGTTAAGTAATTTAGGCATTGAGTATAAAGAATGCTAATACTTCTGGGGAAAAAATAAAAAAATATATTCAATAAATAATAATATGCTACAATACTTAAGAAGGAGAAATACTTATGACTGACATGCATATTTTTATAAGCTGCAATAGTCTACTGCAGCTAATGAACACTCTTCTAAAGCAATAGCCAAATTATTTCATAAGGCATGACTAAAAACATCCAATATAAAGTGATTAGATGTTCCCACCTGGAACTGTGGAAGCGATTCTTGGCCATTTTAAGATTAACAGGTTCTTTTACAGAAGTGAGAATGGTAAAGGGCAAGCAGAAGGATTCACTGATTTTTTGCTGCTCACAAAGATTAAAGAAAAAAGTTCTTCAGTCTTTGGAGAAAAGAACGGTATATCCCTTTTCTCAAAAAGGAATAGAGAGATGACAGCTTCAGTGCTATCTGAGCAGAGTAAAATACCAGAGCAAGGGAGCATGAACCTAAGCTAAGAACTGGCCATTAGGGGAATGAAGGTGGAATTCCTTCACACCAAAAGCTAGATAACATGTGCAAAAAGATAGCAAAAGCAGCAGCCAGAAGAAATTAAATAATGTCACAAGAAAATTAAGTAACATCTGAAAAAGGAAGCTCAACACAGTCTTGCATCAAAAGGAAGATCAAAATTTATGCACGTTAGCCTCCTTACATAGGAGCATTTCTGTCATCCTAATCAATTAACATTGTTAACAATCAATTAGCATTGCTAACTTTCCCTTCTTTTCTGAAATTTATGCTCCTTGCATTAACTAAATTTACATGAAAGTTTCATTCTGGTGTTTTCAGCTGAGATATAAAATCAAGTGCTGACCACTTGGGACAGTTAAAGATCTAGTGCAATTCTTAGAAACAAACAGGCATGTAATCACGGTGTCCTAATCAGATTTTAATTCTCAGCAATTGCATTCTGTCCTCCTAATTTACTCATTCATTTGAAAATTAATGATTACATTTTTTCCTAATATACCTCAATTGTTGTGTCCTATTAGATTGTTGCTGGGTTTCATTAGGGCTGGCTGTATGACTGCACTGGATAAAGAGACACCTATATATTGTTCTAAATTTATTAACTTAAAACTCTTAAAGCTAGCACTTTAGACTCTTCAGAAATGAGAAACACAATTAATACATATGGTTGCTCTACACTAGTGGAAAACATTTTGTGAAGGAGACCAACTACAAACAGCCATGTCAAAAAAATATGTCCTAAGGCTTATTATTAATGTATCAGCTAGCATAAATCACTGTAGCTCCACTGACCTCAATGAAACCATGGTGAATTTATACTGAGAATATAGCTATGTAAGCTACATCTTCTTTTATCACTGTACAATGGAAAAATACATTCAAAAAGGATAGGATATTGCATTAGCATAATATTTGAGGAACATTCCAGCTCACAGAATTAAGTGAAAAGAATTCCATTACAAAGCTACTACTAGTCTCACCTTTCATTTACTGCAAGTGCTTTGATCCTTAGGTTTTTAATTAAATAACTTTTCTGACTCCATTGACACATTTAATGTTTTTATCTCTAGTTAGAAAACTGTCCAATCCTAGATATTTAGTTTGACAACTAGCATTTCAGAATAAATGGTGGTTTTGTTGGGGTTTTTTTGTTTGTTTGTTTTGAGGGGTTCATTTGGTGGGGGCTTTTTTCTTTGTTTTGGGTATTTTGTTGTTTTTTTTAACAAACCGATGCCCAGTTTTGCAGTGCAAGGTCCATACACAGATGGTTTAACAGGACCAAACCCTAAATTTGCATGAGTGAAAAATGTCTGTAAAACAATGTTAATTTTAAAATAACACAGACTGGATTCACAGTATGGTGAAATTATAACATAGCTCAAAATACGAAACAGGGCCAGGATTCCAGTAACACAACATGTGAGGACCTTTTGTCTGCTGGCTGGTATGACATCCTGAGATGACTTTTTGTACAAGATTTTTTAGAAGAGACTTCAATAGGGGCTTGATATATGGAACAATAGCAGGATATGGCCTCTAACTGGTAGGAACAATTACTGTTCTCAGACATGTGCAAGTTAACTTTCATTAACTTTATTGGATTTTGTGCACATTTTCTGGCCTAGATTCAGAGCTGCATCTAATTTCTCCTGGGGACAGCTGAAACAGGGAGTGTACTGAAGAACAGTAACTATTCTGTCTGAGCATAATATACTGAGGAAAACTCACATGAGCCTCAAGAGCGTGATAGACCAGTTTGGGAATAATGTGAGAAAGTAATACAGGCAAACCCACTTTCTTCCCAGCTACACCCATAATGCCTTGTAGGCTGCAGGGCAAGGGGAGAGTTGTCTAGCCTGTCTCCACAACGGGTGGAAACTCCTCAGACCAAAGGAATTCTCAGGAAGTAAATCTTTCAGCTTTATGGCAGGCCCATCCAAAAAAGATCATCATGATGGGAAGATACAAAGATAGAATTTCACCTTTGAATTTTGGGAGATGTAAGTACAGGCTCTTCTCTAGAATAATAACTAACTAGAATAATAACTAACAACTTCATAGGGATGCTAGCTGTTTACATGGCTCAATTTTTGGAGTTTGGTTTTTACAGAATTAACTGTGGTATAATGTTTCCTTTAGTTCTGAGAAATTGGAAAATTACATATTTTGAAAAGAGGGCTTTCTATTTCCCTTTCTTTCATTCCCTAGCTCTGACTTTTCTACAGTCTCAAGCATAAACTATTTCCCTTCACTTCCAAGGCCCATTATCCGCCCATTATCTTTCATATCTTTCCTCAACTGGCTTTCTTCACCTATTACTTAAAATTCAAACGCTTCTGTGATTTCTGACAGTTTCCCCATAAATACGTGCAATGTCACTTTAGGCTGCATCTTCTCATTTTTCACCAGTATTGTTTAAGCTGCCCAAGGCTATTAATTCTCAATTTTGTATAGCCACTCCGATAGGCCAACACAGGTTTTTGTGCAGCCCTCTGATAAACCAGACTGGAGAACTGATTTGGCTGAAAAATAATCGAGGGGAAAGAATAATTGTTTTTCAGCTTGATCTTCTGCCTCACATCTGCACAAACAGCTGCATGAACACAACAGAATGGGTGGGACAGGAAAGAGAACAATTAGCTGAGGTAGCTGAGGCTTAAACCAACATTACTACTACTGCAGAAATGCACATGGAACCACAGCCTAAACGTGCTATTTTAAGGACCCTTTTAAATCCCTCACCTGTCACAGTGCCTATTAAAAGAATTGATACTAATAAGGCAAGGATTATATCACTCCAGTTTACCAATGCAGCTCAGTTTTGTCTCATTGTTTCTTTGTTCTGGTTGTTCTTCTCTTGTAATCAGATTGTAAGATACCGAGAACACAGATCATCTTTTGGCCTACTTGAAAACAACATGACTTCTGCTATAGTCAATGCAAATCTTACCTCAGATTCAATAGGAATTTGATCATGTCTGTTAGGATACCATTTCCCTCAGATACTAGCCATTCTGATTTTTTTGTTTAAGCGCAGTCCTTCAGAGCTGCTTTGGATCACTGAGAAATATCTTTCTGCAAATAATTCTATTTTTCTTATCATCATTTCTCTAACAGCTCTTTTCAAGAATCATGGGTTGTGATTTTTTAATTAAAGAATTAATTTCAATCTCTCCCTTGTAACAAGTGACAATTCTAAAATCACTGGGGCTTTAGAACATGAGGTGAGCAGTAGTGCTAAACAGCTGGAGTCATCAAGGAGAGATACATCACACCTAAATTAAACTGATCTAATCGTACTGACTGTGTTCGTACTGCTAAAAGGGTTTGGTTTTTATACTGTGTTCACTCAGTACATTCAACTGCATATGAGACACAGCATAGTAATCAAGCAACAGGAGAAATCTGCTAAAGTTAGCAAAATATAGAAGTACTATATACATGAAGGAACTGAACACGTTCGAAGTTCCTTGTAATAAGAAACTTAAAGGTCCTTGAGACTTAATTGCAGCAAAGGGCCAATGAAACAGATGTTGCAGTTAACTGAAGCTGTCTTATCCAAAGAATAAACTTCTTCAAATATAAATGGAAATTTTCCATTGAGCTACGAAAAACATATTGTGAGTCTACAGTTCTCTCCAAGATACTTCAAGATATTGTATTTGATAATACAATTGTGTCATCCTGATTCCACTGAACAATAATTTCCACAGTTGTGTTTGTATATTTGCTGTTGTCTCTACAAAAGAGAGATTTGGTATACATTAGATTGCACTGAGGTAAAATAGGAGCAAAACTACAGACAAGTACACCAAAGAGCATCTGCAGAGGTGGAAAAAGTAAGGGTTTTAATGAATGAGTAATATATTTAATTTACCCTTTCATTTAGGGACCACTGCAATACAATATTTAATCAAAAAGTGATGGCTGTGCACTGTTGGTAGTCTTGATACTGCATAAGGAGTATCATTCTTAACTGAGACCTACACTGAACCTTACAAATCTCTGTCCCAGTGGAGTGAGCAATTTATACTTGTGTCTGTATCATAAACTTTTGCTATTATTTGATATTTTTATAAATGTTGGTCTTAAATAATGTAGGATAGTAAAAAAAATTAGAAAAAGCCAAAATTCAATACCTGGCAAAACTATTTTCCCAAAAGCAACAGAAGGTGTCACTGCTAACTGATTTTAAACAAATGAATCCCATAAGTGGAAAACACTGCCTTTGTTTTGAAAGAAACTTGAAAGTTGTTTGAGAGAGGGGAACTGGGTTCCCTTCTCAAGTATTCTCCAGCTCCAAACATAAACATTACATTTAAAAATGGAAAAGGCTGCTTTACACCATCTAATTCTTCTCCTTTCTGTTTGCTATTATTCCCTGCAGCTGTTTCACCTCAGGCTATGATTCACAGTCAAAGCAAGAGAAGTTTAGGCCAGTATTTGAACAGAAACCCTCAAAGGGCTTTGTATTAGAGCTCTAGTAACTGGGGATTTTCTCTTCAAATCCATGATAATTTAAGATCCAGACAAAATTAAGACCATGAGGATGCTGGAGAAACCATTTCCAACAAGAAATGTAAAACTGAGTCTCTAAGTAGTCTGCAACTGTGAAAACTTTCTGTAGACTGCACTTTAGCTTGGATAATGACTGTCTGTCTCCCCAAACTTGCAAAATTATTTTAACTCTACGTAGCAGTCCTCACTCCCTTTTCTTGATATTGTAGTGTTGCTATTCTATGTTAAACAGCTGTTACATCCCATGCCAGAGATGGCTGCATAACACTGATGGGTGAGGTGTTATTTTCTAAATATACATACACACAGCTTTTGAAGTACTTTATGGCCATTTGCAAGCCTCTCCATAAATTCAGATATATCTATATATGAGGCTAATATAAAACACATTTTCCCTCCCACCCGGCTAGCTTGGTAAGCTTAATTTTAGATGCCTGGAGCACTGCAGAACTCACATCCTTTTCCCTCCGGACTTCCCTTCCCTGGAGGTCACGCCATGAGGAAGCCTGGGCTGCGGGCACGGAGGGCCGTGGTCTCGCAAGGTCACTCACGACTGCTTGCCCTGTAGCTGAGGGCCTATGCTCTGAGCTGCCGCTTATCGGATGTGAAGTAATTGCCAAAGCTGTAATTTAAAAAAAAAAAAAATTATATATATATAAAGCCTGTGGCTTTTATCCATCACGACTGCATGTTTAATAGGTGCATCCAAGCGCTCTCTGCAGGCTCTCAGCCCGCTGACTCCGATGCAGCCCCTCGCTTCTTTTTTCCCCCCTCCCTTCTCTTCCCGAGAAAGGCATCTCAGGTCACTTGAATTATTTAGCGGGGTGTTTTTAACCATCTCAAGGGCTTTGCCTCAGCCGTGCAGCTCCAGCGGAGCTCGTGTTTGTGGGTTTATTTTTATTTTGTTTTATTTTATTATTTTTTTTTTTTTAGCACGCGGGGTGGAGTTGCTCCACTTCCCTGGCAGAAGGAGGAGAAGAAGCGCGGGGGGGAGGTGAGAGGGGTGGCTCAGCGTGTGGAGGGGAGGGGAAAGGCTGCCAAGGCCCCGCCGCGGCCGCCACACCTGCGGGCCGCGCTGCCCCCTCAGCGCCGGCCCTGTCAGCCGGGGCCACTCACCGGGTCGCTCTAACACAGCTTTCTCTGTCTCCCCCCCCCCCCCATCTTCCTCTCTCTCCTGCTCCTCATTCATTCTTCCTCCCTTCCCGCCGCCTCCTTCCCGCCCCCTCCCCGTTGCAGGCGGAGCGGGCCCGGCAGGAGGCGGAGCGGGCCGCCGCACGTCCCCCGGCCGGTCGGCCGGCCCCCCCGCCATGGGTCGGAAGCGCTGCGTGGGGGGAGACGGCTCCAAGATGGCGGCGGGTTGCTGCGGGGTGAAGAAGCAGAAACTCTCCAGTTCCCCTCCCTCGGGCTCGGCCGGCCCGGGAGGCGGCGGCAGCGGCTCCCACTGCGGTGGGGCGGCGGCGGCGGGGGGCGAGCCGGGGGCGCTGCCCCCGCCGGGGGGCCCCCGCCTCAACGGCCTTGGGGGGCTGGCGGGGGGCGCCGCCGGCTGCGCCCTCTCCCCGCCGCTGCCGCCCAGCTGCGGCGGGGGCCCCGCCGGCCTCTCCCCGCCGGCCGCCTCGCTGCTCTCCTCCCCCGGCGCCGGTTCCGGCGGGCCCGGTTGCAGGAAGATGGTGGTGTCGGCCGAGATGTGCTGCTTCTGCTTCGATGTGCTCTACTGTCACCTGTACGGCTACCAGCCCCCGCGGAGCCCCCGCTTCACCAACGACCCCTAGTGAGTATCGCCGTCCGTGTCCCGGCCCGCCCGGCTCCCCCGCCCGGACGCCTCGCCCCGCACCATCCCCGCCGCCTCCTGCCCCTGTCCTCGCCTGGCCCCGCACGGCCCGCCTTGTCCCGGGGCCTGGCCCGCGGGCGCCCCCGCCCCGCGGCCGTGCGGGGAGCCGGGCTGCCCTCCCGCCCCCGGCTCGCGTCAGGGAGCGCCGCGCTGCCCCGGGGGCACGCCGCCGGGGGTCCTCCTGTGTATGGGACCCGCTTGTGGCATCTCCCCACCCACCCCCCCGTTCCCTGACACCCCAGCCTGGGCCATGGCTGTCCCTGCCCCGGCAGCGCCCTGCTGCCAACAGCCCGCCTTTGTGCCAGCGCGGGCTCCACGGGGACGATGTCCGACCGTGGGTGCTTCCTGCAGTCAGTGCCCGTTCCTGGTTTGTGCTTGGTAGCGCCTGAGTAGACTGCTTCCACGCTCGTTTCACCAGTAAGTCCTTACTGGGACCCCTTCACTAGGCGGCCTCTCTCTGTCTGTGTGTTCTGCATGAGCGCGGGCCTCTGCTTCACCGGTGTGGGATGGTGAGTACCCAGTGTAAGAGACCTGTCATGCAAATCCGGGTTTGTGAGCACTGGTGTACCGGTACGTTCCCTGTGCCAGGCACTCGTAACGCTGCTTCGGTCTCAAACTGTGCAGAGTCCTTGCTTTTGTAACAACCCCTGAAGATCACCTTAGACGTCCCGAGTCCCCAAGTAATCCACCACATCAGATTCCCAGAGTTTTGAACAGATCACATAAACACCTGTTACTCCCATCCTTCAGAGCCTCCACCAAGGGCCTGCTTTGTTCCCATCGCTGGCTGCTCTTGTTCAGTGTTTGTCTCAAACCCCATGCCCTCCTGCCTTCGGAAGTGACCTGTCAGGACGGCGTTGCCCAGCACGTCGGCACCCGCAGCTTGCCTGCGCCAGGGAACCGGCGTACTGTTGTAGATGGAGTTCAGCCACTTCAGGGAGTAACTTCTCTCTGACAGGAAGTTACTTCCTCTCAGCTGGGATGAGTTACCAAGTCGCTGCATGCTCCAAGTCTGTTTGAATGCAAAGTTAATGTAAGGTGTTGTTGGACAGTTTCCTCTGTTTTACTTTGCTTCTAAATGGGATGGAGCTCATGTGGTGAGTTTCTAAGCTTCAGCTGAGACTCGAGTGTGTTGGGCCTCCGGAGTGCATGCCACTTGTTTCCTTTTACGTATAGCATGACTGTTGAATCAGTGAGAACCCATACTTTACCAGTACTTAATGAATAGAAATCTTTTTGTCTGTGTCCTAGACGCTCGTGCACCCTCACCAATGCAAATGGTTATCATGCAATCCGTGTTTCATTAATGAGATGTAGTGTATGCTTCTTGGTGTTTAAAATAATGTAATGTATTAACGATCTTATTTGGAGTCCTTGCTGTTTCTAACACCCAGGATCTATACATCTCTTGCATACTTTCAGCTGCTGTCATGACAACCCAGATCTGTGGACTCCTACTTAACCTGCCACCCCAGCAAGTCTTCCCTATATGCTCTTCATAACTCCTATGTGATTACATCAGAGTACCAATAATGAAAGGAGGGCAGGGAGACTCCACTGTGAGTTTCTTTACCCAGGTGTTTTGTAAATATGTGTCTGTCCTTTTGTAGATACCAGCTGTTTAGGAATCACTGCTCTGAGTAGCCATTTTGCTTTGCATTGTCCTGTATCTGTTCTCCATCCCAGACCACTATAGGCTACAGCATCAACTTTGTGCTGTTTCACTGTTTCATTGCTGTAAGAGAGCTGAATTATGTCTCTGTCTCTCTGTAACAAAATATTACCTGGTTGTTGTTATGCTTTTTAATTGTATTGCAGGATGGTGTGTTGAACAGATTTGTGCTGCTGTCTCTGTTTTATTAGTGGAGGAAACTGAGGCAGGGGCGAAGATCTTGCCACTGAGATGTTTTCCAGTAAGCACTTTGATTCCTCTTAGTAACCAGTAGATGACTTCACCACTCTCCCGCTTCTTACTTTAACAAGAACAAAATAGCAGATTAAGTAAAGATTTGTATTTTTCTAAAATTTGTATGTGTGCTTAAGTTTTCTTCAGGTTTAGTTGCTAGACCTGGTGAAAAGTTGCTGCGTCAATGAACTTCTGAAAATGGCACTGCCATTAAAATTGGTGATATCATTTCTTCTTATTTCCATGCTTGTGCCAGCATGCACAGTTGTACAGATTGAGAAATGATCTAATCATAATTTTATTTTTTTCCATGGTTAGTTTTCACAGAGATTGGTTCCCTCTAGATCATTGCATGGCTTCATAAACACTTGTGCCTGCACAAGTGTGAGGTGGGAATAAGCAGACAGATGGCAGAACTGCTGCTTTCAGCAGCCTTGTGAGCTGATTATGTTTATGCAGTTGGGGAAGCAACTTTGAAAAAGT
Source organism: Larus michahellis (assembly GCF_964199755.1). Taxonomy (NCBI): domain Eukaryota; kingdom Metazoa; phylum Chordata; class Aves; order Charadriiformes; family Laridae; genus Larus; species Larus michahellis. The sequence goes on from NC_133904.1 coordinate 37,640,920, forward strand.
TTTTCAGTATTACATGTAAAATTCTAGGTCGGTGAATAAATGGCTCCTGCTAAATGTTCAGAGGCGGTATGACTTCTAGCATTCAAAAGATTTGCAGGCAGTCTTATCGATAACTGTGTAGCTCACAAAGGTATGGTATTGTCTTTGAAGCTGAACTTCTTCCTGTATAGTAAAAAAACCTGAATGAGAACTGGCATTTTTCATGGTATGTATGTTCCAGCTTTCTGCCTGGAATCCTTTTGGTGGTTTTGTCCGCAGACCAAAATATCTGTTCTAAGAGTAGTAGTCTAGAATAAGAGTTTGTATGTGAATTCTAGAAATATTTTTTTTAAATTGCATTAATTACAGGGAGGATGAGGGACCTGTAAGCAGGTATCCTCACGCAAGCATGACTCATATTCCTTGCAGGCCTTTGAACAATGAAACTGGGCACGATCAAAGAAAAGCAGGTGGGTGAATCACTTGGACAAGGGGTTCTGGTGTGTTGCCTTTTGAAGAAAACCTGCCTGTGACACCTCTGGATTTTTGTAACTTTTTCATGCCAAGATGAGGACCGCAGCAGGGCTCGAAGGGAAGGAAATTTGGAGCAGTTTGTAGGAATGAGAAGAAATGCCTGTTTTGAAAGGGTGCAGGTTTTGGAAATAGTTGGCATTTTCATATCTCTGACTGTAGTTCCTGAAGCACAAGGTATGGGGTGTTGGTCAAGGGTATGGCTGGGGAGCTGTTGCATTGGAGGGAGTGACTCATTCAGTCAAAGGAAGGTAGCCGGAAGATACTGAATCTGTCCAGCAGTGTTTTGGGTGAGAATAGGCTCAGCAAATCTTTCCAGCACAGGCTTCTGCTTCTCTTGTAGGCTTCCACTGATCTGCCAACATTTTACTCTATCACTGTCTTAATGGAAGAGCTTTCTTCCACCTATAATTTCACTTCACTTTGAGTTGGTCTCTAAGCCACCCCTTCCCTTCTTCACAGGATGTGTTCTGCAAAGCATGCACTTTCCCCTTCCTTCTGCTTGTGGTGGCTCTCAAACCATAGGTGCGTAAGGAATGTAAAAATTATCCTGGAGATGTGGAAGCTGACACAAAGTTTGAAAATTGCTACCCTAGATTAAAATTGTTGCTTATACAAAGTGTCATGTAGACACTGTTCTTGAAACTCAGTTTGATGAGTAAAATTATGGAACACTGCAATTGATTAAAAGCAGTTTTTTTAGAAGTGGCAATAGAAATAAATTGTAAGGGAGGGATACAGGAACAGTTGTAAAAGCATTTTGCCCCACTCATTTAGGGAGAGGGAAAACTGAGTAGCCTTTTTTTCCTGTGTTTCTTACCTGACAAATAACTTGCATCGCTTTATTTCCTTTCTGGTTTGGTCCTGTGCAACGCACCACATGACTCTGTGATTGCTGGAAACAATACCATGTCCAGCCCTCCATTGTGGAAGTGGAAAAGAGCCGCCCACCAGTGCGAAAGGGTTCACACTACTCACTGCTCTTTTTCTTCTAGTAGGGAAGTGTTTGAGCAGAACTGCAAGTGGGTGCAAGAGGGATGGGAAGGGTAAGTGTGTGAAGAGGAGTTCAGTTGAAGCTGTGCTGTGGGGAATGAGAACGACTTTTTTTCTTAAAGATTCTCACGTCTTTGCTCACTATAAAGATTTACTGTGGCACACAGAAATCATCCTTGGAGTTTTTGATCCTGCACAGTGTCTGCCTCAAGCTCTTCAGCTTACGTACTTAATTTATTGTTGACATCTTTGTGGGGCAGACACTGTATGGCTATCCAGCAGGCTAACTTGTTTGACAGTTGTTTGCTTCTTTTAGTCCCTTCCTGAAGGTTGCCTGCTAGTGAACAGAATTATTTTAGTGGCGACCACCCATAGTTTACACGATTTGTAAGGCAAGTCATTTGTTCTGCCCCTGTTACCTGGTACGTGGTACATGGTAATCAAGATTTTGCAGTTGGAATGGCTAATGTGGCCCGTGCTCTGCTTCCTGTCTGGCTGAGGAGCTCTTGGGAAAGATGTTTACCGTGAACGCCTTGCATCAAATGCCTAGATGATGGCTTGCTCATATCCTCCTCATCTGGCAGGAGGACTGTGCCAGAGGCATTAAATGGTGTGTGTAGCTGATCTCTGTACCTGTGGCAGATCTGGTGCTTTAGGGAAGCGTCAGACCCGCTGTGCCTGCGCAGGATGCCAGCCTTGGGCACACGCGGAGGCTCCAGCCATCAGACAGAAGTATTGCTGGCAACCACGTTCTTTGCCACAGGAATAATCTGTATGGCTTGGCCATCTTCTGTGATTGAAGGCCTCTGGATTAAAATAGTTGGACTAGATGATTGTTATAGGTCCCTTCCAACTGAAATATTGTATTCTAAATATTTTCTAGGCAATATCCATTCTTAACCTAAAGACTTAGCTTGAAAATCCTTCGGTTTCTTTCTTCAGTGATGACCTGTAGTGTTTTGCAGCAACTGTTCCATTTGTCTACAGGACAGAGATACAGATGTGCTGCGGTGTTGAGGTGCCTGACCTTTGTATTTCATTGTGTTTTCAGATCTAAGATCTAACACTTTACATATTCTAGAAGGGTATGGCGTAACAGTACTACACTACTTTTAATTCTTCGTTAGTGAAGTCTGGAGACGTTTAAATTCAGTTTAAAAATGTGGAGCAAGCTAGTCTTGTGCCCATTGGTTTTCACACTCTCAAAGTTGTGATTCTGCTCAGAGTGAGTATAAATTGACCCCTGTTGTTACTGGCCATCCAATTTTTTGCCTTAGTTACTGTGTCTCATTAACTATGTTGGCACTAGTGGTGGTCATTTGCTAGTAATTTAGATTGACATAGTTTAAAATCTTTTTGTACAGTCCCAAAGCTAATTTTTTCTTTCCAAAATGTTAAATTACTGCCTGATGCTTTCTTTTAAGGGATTGAAGAAAGATTAGGTTTGTCTGTAGGTGCGTAAATGTGCTTACATATACATGTAAATAAAAATCTTATGGTTTGCAAGTTCATAGGATTATATGCTTTTCTTAATTTCTTATTTCTTGGCTGCAGACCGACTTCCTTTTAGTTTCTACAACTTACTGTAATGTTTAAAATTGAAGCCTTGTGCTTGACTCCTCACTTGCCTTGGTATATGTTTCTTTACAAGCATTTTTGTGAAACTTTGCCTGGAAGCTTACCAAAGAATGAATTTCATATTTTCTTAAAAACTCCCAGTGTTTTTCCTCTGCAGTCCTTACTCAAGAGTTCAGCTGTACCTATTGACATTACTATGCTTGACATGAGAAGTTTGAAATTTTGTTGTTTCTTTGCAGGACTAAGTTGTATGGCATTGGAGACTTACTTGTGTGGCAGAGACAGTGCAATGATTTGTATTTATTGTCACACTCAGTAACATTACACAACAGCTATAATGATTGCTTGGTCATGGCTGAAGATCAACACCAGTCATAAAACAAAAAACGCAGCAACAAAACGCACAGACAGGGAGGTGTTCTCTGGTGTCTGTGTGTCTGTCTGACTTCATTCTGGTTTTCATGTGTATGTCATGTAGTTTTGTATAAGCTTCAGTATTTTCTTCTGACTTAACACGGTCTTTACTGCTGAATATCAAATGTTGGAATATGAAGTGGTGGTTCTTTCAGAGTGGCATTCTGCAGTAGACGTTTTTAAATACAGTGCAGTAGAAAATGTATATTTTGGCTGGCATTGGCAGTGCTCAGCAGGGAATTCCCAGCATATTTGAAAGCAGGACTGGTGAATGCATCTTGGTACAGCAGAGGAGGAAAAAGGATAAAGCTGCATGGCGTCAGAAAGAACTTACCTTTGCCGTCGTCTGGTATCATTGGTGAACTGAGTAAATACTGCTATGATAAACTCCAAATTGGATTAACTATAATTTGAGGGCTTTTTCCTTCATAAGCTCATTTTAGTGAGCTGTTCTTATGTTCAAATGAGGTAGTTTCTATTAATACGGGAGATCACATCATAGACAGTCTTAAGGATGGACCCTGGTTTTGTTTCTTCAGCTAAAAGCCGTCACCACAAAGTCATAATGAATGCCCTGATTCACTGCAATACTGGTTTTGCAGCAGTTAATTGCTCTCATACCCCTTGTAGGGTGAGGAGGAGTCAGCAGCCACCTCTCCCTGTGCCATCAGTCTGGTCATTCATTTTCATTGCCTCCTTTGTTTTAGTTACATCATATCTTTTGTCATGTTTTCTTTTTTTCTGTCTTGTACTGAAGATAACTTTCTGATAAAGATTTCTGTGCATTTTGAAAATTCAAATTTTGACATTGTTTTTGACATTGTATATTCCTATTTAACCTGTCTGCCTGTGAGAAAAATATAGTTTGGGTCTCGATTTGACTGACTTCATGTGCACATCTAACTCTAATATTCTCTGTTAGAAATTGTTGAGAAGTTCATGATTTAAGAATGCAAATATTTTATTTGGAGTTACTAAAAGAGTGCAAAGCTCTGCCTCCTCAGTTGTGAGTTAAACATGTTGTTTCTTACAACACCTTTATAATTGTAATGTTATCTAGCATTGAATACAAAACCAAGAGAAATCTAACATTGGTGCTTTTTTTTTGTCCTACCTGTTAAGAAACAAGTAGATACCGTCTAAGTGTAGGGACGGTTCTGTTATCAAGCCTTAAACTCCTTCCAGTAGTTACTGTTGTTGAAATCTGAGACATAACCAGGAAACAAAAGTTTGGAAAACCTTGCTAGCTCAGTTCACTTAGTTTACAGATCTAGGCGGTGACCAGTCAATGAATGAAATATATTTATCTAGTCTACAGTTTTTGCTTCTCTCAAGACTCATGGCATAATTAATGGAGCAAGCTCGTTATGCCAAGCTGTCTATTTTTACATTAAGTACTTGTTTACAGTTAACTGCAGGTTTTCCATAGCATCAAATTATTGTTTTCAGAAGTAAAAGTGCTAGTATGCTAACACAGAAATTGTTTGAGCCATTTCTGTGGTAAGAGTCTCTATGGAAGGCAGGAAAGATGCAAATTATTTAAAAATAATAGTAGACTCGTCAGAGTTTGGCCAATACAGAAACTGTTGCTAGGCTGGAGGCCAAAACAAGTCCAGTCAGGCCCTGACCCTCATTAGCAAAGTATTATGAAAATACTTGACCTTTTTTACTATGTTTATGCTCCTACGGAGTGGTGTATTATATTGGTACTCAGTTTAGCATTGCAAAATTTGCATTTAAAGAACAAGATGGGACAGCTCTACTCCAGTTAACTCGCAAATTCTGAAGAACATGTCCTTAATAACCAAGCATGTTAGGGAGTCCAATAGCTATAAAATAGAATGTAGCTGTTAAGTTGGTCCTAGAGCTGCATTCAGATAGCATGTAGTTAATAATTGGAACCTGGATTGATACGTTTATTTACTGACTGATAGATTTCCTTAGTGTTTGTTAGTGCTGTGGTGTATGCTGACTGACCAAAAGCTGTGGTGTCTTCCAGCCCAGCACTGTAAACAGCAGTCGGTATCTTCCCTAGGCTACTCATATGACCTTCATTTTCATAACGGGGAGCTTATTCAGTGAGATATTTGTTGCATTTGTCCCATCTCTTTGCTCCTGCTGTCCCCCCCCAAGGAACTGCATGTGTGTTTCTCTGCCTTATAGGATATGCCTTAAATGTTTGTGATCTGACTGGGCTTTGATAGCTTCCTGGAAGGCAGTGCTGCTTGTGACTATGCATATTGCTTTGCCACACTGAGTACTTGCAGTCAAGGTTATTAAAGTGCTAATTTCATGAGAATGACATCTTATGGAATGCAGAACAGCTCCGCTGAGTTGTGGCAAGGTCACTGGGACAGCAGCCGTATAGAGATGTGTATGTCTTCCCAGAGCACTCGTGCCTCTCTGTATTACAGGGAGTGAGTTCTCACAATCCTTAATGGCATAGAAAATCTCATTTTATGCCCTTCTTTCCATTAGCTTGAACTCTGTGGCATTTTTGGCAAGGCCCTGCCTAGGGCTGTGGTGTTTATAATATATGAGCCATAGACATACTCCTGTAATTTATCCTTTGCCCCTCTGCCAGCAAAGATGTCTCCTCTCCAGGCTTTGCTGGCACATGATGGTTTCCAGCATCTGTGACGCTGCCTCCTTTACTGGGTGGTGCTCGGAGTCCATGTTTGAAACAGAAGAGAAAGGAGGAAAGGACCCTTGTCATAATCCTCTTCTAATCAGGACCAGAATTGCTTCTGCTTCATCCTTTACAGGGAGTTAAATCACTTTCCTTGTTTTCCATGTGGCATTTTGCACAGAGATGAGAATTATGTGGATGAAGGTCTAGAGTTCGTGAGTTTTAGGTGCATTAAGAAAGGTGGAAAAAAGTGTGTGATCCTCTGCTGATGGGCAACAATTTGGGCCAACTAAGTAAATCTGATGGCTTACAGCCCCTTTTCCAGGTGACTGTGAGAACATAAGGATTGGGTGCCATGCCATTTTCTGTATCCAGTGAGTGAGGACAAGGATAAGTTCAGCTGCCAGTGAGTGACAAGTTGCAAGGCAGTTCTTCTCTGTATAAATACATGTGCTAAAATGCTGACTCTTGGGGAAGATGATGTGTTAGGTAGAGGTCCCTTGTAAGCTTTATAAGGAGGAAAAACATTTTTTTTAGTCCTTAGTACTTCAATTTGACTGCCACATTAAGCAGGCAATGGATGCCAGTCAGGAAAGTGTTGCACCAGGCTTCTCTAAATAGTCTTTCTGCAGAGAGGGTATTGGACGCTGAGGAGGTGGTTGAAAAACCCACAGAAAAGGTGTAGTCATAGTGAGGAGAGAAGCCCTCTTCAAAGAGTGCTGCAGTGCCCGAAGGGAGGTGAGTAACTGCAAATGATGTATCGCTTACGCATGAGGGAAACAAAACTTCTGGAAGCCACTGGCCCAGATGAAAAACTGCAAGCCAGGCGGTAGAAGGCAAGGTCTTTCAGTGCAGTGTTGTACAAGCAGTTATCCAAACTCTGAAGAACCAAATGAAAATGTCATATTAAAACTAATCCCTATTAACATGCGGATAGAACGTGAAATTCCAGTGATTAGACTCACTCTTCCTTAAGAAATAGCAGCATAATTCTGACTCTGGTTCAGTTCAACTGGAACTGAAAAGTAAACAGATAGAGAAGAGGCAGGTGGCAAAAGTCTCATGTGTGATACTTGCCACCATAGTATCTGAATGTCTGTAACATACTGGGAATAAGAGTTGAAAGAAGATAAAGATTGGTGCTGTTCATTTGGAAGGAATGCTGGGTAAAACCAAGCATTAAATATAAGGGGTTATAAAGAAGGATAAATAGAATACAAATTACCTTTATTTTATTTCACAGAAAAAAGATTCAGGTGAGACAAATACTCCCATGTACTCTTACCATTGTGGTCTCTTTTCTCCTCAAGGATGAATTATTGTGGTCTGCTGTTCTTGGACTGTATTTTAACATAGAAATCTAAACCACTGCAAAAAGTAGTTCCCAGTAGTGCCTCTTTTTGGGAAAATATGAAGCCTGTGCTTCAGGTTATTTGTTGCCAGCTGCTGTTTTGTTTTTGGAGTTTTTTCCCTTTTTTAATTTTGGAGGATTTCAGGGTGTTAAGTTTTTTTACATACATAATGTAAGTGGCTTGGAATAACCTACTCAAAGACTGCCTACTGTCCTATACTGTTCTGCTAACTTAATTGTGTTTTCTTCCTCTTCAAACGTGTTCGAGATGCTCAGCAACAAATGAGTCTTATTTGTCATAAGCTGAAAGTAGTTACACTAGACAGGATAGATGAAGATAGAAGAAGGTGATGAGCACTCTGCTGCTAGAATGTGTTTTATGCTAAGTGGTTGGAAATAAGAAACTTTTGTCCCTGCTAAGTCAGTGGGCTATTCCTGAATGGTTCCTGGTACCATTGGTTCTGTAAATTTTTGCAGCCTGTTTGAGACTGTCAAAATCCATAAATTGAATTATGTAGGCTATAGGTCTGGTTATTTCTGAAGTTTTTACTGAAATTTTGTCTTGGTTAAAAAAAAAAACAAATCTACTTGGTTTTTTTTTTTCCCCCCCAAGGAAAGGTGCTAAGCCATTGAGACATGCTTACGCATTATTTCATCTTAAAAGTCTGTAGGCTACAAATTGGGTGTGTGAGATAATTACTCTTCCTCTAAGCAGGAGTCATCTAAATGTATGGATCACAGACGTACATCCAAAAGTTAGGCAACATAAGCATAATATGCTTTCTTGGTTGTCATTTTATGTAGAATGTTTAGTGGAAATTGCTCTGGAGGAGAAAACTAGAGCAGTCCAAGAGTGGTCTCTGACACTTTGGTATTAAAGTTTAGGTTTTTGGAGGTGCCAGAAACTTCTTGGAAGAGGCCATTGCAGAGAGATCAGTAGTCTTCAGATTGTTCCACAGATAAGGCCTCTATTTGTTTTTAAGTGATTGGATTAGTCTAGAAAGAAACTGGTAATCTTACATAAAAACATCGGCCATTGGACCTCTGAGTGCTTCTGGAGTTCTGCAGGTTCTGCCCAACTTCTCTGTATGCAAGTTATTAGAGGAGGGAAGAGTGACTTAAAGGATAAATTACTGCAGTGAGGTTTGGAAGACTTGTGTTTTATTCCTGACTGTGTCACTATGGTGGACAAACCTTGGTAAGACCCTCAATCTCTCTACCTTGTGTTCTTACTGGAAAAAAAAAAAAAGGTACCTCAGCCTACTTTTCTTTGTTAAGTTTGTAGTGTAGTAACTGTAGAAAGAGAAGGCAGGGTAGCAAGGAAGGTACATGCAGTGACCGTATAATGATACTTCCTCAAATATTTTTCTAGTCTTCAGGAACTTGCAGTTTGGGATGTCTTTTATCAGTAATCCTCGCTGACACCCCACCCTCCCAGCAACGGGTAGATTATAACGAAATTTTAATGAGGCAAAGTTGCGAGGAAGATCAGAATGCTATACAGGAATGATTGAAATACTTCAGGGGCTATACTGTTAGAAATGGGATGATAATCAATATTTTATAGAGCAGCTTCATGTACTTCAGGAGTAATTAAAAACTGATTCTGTAAGTCAGGAGCTTGTTTCTCTCCTTAGTGATTTCCAGGTATTACCAGTTGACTGCCAGTTGTCTCTTAGCCTTCATTATGCAACAGATACATAAAGGGCAAGTGGCTATTTTAAAGATAAATTATGAGTAAAAATAGGAAAGTATTAAATACAATTGTACAAGAGAGTGGCTGAGATATTACTTGTAAAACTATGGTTCTGCTTCTCTCAGGAGAAAGACATTTCTGTTTGCAGAGCAGGGCAGACAGAGTGCCTGGAAGAAGTGTGAGATCAGCTTGCAAAGGAAGATGAGAAGAGCTGAGCTGCTTTAGAGGATCAGAACAATAGCTGAGAGGTACAAAATTTGATTGGGGGGCAGTGTGTATATGTATATATACATACACCAGTATGTATATAAGTTTGTGTGTGCATATGTAGGTGTATATATAGGAAGAGAAAGACAAAGGGACACAAATGAACTGTTTAAACTAGATGACAGTACTGCCAGAAGAACCAAAGGATATAAAATGACTTTGAATAAGTTTTAGATTTAGAGTGTAAGGTTTCTGCTTAGTGGAGTAGTATGGCTTTATAGTAACTTTTAATAGGATTAGCAGGGGCAAGCAATCCAAATAGTTTAGACAGATCTTTAATACTTCATGACAAGAAATATATGATGCATTGCATTTGGTAGTGAGCTTAATAGATTTGATAGTTTAAAAGGTCCCTCATTCTTTCTGAGTTCACTGGAGTGGGTTTGGGCTTTAGGCATCAGTGTGGGGTTTTTTTTCCTTCTCATGGTCCCGCTTTGGAAGGGGACTGATGGATGGCGATAATCCTGGTCCCTTAGTTGCTTCTGCTTTGGTGATGTGTTCTAGATTGAGAAAGCTTTTGGCGATGAAGTTCTCAAAGATTGAAGAAGTTAGTTTTGCCATTGAAAGTCTCTAATTATCAGGCTATTGTGGCAAAGCATATCTTCTCTATATCATATTAATGTCAGTTTATTTCTGGCTTAAAAATTCCTCTTTTCTTTTTTTTTTTTTTAAATTGACATCTGCAGACACTGCTAAATTGTTCATGTCCTCTTGTACAGCCATAGTAGTTAGTAATGAGCCACAGTTACTTGTGACATGGAAGTTCAATGCTGTCACTAATAGCTTCTGTGTCTGAATATGGTGATAGGTCTCTTAAACGGTGACACTGGTGCTTTTTTTTTTTATTTTAAAGAAAATATTACTTCATATCTTATCTCCAAGGACTGTTAGATGAACTCTCTGTAGGCAGCTTCTGATAGAAAGTGGAACAACATTTTTGAGGAGATTATTTGTTTCAGTGTGAGTTCAGAGATGCCCAGGTTGGCTCTCTGTTGCGTGTTTAGGTCTAGCAGGACCTAAACTAACTTAGCAAATGGGGTTTGGTTTCTAATAAACTGTTCTTTGCACGCTTCTTCTGGCTTGAATAAGATTTATGTCTGTCTTGAGGTGGAAATGAATAGAGGTAAACGTTGGTCAATAACAGAGCTCTGTGGAGGTAATGAATTTGGAGAATGTTATGTGTATAAGTAATTTTTCACTGAATTGGAACTGAACCATAACTCGTAATGGTTCATGTTGAATAGGGAATGGGGATATTGCTTTTCTGAACACAGTATATTTGCTGTTAGTAAGAAGGATTGCCAAAATAAAACCCAAGGAAGTGACAATTCAAATGGCAAACAAAGTATTTGTTGAGCAGTAATTTTTTTTAACTAGTGGTACTGGAGGCTTTATTACTTGACTTCAGCCAAATAACAAAATGGATTTTTGGTTTGCGCAGCAATTCGTGACAGCAAAGAAATGGAGTGGTTTAGGAGCACAGGTTCTATGAAAGGGAGTAACGGGGAGCTGAAATGACAGGCTCACCCTGAGGTATCTGGGGAAGTCGGGGCTTCTGCATTTACTTTGAGATGTCAGAAGGCTTCAAATTGATAGGTTTTGAAATTGTGGTACGTGAACAACTTTTTAAGCAAAGCTGAGTTTTGGAGAGATTTCTGTTTGGTGGGTTTTTTTAAAAAATAAAACCAAACCAGAAGAGTGAGCAGGTGATTATTGCTTCCACAGCTGATAATATGTTTATTGTTTATCAGTGTTTTTAAATGGTTGTTCTTCTCTTTCCCCTCATCCCAGTTGAGGTTTCCTCCATCAACTGAAGGATGGCCACTGCTACCTGTGTTTTGGGCTTGGATGCAGTTGAGTGAGTGGTTACCTCTAAGGAGATAAAACGATGGTCAAAGGAAGAGTTTGACCTCGCACCATGAGGTAAACTGCTGAGATGGAACGTGCCACCTCCTGTTCGCAGGTATGGTCTGGCACAGAGCTGAGTGCTATTGTTGGAGCGGATGCTGTACCTACCAGTGGCTGTACCTGAACAAAGTCATGTATGTAAATCCATGCTTTAGTTTTCAGTAGAACTTGCCAATTACGGTGTAGACCCACCTGTCACAGGTTACTGAAAGAAAAATGGGTGCCAGCCTCCAGCACTCGGGTCTGGTGAATAAGAATTACAGCCTGGAGTCTAATCAGTGAGTGAGACTATAGTTGAATTCTTCTGCCTTAGAAAAGGTGAAAATAGGAGGCCTGGCACCTTGAAGCAATGCACTGAGAAATCCAAAACGGAACAACTTAGACCTCTCTGTTGTTTTCAAGGAATTTATAGCCTTTTTTTATAGTCCTTTAAAAGCCATCTACCATTATAAATGTGTTGATTTTAAAAATAAATAGACAGTAGGATGGTTGAATCTTTAGTCTTCTGGAATAAAGATATATCTTCAGTTGTTTGGCCTTTAGAAACTTCATTGACTAACAAATATACAGATTTAATAACAACAAAATAATATTGCCCTTTAGGTCAGTGATTTGGTCCACAGCTGTTTTATTTCAGTTAATTCCCAGAATAATGATTGAATTGTGGTGTTGTGGGATCTGCTCGTGGTAGTGAGTTGTTTGGTATACCAAATAACTACCTTTAACAAAACTAGCAATTTTATACTATATATTTTTGTGACAGAGTTGTAGCATACAGTATTTTCAGAGAACTCCAGTACTTTACTTTTAAAAGGCTGTACATATTCTACCGGTGAACAGTATAGTTGTAATTTTGTCTGAGAGAGCTTCAGAAACGCGTAATTTTCAAAGTTAATTTGAAAATGTACTTACCAGTTTATGAAAGCAAAAAGTTATCTAGTGAAGGAAAACAAAATGTGAACACACAGGTTTTAATGCATGAAAATTAAAACACACCCTGGTTATTTTCCAGTGTTTCCAGCATGATGAGATGGTTTTTGAAATTCAGTTTTGACATTTGAAGGGATATTACTGAAGGTGTTCTGTACATAGTTAGGAGAGACTGTTTGTATTTCATGTGGTGTTTGAGGGAATATTTAATTTTAGAAATAAATGTTTAAGCTTTTTTGTGGAAACATTGTAGTCTCTTTGCTTGAGGTTAATTCTAGGTCTTCCAGAATTTTGTTTTCCTTTAGTATTGTTAGTGTTGAATAGCTATTTTATGCAGTGTGTTTGTATCCTGCAAGCCACTTGAATGACATTGTAGAGCTGGACTGTAGTTTCACAATCTGACTTCACTCACATACCAAATCTGTTGCAGGCATAATTAATGGTGTGACTGTAGTCTGCTGGATTGGGGAACTAATGTGGGTTAAATGTAACTTTTGGATGAGCCTGCATGCCCACGGCAAACAAAACATCCTCATATATGTGCCCCACACGCTCACTTGTACCACTTGAATTGATCAGTGTATGCTTGCTGTGCTGTTTCTGCTTGATAAGTCAGCAGCAGATACTCTACTGCTTTTTGTTAGGTTATTTTTTTGCTGAGTTGTAAGATTTTTTTTTTTTTTCCGAGTCTTTTAGCATGCTAAATGCCAGAGGTGGCTTAAGGGATTGGGTCTTCCTGTGCAGTCTGGGAAGAGGTGGGACCCTTGCAACCAGACATTATTATTTTTAGGCTGCCGAGAACTGCAGCTTAAGTTGCTTTAGCCTGGATTTGTTGTCTGCACTGAGAATGTAACTGCTCTCCCGGTTGAGACCATTAGCCTGCTATTGTCTCCAGCAGTGCTGAAGACATCAGTGGAGAGAAATACCTGAGTTTCAACCTGATTTTTTTTTTTTTTTTTGGTGTGTGTGTGGACTCACCTCAGTGACTTTTTCTAGCGTCTGACACCATCAGCACATAGATTGGTGCCTGTGAGTACATACAGAAGCTATGGAAGAAGCAGCAATCATATGACAATCTTCCTTTTGTGTATTGCCAATCGTTTGCCCTACATCCAATTCCCCAGTCGTAAGAACAAAGCTTACAGGCTGGAATATAAGGCTAAACAAGGTTATGGGATTTTATTTTTTTTCCCCCCTGCTGAGTTCATCTGGGTGCATCACGGTGCTTTTAAGCACGTAGTTGCAAACACTGCAATGTACAGCAAACCTGCGCATTGTGGCTTTAAGCTGGTGAAGTTTGCCAGGAGCCTGCAACGTGTAGCAGAGGAACATGCAAACCCTTGCAGAAAGTCCTGTGCCCTTTTTGGGTGGCTGAAATTACACTCTACAAGTTTTTTCCAAAACAATCCTGATTGATCCCTTCCATAAGACTGTCTGGTTTTTAACCCAGGTATTCAGTGAATCCAACAGCTCAGTCCCCAAATTCAGAGGGATATGTAAGCTGGCACCAGCTGGGGGGAAGAGTAGTGGTCTTGATAGGATTTCCATTTACAGAAGCTGTGCATACTCTTTCCAACAGACTGCAGTTGTCTCTGTGCACAGTGATCTGATTCACTATTACTTTGCAGGGATGGAAATCACATTTGCATTTCTGTAGTGCGAGTCCCTTTAGTGTCTTTTGTGTGCACTGGAGTTACAGTGGCAACCTGTTGCCCAGCAGTTCTTCAGTTTCAGGTTTGGAGTTGTCCTGAAAGTGCCTAGCCTAGGTGAACTATGTCTGCCTTCTCTGTTCAGCCTAATGCCTCCTCTGTACTTAATTCAAACTGACCTAGTCCCTCTGACCTATATACCATAAAGATAGGTGTGAAAATCTCCCCAGTTTCTTCACCAGTAAAGACTGGGAACAGAGTACGCAGTGAGCTGCTCTGCATTGGTGCCGTCATCCCTGTATCCCTTTTTCACCTTGGTCTGCAAGAGATCCTCCTGTTTTTTCTAGTTGGTTTCCTGCTTTTGATGTAGTTAAGTAACTTTGCGAGGTGCTACCCAAACATTTTTAGTTCGTTATTGCGAGGTGCTACCCAAACATTTTTAGTTCATTATTTACTGTTTACTTTTGACCTACCATGTGTCTTTATAATCTCTTCCATTCTCATTAGGCAAGCTTTCTGTTTTTAAAAGCTGACCTCTCCCTGATGCCCTCCTTAACTTCCTTATTCAGTCATGCAGGGTGTAGGCTTTTGTTGTTGGGATTGACGTATTCTTTTGACTACTTTTTTTTTCTCTTCTAACTGTGGTGAATGTTTTACCTGGTCTTTTAATACAGAATTTTGTCTGCTTTAGGTTTGTTTTCTTTCAATTTTTTTTTTTCTGGGGGGTGGTTGTTTTGTTTTTAACAGCCTCCAAGCTGTTGCAGTCTCTTTGCTGTTTGGATTGTTCCCTTTAGGGTTGTGTGTGTTTGGGTTGGTTGGTTTGTTCGTTTGGGGTTTTTTTGAGGGGGGAATGGGTTGGGAGGATTACTAATTATTTACATTTTTTTACACTCTTCCCTTTCTTGAAATTCATTATCCATGTGCCAAATATTTTTATGGCCTGCTGTATTCAACTACAATGTTGAAATAGAATTACATTGAAGGCACAGTTACAGAGCAGCTTTCCTATTGATATCTTTTAACTAGGTCTTGTGTAGCACTCAAAACCAAACCAAAAATGGCATCTTGTCACATAGGTCCTAACGCAAATTTCCAAGGATCAGTCATTACTTGCAGGGGAAAAAAATTCTTTATATGTCATTCTGTTGAGGCACAGGGTACACTTTATCTCAGGAGATTTCAGTTGCCTGCTGTTATTACCTTTCCTAAACTTGCAATTTTATAATCTCCCTGAACTAGTAGTGCAGTTGATGATACGTCTTTATTACTTGATTATGCAGCTTCTACCAGAAGTAGTTCATTGGGCTTCTCTTCTCCTGTAATAATTGATGCCATTAAATGTTATGTCCTTCACATACAGTGCGATCCCCCACCTGCCTATGGTTTGTCATTCCTGTTGGAATTTCTGAGCAGGCTGGTAGCCTCTCAGCATTATACTGTATTGGTTTGTCCTCCTTCCACCAAGTCTTGGAGATGCTTGTTACTTCAAGGGTGTCAGGTGAGGCCAAGCATTTGGGCTTCCCATGTGTTACTTCTGAAATTTCTAGCAGTAGCATAGCAGTGTTTGTAAGTTCCAAAACTCTTATTAGCATGCCAGCCTGGCTGACTCTGGCATGATTAATGTGCATGAATAACAAGTTCTTCCTGTTCCCATAATGCCTAAATCCTTTCCCTCTGTATCATTGACCTCCTATCTTAGCCTTCCGCTCAGGCTTTGCATGTGGAAATGGCAGTGTTTCAGAAAATAAAGCCATGAAAATCCTGAATGTAAGTCTTCTGCCCAGTGACTTGAACTTACTCTCCAGAGCATCTATCCGGTGCTTCCATACACTACTGTTAGTAGCATGGATCCTGTGCACTACTGTTTTCTTTGATGAATCACCAAGTAGTTGGTGTAGATGCCCTGAGAGGTTACTACAGCTGCATCTGATGGGTGGTGTGCCACCTGGTTGTCAGATGCCACAAACACAGCTAGCTGTGTGTCTAGCAAAGTTGTCCAATACCCCTGCCTGCTTCTTCCTAGTCTTTTAAGTCTGTTTGCTACAACAAGGAGGATCCCTAGTTCAACAGGACACAGTAACGTCAGCTGGAGGGTGGATTGTCTCTACGAGATTAACTCTGACCCAACTTATGACCACATGAATGCTTGAGATGGCAAAAGACGTGCTGGAGCATGGAACAGAAACCAAGTAGGCAATATGAGAGCACCTTTTTCAGTGGCATTGCTAGTTATCGATTGTAAAATGACAGTAAGGTTCATGTGAGGCAGTGTTTTTTTTTTTTAAAAAACTTTTTATATTTGTTCCCTTGTATCAAAAGCATAACCCTAAACTTATCAGTCTTAGAATATAAAAAGTGCATTTTTTTAAAGCAAAATTACTGTATTGTAGATGCCATCTCTGTATCTGCGTCAACTTGTGTTTGATAAGAGACAGGGAAAGAACTGATGTCCCACATGATGATCAGCTTAGCCCTGTGTGTTGTCCCCCAGGGATGGCCAATGGCAGATACTGCTGGAAGAGCATAAGAACAGGGAAGGCCTGTAAAGATACTGCTGTATCCTCCAGTAATTTCCTATACTAGAGTTAGTGTCTTTGTGTTTATTGGTTGTTTAATTGTATGGCTAGTGACAGCATGTAGTAACCAGTATGATACTTGCTCAGAAAATGATGCTTTGTCCGTTATCTTGATGTCTGAGAGTAACTAAGGCATGTCTGCTGTGTACTAAGAATTGTGGCCTCAATTAAAAACACTGATCTTTGTGTTACTGCACCATTCTAACACTAACTGCAGTTTATCCCTCTTCCAAAGGGACCTGTGACTGGTCAGCTGGCCTGTGGCTAACACACTTCTCTGTTGCCTAAATGCTAAGTGCTTCTTTTTATTCAAGGTTAGCATGGTTACATTTACATTGTGAGCAGTTTTGTTCTATCTTATGCTTTGCCTAATCTGCTAAAGCAGCAATGTGTCTGAAAGCTTCTCTGTTTTTTCTAGCAATATAGGCTGGTCTAATAAAAGTAATTATCTTTCTTTAAAAATCTTACTGCTGCTCCTTTTTATTTTTTTTTTTATTTTTTAGGCTGTACTGCATGCATGTCTTCTTGTGGGGTGCAGATGTAAGCAGTCATCATCCTTGCCCTTTTTCACTGACCCTTTTGCCTCCTCTTTGCTTTTTGAGCTGATACCCCTGCAGGTGCTCCTGCACAGGGAAACAAGCTTGGTCTAAGTTAAACTGGCAAAAAGGAAAGAGATATATTTTTAACCAGATCAGTTCCCCAGTCACGCGTGTTTGTTCCAGAAGAAGACAGGAGGCTGGCTGGCTGGGGATGGGAAGACTGGGTGAGGCTGTTTTTATCTAAGCAGCAGCTCTGAACTTCACTGTTACTCAACCGTCTATGCAGTCATTTGTGATTTAAGGGGTGGAAAGACACTGAGAGATCATCTAGTTCATTTCAAGGCACGGTATCTCTGTACTTTATACCTATGCTGACTGACAGATGTCTGTCTTGCTTAAAAACATCCAGTCTCCGTAGCAGACATTAGTTTCAAACCAGTGAGAACTCCCAGATTTTGAATCATCTTTGTCAGTCTTAAAAGCACTGTCCTTAGTATGTCTTTTCTGTGACAAAAATATAAATGCCATTTGGCTCAAATGTATTTAGTCTGCCTTTGAACTATTGTCTCATTGGTTAAATTACATGGGTAAGTTCTATACAAACAGTGCAATCTAGAGTGCCTTGATTTAATAGTAATTCTTGTGATCCAAAAGATTAATTTATTCCAGCTGTAGAGTTAGTGAAGTCTGAATTAGAGGGCAGTTTCAAATTCTGATGAGGCTTGTTTTTAAGCTTGTCTTGCAACATTATTGTGAGCTTCTTTAAACCAGTACCAAAATAATCGTATGGTTTTTACATTTTCAAAGTTATGTATTTTAAAAACATGGAAGTATACTCTAATGTGTCTTGTTATTTTATTGTTTCAAGTCTCTTGCTTAACGCTACTGTTATGCAGTGGACCTTTAGAATATGTAGTTTAGCATGAAGAAAAATCAATGACTTCCAAAGGAATAGTTTTGAGTATTTGGCTGAATTGCAGTCTCTCCTGTCACCAGACACCTTGGCGTACAAGTTTTGTAATGTATTACTGCTATTAAAAAATCTTGTGTAGTTCCAGTTTTTTCTTAGGTTTCTTTAAATATTTCTCATTCCTTTGAACTAAGTTCCACTTAAGCGGAAAACTCCTGTGTGTGTTCATTTTTCACAGGCTTGGCAAATTCTCAGTTATTGGCATAAATTTTTCGTTCAGCTGTTTATGTTGTGCCCTTAGGTGCTTGTGTCTCAGCATGCATCGTGCATTTGGCAACTAACAAAAAGCATTTTAAAGGTCCAAATTGATGCTTTTATGACTGTATGTCTCGTGTCTTGTGTGCGTAAAGTGTGTGAATTTAATTAACGAGTTATTTTCCAGATCAAATTGCGTACATTTCTGCCTACTTCTACTCATTCATCTAATATTTTGAAAGAACTATGTGTCTCACAGTTACTGAAATGCATTAAAGTGTAAGTTATGATTTGTCTGTAGCAGGAGAATCCCAGTTACAGCTCTATCAAAATTTTGTGTGACCTTTTAATAGCTACAACTCCTGGTTTTCACTGATGTCTTGACTGACTGCTTCAGGTAATATTTCAGCAGAACAAAAAAACCAATTTATAAAAACCCAGCATCCTCGTTACTAATGGTCACTGGCAGTTTGGGTAAAACTGTCAAGTAATCAGAAGGAAAAATTCAGTATCTTCATTGGCAATGAGAACAGACTTTCTTTTAAGGTAGTATGTGTAGACTTTAAAGGCAGGAGTTGTGTGTGAAGCTGCTGTCTAAAATCTATGCAAAACAATATTCTCTGGCTCTTGGTTTGTAGTTAATATGCAGCAACTATTTGTGAGCATGGAATTGCTTGCTCTCTTACAAGAATGGAAATGGTGCTGTGGCACTAAAATTCCAGATTTTTAGTGCCTACAGAATGCTTTTTCTCTGTCAACTTCAATACGGATTCTATGCCTGAATTGTCCTGCTACTGATAGAAGAGGAAACATTATATTAGGACCTCATAACTAACATTGGCTGCATTCTTGCTAGTGACTTCTAAGGAAAGAAAGGATCTAGGAGCTGGAGCTATTCCTACCTAATTTCCTCAGCATTGTCTGCACTATTCTTTTATGGGGTAGAAGTTCTGGGGGCCTTATGCAGCTCTTTAAAACACTTTGGATGTGGTGTTCTTAAAACATTTGGGTTTGGATATATTTTACTTCATGGAATTTTAGGAAAGGGCTCTGCTAAATCCCTTCAAAGCATTAATTGCAAAAAAAAGTCTCTTCAAAGGAAAATGCTTTCACTGGAAATATTTTTGTCTCGATTACAGTTTTTAAGTAGAATGATCATAAACTATACATGAGATCTTTGGTGGTGCTGAAATTGTTTCATGTTTGACTTGGAAAGCTTCCAATCATATGTTTTTAGGGTGACTGTTGCATCTTTTAAAATGTTTGTCTTTGACATTAGTATCCCTAATGCTGGACTGCTCTCTCATGCTGGAGAGGAGACTGCGAAGCATTGCTGGGGGAGGATAAACAGTGCCAGTTCTTTTAAGTGCTTGTTAATTTGAACACTTGTTAATTTGTTAACGTATTTGTTAACCTGACTACACTTGACCATGAAGTACATGGGTTTTGAGCTCACTTTTAGATATGGGAGCAGCATGTGGTTTTTAAGTTGTTCACTTTCTTTGAAAACTGGGTGGGGAGGTGACTTTGGGACTTACCCAGTTCAAAACACTTAATATGTAGCCAGAGTTACTTGATGCAAACTATTTATTGGATGAAATGCAGTATTTTCCTGGTTTTTCTGTCTACTGCTATGAAATGGAACATAAAATCATTTACTGACTTCGGGGGTATGAGAAAGGTAGGAATAGCCAGGGAGAAAACACCAGCTTTGCTTGGATAGTTTTTTTTTTTTTAACAAGCCAATAGTTTCAATGTATAATCTGAAGTTAGTTTGAGTTGATTAAAAGAAGTATAATGTATGACTAATAGTAAAGGTATTGGGGATACAAAACTATATTTCTTAGAAATATTTAAATATGCCCCATAGAAAGTCATAATCAGGTGACTGCAGACTCTGAAGTAATAATGTTAATAATTTTTAATGACACTGAATTGATTTATTAACTTCATAAAATCTGTTTTTTCTGCTGTGGTTCATAATCGTGCAATTGGGGAAAAACAATTTGCTTAAGTAGGTCAGCATAAATGTGAACAGTTTTATAATGTAAATATACATATTGTTATATAATTTTATTAAATGTTACAAATGATGGTGTCTTAGTAACCTAGAATACGTTGACACTTGTTCTTGGTTGCTTTTGACATTAGAGCAAAAGTTTATCTGAAGGTACAGCCCTTACCCTGGGTGTGTTTAATAAGCCTGTGTACCATCCTGAAAGATTAAGCAGTATTTTGATAAGAGGAGTTAAGTCTTCATGTTTGCATTCCAAAATTCAAAATCCACTTTCTCATAAGTTTTTACTGAGTCCTTGGGAACATGCTGAATGCTCCAGAGGTTTTAATCAAAATAAGGGTTCCAGAATTTATGAAAGCAAATAGCGACCCATTTAGGGAGAACGTCCTCAACCCGCACAGACTTGTAATGGGCATGTGGGATGCAATGAGTTTAGTATTACTTTATTGCTTCTCCCCTCTTTGCGCAGCGGGGAGGAGTCAAGCTGGTTACAAAGGTAGATAGATGAAGTATGAAAAAGACGTAGAGAGGACGGAAATGGAAAAGGAGGTGAAAGGGGGGAGAGGGAAACAATGGCTAAAAATACATGAAATGTGGAAATAAGCACAATGGGCAGGAGAATGAATTTTGAAGTGTAACAAGTTCAGAGTCTGATGGAGGCAGGAGTACACGCTTCAGCTGTCAGCTCCCAAATAAACAACTATTTTTTTAAATCTGTGTATACTGATGGTATTTGGTATTGAGGGTACATGAGTGCCCTACTACCTTCCATAAGTAGCTGTGTAGAGATGGGCTTCTGTGGCTTTTCCAAGCCTGCCATTCTGATGCTGGGCTGCCGAGAAGGCTGGAATCTCGTGGGCTGGTGAGAGATGGGAGCCAGCGAGTCCAAACTCACACCTGCTTTTCATCACCTTTACCTTGAGTAGTGTCAACAGTGCCTGTTGATACTATATTTCTATAGTGCTTGTTGAATAAATTGTGATGATTCTCTCTTTATTCCCATTTATTCCCATTCTGTAATACTTTGTCACGTCTCGAGTTGTGTGAGGCTGGTGATGCTGATCAGAGGGGTGTTACGTGGTTATGGCTTTGTTACAAAACAGTGTAGAGTTCAGCAATTCCAGATCTAATGCTTAATAAGAGCCAGAATCAACTAGGCTAAGTGCAGAGCCATCCTATCTGCTTTCACACGCGTGGCACTGGGCTGCTCAGATAAGCCTGCTCTCCTGAAGTACCTGAGCAATGGCTGTCTTCAAGCTGCATTGCTCCCTCTAGACCTTGCAGGCATCTTAGATCGAAAGAATATGTATAAAACAATAAGCCCTTTTAAAAAAGTGAAGCTGATTATTTATTGTCTTTAGTGATTTTTGGTGTTGAAATAGATTTTTGTTGTTGTTTGTTCATTTGTGTTTGAGGAACATGTTTGGATGTTTACCTTGCTGGGGAGGGCTTGGATAGGATTAGTAGAAGTTTACAAGATAGAAGGTTAAACCGACTAGTCAGAGGTAAATATGGAAGAGCAGGGGATCATGGTGTGCATGATCACAGAAAGTACTGTGATAATACCCTGGTGAGGAGCCTTGGCATCACAATTGCTGTGTTTTAAAGGGGATGTAACTCCTTGTTCCATTCTGGTAGTTCCTTTTTACTTTGTTAGCTTCTTTTATTTAAGACTAGCAGACTCGTTCTACTCGGCATTCAGAGGAAGATGAAAAAGTTCTTCTCTTCCCGCACTCTTCCTTCACTTCCACAGTTTTCCGGAGGAACTATGAATTTTCTATTTTACTTCTCCTTGCTTTTTTTTCTTCTTCATGTTTACTCTCAAATCATGTCCTTCCCTACCTTTTTTTGTGTGGGTGACGGCTTCGTGCCACGCTGTTCATCATTGCAAAGAGTATTTTAAATTTGAAATGACTAATGGTTTCCCTGTTGAATGCATGATTCTGACAAGAAATAGTAAACATTAAGGCTATGTTAACACTGCTGTTGCTAAGATTGATGGCCAAGGTGCTGGAATAACCTTGTGATATTGCATTGGCTGATACTTGGGTCATACTTGCAAAGCTGTCTCCACAGCTGTATGAACTAGAAATATTTCGAAGGCTTGAGTTTTATTTTCTTTTTAATTAAAAAAAAATAATTCTTAATTAAAAAAATACGCTTTCTGGCCTAACTGCATAGGATCTGTGTTGGATCTTCACTTAAACTTGATCTTATTGTCTTGGAAATACAAATGGCTTTAGTGGCTGAGGTACAGCCCTAGGGATTGGTGTTCTCAGGTTACTCAATTCTAGATGACTTAATTTAACTTAATGATTTAGCAGCTATCCAGATGTATAAACTTGATACCTGCTGATTGAGATATAAAACTGCTTGGTTTGTGGTGGGCAAGAACTGCAGTTGGAACATTGTTGAAGCATTGTAATTTAAAGCAGTATGAGCTGATTAACCGGTATGTCCTCTTGGTTAGCGTATGCACCCTCAGCTGTGTGCCTGCGCAGACACCACAGCAAATTGGTCCGTCATACAAACTCAATTTATACCCAGATGAAGCTGTCACTGTGGGAGTTTGGGGAAGAAACATTCCATTTTAGAGGAAAACTCAAGTCTTACCCTAAACAAGATATATAGACTTAAAGATGCATCAGTAACCCTGAGCAATAAGCGAGTAATTAGATGACCTTATGAAAGATGCCATCCTGAGGAATTTTCAGGTGCCCTGTGACCTCCCGTGCCGCAGACCAAGTGCTCTGCCATTGCCACCTGTACCACCCCGAGGAGCATCACTGTGGAGGATGTTAGAGTTTTGCAGGTTGCTTCTTGAAAGTGCAGTTATATTGTACTGCAACTCCGTATGTTCAGTTTCAAACGCACTTGGGGCTTGGCAACATTAAATACTGTCTTGGGTACAGAGGTGGGTAAAACCAGTTTTGTCCCGAGCTGTGATTCTCTGCTTGTGTAGAACGTGACTTTTACTGACGATTTTGTTTCTCTGAGGAACTGTAAATATTCAGATCTTTTTTTAGCACTTCTAAGTAAGCCCACATAACCAACTTGTGTGATTTCTGAGTAGTTCTGGATTTTGTTGCATGTAAATATTTATTTCAGCAAAGTGAACAGTGAACTTAGGAACATATGTCATAGAAACTCAATTTGTTTCATGAAGTTGATGGATAGTCTTGTGAGAGTTGGAGGGAGAAGGTGCAAAAGAATGACTTTGTAAATACAGAGTAGTGTTTGACTGAGCATCCAATCTGGGCGTACCTAAAATTTGTCGGCACCCCCTTTTTGTAAATGGTTACTTTTAACTTCTCTTTTCTGGAATGCTGCCCGTATTGCCAGCTCATCTAACACAGTATACAAGAACAGCAGCACTGGTCCTGCAGCTGAATGAACAGCCACATCATCTGGCTGTGTTTGTGAATTTATGTCCATTTTTAAAAGTAATTTTAATATATTGAATGCAGTCTTTAATTAAGGTGTTGCAGGTTCACCTTAGAAAATGACCTACTAGTAAGCAGTCCTCTTATTTTTAACCCTGATTATGCTGTTGTTTAAACTAGATTTTCTTAAAATAGTAGCTGCTTTCTGACCTTCCTTAAGATTAGCTGCTTAGCTAAGCAGAACTTGCTAACAAATTCACACCTAGCAGCTCAGGTTTTGATTGTGAGGCTGATTTCTCTAGGGCATGTAATGATTTCAGGAAAACAACCGAACATACTCAGTCTGTTATGTGGGTAAAGAAAGAAATATTTAAATGTTTGTTTCTGAAATTCAGTAGTTGGAAGAGTTGCTCACTTGATCATTTAGTCCTGAGAATAACTGAAAGACTATGCTGTGCCTTCAGAAGTATTTAATAATTTTTTCAGTAGTTACATAGTGTTTTAAATTAAAAAATTGCAGATCTTGCTTCCAGCTTCTGAAGCCAGTAGATTGTGGTGACTGTCTTCGGATCATTGTGTATTGGCTGTAAGGAGTCTTCTTCATTCACTAAATGTGTTGAAGAGGTAATGCAATATAGACTAGTTGTAAGAATCTGAGGCGTTTCCCACAAGGAAGAATGTTATCACAGAATAAATTTTCTCCTCTCTGTGGAAATCTATGGGTTTTTTTGATGTGCTCTAGTCTTTATGAATTTTGCTAGATAAAGTCATTATCCTAGTAAGTTGGGTTTTTTTGCGTATAATTGGACACAGGCAGGGTAAAGGATTTCAGATTCTTACTCAGTACCTAATTCTTTTTACAATTGTGTAAAAGTAGCCAAGCAAGTAGTGTGCTTTTTTTAACTCATGTCAAAATATGTGTTAAGTGGCACCGTAGTGGAAAAACTAGCTTTTTGTTTGCGTCTAGGCTAATTAGGCTGAAGGAGAAACTGAAGTCTTTAAGGTGAGCTAATTCTAGGAATAAAGTGATAACCTTCACCCAAAAGACTCTTTATATTGGCTTTCAGAATAGCAAAAATATCATCTATGGACTTCTCTAAATTTTCACTTCAGAGCCCGCTATGAACTTGTAGATAAGTTGCTGGAGAAATTGGCTTCTATTCTTCATTCAGAAGGTGCTTACACACTCAGGTAAATGTTGAACAGCACCTTGAACCTCACTGAAGCTACTCAGTCTTACATTATTTGAAGCAATAAGTAAATTGTTTTCTGACCTTTAGAATATGGTTAATGTTACATGTCTCTCTTTCTCTACTCACTTCTGTTACAGTGCTATGTAGAAGGAAACATGCAGAAGTGCAAGATGAATGTGTTTTTTCTCAGATTTTTTTTTTTTCCCCGATCCTAGAGGTTTCTAATAACAATCGTCTCTCCCACAATTTAACAGATAGTTTTGTGTGTGAATTTTCCCTTTGTTCTCTTACATTGCATCATACAAAATCCGAAAACGAGTCTGTAGTAAACATCAGGAGACCGTTTGTTCTTGTCTTTTGTTAAAGGGCAGAATCAAATATATTTACAGTATTGCTGACAGTGGCCTGGTTTTGGAGGGCTTTGAGGGTACGCTGATGATGGCAGCTGTACATCCTCCCAGGCAGTCAGTCCCAGCACTCATGTTTCTTACCATGAGGATTTTTTAAATTGAACATTTTACAGTTTGGATTTCTTAGCATCTTCTGTTGCCATATGTTCCCCTAAGTCTCTGAGTTAAGTAGCTGGCCAACAATTTCCTTGTCTTTCTCTTCTCGTAAATTATAGTTGGTTTTTCTTCATACTTATTCATATGTCAGTTTGCAACATGATTGTCTTCATTATGCCTCTTTTTCTTGTGCTTTGCTGTTTTTCTGTCTTTTCAATAACCTGATTTATTTCCAATTTCTCCAAGCGGATCTATTACTATGATGGTTGGTCTCTTTTTGCACTTGTACCCATTTCCATTCCTGTGAGGAGCTACAGACTTTTTCTTCCTTTCCTTGTTCTCTTGTCTTCCAGAACATCTTACATATTAACTGTCTACATTTATCAAATTCTGTCTATTAATCGGGGGGGCAGAGGGTGTTTCCATTCTCCTTTACTCCTCTTTGGAGTTTCATGAACTCTTGTGTTGACTTTCTTGTGTCTTCCCAGATTTTTTCCAGAATATATCTGGTAAGCTAAAATATCCTCGCAGCACGTTGTATGCTTGTATGACTATTGCAGAAAGGCACTCACCAGAGGTTGTTGTTGCTGTTGACCAGCTCCATAATATCATCCGGCAAGTTTCCCCTTTCATCACAAACCAGATACTTTCAACATACCTGCCCCCCTCCTGTGCCTCAGAGCATACGCGCGGATGCCCTTGATAAAACTATCAGCAATCCCGCCTCCTTCATTACTAAGCTGTATCTCTTACATTGAGTAATGCGGGTTAGCTCACTGAATTGTGACATCTGGAAATGCCACAGCCTGGAGTATAACGAAGTTTAGAGTGCATCAGTTAGCAGGGAGGTTGCTTTTGGGGATTCTGAAAAAGGCTGGCGTTGCTTGTGCAACAGATTACAGCATACTCTTTTAATGATAAACTTTTAATTTCTCTTTCTCTGTATGCTGCTAGTTTGAAACAGTATCATGTGAGGGTTTAGCGTTATTTGAAAGCGTAGCATGATTTTCCAAATAAGATAGAGTAAGCTTTAATTAAAAAATATAAATGTTAAAATTTCTAGAATTTAGGAACAATAGCTTTTTCACCTGTGTAAAACAAAAAGGAAAGCACTGCCACTGCAACTTTGCTTGTTTAGAGTACTTTCTGGGCATGTTGAAGCTTGGAAATCCTCGGAGCTGAAGTGGAAGCAGTCTGGTCTTACAAAGGGATGAGCTGCTGGCTTTTCAAAGTGTCTGATCCTACAGCCCTGGGTGTCAAGTAACATTAGGACTGTAAAGACTTTCTTCCCTTCTCTGGTTATAAAAGATGGTAGGTTAAATAAATAACTATAATTAAAATGTCTACCTAAGTATCATTTTACCTCTCAGTTCATCAAGTTTAATCCTTTTCACTTCAAAGTCCTACTTGAAGTCTTCAAGTGAAACCAAAGAAGTTCTTGCACGTCTTTTATAAAAGTTGTGAAATATTCCTTATCTGTTGCCCTTCCTTTCCCCTGTTATTCCCACCTTCCTCCCCTTTCTCTTCCTCCCTATCCATAACAAGGAAGAGAAACTTTTCATGCTGCCTCTGATTGTACCAGAAAAAAACCAATGTATTCACACTTGCCTTCTCCTCCACACCCCAACTTAAAAAAACCCCTTCACTTTTTATTAAATGTACTGGCAAATAAAAGGCACCTTGTATCCAGTGCTGCTTTCTATTAAAAGAGGATATTTTTAACAGTGCTTTCTACATGATGTCTGTATAAGTTATTGGCATGCTAACTCTTACTATGGTAGCTGACTGATTACTAAAATAGCTTGTGCACTTTTGCTTTTAGTTTGAATGTTTTCAGTAACGTATAGCAGGCAGGTCAACAATTGGTTTAGGTGTTTTTGATTGTAAAACATTAATAAGATACATGCTTAGTGCACAGATAAGCATGTTGTATAAGAGTATTTTGATACTTTCTTTCAATGTTTATATAGGTTTATACCTTGTGACCTTCATGTGAAGTGCTCCAATTCTCCAGAAGTTGTAACAGATTAATGTTCAAGTAAAGTACAGGGCTGTCCTAGTTTCTTCATTAATGAAAATAGCATCATAGTAGCTGAAGTGACACATGGGGGAGAACTCTGATCGGGTGACCCAAGCTCCTGTGCTTCTGCTACACATTTTCTGGCTAGCCTTTAAGGTCAGTGTTTAGGGTGTTGGATGCATGCAAATACTTTGGTAGTCTGTCAAGGAGACAGATTGTGTATGTATGACGCTTTTGATGACAGCAATTTTATATAAGGAAGCAATATTAGTTTAAACTCTTACTGTGTTGCAACTGTGTCTTTAATTCAGTTTTGCAACTGAAAGGAGGGAAAAACAGTATGTGTGATCAGCTGGTTTTCATGGGGTAGTGCTTGACAACCTCTATAGCAAATAACTGAAACAGTTGCCTGCTATTTAGATTAGAGCTGGGCAAGACTTTTCAATAAATAGTAAATTAGGCAATGGCTGGATGGAAAGTTTATAGTCCTCAGGTTGCTTGCGAATTTTCTGTGGTATCTATACGTAGTTTTAGATGGAAATATTTTTTCAGCGTCTGCCTCGTAAACAAAAAACCAATCACAAAATACAGACCCTTATGAAAGAATAACGATTAAGATTTTTACGGATGCTTCTGAGGGTCTGGATTTGGTCCCTTCTCCTTCTGTACAGTTTGAAACATCTTCCACCAACTTTCAGCTACTGAGTATTCGGGGTGCTCTGCATCATTCCTGTTGTTAACACTCTCAGTAGGGTATGTCAGAGGTTCCTGGCATCGCCATGAGAAGCTGGGTAAGCCATCAGGCAAGTAAATCATAGAATTGCTTAGGTTGGAAGGGACCTTTCAGATCATCTAGTCCAACCATCAACCTAACTCTGACAAAAACCACCACTAAACCGTATCTCTAAGCGCTATGTCTACCCATCTTTTAAATACCTCCAGGGATGGTGCCTCAACCACTTCCCCGGGCAGCCTGTCTCTTGGTTCAAGAGAGCTCACTCCCAAGCTCAGAGCTGTTTTGCTTTTTAATAAGATGCTTCACCCTGAATTGAGTAAGAGAACTACTTGAAGCTGATTGCCAGAGCCCTCCTAGGGAAGAGCAGAGTCTGCTTTGGTGATTACTTTCTGTGGGTTTTTTTTTTTTTTTTTTTTGGAAAACAAACAAGCAACAACAGAAAAAAACCCAACCATGCTTTCATACTAGATCAAGAGGGAGCCAGAGTCAGAAAGGTGGGCGCACTTCACCCCAGTGTGTTCTCCCACTCTTGTGGGATATATGGTTTCAAACTTCTTTAGGCAAAAAGAGGCCTCAGATCTCCAGCATCACATCTGCTGCCTCTTCTGCTTTTTACTGAAGATTTTCTCTTCTGTTTTCTTTCAAGTGCCTGGAGGTGCAAATTTTCATTTTAGGTCTAATATTGTGTTGCTCAAAAAAACCTGCCTCTCTTTTAAGGAAAAACAGGTAACAGACGAAAATAAGGATTTGGGTTTTTTTTGAGTTGAAAATGTACGTATTTACTAAGCTGTTCTTGACATCGGTATCTGTGGAGTTTGGCACATAGCCTCAGATCTCAGATTTGCAGTTATGTTAAATGGCAGGTTTATTTGTGGGTTGTTGCTGGCTTTAAAACACAAGAGAAACATTGGAGATTTGGAGAAAATGGGCAAGCAGCTGAAACCAAGGGTACCAATAAAAAGCAAAGGAACATAACTAGAAAGATACAAATTCTTTTCTCTGCATAGCTTGTCTAGGTCTCGTGAGCAGGCTTGCCATTGTCTTTGTTTAGTGTAAGACTAGAAATGCTCTGTGGAGTTTTGAATGGTTTTATGTTAGGCTGCGAGACTTAATCCTAAAATGTAGCAGTCAGTGTTTCTAGTTCAGAGATGGAAGTATTAATACAGGTGCGAGACGCTCCTCTGTAATTCTACATACAGTTCCGGACACTGATGTTCCAGAAGGTGAATTTAAACTGGAAAAAGGTATAGAGAAGAGCTGTGATGGTTAGAATGGAAAGATCCCCTTTGAGAGGAAACTGAATGAACACAACCCATTTAGCTCAGAAAAATGAAGTCTGAAGAGGCATGTGAATTCTTTCTATAAATACTTTAGGGAATAATAACCAGGAAGGGAAGAGAACTATTTAAACTAAAGGACAATGTTGGCACAAGAATAGCTAGGTCCAAGCTGACTGGGAAAACATTTTGGCAGGAAATCGGAATGTTTCCAGAGGTTCTAAACTTCAGTGAGGTTTTGAGGCAGTCTTAATTTTTCGTTTTGGGGTTTTTTGTCCCCATTATTTCTAGTAATGTTTAAGATGCAGAATGTGGATCGTTTATGAGCAGAATTATGTAATTATTCCTTAAGATAGGAGGAGCCCTGAAGGTCCCTTTCAGCCTTATTTCTCGAATCTTAAGAGTTAGAATCCTCTTGGGTCACTGACTGCTCTGAACCTTTGGTCCATATTACACTTTGAAGAAATCTGTGATGGTAATGAAGAAATGTAATTCTGTTTGGTGAGCTTATATCTTCTGTGTAGGCGTGCTGATACCTTTAGTGGCTCCTGGGGAACAGGGAGGCAAGTGTTGGGGAGCACAGAAGTTGAAAGGTTGGAAAAGCATCTTTATTCAGATTTTGTGATGTATATCTACAGGTGGTGATTCATTTATTCAATGGGCAGAGGTTTAAATTTAGTTCAGTTGGTATGTTTATATGACGACTACCACTAGTACAAAAATACATGTATATAACTTTTACTTTTTCTGTTGGTACTCATTGACAAGGACCTTCAAAGCATATGCAAATGTTTCGGTAATCTGTTTGACATTCAGTGATAGTCTCTGGACATAATATTCTATTGTCCTTTTAAAGTACCAGTAACAATGCATCCTAGAAGGAATTGCATTTTGACAAGAAAGTAAATGCGAATATGTTTCCATGAATTATAGCCCTCCACTAAGTGTATTACAGCTAATAAATCTCATAATCCAAAGAATAAAGGTCAAGAGAATAATCCTGAAGTCTAATTTGAATCTTATTCAGGCTTGTTTCTGTGCAAGGGGAGAGATTGTCTTCAGTGCCATTGCGATCTAATCATTTTGTTGATACCATTTAGGGGAACTGGGATACCTTTCTTGAAAAAGCTGGTAAAATGACACTTGTTGATCTGAATGGAGAATAGTGTAATGATCTGCATTCTACTGAATGTTAGGTAATAGTCCCTTCTGGCTTTATTCTCTCCAGTTTTTACCAAACAACTTAAACAAAACAAAAAAACCAACAACAACAACAAAAAAAAAACACAAAACAAAAAAAAAAAGAGGGGGGTGGTGTGGCCAAAAAGAAATAAAAGGAAACCCAAATCCAAAAGAAAGTATGACTTCAGCTTCCTCTTCTATTCATCATCATTGAAAGAAGGGAACTTGTCCAGTTTAATCAAATACAGAGGAAGTTGATGTACCAGCAAGCGATAACAATAGGTTTTGGAAAGCTACCAGAGGATGGGATGCTGCTGCGTTGGTGCTGTGCACCGAGAGGCATCTCCTTTTCTGCCATTACATGATGAATATCTCGTGCCACACCAGACAAAGCGAATGGGATGGAAGAAGAAAAGGAATATGGGCTATTCCTTGAGAGTCCAACTGCCCCCACACCCCAGTACAGCTATATCCATCTCTGTTACACTGTGCAGTGATTTGGGCAGTTGTGCAGTGACTGATGTGTTCATACAATAATGCTCTTGGCTTTAGTATGTTTTAAGAATCTCAGCATAGCTTGAAAGGGAGGTTCTGTTTCATGAAATGCAGAGAAATTTGCAGATCATGTATTTTTTTATCTCATGTTAGGTTTCTTGATCTTCATAGCAGTGACTATGGACGATACAGCTGTTTCTTAGACAGGTCCTTACTACAAAGAAAACCAAGATGAAATCAGGGTGGTGATTTGTACATCTGGGGAGCAACGCCTGATCAAAGAGCTTTGGAGAGAAGTCAGTTGTACATCCTTAAGTGTGTGTGTGGTGGTTGCAGGTGCTCTGAATGTCAGAGATGCACCTTGCTTCTGTCAGCTTTAGTACAGCGTGGCTGTAGTCTTCATATCAAGAATGATATTTATGCCTGAATGGCCAGTAGCTTTCCACAAAAATTAACACCAGATTTACTTCAGGATTTAAGGGGGAGATGCTCTGCAGTTATGGGGGGTGGGGTTGCTTGTTCTGCAGGAATGTGAACCTGTTTGTGATCAAGAATACTCTGTGTCAAGTTTTTTAAATTAAATACCTTTATTTTTTATTTTATTCTTTTAAGCGTAACAGTAAGGGAGAGTGCATTCTTGTTTGTGTAATCCACTTCACTTTGTCTCCTTTATGGAAAAAGAGTAAATTTTATTTGCTTTTCTTCTCTATACATTCCTGTTCGTGTCAGGATTAGAAATCTTTGTTAGAGTTGAGAGGACTGGGTATCCAGGAGCCAAGTGCACTCCCTGGAGAAATTCAGGTTTGCGTAGTTTTCTGTTGGTTTTGTATTGATACAGTGCTCTAGAACTGCAAGGACAACTTTGGCCACGAAAATTTGTGTGGTTTGTCTCTTTCTTGTTAACTTCATGTATAGATTGGTATAAAGTTGTTTGATAGTAGAAGTATTTCTTTGTAACTGTCGTACTTGTATAATTGAGACATGTTCAACTTAGTAGAGATTTTACTCCACTCCTCATCATTTTTGAGATTCTTAAATACTGACTTGGGATTCCTGCAGAAAAGATCCTTTCCTCAGGCAGTTTTTAAAGTTTGGAGGGTGTTCCTAAATTTTCTTGTCTTCCAAGGATTTCTAGTAGTTGCTTGCCAGCAGTGTTAAGGGCAAAAGTATTTGTGCTCAGGTGGAGGGCGGGCTAGTGTGACCAGGGGTATTTTTCCATTCTGTAAAGGGTTCCGTATATACAGATGCCTGAGGCGAGGCTTTTCCCATCCACAGAAGAAGGCTTTTGGGTGACAGAGAGAGACACTGAGCATATCATATCTGTTATCAAGCCGTTTCATTGTCCATTAACTACTCTAGTAATCTTATATTCTATTATATCACATGAGCAATATTTCTAGAACAGTGAAAAGAATTGCGAAGGACATTTCTAAATACCATGGCCTGCTCAGATGCAGTTATCTTAGAGATTTGGCCCGCCATTGCCCGAAATGGAAGGGCACTGTTGCACATATTTCACGCAGACTGTCAATATTGCTTCTGTGATCATATCTTTTTTTTTCTTCTCTGAAACAGCCCACTGTTTGTAACGTGGAAGATTGGTCGAGATAAACGATTGCGTGGATGCATAGGTACTTTTTCCGCCATGAACCTGCATTCAGGACTCAGGGAGTACACACTTACTAGGTAAGATTTTGTTTTCTGTAGCCTTGATTTACATATTTAAATAGTCTACTAAGGAGATGATAGGTGTGCTTTGGTTTGTTTTGGGTTTTTTTTGCTATGTCACTGTACTGATCAATGAAAACTTGTATCTCCTTTTGATGCTAAGCGTATCGCCTGTTTTTTTGACTACTTGGTGTCATGAGGCTATGGTTTCAGTTAAAAACCATAACTTGAGCCTTTTTTCTCTTTATTGGTCTGGAAAACTACTCTCTAGTAGCTTATTGTATCTGACTATTAATAGTATTTTTTCCAGTGTTCAGACAAATTTTAACCTTAATAGTTAATATCAGGGCAGAAGACCAGAAAGTCAGGTTTGGGGATTATCCTATTCACACTTCTAAAACAGCAGGTATTCTCACCTCTTCTCCATCAGGTGCTTCCAATCAGCTGCAGTTAATTTAATGCTACAAATTTCCATTACATGTTACTCTTCAGATACATCCCAGCCCCTGAGTGGGAAGCTTCTGGATGAGGGAGGTAAGTGATGATAATCCTTCACTCCCTGGCAGCATAATCCTTCATTTTTTGATCTACACCTAAATTCATTCACCTTAATATTGTTCCATTTCCTTTGCATAGAGTGAAAACTAATAAGTTTATCACTAGAGCTAGTAGCAAGCTTTCTACTTGTTTTTTCTAAGAGTTTTCTTAAGTTTATTTTCTAAAGAATCAATGGAATATTGTTCCACTCAGTTACAATAGACTGTTTATAGTGCTTTAAAATAGAAACTACATTCTAGCATGTGTAGATCTCTAAAATTGTCATCACTTAAAATAATTGGTGCTTCCAGATCACTTTAGATTTGAGGCTTTCCTCCATTGCGGGATCTTTCTCTTTGCTGTTAAAACACCCTGTCCATCCCAGTATTAAGTAATATTAAAATGGGACTTGTTCTTTCTTACATGTTTTTCTTACTTTAGTTTGTTACAAGCTGAAGTTCATTTCATGCTTCTCTCTGCTCAGCTTGAAGAAATCAACTGCTCATCTTCTGGAGTCCTTACAAACTTCTGAAAGACCTAGTTACCTTTGTTGTGTTGATTTTATTTATTATGTGGTCTGGAATATTTCTGGTTGTCTCCTTTAAAACCTCAGCAATCAAAATGGCCAATGAGAAGAAGCAGCTTATAATAAAATTCAAAGGAATCTCTGTATTGAAGGTTAAAAGCCTTAAAATCTTAACCATTAGTGAGCCAGACTGGAGGAAAACCATCTTGTCTTCTGCACTGGAGAGCATTTTATTTAAGTGTACACTTTGCAGTGCCTGATCGAGAACAATGGGCTTGTACAGAAAATTACCCCTTAAGACTAGGAAGAAGGTGATAGCCAAAAAAAGTCTTTGTTGCTCATAGATTTTTCCATTCTCACAAATCAAATAGTGCTGTACCTTTAAAAATGTTTATGAGATTTCTATCACTGCATTCTAACTCTGAAAGGTGAATTCAAAATACGTGAAAAGTGGTGCAAATTAAAGGGAACTGAAATATTTTCAGTGCAGTGTTTAAATGATGGCCACACACTGTGGAAGTTTATGCTAGGCTATAGAGAGGAAAGATAATTCAGTAATTTTCAGGATGAGAGAAATGAAACTATATACCAACCTATATTTCAAAGATCTTTGTGAGATCTTCGGTTGTTTTGTTTTTTTTTAAAAAAAATTTAGTGGCATGTTAGATTTTATTACCTTTCACAGGGAACATTTTTCATGTCTATGCCACCAAAAAAGAATGTTTTCTGTTGTTGGAAGAAAAAAAAAAAAAACCACAACAAAAACCCAAAAAACACGCAACCGAAAAAACCCAATCTTCAGATACAACCACTGAAACGTAAAGCTCATATCTGAATGTTCAAAAAAGTTGTTCACTTCTACCAGTCATTATTTAAAAAAAGAAAGAGAGGGTTACCTGTGATCAGTTTCCTTCATGGTATTAGTCTTTTCAACTACAGAGCTTCAGAGGAGAGCACTGGAGGAATAAATGAAGCACCTTTGAAATGTCTGAACTTTCAGAGTTTGGAACTCCACAGGCCTCCCTAGGAGGGATCAGAAACTAGGACATTATAGCTTGATCCTGCAGTATGTGGGCAATAGGCTCCTGCAGAAGATGTGACAATTCCTGAAAGAGGAAAAAAAAACAACTTCAGGGAAGGCAAAAATTAATCAACAACATAGGCAGAATGAGAATAGACTCTCCCCATCAGAAAGTGAAACTTCACCAAAATTTTCAGTTGAGGATATAGGCAGATATTCTTCTGACTTTATTTTACTTTGACGCTGGGAGGCACTTTTCTTCAGTCGTTCTGAAGGTACAGCGTGGATAAACAGAACCAGGTTGTTTCTCTAGTTGATTCTTATATTTTTCAGCACCTGTGGAATTGTGGCCCAATTTCCAGTGAGTAAAATGGTACAGAAGAACAGCTGTTCTTAAATGCCCTGGTGCTTAGCCATAAAAATATCCTCAATTTCCTTCACAGGTGATTTTATTATAAATATGCTGAGTAGTGCTTAGGATCACGATAAATCAAATTTTCCTTAATTCTAGTAGGGATGTCTAATCGTATATTTTATACAATGAGCATGTACATCTCTATCTGCATACAATAGCATTGTTTCTTTGAAATAGCATAATGATACTTCATCTAGGAATCTGAAGTGATCAATTTCTTTCTTGGGACACCCACATCCCCCGACTTAAAAACCACCTTTTTGGGTCTATAAACAAAAATGGTGATGATGTGTGACCAAGTGAGTTTCTCTTCCCCATTTTGAGCTCTGTGGGTCGTTACACTGGTATTGCCAGTATGTTCTAAACAGGAAATGTATGTAGAATGATTCATCATTAATTGGATGCATCTGCCTAAGTCATGAGGAGGGATGAGAATACCCATAGTTAAAAATGCTAGTACTGTGTTCCTAATAAAATCTAGACATTAGAATTCAATTTTTCTTTGAAGTTATATCAGTGAAACACAGGGGAAAGGAAGTGTATTATTAAAATCTTCTGCAGAACTTTGAAAAGATAGATTCAGATTTTGTCATTTTTATATAATTTTACTAGGAGCTTAGTTGGATAAAAATCTAACCTCATCCAAAATGTTTTACAGTATTGAATATTGTATATTAGGATGCAAGAAGTTTATAATGGGCAAAATAGTTCTTTAGACTGAATGTGTTAATTGAATATCCCACCTGAACGCGTAAAAATAAACCAACACAGATTATGAAAATACCTTGTGTTTTACAGCTCCTTCAAGAAAATACACTGAACTTGGAAGCAGGTTACCACAGAATTTCACAACAGGTTGATAAATTACTTTTTCATGTATTCTGTTCAGCACTAAGACGCAGGTTTTGGCATTGAAGTTTTAAATTCCTGCTCTCTTACACTTGAGATATTGAAAGAAATTGTTTCATTTATTCATTTTAGTTTAGTTTCTCTACCCATTTCATGTTATTTCAAGTCATATTTTATGCCTATTGGATATAACAAGTATAGGTGTATAAATTACGTTTTAACCCTGTGGTTTTTTATCCTGTCAAGGCTAGAATATGTATCTGGGGAGGGAAATAGAGAAGAGGCAGAAAAGGGAAATATTATATGACGGAGCCTTCTGTCACTGAAGAAAGCAGGGAAGAAAAATCGGAGAACTCCAAACATTAAGTGGATTATCATAATGGCTGAAAACTGGATTTAAATTTTAAAATAGTATGCAACCCACGCTCCTTAACTAGCATAGGCCTGTCTCTACTGACTAATGATGTAATTGGTCTTTTTGTTGTATCTTCTACTTACCACTCCACCTGAGAGAAGTATGACTGCTGTCAGACATTCAGCCTAGATGTGGTTGATCAAGAAAAGAAAACAAAGAGGGAAGCTTGGGATGAGAAGCATAATATTGAAGGAAATAAAAGCTGCAGTCCAACTTTCTCATAACTGAATTTGGGTGTAGATTCCATATGACGGTTTGGCTACCAGTGGCATGAACTGCTGCTCTATATTTGTCAGCAATTTCAAGAGCCTCAGTCCTTGTTGCTGACACATTGCCTGCCTGCACCCTTTCCTCTTCCATATAGTAAAGCTAACTTGCTAAGGTGTGGCAAACTTATTTAACGGGTAAAATAGAAAAATATTGAATGGCTGACAACATAAATATTTATGTTGGCCTTATTTACTAAAGTCTTAAAGACAAGTATTTGTGCAGACAGGGCAGCTTCCCTTTTGTGTTTCGCTGAGGTTACTACTCTGTTTAATTCCTCTTTCTTTTTACTAATCATAGACTTGTTCAGCCTTCCCTGTAATCAGCCCCTACAACTCAGTGTTAACTTCCCAGCGCCTTTACTATTAGGCAGCATTGCTATGGGTGTAGATAGACATTGCCATTGATCTAGGGCAAAACATGCTCATGTATCTGACTGCAATTTTGGAACTGCAGACTTGGGGGAACTATATATATGTGTTTGACATGTGTTGTGACCTTCACTGTTCACAGAAGTCATAGTCTGAATTAATTCCTGCAAATAGCATTTCATGTAATATTTCAGAGCACATTGTTGCTTCTGTGTTGCTCACTGATAGTACTTCGCAGGCTGTCTTGTTTTGTGGCTTTGATTTATAGTAGACCACTGCGGAAAGTCAGCTTTTTTAATTCTGTTACTACTCTTCATCTGGTGGCCACCAATGAAAAATGCCTGATGATTGTGAAATAAAGCTTTACACTGTCACTTTCAAAATTAAAATCTGCAGAGAGCAACATACACTCTTGACAGCCTGAACTCACTACTGTTAATTATTTTTTTTGTGTTTAACATGGTCTCTAAAGCCAGGACGCATCACGTTGCTTCCTTTTCATTTGTACGCTTCTATGAAAAGCCGGTGTCTGCTGGTTGCCTCTGAGTTTTCAAGGTCATCTTAATTGAGGCAGAGGGCACGGATTTTACCCCTACTAAAGGATGATGAGCAAGGGAGGGAGGATCTCAAGGTGAGAACAGGTGTTTAGGGAGATCTGTGGTAAGATGGCTCTGTGTCTGGTTGAGTGGATGGACAACCAGTGTGTCCCACTGGGAATGTGAGAAGCCAGCGGCAATAGCCATCTGGAATGTGTAACTCCTAACTCCCACTTGCCCCTCATGACCCTAGTTAGTTGTTAAGGTTTTAGTGGGGGTTCAACTTGTAAAATCCACTAAGCTTTAATAATAACAGCATGCTGTTAAAGCCTTTTGAGCCACTAAGACTTCAGGAGGCCAGGGTTCCTCAGGCAGTCACAGCAAGTGTCATCATATCCCTTTGCTGAGTGACAAAGTTCTGTCCTAGAGAGCGCAGTTGGGAGTGATTTCAGAGCATCCTGTGTTCCTGGGCGAGGTAGGAAGTGGGGTACCAAACTGACACAGCCTGAGGCGGGGTCTCACGGATGCTGAAGAGGTTGCAGGACTGCTTGTCTGCTAATGTGTGCCGTGGGCCCCGTTGAAAGATTGGTAGTTGAGGATGTTGCTGTGACATAGACATCTCCCAGTGACCTGTGTAAGGCAGATCCTGCTCTTCATGCAGTCAGCAGCAGAGAGCGTGGTGAAGTGATTCGCATCACTTTTTAACAGTCTCCAGTCACTAAAACTCCATAGCGAAACAAAGAGGCGCCTGAGCCAAAGCCATGTTTGAAAGAGATTTGGAAATACATAAGCACTATAACCTTGTAGCATTATTGCTGTGAAGGGAGGAGGGAGCGTCCGTTCCATAGAAGATGGGAATGGACCTGAGGAAAAAACAGGCCATATCAAGGCAATAGATGATTTTAAACTAATTTTTACTAGACTTATTTTTAAAACATCATGACCCAGAGGTAAAGTGCAAGGCTGAAGATATGGCATCTATAAGGTTTTCTTTTGTGTGGCTGCAGGATTTGTGAACTGCTTCAGCTGCCAGAACAATTGAGATGCTCCTGTTCGATTTGGTGGCTTTACTTTTCTGTAAATTCTAGGTCTGCTGGCCTGTCCTGCACGTGATTTACCTTTCTGTATAAATCATTTGCAAAGGTAACTGTAATTTTCGGTTTTGCTAACAGGCTTAAATGAATTCTGTTTTTCAGTCCTCAACAGTTGTCATGTCTGGGTCACGTGCTATTCCTTCCTCTCCCCCCCCAAACAGAGAAGTGCAGAAAAGGGGTGGGGAGGAGTTTATAGCAAATGAGTGTGTTTCAATTAAAATCAGTAATAGGGGGCAGAAGTGTTGAAAGTGATTTCTGTCAAGCACAGTTAGACATCATATTTGTTAGAAAATGCATCCTTTAAGTTTCTCAAGGTTGTTCTAGTTTGTAAGTGAGGTGGGATGTATAGAGACATGTAATCTCTTTTGCTGGGCTGATGCAGTCACATAAAATTAGATAAGATTTTAGAATGCAAGTCTTTCTGTAAGTTGTTAAGAAAACCTTTTTTAATAAGTTAATCTTAAATGCAATTGACGCCTGTTCAAGTTTTGATTTCTTTTAAAATTTTTTTATTTTTATTTTGGTTTGTCCTTCAATATACATTTCCATTCCCTTCTCCTGATTATCTTTTGAAGTTAGAACTTCACATGCGAGACATAGAGGGTTTCCATTGGTGATCTGGACATTTAATTACAGTGTTAGTAAAGATAAGGTACACTGTGATAACATTAATATTTTACTATAAATTGCAGCTGACTTAAGAGTTTAAGACAATTCTATTAAGTCAGAACTGGGCCAAAGTATATTAAGACAGCTCAGCAGTTAACTTTGCTTTACAAACTGGAAGATGTATAGATATGTGTATATTTATGGTGGTGTTGACCTCCAGAGGTATTATTAATAATCTTAGAACCCCCTTTTTGTTTTCCAAAATGCTTCTGGTAAAATATAAAATTAAGGTACTAGCACCTTGATTTTTAAATGATGACTGATTACCTTTAATAAAACTGAGGCAAAACTATTTTAATGTGTAGATATTTTATATAGGCTCCTGTGTTTTGCCTGCCATGTCATCTGTATTGAGATGAGACTTTACTGAAACTTAGAGCTGTTCAAATTTCTGAATTTCATCTAAGCTGAAAAAAGCTTTAATTTGGGTAAATCCTCAGATCGGTTATAGTGGAAGATAATTGTTTAGCAGTAAAATGGATTGTGATGTAAACTCACAATACCAGGAACTCTAAATGAAGTATATAAATTTGAATTTATTGAGCCAGGCTTAGTTGCTCTGTGAGTCAATTCAGTAAGTAGGTCTGTAATGATTTTGTGCACACAGCGCCAGGTCATTATTTCAGGGAACTGTTGCTTGACAGAACTGTCTACTGCCTTTTCTCAAAGGGCAAAGCTAAATACCATCCTGGCTCTAGAAGTGGAAAAAAACCCCAAACTTTTGCTTTAATGATGGGTTAAATGCTTCTCCTTATTTCATTATGAAATGAAATAAAATAATGTTGTTTAGCATAGAGAAGCAGCATGCCCTAGTGAATATATGTTTCTTGCATGTTATGTATGTTGGGGATGTAGTAATTCTGCCTTAATTTTTTTTTCTTTAAACCAAAAAAAAAAAAAGGAGGATACCAGTTTTGTAACTGTTGGTCTCTTTTTCCTGAGAAAAGCCTTGCTGGACCCTTGGACCTAATGGTAGATGATGGTCTGTTTCCCTAGCAACGCTTCCTGAAAGAAAGCAAAGGGAAACACTACAAATGGAAGGAGAGTCTTTAGATTATTATCTTTATGAAAGGAGGAGCACATAAAGATGCCCTACCAAAGCTTTTTAGATCCAGGGTTATCAAATATTGGTAACCATTTTACTGTTTTGCTGGGAAAACTGAATTATAGAATATGAATTCTTTGGCACAGGGGAATGCATTGCTGCATTTGGTGGAATAAGCTTACTCTGTGAATTGACTGTTTATAAAAGGTAACCGGAGATCTAGGAAAAACAGAATTGTAGAGTTCAAAATGATAGCAAAATGGCTATATCTGTATGAAGTGGCTCAAAGAAGTTTGGAGGGGGTCTTGCTGAGGCTTATAAGTCTGAGGTCTTCAGGAAACTGTCCACAATTAAAATACTTATTTCATCATCTTATTTTAAAAAATAAGCATTAAAAATTGGGTTTTTCAAAAATATACATCTCATAAAATGCATGCTTTGAAAAAGCCATGATTAAGCAACGTAACTTGCATTTGTTGATGTAATTTGTCATATTTTGAATAAATCGGATATTCCTGAAATCTGATTAAATATGAATGAGTAAGTGGGGACATCCCGCAGTTACTCAGACTTTCCAGATGGGTTTTATGTCATTTGTGACTCTGGTCTTTCCCACGATGCTCTTGCATTTCATCTTCTTCCCACACAGTCTCCTCCTGTTATGCTAAGAAGAGGATGCACGCCCTGTAAGTTCAAAGGCAGAGTTCTAGTTGAGCTGAAACACTAGTTTGGTTGAAAGTCAGATTTGTATTTGTCTTTGAATGTTGCTTGACATAAGTGTTTGGGAGGGAGGGTGAAGTCAGGGGAACTGGCCGCCCTGGTTTTCCTAGCAAAGCTCTATGTTGCCGTGACTGTCACTTTTCCATTACTAGTATGGATAGTTGTTGGTACTCCATGGGTTTTGGTCAACTTTTTCTTTTTTTTGTGTTGATACTCCTAAAGGGAACATTTTCAAACCATTTCCTAAAAATCTTTTAGAATGGAATTTGCTTTCATTTGAGACTTTTGGTGACTTGTTGATTTCTTAAGGACTACAAAGACGTACTGGGTTATGGGCCAGTGCTGAAGAATTACAGGATAGGACTGTGCACCCACACAGCAGAGGGAGGCATGGATGAAGTGTGTCTCAGAGCACTTGCGTTTTAAAGAAAGGTTTTGCGTATTTGGAAACTTTTAGCTAGGGCAGAATGGAAGAAGTTGGCATAGAAGTTACCAGTGTCTGGGCAAGTTTCTCTCTGGCTGTTCTCAGCGTAGCAGTACATGTTTATTTTTAATATAGAGTAAGGGCCATTTCCCACAACTTTATTGCTAAGACGGTGAGGGTGGTGGAAAAAACTTCCCACTGCACATACTGGCCAGTGCTTATATGTGCTAAATATGAGAAGGATGCTAACGTAGTTTGTCCTTCACTTCCTAAGATGCTGGAAATTGAGGTGTGTCAGTGGCATAGTAGATACCTCACCCAGTAGAAGTAAACTTAAGAGCTTTGTTTAGCTCAAGGAGCTAATTTTTTGTGAAATCTGCTGTTTAAATGCAAGCTATCAGGGATTAAGCAAGGTCAAAGGAAAAAGAATTGTCTCTTATGCTTATAAGCTGTTAAAGTCTTTAAACTCTGCAGCTTTGTGTGGGAGGTACTGTGGGAAAGGAGTCTCAATTAAAGTTTTCAGTCTGTCAGCACCTCCTCCATTTAGGTGTTTTCTGATGCTGCATTTTAAGACTGTATAAAGAAGAAATAGCACGAACTGGGTGTGGAGGACCAGGCTCCAAAAGCCCTTGTTATCTCTGTTCACTTTAACACAAAGATGTTGAAGCTTTTGAAACTGAATTTACCATTTTCCCTAGACCAGAGTAATGAGAATTAAAATGCTCTTGTAAACTGTAGCAGAATTTTCTGTTATTTTTAAATAGTGCCAAAAGATACCTGTGTCTAAAAGTCATTCCTGTTGGCACCAGGAAGAGAGAAGTTGTGTCGTTTTCAGAGCTGTACCGCTGAGATGGTAGAAAAGCTCTTGGAAGAAGAGATAGCATCTCTACTTCTGGTGGGACATAAGCAGCCGTGTAAAATGTTGGAGAATGTATGAAGAAATCTAAGCCTAAACACACTTCAGATTCTGAAGTAGTCCAAAAGTCTTACGGCCCCCAGCTCTCTGTACTGTTTCAACTCCTATAATGTGTGTAATTGTGAGCATGTGGTCTCAGGAGGATGAGTTGACTTGTCTTGAATTTAATCGTTTACAAATGGCTGAAGTTTTGCTATTCATTTGATATTTTGTAGAAGGGAATATAGATTCACCTGGAAATAACAGTTACTGCTTTTTAACATGATTTTAAAATACAATATTGGGGACAAAAGCACTCCAGGTTCGCTTCTTCCCTTTGGATTGTTGATGCACTTTTCAAATTCTGCCATTGTCAGCTCTGCTCCATAAAAGCGTATGGAGTGAGGTATATACTCCATACATGTGTATATTGGTGATAACCTTTGTTTTAGAAACAGAAACTGAACGTCCTTTGATTTCTTAGCTATGTAAATGAGAATGTATTGATACAGTCTACAAAGCATCTAATGCTCTGAAAGTATGTAAATAAAGAGTTCCTTAGAAGTATTTGATGTGGATCCAAAAAATGTTTCTAACCTCACAGATTCCTACTTTTATGTGACTTTTCAAAAGTTTTAATTAAAAATTTTCTATATATAGTTGTAATTTACACAGAGAAAATAGCTTTTTGACTGTAGTGGGGAGTAGCTTTTTTGGCCATCAGTAGCAACTTCAGTAGGACTGTTAATACTCAATTCTTAAAGCAAGGATATTGGGGGAGCAGAATTGCGACAGGCGCCTGTGTTTTAAATATAACATGCAGGCTACAAAGTCCGTTAGCTCACATGCTTAAATTTAGGTTTGGTGTTCCGACGCAATGGTATAATCTTTTTTTCTTAGTGCAGATTACTTGTAATAAAGGGTGAATAGCCAGGCAAGCAGCCTCTTGGGCTGGAGTATATAAATGACTCCCCCAAGAACATGGGGAACTGGTGCGGATGTTAAGGAGTGCTCTGATGAGCCTGAGCGCAGCTCTGGGAACTTCCCCAGCTGTCGTGAGCTGCAGCTCCAGCTTCATTGAACAGGGCCTTTGTGATAACGGCCATTATGAACAGTTGTGTCAATCAGTAAATGAAATCAGGTGTATCAGACTTTTACGGGCAGGGAAATGTGACTTCATTCAAGTGAATAATGTTACGTCTTTTTATTTTTACTGGATTTTTCAGTTGAGTAAATTTTATTTAGTTTGAACTTGGTTTGATTTGCAGAGGAAAAGAAGAAAAGCTCTTGGTTTTTCTGAACAGTACAACTTTTTGATACTTCTAGTTCAAGTAACTTTAATGACTTATGCTTCTATAATACCACAAACTGAAATAGGTCCCAAGCTACCTGTAACATGCAGTTTGGCACTTTAGATACTAGCCTGATTGCCAGTAACTTTTTCAGTCTTTTATTCATAAACAAATGCAGATTAAAAATACACTCATACTGGTACATTCAAACAATATTTCTCTGTTTAGAAGACTGTTCATTTTTTTCTCTGAGAAAAGTTGCTAAAGTGAATGATTTAGAATAAAAATATATTTAGTATGTAATAAAAAGTTTAAGTAATTATTTTTCTTCAAATATTGGCTTATATCCCATTCCACTGAAGTATCAATGTAAAGCCAGAGATGTTTAGAGTCACAATATAACCTGACTCAACTGTATGAAGGTTGAAAGAGATTTGAATGTTTGCATTTAAAAAAAAAAAAATCTTCTGTGTGCATAGGTGTATTTTTAACATCTTCAGTTCTTATGAAAGACAATTAAAAGTGCTTCTTCTGTTATCTCTAGGCCAGTTACTTCCAGATGCTGTAGTTAAAGCCCCACAGATAGCATGTTGGTTTTGCCAGGAAGATAAAGTGCTTGTTATATGTATGAACACAAAGAAGGGAAAAGGGAAATGTAACTTTAAAATAACTGAAAGGTCATTGCAACCTCAGTCCTCTAAGAGGGCATCACTGCTTTTCAGCAGAAATATTTTTACATGTTCTGTCAAGAAATTGATGCTGGTTTTGTTTCTGTTCCCAGAAGCTTCTGCACAATTTGCAAGCTGGTTAGATGGCCCTTTCTCATCTGTGCTGAGGATGCATTCTGCAGTTTGCTCACTTAGCTACAGAGAGGCTTTTTTCCTTTGACCTAGACTGC
Organism: Larus michahellis; assembly: GCF_964199755.1. NCBI lineage: Eukaryota > Metazoa > Chordata > Aves > Charadriiformes > Laridae > Larus > Larus michahellis. Next base: position 37,685,576 of record NC_133904.1, read on the forward strand.
TAATCCCTCATTGCAAAGAGCAGCAGCTGTGCTTTGTCTGTGGAGGTCTCTGCACTGCATGCAGCCTCAGTCTTTGTGTGTTCTGCTTTTTCAATTACTGAAAGGGTGGCTTTCTGTTTTCTTGCTCAGAAAACCCTCTTCCTCTTCAGGTTTGTTGAAGTGTACAACGCATGATTTTTTTTTTTTCCTTTCTCCAAAAATTTAGGTTTCCAGGAGTTGTTACATGCAATTTCACAAAACTGTGTGTTTGACTAACCCATTCCTGACATTCAGGAGTTGCTTTCTAGAAACCTTTCTGTTTAAATATTAAACACTTTAGATAGATGTGTTAAGTAGTAGCTCTAATGGATATAATTACAAATAAACCATTTTTTTGTGTTTGTCCACGTTGTATCATCATTTAACATTGAATAACCAGGCTTCTGTTGCTTTTGGTGTAATTCCCCGAGTTAAACATATGTAGCAATGTGCAATGTTAGTGGTTGCTGAAAGCTAAGTTAACACGAGAACAGAACAGACAGTCGTTTGCTGGTTTAGGCTTTACTGCAGTGAATGGCAAAACTCCCACAAGCTTCAAAGGGAGGAGAATTTGGCCTGTAGCTTCTCTAAGAAGATAAGATATAAAATACTTAATTAGTAAGCACGAATGTCACATTTCAGTTAATCTCATAGTCAAGCGTTCATGTTTATACTTTCATGTTTTGTAATAATCTTTATTCTGTGGCTGAGCAGAATTTTCAAATGTATGTAATGCTGTTGAGTTAAAAGCATTCCTTGAATACTTAAATTTTAGTTTTTGAGGCTATAGACAGACGTAGCCTAACCTGAACCTTTTGCCTCTTCTTCATTTCAGAACTTCCTTTTCATTCCACTTCAGCTGGTTTTATTTGCTTCTCAGAACCTGTTTTAGAGTGGGAAACACATACAGGGCGACAGCTGGCAGACTTGGAACTGAATGTACAGTTTAGCTGAGCTTGCAAAGGTTCTGTTGCTTGGGCATCTTGACCTTAGATAGAGTGATTTGTGAACCCCCCATCCAGTCACTTGTGTAAGCTGAGTAAGTTGCAGGTGTCACTGAATGTGCCACCCCAAGTAGAGAGAATTGTGACAGAAAACTAGAAGGGATAAAGGGATGAAATGGTGACCTGCTCCCATGAGAGAGAAGTGGCAGAGTTGCTAAAAGGGGAATAAGAAGGTGGCTTACAGACAATTTATTCCTGTGTGGAAGAACATCAAGGGAAGGAAATGCAGGAAGCAAAGCTTCCAGCAGTATGGAATGTGTTTATAGCTCTAAAACATACTCTATTTAATTGGTAATTTGTAGAGTTTTTGAACAATCATAGCTTAATCTGTTAATGAGATTCATGCATGAACTAAAAACCTCCACACACAAAATTAACACAAAAAAATGTTGAGAAGCCTTATTTGTTGCCTTAAATAAGGAATTAGTTTTGTCCTGATGCATCATTCTAGGGTGGCATCACAATAGCAGGAATAAGTGTTTAGAAACCAAAATTCTCATGAAATAAGGAGTGGCTTTTTTTTTCTGTGAGGTCTTGTTACATATGACATGGCACACGGGGTTAATCTTGTGCCTGCCTTTTTTTACTGTATTTATAAAAACACTGAGAATTGGTAAGGTGCCATGAGCTCGTACACCAACCTTTACGCTGACAGCACCCAGATTTGCATCTCCGCAGATGCACTTCACCGTGTGTGTAAGAGGTTGCACTTAGATAAAAAACCAACTGGTTTAAAAATAATCTAAGTTGAGTTGTGATATTGATGAAACACATATCTTAGGAAACAAGCCAGGATATTATTCTGTGCCCCGTATTATGAGTGGTCATTATCCAGGCTGTAATACAGCGTAGGCCTTGGGTTATTCTCAACTTATGCACTTGTTCAAGAATTTCAAGACTGGGTTCTGTCACCTTTCATTTCATGTATGGGACTATATTAATCAATGCCTTCATATTTCAGAATATTTTATTTTCTTAACCTTTTTCTATGAAAATTTAATGCAACACCTCAAGTAAGTGAAAATGATCTCTTTTCTTCTCAATTCAGTTACTGCATATTCAACTATGCCTTTTGCTTTCCTTATTCTTAACCTGATTGTGCATTACATATAGATACTTAATTTGTCCCGTCATTGTGGTTTCAAAGTCCTGATGATAAAACATAGTTTCTGTATTTGTGACAAACGGTATCAAAACTGAGCTTAACTGTAAAATTCCATCTCCAGCATTTACAGTCTTGGTTGTTTTTTAAAGAGAATCATATTGCCAACTAATAAAAATTGAACCACATCGTATTTTTATATTAAAATATAGTTTATAGTATTTTGGGTGATATAAGGAATATTGAGAAAATGAAATATACTTTTGTTCCGGACTATAAACAGTATAATATAAATAAACCCTTTTTACAAGCTGCAGGAAACTGAACATGTAAATGTTCAAATTATATTCATGTATTTATATAATGTTGCGTGGCTGAGACATTTAGAAACATATTTTTCCATATGTGCTTAAGATGAGGCTTTTCAAAGTTCATAAAGAGTTAAAAATATTTCATGTTAACTTGTTCTGTGTTAAAGTTATGACTTGAATGCATCTTTAGAGGGGAGCAATATTTTGTAAATTGATTAAATGAGGGTTGAATACAGCAGTAAAATGGCCTTAAAGATTTTTGTCTTGACTTCAGTATCTCTTTTGGGGTGAAGTGGTGATCTTAGGTCAATATTGAGAGGCTTACTGGAGATGTAAAGAATTCTGGAAACTTCTTTTTATGCTCCTAGGGATTGGAGTGGTAAGCGTTGCTCAAGCTGTACAGTTCTAAATGTAATTGAGCAGTTCATTTTTGTTAATTATCTAAACTTTGCCATCTGCTGGAGAGCCTTTTAGTGACATTATAATTTAGTCCAGTTGGAGCTCAATTAGAGTTTTCTGACTAGCCTGTTATCATGTGTTCACCAAACAAAAACCTACAGACCAAACCCTGGTCAGTTTTGTTGTTCATTTTTTTAAATAAGCATCTGGAATGACTGTGACAAACCAACTGTGTTATGTTGTGAGATTGTTTTAAGTGCTGTGGATTTGCTTTTTATGTATCAAACCAGGACATTTCCATGGCAATTGACACCTTTCAGCTTCCTGAATGTTAGCATGAGTATGACACAAAAAATGTCACGCCTTTTTGAATTCCATTGTCTTCATTTGTCCCACTATGGTGATAGATGCAGGGAGGGGTGAGGGACAATACAGGAAAAGGCAGAAAAGAAGCTGCCACCTATGAAGAAACTACTGCATACAGCTGCTTTACCTTATGTTCCCCTGTAGTCAGAAAATATTGTTCAAGGTCCATGCTGAGCAATTCAGAGTACAGACAGCTGTTTTGCATGGATATTCCAAACTGACTTTGTTCAGTTCTAGGCATATGGAGTGTGTGGAACAGAGCAGTTACAGCTTTTTTGCTACACCTGGGCAAATGCACAATAATTGCACGCTTTGTGTTGTAATTTGCTATAAGCTGTGCCTCTCACTTACTGACCTGTTACGTGAAGACTTTGGATTTAGCGTACCTTTGTGAAGGCAAAGCTCGAGACTATTACTGAAGCTCTTCCACATCTTAAAGTTAGATTAATTTAAGATTCTTTTTTTTTTAATGTCATAGGACACATTGTATAGTAATGCGAAATGACACACCCCCCCATGCCCTGCAGGATTAAAACAGTAAGAGAAAAATGCAGAGTCTTTAATCTGTTAGCTCTTTCTTCACATTCAAGGAGAAAAGTAAGTCATTTAGAACCGCAAAAGCGGTATAGTGTAAGATTTGATCTTATGATCTTATTGGCATCATGGTGACGTGGTGGGATGGCTCCTATGACTGGAGTGTTGGAATGGAAGGACACAGGATCTTCAGGAAGGACAGGCAGGAAGTATCGCTCTCTATGTCGATGACTGGCTGGAGTGCACAGAACTCTGCCTGGGGATGGATGAGGAGCCAAGAGGGAGCTTATGGTCAGTATTAAAGGGAGGGCAGGTGACATTACACTGGAGGTATGCTTCAGGCTACCCAACCAGGAAGACATGAAAGAAAAATGCCAGGAGGCCTGCATGGATGAACAAGGAGCTCCTCGACAAACTCAAACTCAAAAAGAAAGCCTACAGAGCGGGGAAGCAAGGACAGGTAGCCTAGGAGGAATACAGAGAAATTGTCTGAGGCATCAGGTTAGGAAAGCCAAAGCCCTGATAGAATTAAATATGGCCAGGGATGTCAAGGGTAACAAGAAAAGCTTCTTATAGATATGTCAGTGATAAAAAGAAGATTAGGGAAAATGCAGGCCCTCACCAGGAGGAAACAGGAGACCTGTTTACCTGGGATACGGAGAAGGCAGAGGTACTTGGTGACTTTTTTGCCTCAGTTTTCACCGGCAAGTCCTCTAGCCACACTGCCCAAGATGCGTAAGGCAAAGGCAGGGACTGGAAGAATGAAGAACTGTCCACTGTAGGAGAAGATCAGTTTTGAGACCATCTAAGGAACCTGAAGGTGCACAAATCCATGGGACCTGATGAAATGCATCTGTGGGTCCTGAGGGAACTGTCAGATGAAGTTGTTCAGCCCCTGTCCGTCATTTTTGAGAAGTTGTGGCAGTCCGGTAGAGTTCCTACTGACAGGAAAAGGGGAAACATAACCCCCATTTTCAAAAAGGGAAAAAAGGAAGACCAGGGGAACTACGGGCCAGTCACTCACCTCTGTGCCTGGCAAGATCATGGAGCGAAGCCTCCTGGAAAACTATGCTAAGGCACATGGAAAATAAGGACATGATAGGTGACAGCCAACATGGCTTCACTATGGGCAAATCATGTCTGACAAATTTGGTAGCCTTCTACAACAGGGTTACAGCATTGGTGGATAAGGGAGGAGCAAATGACATCATCTGTCTGGACTTGTGCAAAGCATTTGACGCTGTGACACATTACCTCCTTGTCTCTAAATTGGAGAGACATGGATTTGACAGATGGACCACTTGGTGGATAAGGAATTGGCTGGATGGCTGCACTCAAAGAGTTGCAGTCAATGGCTCAATGTCCAAGTGGCAACCAGTGACAAGTGGCGTTCCTCAGGCGTTGGTACTGGGACTGGTGCTGTTTAAGATCTTTGTTGGTGATGTGGACAGTGAGTCTGAGTGCACCCCCAGTAAGTTTGCTGATGACACCAAGCTGTGTGGAGCAGTCAGTACAGTGGAGGGAAGGGATGCCATCCAGAGGGACCTTGAAAGGCTTGAGAGGTGGGCCTGTGTGAACCTCATGAAGTTCAACCAGGCCAAGTGCAAGGTCCTGCATGTGAGTCAGGGCAATCCAAGCACAAATTCAGGTTGGGTGGAGAATGGCTTGGGAGGAGGCCTCTGAGGAGAAGGACTTGGGGGTGTTGGTTGATGAGAAGCTCAACATGAGCCAGCAATGTGCACCTGCCAGAAGACTTGAAGGCCAACTGTATCCTGGGCTGAATAAGAAGAGTGGCCAGCAGGTCGAGGGAGGTGATTATGCCCCTCTGCTCTGCTCTGGTGAGACCCCACCTGGAGTACTGCATCCAGCTCTGGGGCCCCAAACATAAGAAGGACATGGACCTGTTGGAGTGAGTCCAGAGGAGGCCATGAAGATGATCAGAGGGCTGGAGCACCTCTGCTGTGAAGACAGGCTGGGAGAGTTAGAGTCTTTCAGCCTGGAGAAGAGAAGACTCTGGGGAGACCTTATAGTGGCTTTCCAGTACCTAAAGGGGCCTAAAGGAAAGCTGGAGGGGGACTTTTTACAAGGGCAAGGGGTAATGGCTTCAAACTGAAAGAGGGTAGATTTAGATTAGATGTTAGGAAGAAATTCTCTATTGTGAGGGTGGTGAGCCCCTGGCCCAGGTTGCCCAGAGAAGCTGTGGCTGCCCCATCCCTGGAGGTGTTCAAGGCCAGGCTGGATGGGGCTTGGAGCAACCTGGTCTGGTGGGAGGTGTCCCTGCCCAGGGCCAGGGGAGTTGGAACTGGATGATCTCTAAGGTCCCTTACAACCCAAACCAGTCTATGATTCTATGATTTCTGGCTTCAGGAAACAGTAAGGAAGTTGAAGCCATAGAAACTTGGCTCTATTAATGTACTCAGGACACTGCAATACTACTTTGTGGATTTTTTTAGTTCTAACTGCTTTATATTTTCTGATGGGAGCAGATTGCAGGAGCTGTGACTTTTGTGTTAGTATTTTTCCACTTGAAGGCCATAACACGTACACAAAATTCTCCTAAACTTTAAGGATCTCTCCATACGAGCCTAGATTATTTCCTTGATACATTATAGCAGTAAGAAAGAGAAATGAATTTCAGGCACTATGTCCAGACAGTGTAGCATTATTGTGGCATAATGATAAACTGGGTTTATTTGTAAGAGTCCAGAGTGTGATGGAATATTTCTCTGGGTAATTGTCAGAGCAGTAGAAAAAACATCTTTATTCATTTTGCTTGTAAAAAGCTCTGTTTAAATTTATGGAAGCCTTAGCTTTTACAGCTTCCGTGGCTATGAGCTTGCTTTTCTTATGAGAAATTTTGCAATGATGAGTAGGTAAGGAGTTTGATCATTTTCATTTGGTATTTACATAAGACTGACAGACCCAGCTGAAGACCCAGCAGCAGTTAAACCTCCAGGAGTTTCAGACAGTGGTTGTTCTGTGGGTGTACGTTAGCTCCATGTCTTAACAGACAGTCATGTCGACTGCAGATTCAGTGAGAAGCATCCCGGAGCGTGTTAGTCATTCCCTATGTGCTGTGAAGTTGATCTGGTCATGTACAATGAGTCAAGACAACCGGAGTAAGAAATCAAGATTAAAATAAGGGTGTTTGGAAATTTTAAGTACCCCTAGAAATATTCTGTAAATGCTTCTTTTGTTGATTTAAACAACTGATGAACTTTTTTTGGGGAAAAAAAAACAAGGTCCCGGAACCTTTTCAGCAATATCAGTATGGTTTTCTCTTTAGTTGGGTGTACGGGTGGCACAATACACATGCACACTCACACAAAAATGCTGTTAGAATATAATTGAAGCCATTAAATCATTTTCCACTTGTGACTGCAGTCAATATTAAACTCAGTAGGTATTAAAGAAATTTTTAAAGATTTCCATAACCCTTTGCCTTTGTGCTGTGATGCCTTAATATTGCCCGCTAGCTAATGGAACTGCTTCGGCATAAATGCAAAATCAGTGAGTTCATACAACAGGAGGAACAGGTGGTAAAATATACTTAACTTCATGTATAACTGAAATTAGCAATCATGGGGAAACAGTTGAATGCAGTATATCCTAATTGTCTGTGATCAGGTTTAAGGAGTACTCCAAACAAAATACCTGAACAATTCTCTTTTATTTTTTTTTTTCCCCTGATGTATTTGACTAATACTTAAGTTAATATTTTTATAAATATATCATTCAGGAATTTCTAATTCAATGATGAAGTGTTAACAAAAATCTCTGCAGCATCGATTTAGAACTTTGCCATTTTATTTGTAATTTTTTTTTAGCATGTCCTAGATTTAGGTGAATAATTTTACCACCCAAGAAGGACACACTGCTATCTCACTGGGAGAGGAGCTCAGGAAACTACTGAAGTGAGCAAATAATGGTTTCTCTCTCCTTGGTAGGTGGTTGATCTTTTGCCCAGAAGTTCTTTTCTTCCTTGTCACTCAGCAGTTTGAAAATGGTAATAAAAACTTGTTATATTGGTTTGTCCTTCAGGATATTGTGAACAAACTTAAGTGTTCTCTTAGGAAAATGTTTGAAATGGAACACTGTAAACTTTTTGTTACCTCTTTCTGTTTCTGAATCTACTCTTAATAGATAATATGTATTTTTTTTAATCAGTATATTATATTAATGTCTTCTGTAGCATTGTTATGCCATCTGCAGGAAGCCTGACAATATCCAATCCTGCATAGTTGTTTGAAAAAATAATTAATGACGTTTGGTAAATTCAAACCACCCAGATGTGTTTGCTGGCTTAGTGTATTGTGTCTTATAACTCCTGCAGCCTTGCCGGTATTAACCAATTAACAAAACCCACACTGCTAACAATTTCCACGCTTACTAGAGAGTTAGGACACTTTGGAGGACATACAGACAGCTTATATTAGGCACCTCTGGCTGCCTAAAATAGAGACTTAATTGTCTTATCTAGTCAATGAATGAAGGTTGCCTTTTCTGATGAGCCGTTTTAACCAATTTATATACGTGCTCTGACTTGTCTTTTAGAGGAATGGTATTATTTTCAAATATAAAATAACTGTCTAAAATAGACTATCAGTGTATTCTTCTTCCTATTAAAGTACATGTCTGAATCCAGAGAGATTGAGAGAGAGACTTTCTGGTATACTTCAGTTTTGTGGAGTCAAAAAAAAATAAAAATGATTGAAGAGCCAAAATGCCAGACCAATATTTTATTTCTCCCATGTGAAACACTGTTCCCATTACCTGCTGCACTGTGCTAATAAAATAAGCTAAAAACTTCAGAGAAGTATTTCTGTGCCAAATGTCAACAAGTGTGTGTTTCTTTTTTTACCCTGTGACTGCCACTTAGCAACATAATGTGCAGGAAGTATAAATGTTGTTCTTTCCCTTTCTGTCTCCCAAATGTAAGGGAGGGTTCAGGAAAAACACGTCATTCACAGTTGTTTTGTTTCCTGGAAATTTTTCCAGTATGACCAAAAAAAAAAAGACAATATAAATAAACTCTTTTTCCTTGCATTCAAGTGATTTCATGATGCATGTAAATCACTCCTTGAGATCTCCATTTAAGTTGTCAAAATTCTGCTATCATAAATAAAAGTTGTTAGAAGGCTGTCATGTGGGTTATGTTAGGCTGTCTGATCTCTTATGCTGAAAGCCAGGAGAATTTTATTCATAATAATTTCACTTTCTGAAGAAGAGCACGCTCTGCCCTGTTTTTCTGGCTTAAAAATTAATTGCAGATCGTGACTTGGAAGCTGCTAGTTCTTTCTGGTCTCTGCCAAACTGAGTTATGATAGCTGATTTTCATGAGGAAAATCCTGGTGATCTGCTTAAGTGTTCCTTAATTTCTTCCTGTTGAAGTTACTGAATGAAAAAGTAAAAATCTTGACTAACTTCTGATCAGTAACCCAGCAATGGAAAAAACTATAAATATTGACATTTTTTTCTCAAACCCTGGCACCAATTGTTTCTTGTTGGTGTCATCTCTTTGCTGTTATCTAAAATCCAGTGAGTTTGCCACTCATTAATTTCAGGATGTTTTGAATTAACTGAGGAACAATATCTGGGCCCTTTGGGCTCAGTTTATTGACATAGGGCCATTTCTTTGTTAAACACATTTTCTAAGGTAATTCTGCTAAGCACATTTCATTTAGTGACAGAATGAAGAATCTCAGGGTTTTGCTTCTTGAGCTAAATGAAAAGGGGTTTTCAGAGCAGATGGAATTTAAATCTTTTGCCTACCATCTAAAAGTAGTGCCAATGTACTGTTTATCAGAAGAGGGCAATAGTTTGTAAAATGAGATCTTTAACCTATTTTTCATAACTCTGCTGATGACATATAAAGCATTGTTTGGATGCCAAAAAATTCTGGTTTGCTTTAGCTGTGTTCAGTATCGGAAGCTGATTAAGAGGAGATTGACTCTATTAGAGTGAACTGAAAAAGTAATGGGAAACTTATTTTTTTTAAAATTGGATTAATTTGATTAAAATTATCAGTTCTATTTTGATTAATCCTCTGGGAGCTATGTTTCCACAGGGTAGGCTGAGCAGATTGTGAAAGAGAGGCTGTCACAAAAAGTGGATTTTTAGGAGTCGGGGATCTTGGATTCTATTCTTGATTCTGTCACTGACTCACTGTGTAAGCCTCCTGAATTGCATGAGTCACTTCATGTCTCTGCCTCATTTACACTTCCTATAAAAGTGAGTATTACTTATATCATGCCCAGCCTTTGACACTTTCCTTTGCATCTCCTTCCTGTGTCATGTTTAAGCCCCCAAATTAGTTTCCAGTAACATAAAAAAGAGTATCCAATTTTACCTAAACTCTTTATCCAGTTTGGGTCTGTATGTGTGACTGTCCCCAAAAAAGAGGCTTAGTGAGAAATTTCATTGTTAATAGTTGTCATTAAATAACAAACAATAAAATATTAAGAACAATTCATTTAATACCTTCATTCATCTACACCTAAATCATTCTTTACTATTTTTGATGCTTATATGCTATCAAACTTTTTTAAAGGAGCCCTTAAATTCAATCACAAAGATTTTCACACCCTTCTAAACTGAGTAACGTAGCTCCCTTACTATTGCTTGTTTCCCCTATTTGTGTCCTACTGTTTGTTCCCCATCTGCCCCATCACGTTTAAGAGCCATAGGTTCTTAAAGACTGAAGCTGACTCTCTTGGTTTTTTTAAGGTATTTTTATAGCCTACAGAAATTACAGATCAACAACACAATGATGTGTTGCATTTTGGTTCACCCGCTCATACTTTTATTTCAAATGATTCCGAGAGCTTCTCTGGTGGTATTTTACAAAAACAAGATATAGCCTTAAGGAATATAAAGCTTAGTTTTATTTTTTGCTAAACGTCATGCTGTTTGTCTTGGTAATTCAAAATACTTTGAACAATTTCCTTTTCTATAAACGTTTTCAGTGTCTTTAAATTGTCTGCAAGCTTTTCTTTATATTCTCACAAATACAAGGAGTAGTACATAGAAAATGGAATTACTGAAAAACATTTCTGGAGAGCATATGGCCAAATAAACTTCATTTGAGGAGAAGCTGAGATTTGTATGGCATGGCTCAGATGAAGAAAAACTGATAGTTGAGTAATACTTTGTTTTGTTTTTTTCTTGACTGGCAATTACTTAGTCTTAGTAGGACACCCAAGACTGCATAAATAAAGTATATTTAACTAGAAAGGCTGTGCGTGTGTGTGCATGCATTTTGTGTCTAAAAATAGTTTTCTTTGAACAGGATTCAATTTTGACTTTGCCTGCTTCACTTTTAACATGGAGCAGAAGTCTATGTGGAAAAATTAACGTCCTTTTATTGGCCAGCTAGAATTCCCCGTGCTTGGCACTGCTTCTTTTCAATTCTTCGCTACCATGTACTTTCATTTAGTCAGCAGCAATATGTGTAAATTAGTTCTGGGCATTAAGGAATAAAGAACAGAAGGTCTGGAAAATGCTTTTAAAATAAGTATTTTTTTTTTCTTTAAAAGAAGTTTTGAACTCTGCCTAATTTTTCTCACTTATTTTACTAATTATTTCCACTTACCCTCCCTTAATTCTAAGTTTAACAGAAAAATTGTGGAATTTTTTTTAAACCTGGTATCTAATATGCCAGATTTTGTTCCATGAGAATCCTTTTGTCTTTCTAGTGGAAGAATTAACAGAAGAATAGGGCATTGAATAAGATTGTAAAATCACATTCTAATACTACAAAAATAACGCTTCCATCAAATAAACAGAACGAAGTCTCCTCTACTGATCCAGAATGCTGACACGCAATTATACAATGACTTTTCATTCTGAACAGCTCAGATGAGTAACAAGCTTTTGAGAAAAGCAGCAGACGTTATCTTGTCTGTGTGTTGTGCTCGCGTTGAATTGGTCACCGAGCAGCGTGCTAACGTGGCGAGTGAGGCACGAGGCTGGATTTACATACCTACATCTTTGTAGAGCATACGAAGTGTATGGCGAGTGCCAAACTGCTGCCTTGATGTTCTTTCTTCCAGAATAGAAACAACAAAAGTAAAAACTCACACAAGCTTTTCTATCCTTGGTAAGTGTTGAGATCTGCTGATGTTTCTGAGGGTGATACCAGTCTGTTAACGATGGAGAGCTTTGGGTTTGTACAGGGGGGCAGCTGCCCATGAGGAGCTCCACTGGTACCATCCGCTTGTTTTACTGACACTGACAGAACAGGCAGTAGATGGAGCTTTATTCACTGCCCAACAAGAGAAAGTTCAGGCTTAAGGATAATGGCTAAATTCTAAAGGGAAGCATCTCTGATGATGTATATCGTCTGCTAGGCAAGCATTAAAAAATGCAAAAATGGAAACAGTGGATCTGTAAAGACATGGTATGAAGCTGCTCTGCTCGTAGGTTTTCAGAACGTGTCTGGAACTTACTTTAGAATTTCAGCCATGGTAGGAATAAAAGAATTGGCTGGTTTCTAGCCATAGAAAGGAATAAAAGAAGACGACTGATACTCTAACTGTAATATACAGCACTGAAAAGATAAATGTTTCCTAATTTTAAAATCATATATGAAGCACCTAAGTGAAACTCATTAGGGCAGGGTTATTAAGTTTTATTTGTTCCTTCTAAAACTAGCACCTGATATAATTGCTGGACTATTTCATAAATTTTGCATTAGCAGATGGAATATTCCACGTGTAGCTTAACCAGTATAAATAAATGCTTTCTTGTCAGCGTGTCCCTTTCAGAATGTTTTGTTCCCGTTGCTGATTGTTTGCCAACACAAATTTCTCCAGGTAAATTTTGGGTTTACTTATGTGACAACAGAGATGAAGCTGTTTTGAAAGGTGAACACGAATTGTAGTACGTGGTCTGGAGACGAGGAAAGGAGGAACAGAGTAGTAGCGATACTCTGTATTGACTGGTCACAGTGGTGTGGGAGGCTGTTATTCCAATCTCTGACCTTGTTCTGCCAGACACCTCTCACCTTCAGCACCATCAGTGCCAGTAGAGGAGATGCGCACAGATGTCCAGAGTCACAGAGGTGTTGAGGAGCAATTTTTCAGATAAAAGAGCACTTAGCAGTTCTGAAGGAACTAGGTATAGTTGAAACGGCACTATCATTTGATAAACTGTATTTTAGGTACAAGGTGTGAAACACCTGAAAGCAAGGTGTTTATGCCAGTGTCATATTATTGAGTAATGGAATTAGCCAGCTAAACTTGTTAATGAGTACGCAATGGTTACTGCATTGCTCTGCTTTCACTAAAACTGAGCTACTTTGTTTGCTGTATTGTGCCTTTGTGTGCCTTTCTGCTTCCACTCTGCTCATGTGAAGGTTTTGTCTCTCAGCTTTTTATCAGTATTCAGATTTGTTGTGATTCCCCCATCTCCTTTCAAATTATTATCTCGGCATTCGAGCAGGTTGGCTGAGACATGGCTTACGCGTGCATTGTAGGATGTTTTTCTGTACAACTTAAAGTATGTTAAATTAAGGATGGTTTCTCATCTAGTAATGCCAGTGCAGCAGATCTTCAGTGAGTGGGAATTTGCCCGAGACTTCTACTGCTGACATTATTGGGATCAGGCTCGCACCCATAGTAGACAACATTCGCCTCAAAAAGTCAAAATTCAGAAGTTCATTTTGGCAGCTTGAGGAAGGGGAACTGAAAGTTAGATAAACTAGTATCAAGTTCTGCAAAAAAAACCCAAGTTTTTTGAAGGTTGTAAATTCTTACAATACAGGAAGTGTTTTGCGTGGTAAGATCGCTGCATAAATGATGAAAAGCAGGTTTAAACAGGTATTGGCAATATCCATGCGTACAGGTGTTTCCCAAGATAACTAAATTTGTTGTTTGTTAATGAAATAATACTTGTCTCTGGGTGCTTTTCAGTAGTGTGTTCAATGGATTGGTTGTATGATAAAGGTACAGCATACCTCAGGGAAATGAGAAATTTGCATATAAACGAAGTGGTAGTAGCAATGGGTTTTAAGAGGATTGGGGTTTCTGAACATAATTTTTTAGTTTTTAGTAAAAGGTAGAGTAAAATATTAAAAGCATGTATACATGCACTTATTAAATTAAATAAACCCACAAAGAGCTTTTAAGTGCAGAGATACCATCTCTGGCTCAAAATACCTAAGCAATGAACAGCTGGATTCCTGGAGGGTATTCCAGGAAATATTATTTTTTCCCCCTCCATGGAGGAATGTGAAAGGTGAATTAGCTGTTTGTATTTTCGTACGTTGCTGTTATGCTGTGGCTGTATGAGTTGATGTCTGATGTTGCTCAGAAACCCGAGGCAGCGGAGGTTGGGAACTCTGCCTGGTTCCCAGCAGTTACAAAGCTATCTTTGCAAATCCCGTCAACATCATCTTGGAGAATACCATCTTTTGATACACCTTCAGTGAAAGTCATTAGTTAAATATCACAGGCATTGTGCTTTAAATCTCCTTAGTGTTCCCAGTTCTTCACAGGTGTATCTAGGCCTGTCTGAACTACATAAATGTCAAAAGATTTATCTTGGCTAGTTACTTACTGTCCTAACATCTTCTCTCACCTCTATGGCAACTTTACCTGGGGTTGCCTAGCATTACTCCTAAATAACGGGTAGCGTAGGCCTGTTGTTACCCAATTATACAATTAATTTGTCTTTCTAATGAAAATCTCAATTTCTGACCTATTTTGTAATGTAAAAATACCAAAGCTTTGAGAAGGGCGTCTAGTCTAAATTCTAATACTTTGCTCGTTTTTGTAATTGTAGCATACTTGGGGAAAAAAGCCTACCTTCTCCCTATCCCAGAAAAATAAAGGTTCTATTTTAACTCTTTGGTGTATGGTATTAATTCACAATGGGAGGTTGTTTCTACTTATACATCTGTTTTCTTTTGCTAAACTTTTTTTTTTTTGCTTATGTGTCCTTATTTGGTCTGCTTTAATAAAGTTAATACTACTCTTTATATAAAATGGTGGTATCTGATGCAGAGACTTCAGCCATATTCTAAACGCCGTGGCTGTAGTTATATCAGCTAATGGCAACCGCTGGCTGTATGCCAAATAAAACGAATAAGAGTGATCTAATTGTTAGATGAAACAATGAGACACATGAAGAACTTGGTAGTACTTCAGTAAGTCTCTTAATATTAAATTCTCTTTACTCATGAAAAAGCTCAGTTAGCAGATCACTGTTTTTGTTGGAGATGAGCATGTTTGTATTCATACATGGCATATCTCAAATCTTAAGAGAATAAAAAATTACGAGATAGCATACTCACTTTAACCTTCCCTTTTCCAATTTAACTGGTTCGTAACCAAACTTATGCAAGTAGGTTTTTATAGATGTTCTTACTCATGGTACTGCTTACTGTCTGTTAACTGCTTTGTTTTTCAAACCATGCTGGAATGTGCAGCGATAGCTCCTCTCGGTACTGGCTGTTACCCCATTAGGTGTATGTTTGTCCATAGAACGGTGTGTTGGCTGAGGATTAGCTTAGCTGTTCGTAAGCTTCCCTCTTACTAACTGTTACCTCTGCTTTGCAGAACATCTTCAAGTCCTGTAGGTTTACAGGTCTGTAGAGCTCTTGGATGTTTTTTACCTGTTTATATTCACCTTTGCCAGTAAGCATGAATATAATTCTTTTCTTTGGAGAATATTCTACTTGTTTGGAATTATTTTTCACTGAATAATTAAGTTCTACAGTTTGGTTACTGTACTACATGTTTGAATATTGCAGGCTATAGAATTTCTCCCTGTATGTTGTATAGTTTAATCCTTTTTGAAAAGGATTTACTAAACACCAGGTAGAAGAGCTATTCCTTTTGTAACTTTTTCCAAAAACTTTCTGCTGCTTCATCAATACGATTCTTATAGTAGCAAAATCAGCTCAGGAAGGAATGACCCTCAGAACACCACCTGCCTGGCCAGCCAAGACCTGAAACAAAGGTCTAAGGAAAAAGTTGGGAATGTTGGTCAGCGTGTTACACTGGCAACTGGATTATCAAACTGGTCACCATTTCATCAGGATTTTTTTTTGCCCTTTATATTTTTCAGTTGATTCATTAGATCCTTGAACTTAAACAAAATGAAAAGCACCCCCCAAAAAATCCTTTGAAATTCTGTTTTGTCTTCAACAGTGCCCTTAAAGATAGTCGTTTCCCCCCAATGACGAGGGATGAGCTGCCACGGCTTTTCTGCTCAGTGTCTCTACTCACTAACTTTGAAGATGTATGTGACTACATGGACTGGGAGGTAAGGATGTCTGATATCTTTTAAGAAAATTACTTTGATACCATGAACATCTATAGCAGAAGTCATACCATCTAAATTATTTGCATATATTTAGTGTAGTTTTCACTGGTTTCACTCTACACATTGTTTTGTGCGTAGATTCAAAAGATCCTTTTAGTAGAACTGTCATCACCTTGAAAGTCTGAGCCATGAGAATGGAATAAAGTTGTATTCTTGCCCATAAGTGTGGTCTGCATTTATGTCTAAGACTCCATCAAGCAAGGTATTGTCTGAGTGGTGGTGTCCTGAGACCCCTTTTGCAGCATAGCTGGCTACAGACGCATGGTAGATCAGTCCATGGGAAACAAGCACTACAAAAAATTGCAGTCCCAAAACAAGCAGCCTTATTTAGCTTATGAGCCATTAATTATTAATTATGAGCCATTTATCCTTCCCAAAACTTCCTTTGCTTTCAGAGCGAGTGGCCTGCACAGACCCCACAAAGCTCTTATTCAATGATGCCAAGTAAATCATTGCTCTTGTTTTTCTTTGCTACTTATGCATGGAGCTGAGTCTGTTTTAATTGTTAGGTTCTAGGAAGCCTGCGTGCGTTCTCTTGGAACAGCAGCATAAGAGATCAAGACGCAAATGCTGCTTTTAGAGTTATTTCTGGGAAGGTATACTGAAGGAAATGTTATTCTGTATTCTTCCGCTTTTTCCCAAATTATTCAGTCTTAGACACTTGCAAAAAACAAGTTACTTGACTTAAGATGAACTTCTCATCTCAGTCAGTATGACTGTTGTGTTGCTCTTTGAGTCTATATTTGAGTGGACATAAAAAAAAATTCTGAAATTGTCATATATGATAGTGGACATGTTACAATGCCGGAGACCCCACACACGTTACAGTATTTCTATTTAATAATGACTTAGTCCTACTAAATATGTAGGAGTTCTTAACAGAAAAAGAGGCATTCTGTTGTATTCACACAGAACAAATGTATATTGAATAGAAACTTCACTTGTTAAAATTGTAAGAGGCCCTACTGTATCGGAATGGTGGTATCCATCAGTAACCTCAGCATTATGAATTTTACAGTAGCTGAAAATCTAATAAAAATACGTTTCCTGTTCAACTCATAATGACCAGGGCTTCTTACCTTCTGAAGTGTAATTCTGAATGAGATGAATGTAAGTTGCCTTTGGCATTTATCAGAATTTTCACCAGAAACAGAACTATTCAATTTTTATGTAATGTCAGACCAAAAAATAACTGAATCTGTGTGTGCATTCTCAACGAGAAGCTTTTTTCAGAGAAGTAGTTTGTCTTGTCACTGAGCCCTTACAGTACTTTAAACAATGTTTTCTAGTAATCAAAACTGCAGTAACTTTTAATATTAAACCAAGCTAGAAGTCAAAATTAAAACTGGTAGAATTTCTCTGCTTTACTAGGTTGACTTCTGGCAGTAACCATAGTGATGTTTTCAATTTCATTTCATTTATTATAATTTATTAAAAATCAGACTGTGAATACACTCAGAAAATGTGTCTTTTAAAAGTGTGAAGTGCATAATGAAATAGCACTTAACTCTTTCCATGTGGTAGTCTATAAAATTATTAGATGTTGTTTTCTTCTCTGGGCAATAAACTTCTAAGATGACCAAAATTTTCATCTTTAAAGAGAAGTTGAAGCCAAAGCCTGAGGTCAAAAATCCACTCTCCCTTGGAAAGACTGGTTTTAACTTTGTTCCTTGGAAGACTTCTGATTCATAACTTTAACACTTGTATGAAACCAGGAGGCTTTTACTTTCTATGTCCTTTCTATACCTTGTTGCAGAATCCTTGAGACTTTACCAACAGTGTAAACAAGCTTAATGCAGAGCTGTAGTCTCCCTCAATTCTGATTGATTTTATGGATTCTCATGATTCTTCCTATTGGAAAGCCCTGACTTATGAGGGTGGAACGGAGGGATCAAAAATATAATAGTCCCTGTGTTATCCCTTTGGTTAATTGCTCTCTCCTATTTCATTTAAGGATTTTTAATGATAGGTTTTAAAACCGTTAGCAAATTGCTAGGAATTCTAAGAAATGGTAACAAAGTAGGTTCCATGATTTGGGTTTTTTTTCCTTTTTACCTATAAGTTAAATGTGCTTCTCAAGTGATTGTATCATATATAGTTGCGGATGATCCACAAGCTTTCCATGCAAAAGGGGTGGTGGTAGGGCATGTATAAATATGAGAAAGATAAAATTTGTAATTGTTAGTCTTTAAAAGAATGATTCATGGCTGTTTGTGCCCCTGTCAGTGAGATAGCTTGTCATCCATGTTTCTTTTAAGGGAGCTGCAGTTATGTGATATTAATGGCAAAAAGACATTTCAGGATGTCTATAGAGTGTGACGTAAAGAGAGATTCTGCATCTTTCGTCCCATATAATGCTAAGATCATCCTGAAAAACCTCAGCCTGGTTAGGAGACCTTAGTTCTGTAGGTATGCTGCTGGTGATCTTGTGGGAGCTAATTCAGTAATTTGCTGACAGAGGTCACAGTATTTCAAAGTTGCTGATTCAGACAAGTGGCAGTGCTCTGGTGGCTTAGAGACAAGATTATTCGAAGACACAGCTCAGGAGTGTCTCCTGTATCCTGAAGCAGAGTGATAGATGTTCTTTTCTCTGATTGATGAGTTATCTTCCCAAACTAACTAAATTAATATTTCAGTTGTAAAAAGCAATGTGTGATCCTTTTGCAGCAGAAACTTCAACCGAGTAAAGAGGAGAGAGGAGTGAGTTGACTGCTATTAGCTCCCGTATGATTTTTCAAATTGCTGCCATTTTCGCCTTTTATAAAAGTACCTTGGAGAAAGTGCAAACATTTAAAGGACCGCTTCAATGTCATGGTTCACAAAGATGCTTCCTAAAATACAATTTAGCATTCTTACTTACATGTGACTTTATAGGAATTGCAGTGCACTTTAGTGGTTGAACAGATGTAGGGCTTTGAAATGAACACTGGGAGCGTGTGAACTGTTCCTTCATTTCTGCCAGACAGAACCCATCACCTATCGCTGTGGTCCAGTTGCTGCTGGGGTGGAGTTTCACAGCCTTTTCTCTCTCAGAGAAATGGGCAACACGAGAAACTCTTAAGATATGTTTCTTTTTTTTGATAGTACCGCTCTTCTATTAAAGATCAGATATCAAAGGACTACTTGAGAGACAAGTCATAAAGACCAGTTATTTTTAAACATATTTGATATTGCTAGCAGGCATTCTTCCCTGCATAAACTGTGCTTTATCCATATTTCCATTCTTGAGCTCATGTTTTTGATCTGTCCTTCTGACAAGTCTTTTCTTTCCTGCACAAATTAGAATTCCTGCCTCAGGATGCCTCCCAATTGTGCTGTTGACTCTTAATGCAGATATGCTTGCATCTCATGTTGCCCTGGGAAGTGTGTGTGTAGGTAGCAGCACCCCAAAGAAGGAATGTAGAAGAGTTTGAATAGATTGCTGTGAAGTATGATGGCTTTGGGTCCTTGAGAAACAAGCTTCACAAACCAAACAGAAGTTCTAAGTCAGCAATTTGGGCAAATAAACCAACACTCAGAAGGTCCTGTGGATGGATTCAGATCCCAGAAACAGCATATATACGGTGTGATCATATCTTGCAATTCCAGCTTTGGTGCCACAGGCTCTGTGTCCTTGCGAGGGTATGGCTGCAAGGTGCATTACAATGGCAAATGATTTAGTGTATCCCCTGTGTGCTTTTGTTTTTCTAGAAATACAGAAGAGAAAAGCAAAGTGCCTCTACTCATTCCCTCTCTATTCCATCTTATAGCAAATGAACACCTTTTTAATTTCTTATCAGTTTAATTAAGAATCTGTGGTGGGTTTTGCTCGAAGGTAAAGCCTGTCTTGCTAATTCAGACCCTCTCCGCATTATTTTATTAAACATCATAAAGCATTGTGATTGTATGTAATTATAATGAGAAACTTCTTTGAAAACGTTATTGTCTTGCCGGCAGGGTAATAAATAACTAGAATTGACCAGTGGCTCTTCCTTAAAATACCTTGAAAGAGATCTTTGCCCTGAAGTTGCCGTTCTTCAGTAAAGTAAAATCTGCAGAATTGTGTTACTTGCTGTGTTGATACAAAAGGCCTTTAGCCTGTGTGCACTGGTTTAAATATTAGCTTAAATACTTGTAGCCAATAATGTTGACTGAAAGGTGGCTTTTCATTGTTGACAAAGTTAATACATTCAAGAGTTGTGGAAATTCTTTCTTTCCTGCAAGTGCAGCAGCATTGGCAACTCTTGCAGCTTATATTCGTTAGACCAGAGGAGGAGTTTGTTCTCTTTGGACAATATTCAGTGATTTCATATATGTAAATAAATGATTCATTAAAAAAGAATGATTGTGATGAAGCAGGGAGCGTATCTCCTGAGTAGTCTTTTCCCTCCATTATTAAACAGAATGTAGTATTTAAGCCCTGCTGAAGATGATGAGAAAGAAGCCAGTATATTTGCTACAAATGCGGGGCTAAAAAGCTGTAGAATTCAGCTAATAAAAAAGTGGAGTCAGCTTCTAATAAGTAGCAATAGTCACTTAGTCTGAGGTGTTCCGTTTCCAGCCGAGTTTGTGTGGAGCTATTTCCGTAGTAGTAGTTAGGTAAATAACGTTATGTGCTACCATAAAGAATACTGTACAAGTTACAGTCCATCTTTTTTGCTTGAAAATGTTTATAGCTTGCTGCTCTTCAAAGATTGAGCTGACAAACCATAAGTCAGTAGAAGGATTAGCCATAACCCAGAACAGCCTGATCTGAAAAAAAAAAAAATTACAATTAATTCATCTTAAGCTAATTAGTGATAATTGCATGCAAATGTCTTACAGATTTCAGTGCAGTAGATAAAAGTGAACAGAATGACAATTTACTCCACAGAGGACTAGAAGCTTAAATTCCAACAAGGCTTGATGTTTTAGATGCTTATCCAAATTCCGTGTCGATAGTCTAACGAGAATAACGTTATTTCTTCCTCTGGTTGGAGAGTCAGTACAAGAGGAACAGATTTGTAACCTGTGTTTGGAACTTTGAGTCAGAACAGTCGACCATGAGACTTGCTTGAAGTTCAGTTTTGGGGTGGGTTTTGGAACAACTTTTTCTTAGCCCAACTGAGATAGAAATCGAGGGAGATGTACTACAGGCAATAATCTAGCAAGTGCCAGAAGCGCTTGGCAAAACAATAAATGTGGTGTGCACGTGTTTTCCCCCATCCTGAGGTGTTTGTAAATAAATGATTCATTTAAAAAAATGTGTATATATGATTATGAATGAGTATAAATACACAACAAAGTCTGTAGTTCTGTTGAGGTCTCTTCAGGAGTAAAATTAAAAAAAAAAGTAGTTTAATGCAATCCTTAGACTTGGTGAAAGGTCTGTGTTTTTTTAATATTGTCACTGGACATAGTTTTAGGTAGCCTCTGGCCACTTACACAGTGGGACAAAAAGTTTATATCCACAAGTATTGGATACACGGCATACAGTAAGTATTTCATGCTCTGAAACCCTGTAGAAATATTTCTGTTGGAGGAGATTAGTTTGGTGCCTTTCTAAGTGTCTCGTCTTATCTCACTTTCCTCTCCCAATAGCAACAGTCTAAAGAGACCCCTGTCCGTTTGGGAGGCTGATACAACAATTGTGGGGTCTTTTTGCAGCTCAGGAGGATACCTGTATGTAGTCATTTCCCTAATAAATGGTAATGGATGATACAGAACTTGAACTCCATCTACAGAAGATTGTTTGGTCTGTTCTTCTGAACTGCACAGCAGATGTTGTTCTGCAGAAACTTGCCTGTAGTGTATCGGTATTTTGAGTTTGAGGAGCGTGCCGTAGGCTTTGTATAAAGTTCTGTGCTGAGCCAGTGCAGGAATGTTGGTCTCTTGAGGAAGTAAAAATAAATTCCTAACTGTGCCCGTGCCAATCTTAGCGTGGATCATTCTTATTTTGCTTGTGTGTGGCTTCCATTTGTTGAACTCGGGCCTGGTTTTGTTTAACTGGAGCTAAACAATGAAAAGCCATTTGTACTGGACTAAGAGTACTGCTTAGCTACGCAGTTGGAATTCATGCTTCACAGAACGCTAGGAAATTTTCCCAACCAGAGGAATTGTGGGTGCAATTGTGTTGCCTTATTCATTTTGCTTTGCATCTTTTTCTTCTACAGACATGGGCCTAAAAGTCCATTAAAACGGTTAATGGGAAACATCCAGTGCAATGCAATTCCCTGCTGCCTGAATGTTGCATCATGTTTAATACCTCACTAGAGCTGCTGGTTAGTTTCTCGTGAATACTACGTGATCACTGTTATGAAAACCAGTTGTGTAGAACTTAGAATCTAATATTCCGCAGGAACTGAAGGTGTGCAAAACCTGAAAATATTTGATCTTAGTGCTTAGGCAATTGAATATAGAGAGTTACAAAATCACCAGCTGCAAAAACTTACTCTGTTCTTGGAATAAACTGGGTAGACTCAATTCAGCTTCTAACACTGCTTGGTTTTACTTTCAGGTCCTTTGGGTTCATAATTACATCGTCTGAGTATACAGATTTGATCTCTCTAGTGATCATGTGTCCGTGTTATGAAAGTTAGGTTTAGGAGTGTTTGGTAACGAAATATCACGTTAAAATTAGCAGTGAATTAAATTTGTTAGTCTCAATTTTTCCTATTTAAGAAATGTTAGGTTCATGGGGAAAAATTGTTGAGGCCATGGCCAGCCACAGGAGGGACTCTTCCTCCCGTTTCCCCATGCTTATATCGTATATAAAGATTATAAAGATAATTAAAGTCTTAATATAAGCAAATATGTTAAGTGGTAGGGCTTTGTAAATATTCATTATTTGTTTTTTGACTGTCATGCAGTTACAGTAAAATAGGTTGTCACTGGAAAAACTGTTACAGCATTTTTCAATTAATTTTGTGTCCAAAAAGAAATGTCATACCAAATGCCATACCAAAAAGATACCCTTTTAAACATAAACTATTCATTTCCACATAGAATGTTGGGAACTTTGGAATTAAATGGCAATAACATCTTAGTTCTGTGGGCATGAAAATAAAAATGTCCGTCTACTAATGCTCTGTGTTTGTGCACAGAACTCAAAAGCAACTGAAAACTTCCTGGCAATGGAATATCTTTTCTGGCATGCCCGATGCGAGTGCAGGTACTCTCAACACAGTTATTGTACCTTGAAAACAGGGGTGCTTAAACGATGCCCTGGAAAGGTGCCTAGCCTCAATTTATGGTGTTTTTTTAATTTATTTTTTTTTGTCAGTTCAACTTTATATAGGTCTGACTCCTTGGTATTAGTAATATAATTAGGTTTTATAAATACAATTAGATTTCTATGCTGGCATTTTGTCAGTAGAGTACTTAGTAGTATGGAAATAGAAGTTTGAAGCTGAATGTTTTGGAATATCTCCTTTTCCTCATCCTACATTAGCAGAAATTTTGAAGGTTCCAGGTTTGACTTCGAAGTGCGACAAATCTTTCATTGTTCAGTTGTTACTTGGAACAAAATTCCTGCTTTTAATTGAAGCATCATTAGATTTGCCAGCTGTTTGGTTGCCTGCAGATTCTGTCTGGTGGCCGGGTGATTTTATCAGCAGCAACACTGCTGACAGTGTCAGAGGGAGACAGTAGACTCGGAGACAGAACGACTTCTGCATCTCAGCTGGCTTTCCTTCAGCCCAGAAATGAAGCTCTGTGGTGGGAGCTGAGGACCATATTTGTGCTGCTACTGAGCCCTTAGAAGGCTGCAAGGTGAACACTTCTCAACAAGATTGCGTTCGCTGCAGTACCACCTCTTCAAACTCTTTGCAAAATGGTATTAAGCACTGAAAGGTTCGCATTTGGGGTTTTGTCATGTTAGAAATCTCTTGTATCTTTTTTCTTTTAATGTACTAATTAAGCTCCCTGTTTCTTGCAGGTGGGTGTACATGGCATTAGAATAGAATTCATCAATGAAAAAGGATCAAAACGCACCGCCACCTACTTACCGGAGGTTGCAAAGGAGCAAGGTCATTGTTGCACTTTATTTCATATGATCTGGTGAAGAATTTAAACATACATATAAATCTAAAATGCAATATTTGACCTTGCACTGATGTCAGATGATGGAGCAATATTTAATTGTAAGAAGACTCTTATATAAAATGCCAATTACGTGCCTGTATCGGTCTCCTTATAGGGTTTCAGTAAACTGTAGCTGTCTTTTGCACAAGTCGTAAATGCAGTGTAGTTGGAGGGGTGGTACAGTGCTGTCACCCGGCTTTACAGTTGTTAAAGGCTGTCAGTTTTCATATAGTTGTTAATGCTGTGACACTAGTGACACGCAAAAGCTCTGTTAAGTGATGGGATGTCTGGTCAGTTAATCCGAACAGCTGATTTATGCCTAAATTTGCAACAATCAAGTTGTTGGTTGGTTTTTTTTTCCAGTTAGGTACTTTCTGCTAGTACTTGATGCCTTTTATAAACACACTCTTCCTGGGATTTTTGGTGGATGGAAGGGAATTGCTTTCACTGTGAAAGTCCAAAATAACGTTGAAGTCCCTTTCAGTAGAGGCACAGACTTAAGTTTGTGAATTAAAAAAACTACAGTAGAGTTTGTTGAATAGTAATCTTTTGGGCTAAGCAGCTAACTGTGATTACTCACTATGGGTTTTTTTCCAAACTTGACAGTGTGTCTCAATCTTACATTTTGCATTGCTGCTTTTTACTTTTTTTTTTGGCCTTTTCAAATTTGAATTAGTCTAATAAATAATAGGATGAAACCTTTACTGAGGATCACCTTTAATTGATAACTCTGTTTCCAAATAGTCACTTAGAAGTTTAGAGGTTTTCCAAGACAATTTTTTTTGCTTTTGTGACTTAAGGTTGGCTACTTAGAGAAGTGGGGTTTTGTCAAGACCTCTGGTGATCACTTAACAAGCTTTTTTGAAATTCAGGAACAGGGGGGTGCAGTGTTTGTGTTTAAATTTCTAAATAGTTTTAGCAGACCATGCATTGCAATCTGACTCTTTAAAGTACCCAAAACTACCCATTTGTATTTTTTTATGTACCCAAAACTACTCTTTTATTTTATTTTTTTTTTAAATGTGACTAATCTAATTGCATCTTTTGGAAATAATATGTTTAACAGCTACTTAAAGTATTAGTCTTTCTGAAATCAATGAATAGGAGTTTTGAACAGCATGAAGATTTTACTGAGAACAGTAATGTTATTTTCAATCCATCACTTTTTTTTTTAATTAGCCAGACACATATAATATGGTATAGTAGTTCTGAAATTAGACGTCTCACTGTAAAGTTAAGTGATATCTATGGAGAAGTCTAAACTCTGATGTTCTTTGCACATGGGCAACTAATAATTCTTTTAAATTTCATTTTATAGAGAAATTTAATTTTTCATATCATCATATCCATTTATCATGTATAAAGTGATTGTGATACTTGAGCGTACCTGAACGTTTCAGAAAAATTTAATTTTGTATCTCGCCCCCAATCTAGGACATCTGGATATAGTGGGTCCACTTTTAAAATATTTCAACTACACGATTAAAATATATGTTGTTTGTAAAGTGAACTTTGTGTGTAAAGAAATCCTGTATGTCATATTTCCTTCTGCTGCTCTTAAGTAGGGAAGAATGTTCTATGTTTTATACGGAACTTCAGCAGAGCGCTTTCATTGTCAATAACACAACTTACTCTGGTATTTTTGTAACATCTATTCTTATTGCTGTATTTCTCACTAATTTTTACTATTGTAAAATCCAACAGGATGGGACCACATTCAAACCATAGATTCCTTATTGAGGAAAGGAGGCTACAAAGCTCCGATTACTAATGAATTCAGGAAAACAATAAAGCTAACCAGGTATGCATCTTGGGATACTACACATAAGTCCTGGTCTTGTAATACTGTGATGTGTTCATTCCTGTTAAGTGCTTATTTCAGATGTTAATCGTAAGCTTTCCTCTATCTGTTATTAATTTCTTTCTTTTCACAACAGCAGTACGGACTTTTGAGAATATCTGTGCCTTGCATAGAGGTTAGTGGCACTAAGCAAGAAAGACAAGGCTGTGGTTAAGTATCAAGCTTTATATATATATATCAGGGTACCTGTGTATTTTGTTTCATAAATGTGAAAAATCTTAGCAGTGTATTAGCTCTTGCTTTTTTTTTCCTTCTTTTTTTTGTTCATGGAGTGTAATGGATCTTCAGGGGCTGTTGGTAACGAGGATGACTTGCCATTGACAATTGGCATTGAGCAGATGGGACGCTGTGGGTCTGCTGCTGTAAGTCGTGGACCCCTCGATACCAGTAATGTGTTCAGTTCTCCAGGAACGCGCTGGGTCTGGTTTATCTCCTGTGGAGTAAAGGAGTGTCCCTTACCTTGACGGAGGTGAGGTGTGCAAACTAGGGAGCTGCTTTGGCAGTCAGTGACTAGTTAAACAGTGTCAGGGTATTTCAGGGTGTTCTCAGAAATGAAGACATGAATTTAGTATTTTATTTCATACTTTGTCACTCACGCGCTAGCGTATTTTGATTTTGCTAATTTAATAAAATGTGTTCTTGAGGGTTCTTAGTGGGTGGGAGCCAAAATATTTTAGAATTAGCAGCAGATATTCTGCCCATAATATTTTAGTTGTATGGTGAAGGGTGGGGGAGTAAATGTGTATAAGAACGCCTCTAAAACTATATTTTTATAAGCTTGCTGTATAAAAATGACTGTTAAATTCTAGTTATCTATTCCATGCTTGGAGAAATAAGAATGTTTTAAATCTTATGTCATAAGGAAGTATCGACTATTCATCCTCTTCAGGGAGGCCACGCTTGACTTACTATAAATACAAATAACAAAGTTAGAATCCTTTGTTCAAAACCGTTATCCTTCCTGTCTTTTATCAACTATTAGGGACCCACAGGGTCACAGCATTAGTTCTAAAAATGTTGTCTGTATTACTCCTGTTCCTGTGTCCTGGTTTCTTTGGAAATTCTTTCCTTCTTAGTGCAGCTAGGTGCACCTGACTTGACTTCCCTGCCCCTAATACTTTCATTTCAGACAGTTGAAAATACTTGGATTCTCCTGATTGTTTATGCACTTTTATAGGACAAAGACCTGAGATTTTGGTTCCTTTCACCGTCCTCTTTTGTCATCTTCATCTAGGAATCTTGCTATTACTTACCAGCAGTTTAAGCTTGGACCAGATAGAAGGCAAAGCATTTCTTAAAAAAAATTTTAGTATTAGAGGAATTACTCGTTCAGGGATCTTGTGGATGAAGAATAAAGACTTTGTGACTATATGGCTGTTCAGAATTCTGAATTCTTGTAGGAACCTGATTACTATAGAGTAGCTGTGACTAAGGAAAACATGCTATTCTGAAGGTTAAATTAGGGAGGAAGGGTTTACAGAATCCAGCTAAATTTCCACATGCAGAACCCCAATCTCCTTTAAATTTATTTCTGCTGTACACACATCTTCTGTTCAAAAAGAATGTACAGAGATAGCTGAGAGCAAGAGTAACAGCGCTATAGTTCTTCCATGACAATTTCTGTACACCTCAGTAAATAAGGAATATATATTTCCAAGACACAAAAATTCTATATAGCGCACATTTTCTTCTAGCTGTATGATTTTGTTTGGAGCAATGGCATGTGAGCACAGAACAAAACAAACAAAAAAACCACCCCACCCCCCAAAAATAAAAACCACCAACTCCCCCATGTTCAGTTTATTTAAGTTCAAAACATCCAAACTGCTAGCAAAATCACTGGCCTGATAAGTGGAATAAACAAAGCATAATTTTTAATGTTCAGAAGAAATATTTTTTTTGTCTCTCTGTTCTACTTGCTTAAAAACTCAGCTTCTGCTGACATGTTATAACCAGTAGTATTAAAATAGTAACCATTGCCCAGCATCAGACCACCTTTTTTAGAGCCTCAGTTTAATAACTTCTTGTCATACAGTAAAATATCTATTGGAAGAGTTGAGTAAGTGCTTTTGACTTCTTTTTCAAGTCTCTGAATTAAAGTAACTGCCTTGTGTGTGAAGAAGGCTTTAAGCTGACCAAAACTAGTTGGAACTATCTTCACTTCAAGTCAATACCCAGTAGTTCCGGCCGTGTTTTGAAGAAGAGAACTAAAAAATAGTGGAGCTGAAAGCAGCGTACCCATTCCAGGGGTCTAGAATGCATAAAGGCAGTAACTGCATTTTCTCTTCCATCTGTTTAAATGAGCAGATGTGACTGTAGTCAGGCTGCCTTTGGCCTGCTTTGACCCACTTACAACCAACTTCATTAACTGCCAAGCTTGTGGTTTAATTTCATAGTGGCAGGGGATTTCATTCACAGACCAGTTTACTCGTCAAGTGCAGAGCGCCACGTACCATTCACATCAATTCCAGAGGAGCTGCAGCTAATCTCTCAGCAAGGACCAGCGGCCGCTTGTTCAGTTATACGTGGTTAACAAACACTGTTGTACCAAGGAAGTGTGGGCACCTTTGGTGCTCTGAGAGCGTGTCCACGGAAGCAAAAAGCTGCAAGTGCAAGATGTTCTGCTCCGTTCCTTTGGCAAAGTGGCAACAAAAGCAAATGTGTTTGCCACCTTAATTGCTGCAGTTGGCAGCTCCACAGTAGTTTAAACTTTTGTGTTGAGTTGTAAGTGCAAGTGGTTGGGCCATCTGTCGTGGGTTTTTTCAGACCTAAGAGAGGAGAGAACAACCAGAGCAACTCCAGAAGAAAAATATGATAGAAAGGAGAGGTGGCAATATCTTAGATGACGGTAGCTGGAGTCACCAAATCTCATCTGTCAGATCCCGTATGCAAGGTCTCTCTTAGTGAAATTTGTGGAAATACAGAACAGTGTTGGTTTTGCGTAGATTTTACACTTCTGTAGATAAGTGTAAATGTGGCAATATGTTCCTTGTTATCAATACTGATGCAAGTACATCCAAAATATTTGTTGTCAGGGCCTGGATTCTGCTTTTAGTTACATACAGCTGGCGGATGTAATTGTGGGACCTCTCTCCATTATTTTTCAATGGTCTTGAGAGTCTAGAGAGGTCCCAGGCGACTGGAAGCTGGCAAATGTTGTCCCATTTTTCAAGAAGGGTAAGAAGGAAGACCCTGGTAATGACAGGCCTGTCAGTCTCCCTTCAGTGCCTGGTAACTTTATGGAGTGGGTTATTCTAGGAGCTATTGCAAAACACTTGAGAGACAACACAGTCATTGATGATAGTCAGCACAGGTTCACAAGGGGAAAGTCCAGCTTAGCCAACTTAATTTCCTTTTGTGCCAAGGTCACTGATCTAGTTGACCAAGGGAAGGCAGTAGATGTGGGTTTTCTTGATTTTAGCAAAGCTTTTGATACTGTCTCTCACAGTAACCTTCTGGAAGAAATGTCCAGCACACAGCTAGACAAGTCCGTAATACGTTGTGTGAGCAATTGGCCAGCAGGTCGGGCTCAAAGAGTTTTAGTAAATGGAGTTACCTCAGGCTGGCGGCCAGTCAGCAGTGAGGTCCTCCAGGGCTCAGTTTTAGTGCTCTTTAACGTTTTTGTAAATGACCTGGATGCAGGAGTCAAATGTACATTAAGCTTGCTGACGATACTAAAGTAGGAGGAGCTGCGGACTCCCTGGAGGGTAGAGAGGCCTTGCAGAGAGATCTGGATAGACTTTGATTGCCCATTAGCTGTGCAATCACCAACTGTAAGAAATTTAACAAGAGCACGTGCAGGATTCTCCACCTGGGACAGGGTAATCCTGGTTACACTTACAAACTGGGGGACAAGAACCTGGAGAACAACCCTGCAGAAAGAGATCTGGGGGTCTGGGTCGATGGCAAGTTGAGTACGAGTCAACAGTGTGCCCTGGCAGCCAAAGGGCCCAGCCGTGTCCTGGGGTGCATCAAGCACAGCATAGCTAGCTGGTCGAGGGAGGTGATTGTCCCACGCGACACTGCACAGGTGCGGCCCCACCTTGAGTGCTGTGTGCAGTTTTGGGCGCCTCAATACAAGAAGGACATCAAACTATGAGAGTGGCTACAGAAGAAGGTGACCATGATGGTGAAGGGCCTCGAGGGCAAGACTTAAAAGGAGTGGCTGACGTCACTTGTTTTGTTCAGCTTGCAGAAGAGAAGGCTGAGAGGTGACCTCATCACCTTCCTCCTTGAGGAAGTCTACACCTTCCTCAAGCAGGGCAGTGGAGGGGTAGGTGCTGATCTCCTCTCTCTGGTGACCAGCAGTAGGACATGAGGAAGTGGAATGAAGCTGCATCGGGGAAGTTCAGATTGGACATTAGGAAAAGGTTCTTCACTGAGAGGGTGGCCAGTCACTGGAACAGGCTCCCCAGGGAAGTGCTCAGGGCACCAAGCCTTTTGGAGTTCAAGGCGCATCTGGAGGATGCACTTAGTCACATGGTTGAGTTTTAGGTAGTCCTGCAAGGAGTGGGGAGTTGGACTCGATGATTCTTGAGTCTCTTCCAACTTGAGATATTCTATGGTTCTAGTCTAAAAATAACAAAACTCCGTTTAATGTAGCTGGGGTTATTTTAAAAGCAGAATTTGGCAGACAATTGATACTGATTGTTTAAAAACAGCCCAAAAATCTGTAGTGCTTGTTTACAGCTTTTCTCCTAGGTTTTATGTAGAGAATTGGCTGAAGACGTGGGACATTCTCAAAAATCATCATGACTTTCTATTCCCTCTACTTTGAGCAACATAGTTGGCAACAATTTTTAACATTTCTGTTTTCTTAAAATATTTTTCCTAAGTACTTACATCATGTGAGTCAAGAATGACCCTGACAACCATGGTGGTTCCCTCCCTGCCCTTGTGCAAATGAAGTTAGTCATCACAAGTACAGAGCTGTTATCATTAAACACACCACTAGTGCAGTACTTTTAGTGCCGCTTACAGCTTCCTGCTAACAGTTTTTGAATGTGCTGCTTTGTTCTTTTCTAGGTACCGTAGTGAGAAGATGACGATGAGCTACACAGAGTACCTTGCCCATCGTCAGCATCATCACTTCCAAAATGGTATTGGGCACCCCCTTCCACCATACAACCATTATTCCTGACACTGAGCCGCATGACCAGTCACTGGACCTCTCTGCAGACCTCTTCCCCGGAGACCCTGCCCCTTCTTGGTCTAGCTATCTCTATTACTGTACCATTTTATGATGATAGTTTCCGTTGCCATGTTGAGGCTTCTTAGTTGGGTAGGCTCATCGTGGCAACGGGAGGGAAAACTGCATTACTACAAAGATCCCATACTTTTTTTATTATTGAGTCACTGCAGATTTTTTTGCAGCATATATAGCCCTTGGGTTTTTTATGAAATTTTAAATTTCTACTTCATTAACATTGAATTATATCAATCAAGGCTTTCTGTGACTGTGGATGGAAGGAAGAGTTTAAGGATTACAGTTAGGGATGCTTTGCTTAGCAAAAAGGCATTCGTGGCATTTGCATTAATAGGTGTGCCAGGGAATGAAACATATCGGATTCAGGTATTATACTAGACAATGAATTGCATTTTCATAACGTTCTTAATAATGTTGTGTGTACAATATCTCACCCCCACAGGAAAGATTTCATGTAGCTGTATACATGATCTTCAGCTCCAGCACATACAGCCAGCATGTCACGGCTGACATCCAAATGCTGTTTTGGCTGAAGAGAAGCAATTACACGTACAATGAGAGGTGATGTCGACATGGCAGCATTTTCAGAATCAAGTGGTCTAATTGATTGGGCATGACGTAATCCAGTAGGCTACCAGATACCTTTGTCTCCCGTTCTGTGCTGGGAATCGAGGGCAGTCCAGCCCCGGCAAGACCAGTCATAATAATGCATTTGTAATGAGAGGATGCCTTTCTGAGGATCTCAAATTAGGAGTGACATTTGTTTTTAAAAACAGGTTGGTGAGTAGCAGATGTCATATTAGGAAGAAAATGGATTTAGATTTTAGTGCCTTTGACTATGACATAACTATATGCTTATATATAAAATTCATAGAAAAAATATAGCAAATATGCCAGACATTCTAGCAAACCATATTGAGTCTGCTCTGGCGTCAGGTTTTTGGGGATTTTTTTAAAGTGAGTTTTGTTTTTTTTTTATAGCAAACCTATTTTGGAAAAGAAAAATCCCTGTTTTGTTCTTTCTTCTGCTTTCGAACTTGTTTTTATCAAGTCATGAACAGTTAGATAAAGTTAACTATTGTTTAAAAAAGCAAAAAAAGACTGTTGTGAAAGCACAGGACAAGTATGCCATAATGTTACATGTTTTCATCTATTGCAGGAATAGTACTTGAGAGCTGTAAGTACTGTGTAATAATTCTGATACCCCTCCACACGGTCGAAGAAAGAAAACCCGTTGGAACTTTTTCCCGCTGTAAAAATAGGATTTAGTAAAAGGTATGCGTGGTACATTTGCAAGCCCAGGCTACGGTAGGAGGCAGCTCCTTGCGCATGTGCCTGCAGAACTCCCACTAAAACCTGTTGTAGTTCAGTGCAGATTCTAGGGGACAATACATGCCATCTAGTGTAGAAAAGACCTTCCTAATACGAGTGAGAAAACCACAGTAAGCAGAAATTCCAGTTATTTTCAATAATGAATGTTTGTAAATATAGAGATATATAAAATTCAAACAGATAAAACCAATTAAAATTCAGTTGTTTAAAAAAAAAACCAGACTAACTGTAAAAATGTTTTAATAGGGTTTCAAAACCAGATATGGATAAATTATGCTCGTCCCTTACGTGAGGTTAGCTTTGCCATTTAATTTCTATGGAGGTTCTTGTAGAAGGTCTTTGGTATTCCTTCATCCACAGCATTTGATGTCCAAATATTGACATTTTCAGTTGTGATGCCTTAATTTATAAGCAGAGGACCTGAAACTTCAGGAGCCAAGAGATGCCAGCCAGAAGCTGCAAAAATTAATAGATGTTTATACAGAGGCTATTTTGGATGATACTGTTGTCTTGTTTCTACTTGGGGAACACTTTTGAATGGCTTAGTCTTCAAGTGGAAATCGCGAACAAGTGGCTACCTGATAGAGTTGTGTTGGGTTTTTTTTCTTGCCCTTATAGGGAAACTGAGCACAAACTGATTCATTCTGCTGCAAAAAAAAAAAAGTCATCCAACCCCATCTTTATCTGTCATCTCGTTACAGCACGCTCATGCTTCTGTATGAGCTCATTGTTAGAAGTTTTTTAAAAAGATCTATTATATATAAAAATATATATGTATTGAAAGGTGCTAATCAACCTCAAGCAGGTCACGTGACTGGTCATGCGGATCTAAAATCATATCAGATTTTTTAAAAAATCTTCGATATATGCAGATGTTATACAGAATTTCTTACCAGTGTAATAATGATATACTGATGAATAAACAATCCTGCAGGTTTTTAAGGACAAGGTCAGCAATACTTCCCACCATGGCTTGGGGGGGAAAAGGATAGTTTTGTCTCCTTTTTGTATACAGCATAATGCACAATGCATTTTCGTCTATCTCTTAGTAGCTATTGCTTAAAAATATAGTTAAAAGGGTGTTATACAAACTGTAAAGGTGTGCTTTTGAAATGAGCTAATGCCAGACCCTTCTGGACCAGAGTTTTGTATCACTAATTAAAAAACTGTTACAGAGTCTGTGGTCAATCAGATTGTATGCTATTTTTTTTAAAAGATTGGAATAATCAATCTATCTACAGTGTTTCCAGGGCACCTACCTCCTCAGCACGCGAGTGCTGAAAACGCTATGGATCGTTTCTGTGTTCTTGTGGGTTTCTATGTAGAGAACGTGCAGTTCACTGTGACGCGCTGGGACAGAATAGGTCTGTTTGCTTAAAGCTGATCAGCAGTTGCGTTCACAAATGTCATTCCCTGGTAGTTGTGTAGTACCCTTTTAGATATATTGCTGGGCTTGGACACTTTTTCTTTAATTTGGGGTACTTTATAAGAAGTTAAGGTACAGCCAAGTAGCTTATTTCACTGGTTTTTTTAAGTTGGAATGCTAATTTTTTTATGAGCACTACTCAGTTTGCCTTATTCCTTAAAGAGATTGTTGGGGTTTTTGGTTTTTTTAATTCTTTTGATCGATGTTCCTAAAACCCCTGTTCTGTAAACTGAGTTAGACAACAAAACCGTAGGCTTGACACGAAACCATTAGTCACGCTTCGAGTGGCCTTCCTTCTGCCTAGCCCGCTGTAGCACCCACTCCGCCGCCCCAGCCCCGCTGCCCAGCGCGCGGGGGGCACGCCGCAGTGCTGACCTCAGAGACACTAGCAAATCAAGGCGGTCAAACCCATTTGCACACCCTGGCGTTTGTATACGGACCTCTTTACTTGTCTTCAAATGTGCGGGTTTTTAAAATTGTTGTCTGGAGTAGGTGACATCTCTTATGTGTGTTAGATCGAACCAAAGAAGCCTCCAGCCATGCCCAAATGCTGCTCCTAAAGCCTGCCTTCCAGTCCTTACAAAACCCCTGCAGGATTAAATGTGTTAACTTTTTTATTTTTGTACAGTTTCTAACTGATTTTTGCTAGTGATGTTAATTGAATTAAGTTTATTTGGGGAGTCTGAATATCTTCTCCATTTAAATGAACTGGTGACTTTCCTTTTATGTTTAAAAAAAAAAAAAGAAAAAAGTTAAAAAAAAAAAAAAAAAGAGAAACCCAAAGTGTGCCTCTCAGATTTAAGGGTTTCTGGTTACATTTATTCTTAAGACCAGCAATGATTCTTTATATACAAAGATATGTTTTCCTTGTTTTTTATTACTGTTAAAGAAAAAATAAAAAATAAAAACCTCTTTCTTTGCTCTGGACCCAGTAATTGCGCTGGTACATAAACGCACTGAGAAAACAAACTTTTGTTTGAAACTTTTGTAACAACTTATGACTGTTTTTGTATATCAAAGTTGATTCTTTTCAAGATATTTGGATCTAGTTTCTAAGTTATTTTAGTGTTTTATATGTTACAAAAAAAATTACTTTAAATTGTTCACCAGCATTTTGCGTTATCTTCAATGCAATGGTGACACAGAAGGGGCTTGGAGCTACCTGGAGTAGCTTGTGAGGCCTCTCTTCTCCTTCCTTCCTTAGTAACTTGATTGAGTACAATAATATCACAGATGACCCCAACCCCCTTCCTTTCTAACTAGATCCTCCTTCCTTCCACATTTAATTGCTATTAGTGTGAAGAAACTGTTGAAATGGGCATTTTAATATAAGTACGGCTTAAAAAGTGAAAAATGAGGAAAAAGCAAAAAAAAAAAAATTATCTAGAAGGTTACCTGTGGGTCTGTGAGATATGGCTGTGGAAAGATATTGTAGTAGTTTTAACACTATTGTTATTACCTTTTAAATCATTTACCCAATAAAATAAGGAAAAAGAATCACCATTTCTTTTTATGTTTCTCTCCTTAATTGTGCGGCTTGGTCAATTTTAATTTAAGCATTTGCAGTTCGTGTCAATGTTAAAGACTAACGATGTGTTTCGGGATATTTTCCTGTGATTGAACTCCTTCCCTTTGCGGGAACAGCCTGTGGGCGGGCGCCTGCAGCTCGCCGGCTAGAGCAGGAGCAGGTCACTAAACTCCCCGAGTTAAACCAGCATTTCTATCAGTTACATCAGCTGCGCCACTGCTTATATCAGTATAATTATCGATATTTATACCGGTTATCAGTTCAGTTTTGTGCTTTTTATGTCTAACTTTAGACATGGGATTTTGTCTGGGCTTGGCCTCCTTACTGTCTGAGAGGGGGAAGTTGTTTCAACCTCTTGAAGCAAAACTGTGTTGCAGAACCAGTTAGACTGGTGTAACCAACGCGTTGCCTGCACTACTTGGAGCAACATCATTCAACAGACGAATGTGGCAAAATGTGTAGCAAAGAATATCTTGAAGTATCATCTAAAATAATTTCAATACATTTGCTTCATATTGCTCTTATGGTGGCAGGTGTGATTTTTAAAGAATATGTAGGCTTGCTTGGCCGTGAGGGATTTCTTTATCTTGCAGGTCATGTCTACCTAATGTGTAGACTGTCGCGTTGACCACATTTTATGGGGAAAAAAAAAAATTGTGTAGAGTTTGCACTGAGCAACGAGGTTCCTGTGAAGAATGGAGGGCCAGGGAAGAAGTCTTCTCCCCTTCCCCAAAAGCTTTTAGTCTTAACACAGTGGGGCCATTTTTAAGTTGTTTTACTCGAGCAGATCCAGTGAGAAGAGCGCACCAGAACCTTTAGGTCATTAACAGCCTTAATCGTCAGTAGCAGTGACTGTGGACGGCAGCAGAGCTCCCAAACCTCAGCGTGGTTCGGCGAGCTAGGGCTGCCACCAAAGAGGTGCCTTGTTCCAGAAGGGGAGGAGTGTGTTCCTGTGAGGCTACAAAGCCACGATCCAGCTGATGACAAAACAAAGGACCCATCAGGTAAAACTGACTTGGAGAACTTCATTCCGTGAGCCAAATTCTTGGTGCACGGACATTTTCTACCGAGTCTGAGTTAAAGGCAGCATATTTCCTCTGCAGGTAATTCCTCAGGCAAAGCAAGAAATTGCTAACATCTCCCTGAAATTCAGATCTGATTTTAGACATGGTTTTGGTTGCCTTGGACTAATTCAATATTAATAGATCTCCTGTCTGTAGCTGCAAAGTCTTTGAAAACAAACCAATAAAATCTATGTAACCTTTAGATGTTGAAGATTGATGCAGCCATTACTCCACTTGCTTTGAAGCCTTGATTTAGAAGATTTTTTTTTTAAAAAAAACCCCACCTCTGATGGAAAACTTGCTGGAGTAAATAGCTTCCATTGTTTTAGTATTTCACAGCTTTGGTATCACTAGTGTGAATTGGGTAACACTTACCTAAAACTCACAGTCCATTGAGCTGTATAGCTAGTTAAAAACTTCCTGCCAAAAGTTTCCCACTTTTCTTGCTACTTTAGCCAGCGATGTCGTTATCACGCTATAAACCAAACCAGCAAAATGGCACTGAATATTAAGGAAGTTTCAGAGGTGGAAACTTGCTGCTTCTTACATACGTGTTGGTATTAAACAATGAAAGGCAGACTTACAATTAGAGCTCTTCAGAGATGCAGAGGATAATTAGCAGTGCTTGAAAAGTGAATTGCCTACTTCATCTCTGCTTTCCGTAAAGCACTCCATACTAGATTTCTACTTAAGTTGTTCTAGCAGTCTTTATGCTGTTTAAGAGAATTGGTTCTCCAGTCACATGAAAACTTAAAACATATATAAAATGCATATATAATCCTACAGGTTGGGCATATCCAGAATGTTCTTCTGCCAGGAACCTTACACAATGAAGTACCTGCTTGTCTGAGATGTACTGGGTTTTAATTAGAATGATAACAAAACTGTACCATATCCATTGAAATGTATTTATTTGTTTTAATTCAAAGGTTTAACAACTATTTGCCCAGTGATCTGGACTTAGGGCACAGCAATGAAAAAAAACATCGGACCAAAATACAAAAACAAGTACACAAATTACCCCTTATTTGGAAATGTTACCTCATAACCAAGTTTTAGCACATTAAAAAGTTTACAAAATTTATAACACTCGTACAAATTATTCAGAACTAAGCATAGGTGGCAGCTGAGCCTCTCCAGGTCCATCCTTGCCAAACCACTCTGGGCTTGAAGCAGAGGGCTGGGAACTGGAGCTGCGGGTTTCCAAAGCCCTTGGTGCTGCAGCCCCCCCCCAGCCGCTCCAGCGCCCAGCACGGCTTGGGGGGGGTGGCGGTGTGGGGCGGCTCGCGTTCTGCCTGCTGCCTCCTCTGCAGCGTGGAGATAATGACTCCGTAAATGTGAAATAATTTAAAAAAAAAGTACAAAATTGACCCCGAAGAAAAATAAAGTCATTTAAAAAACAGCTTGGCTTTGACTAAGTTACGCTAAAAGCTGCAAGACAGATTTACAGCACTATCACTTTGAGTACAAGATCACAGAAATCAACAGATTTGTTATGAGTCTTGTCACTGTAAAAATGAAAACATCAAAATTGACCTGTCTGCCTGTAGAAACCCTTCGCCTCCAAACAGAAGGGCTGACATATGCCCTCTTGCTGGGTTCTGGCCTTTTCAGAGCTTTGTTAACCAGTAGGACCAATTTAATTCCTAAGAATCCGTCTCTAGTGAAACAACTGCAACAGAGAAAAGCAGCACATCCGTAGTTTCCATTACCTATAGATGCAGAGAAAACAAATGCCTGTGGTTTAGATGCAAGACTTAGGACATAAAAGTACAGTAATTTCACGGTTGCAAATAGCCATTTCCAAAAGGAAAATACAATCGGGCTTTACAAGATGATATCAAATACACAGAAATATCAAACCCCTGATTGTGGCCAGAAAGAGATGGATGGCTCTCCAATGAGGTACTCTGTAAGGTATGGAAATGGCCTGGCTTTGCACGGCCCCAGCGTCAGCAAGGCAGCGTCTGCTTAAGCACAGGAGCTGTTGTGTATGACCAGCGTTCCTCAAGCCCGAAGGAGCTGAACCAAAACCAAGCGTAGGTGTTCACAGACGGGGGCTTTTCATTGATTGATACGAGCATCACCAAGAGCTGTTAATTGTCACCCTTCAAAAGAAACGATGCAGATTCTTCTTTGGTGCTTAAATGGGAGGAAGTTAAACAGCTACAGCCCAAGCACTGCATCCAGCGTCTGAAGCCTTGACAGGTAGCCCTGGTGGGCAGCCGAAGCCTTGGCACAACACTCAGTGCTCACAGGCTCAAGCCCCACGTGTTACAGTGGGTGCAGAAATTTGACTAGCTCGATTCGCTGCTTTGGCGGGCTGCATAAACAAACCCCTCAGTGACCAACTTTACTGCAGTTAATAATGCCTCGCTTATGCGTACAATTGGAAGCAAACTTAGTCACCAGCAGAAAGAGCAATCACTGTCACTGCTCCTTGTTTCTTTTGTTTGTAGTGTCTACGGTAGTGAAAATAAGGTGAGTAGCGGGCTCTGTTCAGACACCTTAATACACCCCAACCTCTCTCCGAAGTCCAGGCATGGGCACTGTGCAAGAGTTTTTCCTGGTATTGTGCCCGACTTGCTCCTGCACAGCAAAGGAGTCCACTTCAGGGTGAGACCTTACAGTCACCTTCAGCTACTGCAGAAAGGAACAGTCTCCCTAGCGCTCCGGTCCCCCTCCTGCTCTGTCCCGTAGCCATTGCCAATGGTTCCCTGACTGCTAGTACTGCCACAAAAGCCTGCGGAACATTTGACCAGGGAGGACCAGAACTGCCCTTTCAGTTGTAAAATCTCACCACCAGCTACTGGGCAACAGCTTCAAGTTATCTTGACATAGATTGCATGCATAATGCCACAGCAGAGAACGCCAATTAGCATTCAAGAATAGCAGTATAGTTTTGCTCTTAAATTTTCAGCATAAATAAGCATAAAAGCAACTAAGGAAATCATCCGTATAGCATAACAGCCTAATAAACCATTCAGGGAAAAGAAAATCAGCCGCTGTCAGGGAAAAGAATAACTAACCCCTATGGAGATTAAGTATTCTGCCTTCCCCTTCAAACCACTATCCTGAACAAGCTCTGTCTGATGCATATTCCAAACAGATACCGGGGGCAGCTGAGGAACAAAGGATGTGAAGTTCCATGACATTAGCTTCGGAAGTTCATTCCCTTTCTGCTCCCATTCTGACCTGTTCTTTACCTTCCGAGAAGCTTGTGGCTCAGCTATGCTGATACAGGGTCTTGCGGCACCACAACATAAACCAAAATTAAATACTAAGTTTAAAAAGCCTTCAAAAAGGGGTGAGGGGAGGTACAGAGTAATTTAACTTCTGGGCCTCTCACGACAAAAAAAACATCGAGGTGCTGGAGTGGGTCCAGAGAAGGGTGACGGAGCGGGTGAGGGGTCTGGAGCAGGAGTCTTGTGAGCAGCTGAGGGAGCTGGGGGTGTTCAGCCTGGAGAGAAGGAGGCTGAGGGGAGACCTCGCTCTCTACAACTCCCTGAGAGGAGGCTGTAGCCAGGTGGGGGTTGGTCTCTTCTCCCAAGTAACAAGTGATAGGACAAGAGGAAACAGCCTCAAGTGGCACCAGGGGAGGATTAGATTGGATATTAGGAAGAATTTCTTCACTGAAAGGGTCACCAATTATTGGAACAGGCTGCCCAGGGAAGTTGTGGAATCACCATCCCTGGAGGTATTTAAAAGATGTGTAGGTGTGGCACTTACAGACATGGTTTAGTGGTAGCTTGGCAGTGTTAGGTTAACGGGCTCGATGATCTGAAGGGTCTTTTCCAACCTAAATGATTCTATTTTAACACAGCCAGCTTCATCAATATTGTACAACAAGCAAAGCAGCAACAGCTTACCTTCAAAAAGCAGCGAAGGCTCCACAGCCTTCCCTCCCACCTGACTCCAGTTGCACCATTTGACTCTTAGGGCAGCTCCAACATTTCTAAAATCCTTATTGAGTGTAGCAGCTGGTTTACTTCTCCAGCTTTTGCTGAATTACCATGTTCCTTTATCCGTTTTAGCAACTTTAATTGGTATAAACGAGTTCAACAAGCTCCAGCACCTGCACTGGTAAGGTTTGGAAGGGGAATCCGAGTGTCCCATTGGCACTGATGAGCAGTTCTGTCAGCATAATGCATGTTGGGAAATTAGAATTTTATAGTGTGCCTCAAAAGAGCTGGACCAGCGTAAGAGAAAAGCGTGAGTCACAGCCCAGTGACAGGAACAGACGCCCGTGGCAGGGGGTGGAAGGGGAGGCAGGAGCAATCCCAGTGGCTCTGCTGTCGGAGTCAATGGTGCAAGTGGAACAACACCACCAAGAATCCTTTCATCCAGATTGCCCCAGGGACGTCCCTGGTGTGTTAGCTGTATTAACAGCACCATTCCTTCTACTGAATTTTAAGTCAGTCGGAAGCTCACAAATTTTGCATTCCAAGCAAAGCACCTGCACTGAGCCAGACACCTGAGCTGATGTAAGCACTGCTGTCTGCATGGAGCAGAGGCAGGCAGTGGTGGCAAACAGCAGCTGGTTTATACTTGTTTAGAATACCCTGAAGCATATGACTATAGATAGGAAATGTTATAGTATTTAAAAAAAAAAAAAAAAAAAAGCAGCTGCTACTTTCACATTGCTACTTTCACATAACTCAGAAATTTTTCCAGTAACTACAATATTCTGATGGAAAAAATAAAGAAACAGGAAAGATTCTTCAAAAAAATAAAATATGTAAAGTTAAGCAAATAATAATGCGAAAAAACATTTGCAAAATTTGGCTAAAATCACTCTATCATAATACCAAACATTCCTTCTAAACAGGATTGACTCCAACGTAAGGCATTTGGCCAAATTCTTAAGTAAA
This sequence comes from Larus michahellis, assembly GCF_964199755.1. Lineage (NCBI taxonomy): Eukaryota > Metazoa > Chordata > Aves > Charadriiformes > Laridae > Larus > Larus michahellis. The sequence continues at coordinate 37,726,965 of NC_133904.1, forward strand.
TAAATGAACCATGATACACTTGGCACTAACAAGGGGGAGGGAAGAATCGCTGTATATCTCATTCAGCTCTTCACAGGAGATGAAGTATGTTACTAGGGGTTATGCTTTAACCTCCAGCACCGCACATCTTAGCGTCTCCCAGCAACATGCTGTATTTTATAACACAATACTGAATCTGCTGAAATAAACAGCAAGAAGTCGTATCCCTTCAGCAGGTAAGGAAGTGGTGTCCGCAGATGGATTCAGGCCATTGGTACGTTCTCTCCTCAGGCCCCACTCTGCAAACACTTAAGCACCATCTGCCCGGCTTTACTGAGGCGGCAGCGAGACCCCTCGATGAGATCCACGACGGACGGAGACATTTGCAGGATCAACAGCTGACAGTGACTCTACGGGCTGGGCGATCTGATCAGCAGGTGCTTCACTTGCTCCAGTTGAATTCTGATTCAAACCACAAGGAGCCCTACAGCCCGTATAACTAAGACTAGCTATACACGTTTGACAAATAGTTTAGGTCTATGTCGCATGTTGTCAAGCTGGGAGAGTACAGTATATTATATATACACACACACACACAGAGCAAGGCATGGAAGCAAGCCAGAAACCACTTTGTAAATTAGAATGTGGGACAACATATTTCTGACAGAGGGGTACTTTTTTTTTTTTAATCATATGGAGTGAAAATATTTGAAGTAGCCATTTGCTCCCTCTCCAATGAAAATTTTTAAGGGGAAAACAAAAAAAAAAAATCAACCACTTGCATTCTTACTTTTCCTTCTTGAGGTATAATGACTGTACCTTAACTTCAGAATATATCTTCAGGTGATCCAGCTGGAGGAGGTATGATGTTTTGTTTAATCTTACAAGTCACAGCTTTGACAATGCAATGAATCTATAAATTGCAACAAACTTTTGTACAACAAAATTCCTTCAGCCCTGAAACAAAACAGTCTGCATAACAGACTCACAATTAACTGTCTGGAGGAACGCACTCAAGATTTCCCGTCTTTCTGCCCAACAGTTTCTCCTCTAGCCTCGAAAATTTTCACAGGTACACACAGTTTACTGTTTATCATTCTGCCCGTCTACATCCCGTTCCCCAAAAGACGTGTTGACAGGAAGATTTAGTCATACTAGTAAACTGGAACACTTTCTGTTCAGCAGAGGCCTGCGCTGATTTGACGTGCCTTTTTATACCTGCATTGTAAAATCAGTGCACAGAATATGTATGAGAGCTGTAGAGAGACAACAGTTCCATTTTGTTTCTCCACTAACCGCTCTGCTGAGTGAGGATCAGCGTAGAACACAGAGGAGGAATGTTTCAAAAACTAGTAAGTGAAAAAAGAAAACGCTGATGTTTACACTGGACTGTATCTCCACTCCCTCTCCAGTCTAAGCTAAGCGAAAAAAACCTTCTGTTCAAAGTCAGGTCAGAACAGCGGATGAAATATCAGAGCTTGTACGTAACACGGGCTTTCGAAATTATTTCAACATGGTCTTTTTCCGCTCACTCAAATAAAAGCATCTCCGAAGCACCAAGATCTGATGGGACACAGCCAGAGAGATATTAATCCACAGCAGCATAGAAACTAAGTAGTTAATTTAAAAAAAAAAAAAAAAAAAAGAAAATCTTTTTGAATGAGTTCTTGTTCCCCAACATTTTCAACCAGCTTAAAGAAAATACAGTAGAAGCTCCTTGTTTTGCACTTAGGACTGGGAGATTAAGTGTACATCGTTTCACTGTGACTGTTTTGCAACATTCAAGTGCTCAGAGTTAAGCCAGGACAATGCACTTCAAGATGTGTTCTGCTCACATCAGTGGAGTGTTGTAATTCAGGTTTATTTCCTACCCTATGACATAAGTGACTTATATTTAACGGAAAATAAGTCAAAACGAGGTAGCACTGCCACTCTCTCTGCTGGAATGGGGACAGATCCTGGCCTAATGTTAAACAGTGGCTTAGCAGGATTCTACTGTAATTACACAAAAAAATGTATAAAATACGAACCTTTCCCAGAATAAGGCCACTAATTTTGCCATTGGCAATAGGCAGTGAGAAACAGCAGTTAAAAAAAACCTCACTTGATTATAGAGGTGTTTTTGAGGCAATAAACTGGGGAGAAGTATAAAACACATTGTCCTCTCGTCCCTCCTCTTTGTTTTCCAGTATAAGTATCTCTGCTTCCTGTACGTACTACTCCACGGGGAGAAATTTCAGTCTATTTTCTTAGACGGGAGTCTAAGCAAGTCCATGCTACATTTAAAGATGGGGACAGCACTGTAAAACAGTAGGATTACGAGCTTCCCATGGGTCATGGTCATGACAGTCTGATGTCCCGATGCCCAGATTCGATACCAGCGCCCATAAAAGGGATCTGAGACGGCAGGGCACAACATGTTGTTCAAATTCACTTCTGTAACCTGAGAAAGTGACAATAAATTTGTAAATTAACAATATTTTTGTGTTGCACTGATTCAGACACCTAAAATGGTAATTTTGAAGTTACCATAATAATCAAAACTGTTCAGGTGACAACCCTTTGTTCAACACATGTAGGGCATCTTTCAGTGGAAAAGCAGATCCAAATTCAGTCGTATATTTAATAGATGGATTTATGCAGGTACAGAACCAATTTATGAAATATTTTGCCGATACTTATGAGATACAAGTGCCCATTAGAACATGCAATTAAAAATTTGCATGCAAGTAGTCTTATCCATATGTATCTGGACACTTTGAAAAACTAGACAGTGTTTTTACTTTGAACGTACTTGCAAACTATCCATTTATTAACCTGTATTTACTTACCAATCCCAAAATCTGCAAGATGCTAAAATGATACACAAACATAAACCCCGTGGATAAAAGCGCCCACCAGAAATTGCAGAGGGGTTCTGGAGTGTAGATACCTTGAAAAGAAAGGAACACATTAGTATTCAGCTGAATTGCTGTGTCCATCAAACACTCATGAATAATCCTCTCCCTTCTCTGTGGATGTTAGGGCATCTGGCTTTAGCTGATAACCCACTCAATACCATTATAGTAATTAATATTCGAGAGCCTTATTTCTTACCTGGAGCATCCTGAACAGTTTCTTGCCTGCTTCTGGTCTGGCAGTAAAACGTTACCTCATTAAGTTTGCCTATTTTTCACCAAACACCAGTGATTTTCACCTCATTCTTCCTTCTACCACAAAAGTACTAAATGATTTTAAAATACAGTAATGGTATGCAACAGATCTTCAAAAATCAGGTTATTTATACTTAAACACCTACTTGTTATGGAGGCTATGACTTCAGCATGCACAGAACTAACCTAGGCAGTGGCAGTTCCTGCACAGCACTGCAGTGGAGCATGGCCTAATTGCCATTTCCTAATTTTATGGTTGTTTAACAGCTATTAAAAAAGTAACTTGCACCAATAATGCCCAGGAACAGAAAAGCTGTATAAAGCAGTCAATCCATTAACGACAGACTGTGCTTTTAAATGAAAACTGCTGTGGAGATATTTTCAGATACACAGTACAAACAACGTTATAACCAGTAGATACCACACATACTGTAAAATATTTTTTGCCCTTCAAATGCAGTAGCAGATATCACATTACTTATTCCTGGGTTCACCTGTCTCTCTCCTCCTCAAACTAGGTTTTGTCAATTTACTGACCAAACACAACGTAACACAAGCTAGAACTTACCAAGGAAATCAGATCTCATAAAAGTACCTTTAGACACAAGACTATTTTTGGAATTAAATATTCAAACATATGGTGAGAACAAAAACAGTTTACAGAGTTCTCAAGCCTCTTACTAACAGACATGAAAATTTCAGTATAAGATATGGCAAAAAAATATTATTTTCTTTATCACTTTAATAACTTAACCTAGGGACACAAAAGAAAGAGATGCACAGTGTCAAGCTGCTCAGCTGCCACACGAAGTTGTAGGATTTCAGGTGATTATCAAAACACACTGGCATTTTTTTAGCTGCCTTTGTCTGCTCTCTGATCCATTAGATATTATTAAATATTGGAACGTGTATCCAGTACTCAAAGGAGAGCTTACAGCACAGAGCGCAATATCCCGATGAGCCTTTGCTAGCTGGCACTGTCAGGAATTACCAGGAAGATTCCACAGACTTCAGCATACGCTCAAGGCTCCTGGGCTCTCAAATAACTACACACGCGTAGATAGCTATGACAGAACTCACCAGCCTGAAGCTGCTATGAGTATGCCTATGGATGGTAGCTAATGAAGATAAAGGCAAGTAACTGCTGTTACTTGCTCTACCACACCACCATACAAAGGTACATCCTGTCTCATGGTTAAAATCCGTAGGGGACTGCTTTCTCAATCCCTCTTGCCCTTTTATAATTCTTTTCTGCATAGTTTTCTTCCAGAGTTTGTACCCATCATGCCAGTTCAGATTGATTTTGGAGGAGCTACCTGAAATAATCAAATATCATTTTGCGAATGTTACAAATTCAAACTAATCTACACTTTATTGTCTAAAACAGTCCATTGTCCGCTCAAAAGAACATAGCTTCTCTGTTGCTAGTCACCAGGGAGTAAGAAGTTGATTGTGTGCTTGAATGACAGCAGCACATATACACCCCATATATCACCCACTGACTTTAATGAGCAACAATATTAATGTAATTACCCAAGATACAACTGCACACCATCTTTTAGTAAGCAAGCTGTGATTGCTGCAACCATGATAACCAGGAGCAGAGAAGCTACTTTGAAAGCATAAGGCAGCTTATGAGATTTCTTAGCCAGTAGGTAGGTGAAGGTCGGAAGAAGTGTCTGAACTATAAGCAGAACCCAAAGGTAAAAGTGACCTCTACGTGAATAACTTTAAGTGGAGTGTTCCACGGGTAAAGGGAAAAAATGCACAACAGCCTAATTCTTTGAACGTACTTAGCAAGGAGGATCCAAGAGCTGGTACCCTATTGAGAAAACAAACAGTACGGGAGACTTCACTTAGATAGCAATGATATTCATTAAGCTCCACTGCCTGAAAACATCAGATATGTGGTACCACTTTCAATATGGTTTTTCATCAGAGAGCAAGAGAAGAAGCAACTAGCCCTGGTCTCAGAGTTCAGGAGACCCTGGCTCTATTTTTGGCTGCACCAACTTCAAGTGACCTGTTCAAGCTGTAACAGAAGCTCTTTGTGCTCCCTCCTCAGCTGTAGGGTAAAGAAAACATTGTTTGACTTGCAAAGTTTTTTTTGTATTGTCTTTGCAGGTTTAGGTGCATGTTCAACCTAGATGCAAAACACAAAATAAAATTTAAATGAGGTATCTAAAAGAGCTCCCAGGAACTGGCAGAGTAGTGCATTACCGAATTTGGTTTCACATGAACTCGCCTGGTTGGCAGTTGCCTGTGATATTTCAAAAGTATTCGACAAAGCCTGGGAACAGATGGTAGTAGTCTAGAGGGGTAAACACTCAGAAAAGCTAGAACCTAGAGACCTTGATACCTGGGGGACGTACAGCGCAGGTAGTATATAAAGACTAAAACAGGGAAGTGAAGCCAGCTATGAAACAAGACTGGAGGGAGAAAGCAGTCATTAAAAGACTAAGGAAATTGCACAAGATGACAAAACAGATGAGTGGCGTTATTTGGCTTTGAACCCAAGCTTCTCATGTCCACCTTCAATCTAGTCAGGGAATCACGTTTCAGAAGTCACTCAGGAGCTGTTCAGGTTCCTCCCGCAAAGGGTCTCGCACTGCTACATCCTCTCTCTGTTGCAAAACTTCAAAAAAAATACATTAGCAACTCTCAACCTCTACAGACTTTTGATCTCGCTTTATAATAGAAGAATCCCTCCTTGCTAGACTTTGCAATCCTGAAAACAATAGTGTGATTTTCAGCAGTATCATTATTTGGACATCAAGGGACATAAGGGAAACAACGACCTCCACACAAAAGCATTCCAGAGAGCTCTGGATTCCCAAGTGTGCTTTGGGAAACTGATTTCAAATTCATACCTGGGACATTTTCTGTACATTTCTCATTAGATAAATAATCACTATAGATTTTATTACTCTACAGTCCTGCTATTCAACAGATGACTGTTTAACGGAGCAGTGTGGTCTATTTTCTGTAGCAAGCATTCTGTTAACAGAAACATACAAACAGGAAAATTGAGACCCAGCTGAGCAGCTGCTTGAATGGCCTGTGTTGGCTTTGGCAAAAGCTACTTGCTGCTTACATAGGAAATCAATTGGAGTAGGTAGCAGTGAGTTTCACTCTCTTTTCACCAAGAATCACTGGCAATTCTTATATGCTAAACACCTTCAAAAATTCAATCCAACTGCCACTAATCTCATTCTCAAAAATGCTCACACCCCGGACAGTTAAGACCATTCCAAAAGAGGGTGATCCAAGTAGACTGTATATTTGCTCTTGTGTAGAAATAGCACAGCGCTGCATATTTCAGTTTAAATTAAACATTATTTCAATAACATTGATAGGAAAGATTTCATAGAGATTGAAGACTTTGGGGTTCATCATCTGCTTCTGCAACAATAATTTGTTGGCGTTGAACACGCCAAGTGATTAATTTTGCCATCTAGGAAATGGAAACGTGGCTTTAAAAATCTAAAGACCAAAGAGACACAATTTCTTTTATACTGTTCCCCCTGCCCCAATGTCTTTTGCTAGCTCTAGGGTTCTTACGAACTATTATTTTTATTTGAAGTTCTCAAAACATAGGCCTGTAAAAATTTGAACACAACTTAATAGAAAGTAACACTCCTTTTGCATTTTTGTGAAAACAAAATGCAGGAGAATGTTACTCCACTGTTTGATTCAGAGAATTAGAACCTAAATATAGAACTTTTTTTTTTTAATTTCATAGGGTGTTAAAATAATCTCTTTTTCCAAATTAATGTCTTGCTTTCATTCCCACTACATTTGATAGAGTTTTACCGGTTTCCCAGCCCAGTGCACTCTCCTTCAGTAGTCTCGCAATTCCAGGCAGACCTGCTTAACCCAAAACTCAGAGCAACTATTACAATTCCTTCATTTTCAAGCTTATAAAAATGTAAGGGCAAATTTATTTCCATTTTATTTCCCTCGATCAAAGGGTTAATTCCAGTAGTGCGGCCTATCAAGCTAGCCTAGAGACCAAACTTCCTTTCCAGGGGAAAACAGGAAAAATGTTCTCAAGACGATGAGCCTGAAATCCACTGTTTCCCCCACAGCTGTCCTGACTCTACATGTAAATTTCAAAATATTACTTTATGCCAGGAGATTTCTCCTTCCCTCAATGCCAGCTGCTCTCATCAGAGTCAGCTCAAACAGGGGTCTTATATTACCTGCTCCTCTCAGGAGCCATTTTTTGTATTCCATAAAGCAGCAGCAGCAGTTCTTCCTCTTCCTTCATATAGTAGTAGCTCTTCTAAGGAAAGATATAGCTAAATACTGGAAAGTGTCACAAAGTGGGAAAGTGGCCGAGAAAGGGTACAACAGCCAGAATTGTCTTTAAATATGGTAATCCCTCACTCTTGCCAGCAAGTCCTAACAGCCAACGGAAAGCACAAGTTTAGATACGCAATTGCTTTAATTGCACTTTTCTCCTCTACAGCCACAGGAAAAATGATCCTTCCGTTGGTACCTGGTATCTGTGTTCTACATCTTACAACTCAGCCCGGCTTCTCATTAGGTAAGAAGTGCTGCATTGCCCTCAGGAAAGCTGACCATACAGAGCTGCTTCGGTCCGTCTGTCTGAAGTGCGACAGAGGCATGCTCCATGAGAGGGGGAAAAAGGAAAAAAAGAAAAGAAAAATCAACTTCTATTGACTTTCTGACAAAGCCATAGAACTTTTGATGCCACTTACATCAAAAAAGAAAAGGAATTTACGACTTGAATCAGAGAGACAGTTTCTTTATTGCTTTTAAAGATACAGCACTTGCCTTATAAGCTGAAAATTCTGACTCTACTCCCAGCAAAAAAGTCAATTACTGAATTATTTAGGGTGTGTATGTCTGTCCACTTGTGCACAGCCGTACAACACTGAATCAGCTCTTAAAACACATGGGGCCAGACCACAGGAGTGTCCAGAATTTACAAGGCCATTACTGTCAGTTTTGGCTCCAAAAAAAGATTCCCCCCCCTCCCCCCCAAAAAAATACAACCAAATGAATTTACTCTCGGCACAGTGTGGACAACCTGCATTCGAATTGTGAATGTTGAGCACTTGCACGGCCAGTGCCAGGGCGGACGCTGGAGACCGTCTCCCCCTGCAGGCTGCAGCGTGCCAACCACACAACCATTCAGTGATGCCCGTACAGGCCCCTGGTGAAGCATATATAATACTCTGGAACTTCATGTCCAGCCATTCACACATTAGATTGCTCCTTAAAGCAACAAAACTCTTAAAAAAAAAAAAAAAATCAGCACTAACATCCTTTTCTACCTCATTAATTTATTAAGTCAACTAAATAAATGCTGGGGATCTCAAAACACAAGAAAGTTTATCTCCTGAATTCCGCTGCTAGGGAGCTGCTATAAATTAACTCTTATTTCAAACTGTTGTGGAATGCTATAGTCTGCTCACAGCACTCAGGAAATAACAATTCCACTTCGATTAAATTTCAATATATTCTGAAATAAGGTGCTCATTTAATCTCGTCAAATCCATCTGAAAACCTGACCAAGCTAGTTAAGGACGAAGACAGTCAAGAACTGTGTGTCTGAGGCCAATGCAGTGCAAACTAGATTTTTTTCCATTATGTTAAGAGTATGCATTAGAAAAACTAAGTTGTCCGAAATGCCACTGAAGGTCTTTAATACCTTGATCTCAGAAGGTCAGGGTTAATGCCCTGTTGCAATAATTGTGTCAGTTTGAGACATTACACTTCCTCAGCTGCCATCTCCCTAAGCCTTCTACCAACAATCTGTATCCCAGTAGCATAAAGTGTACTTATCTGAGCATACTCATATGCTTCAGAAGACCAGCTTAGCTGTAGATAAAAGTGGTTTGAGGAGTTTTTCAATGAAGGGGTTGGTTTCATGCTCTAAATCTCTGCTGCTGTGGCTCCCATTTTCTTCTTTTTACCTTGACAATTCACTCATTGCACCTCCCTTTTGCCAATCCTAGCACTCAGGGGATGCAATCCAGAAGCTACAAAAGCATTCATACTTTTTTTGACAGGGAAGCAAAGGTCTCACCGCCTAAGGACAAGAGAACACAGTGACCTACAGCTCTGGTTCAGCCTATCCAGTTATTTTAGGAATGCTGTGTCCTGCCCAGATGCATACTATAATTTTTGGCAAGGTTCACAAGCGATACGAGGTAAGATTCATTCAGAAAAAAAGTTGCCAACTGCAGCTATACTTCATGTAAGAACTGCCTTGAGTTAGCAATCTTCTGTGCCATCCCATTCTATCTGCACTACATCTATTTTGCATGAACGCCTCTCATTGCAGCCAAGAAAGATCTGAGCCATAGCGTATAAGCATTTATTTTGTCTAGCCTGGCATGCATGGGTACGCATACATGCATATGTCCACTAAGAAAGAAAATACATTAGAAAGAGAAGTATGGAAATTTATATTCTCTCAGTACAGAGGGGAGGGAGAGGGAAGAGGAGGAGAGAAAGAGGTCTTAATCCCCAAGAGGGAACACATCCTTGAGCTTCAGCAAGTTCACTGTGCAACACTGCAGCCCCAGTTCTGAACATCTCTCTCATCAATTTGATCCTAAGCATGGTAAAGCCCCCACAATTACATGGAGGGGGGGGACATACAGGTGACGCTGCCAGTGCAAAATGACCTGTCTTCACCACTGTAATGAACACCAGGGAGAGAAAGAAAATAAATGATTAGAGCCCCTGCTTACTGTCACCCAGTTTCCTTTCAAAAAGGAAACACTAATGGGTAATTGGATGTGTGCGCATGATTGGTATGATACCTGATTAGCGTAGTCCAACAAACTTGGACATGCAGTTCTGTATCGAATGAGCCTCAAATCAGCCCTGCTTCAGGTGTTCTGCTCAACCTTCCTTGGAGACTTGTTATAATGTTACGATTGAGATCCTATTAAGGCCATCAGTAGTACTGGCAGATTCCAAATAAACCTGTAGTAGTATCTTTTTCCATAGACAATTCATACCTTCTCATGTTTCCAGTTTCACTGCCCTTCAATTACTTCTCCCAATCATAATACATTAGACTCACTGATGGAAATTTCTGTTTAAATTAGAGAAATAAAGCTGATGCTGATCCACATCAGTGCTAAAAAAGCAATTTTCAGCAGATACAGAATGAAGGGTGTGTTCTACTCAGAAAGTACTTTAAACAAAGGTGCTAGTGAAATTACAAAGTATTAACAAATGTTTTCAGGCTGAGTAATTTTTCCATCAAACATTAGGTCTCCTGTGGTACTAGCCATAACTACTACCAAAGTCCATGGGCATTTTGCTAACGAGGTATTACAGTCAGTTAGGTGCTCAGGAGCCAACTGCATAAGAAAATGAACAGTTATTAGTTACACAGCCCAGGGCAGTCTCAATTGATAGATTTAGCCAACATAATTCTTTTAGAAACTTCACTGCTATCATGTCAACATTAGATGGCAGCAAATACCTGTAAATTAATAAAGGGCAAAAATTCAGAAGACAGCATTAGGGTGACAACAGTACCACATACAGACCTTCTGACTGCACATACAGTCCTGTCGGCACCAGGAAAGAGGTGCTGAAGAACCCAGAGAACCCTTACTTCAAAGTAACAAACCAAACCAACCAACCAAAAATCAAAGGAACATATCAGGCAACATCCAAGGCCAAACTTTAAAGCAAAAGAAATACATGATGGTATACAGGAACTTCAAGGCCATCAACCGAAGTGATTTAGTGACACCACAAGAGCTTGGTTTGTCACTGCCTACAGTGTCTGTTTAGACTTTCTCCCCCCTCTCCCCACCCCCTTCTGCAATGATTAGCAGTTTGTGTCTGCTAATCTGTAATGTCTACAACTATACTGTACTTCAGCATTACTTGCCAGAATTTTAAGATCTCAAAGATGGATTAAAATTAAATGTGGTTGACATATTTCTCTGGTAAGAGAAAGAAACAGAATGATCTCCTGAAGTATGGTATTTCACTTTTTCTTTGGATTGTTTTTATTTATTTTCACTCAGCAATGAAAAACAAAAAGGTTACAAACCTAAAGTGTGTGAAGGATTATCACTGCTGGCATAGAATAAACAAGATTTACTAGAATCGAAGAGGCTGACTACGCTTGTTCTTCTAGCAAATGTTGACCATTTGCTAAATTGTATCCCATTGCTTGACATCACACCCTCGGGGTTTTCATTAAAGGCTACCAAACATCTGGACCATAAATTATCATCTTTTATTTCCTGGATGAAACAGTTTAGCTCTCCTAGAAAATGCAGCTGGAGGCATGTCAACGCTAGAGGGGGGCAGAGCATCACAGGAGGTGAACACATACTGCATTCCCTTCTAAGGAGCGACAACTAGAAAAATTACTGGCCAGTGGAACAATTTGTGATTCCCAGATTTACTGGACTGCTATGGTATAAGTGAATGCAAAATAGTAATTTTTTTTAGAAGAGACAGCAAGCAAGCTAGTTCATTTCACTAATATGTGTCCCTACATTTCATTAGAACTTCAGAATTTCAGAAATTTGTCTAAGTAGCCGACTACTATTTATGTGGGGATATAATAGTAATTTTTTCCAGCTCATTTTAAGTTGCAGCACTTCTCAAGAGACATCCAAGGTGGCAAGAGTCTTAAAAATACATCCCAACAACAACTTAGAATGTTCAAGATGGCAGAGATGCTACTCAAGACAGTGCACATTATGCAAATATTCTTCATATCCCTTTGAGCAAAAGACCATTTTTTTATCCCCATTTAAGTGCCTGACACAAGTCTTCGTTACCTGTGTTACAACTCCAACATAACACCAGAAACTTTTAGAAGTTTTCTTTAAGAGTAAAGCCTGTGGTAACCATTAAGTACAGCTGCTTCATTGCATGGGACCAATTCAATATGTATGGAGTAAATTGCCAACCTACCTCCTTTCCGCAGCAGATAGATGGGCACAACATAAAGCATCACATGCTGGATGTAATAAATTTCCATTTCAAATGGAAGCTGTGGAATAAGGAAAATATTTGTAAATGTTTTTCATCACTAACAACTGAGTTAGAAGGAATCATTCTCCTTATGACGTACAACAATCCCTTCGGTTCAGTTATTTTATCACCTATGTATATTAACAAAGAGATGACATTAATGGTCAGTGCTTTGAAAGTGCAGCTAATGGCACTGTTCCATTCCCCTTGCCACAAACACAATGCAGCACCTCAAGTCAACAATTCTCAAAATTAGCCAGAAGCACAACAAAGAAGGAATAACATAAGATTGCTCTTTTCCCTTTCTTAGCTAGCATAAATTACCAATAACAAAGCAAAACCCTAAAGCAATCAAACCAGAAACTATACAGATCCCATGTGACAGTAGCCTATTTAGAAAGAAAAGATAATTGCTACCTTGTGAGTGACAGAACTCTATAAATGAGGTCTTTTATATATAAAAGTATATCAATAAATATATAAGTGTGATTACTGAGGAGGCTTGTACAAAATCAAAAAGACCTGATTTATAGCAATCTGCATGCATGCAAAGCTTCACCAAATATAGAATAAAATAACCAATATTGTACTGGTTTTAAAGAGAAGCTGCAGAAGGATGTATGTAAACAAGGTATCAGTTAGTAGTAAATCAGGTATTTCTCACCTACTGACAACTTTTGGGAAATTACAGTTAGTCATTTGTGTGTTTAGTAGTTGAATTCATGTTACTTCTTAGAGGAGAAGTCAAACAGGCTGTGCTAAAATAATACTGTGCTAAAAATAACTTGAACCACAACTCTGAGTTTAATTTGAGCCCCTTAATCCAGACCCAACTAATTCTAGCTCCTTATCAGTTAGGAAAAGCAATGCACTGTATTTGAAAGTTATTCCCATCTGTAAACGCCTTTGTGTTTATCTAGTTGTTAAACAAAAGAAACACATTTAGAACTGAGCAGTAGTAGGAAAGATTCAAATTCAAAATACAGAATTCTACTTTTTGCTTCAGCTTACTTACAAAGCTGGAAATACATACTTTTCCATTATTTTTCAGAAGTGAAAACTGGACAATACCACTACACAAGTATGAAATCACACAAGAATAATGCAAAGCCATTAGCTTTGGTTCAAATGCAGACTCACTCTATCACTCTAAAAGCTAAGGTGAATCCAGATGCAAGCCCTACCATCATGGCTTGCTGTTGGGAAGGAAAAATAAAAGGAAGGGGCGGGGGGGGAGCCTTCCTTTTCTATTATTGTTCTGAGACACTGAAGTCATAGCATTGAAAGAGAAGATACTAAAATTTCTACAGCAACAAAAGAGAGGTTGAAACAGAGTTTGGTTTTCTTCCTAAATAGCAGTCAATAAATAGCTCATAATTAATATAGTGATCTTTTAAATTCAACAACAATTCTTATATCCAATTTTGAATGTAAAAGATGCTAAAACCAACAGCTGGATTCTGCTAATCCCGGCATTCCCCAGCTGAACACTATCAGTGTCCTGACCACAACCTCCAAGATGTTCAGCCAACTCTTGGGAGGCTAGGCTAAAAAAGTCTTCCAGACAATCTGTTGGGTTATTTCATTCCAAGTATTTTGTATCAAAACATAAAACCAAGCAAGATGATAGTATGCAAAAGCAAGAACTTCCAAGGAAGTTGTGATGTTTCCTGAATCTGAACCCTTTCTGCTGTCCCTTGTTGAAAGACACAGAGGGAAAAGTAAGGGAACAAAAATTATTTGGAAAGAGGCTGAAGGCTCTTAGTTTACTTTCCCTAACTGAAGAAAAAGCTGCACCTCTCCCAGTTGGAACAGGGACGTTTCAGAAACAATAGCTCCAGCTATAAACAACACAACGTGAGGCACTCACTCCTGCCAAGGAGCATTCTCTATTTAGTATCTGTGGTTCCATAAAAGCTTCTACACTTGCTGAGTTGTGAGGGCCAGTTACACAAACACTACGCTCAGGACACTTCTGAGAACAGAGTAACCGTTGTTTCGCTGCAGTAGCGTTGACAAAATTTTTTTTGTGTAAAACAAAACATCTTTTTTTTTGACTATGAAAGATTGCTTGTTCTGAAACCTGGCTAATTATGCAAGTGCATTTCCTGGTATAGAGCTGCAAAAGCGGAGCTTCTGTAGAACCAAGCACTCGAGTTGCACAGCCAGGCTACAACAAACAGAAAAAGAACAAACACAAAAGATGAACTATAAAGTTGTTCAACCAACTGAGCAAGTGACTCACCTAGCTCTAAAGGTCTTGTCTATAAATTGTTTTATCAATAAAACACTTACTCACAGATAGCATATAGGTACCTTTCATACAGAAAGAGAAATTGCAAGTGAAGACTAGGTAGAAGGGATCATCCATCAATATAGGATTTAAAGAACTTCCTTGCGAAAGCAAGTAAGCACTTCAGCAAGTGGTAAAGTTTGAGAAATTAAAAAAAAAAATAAAATCAAAGCAACACTTACAGAACAATGTAATTAAAAATATTAAGTTGGTCCCTCTAATAATATTTGACCATAGACACCCGTGAAGGCCACATGTATTTAATCCCAGACTCCAACAATCTCCAAAGTGGACCCTCTTCATAGGCCCCAAGAGACTCGTCCTCTCCTGTCAGATGCCACGGTGGAACCCAGCAGCCACTCGTAAGAACAGTATTTCCCCAGTAACAAACCAGTGACATTCATGGTACATTTCTTCAACCACACCTGTCCCCAGAGAGATTCAGAATCACTGGATGTTTGTTACCGAGACAGACTCCTCTGAACTCTGTATATTAATTGTCAATTTATTTGCTGGGGTTTTTGGTACTAGACTTCTGTCTCCCACACCAACTGCCAGCATGACTCTTCACAATTCCTCTAACATACAAGATCAAAACACACTAACAAAGTACTCTGGAAATAAATATTCAGACTATTCACTTTTTACATTTTGTAATGAAGTTTCTGTTAGAAAATAAATGGTGTTCTGTTCCTCCAGGAAGAGTTTGGCTCAAAGCAGCCATGGATGCTTCCACCCCCTACACATCAGCCTGGTATGATGCAGACTCAGAAGTGCCACATTCCGTGGACACACGTGAAAGCCCTCTGGAAAGCACCAAGAACAGGGAGCAGGCAGCAGACCTCCAGCCCAGGAACTGGTAAGTTATACGCAGCTCTAGCTAAACTCCTAGCAGCTGCTTGCACGGCTTGTGAGAGCATGGAAAGGAGAAACTGTTTCACGAAGGATTAGAGCTCACCCTTGCATCGCTGAGCATGAAGAGTCACGGCCACCAAGAGCAGTCCTCTCAGCACATGCTGGCTGCCCTAACTTAAACCAGCGGCTGCCCTAAGGAAACAATCGGTCTTTCCATTGACTGCACTAAGCTTTAGAAAATTCTCTTCAAGACAGCGGTAGATTTGAGCCCAAAAGTCATATATTCAGATGAGAGTTTCCCTCAGAAGAATATGGCACGCAATACTAGTTTAATCTAGTTTAAACCCACTTAGACACAGTGGTTGGTTTTCAGTGGGCTTGGACATTACCACTTTACTCTGTTTTCTGAAAGCAGTACCCCTCCCTCTGTTAATTATTTATACCCTGGCCTTGTATTTGCAACAACAGCTCAAGCACTGTACTGTGCAAGAGCTCTCCTCTCCCTCCATCATCCTGTACAAAGACTGCAGAGTATGGCAGAAAAAGGAACAGAAGGAATTCAACTCCCAGATTCTGGTCTTTTCCGTAGCACATCTGGCACAAAGTCGAGTAAACACAAAATGTCATTCTGTACCAGACACCTTGGTAGACATGATCAGTAACTCAGATTCGTAACCTGTAATCAGTAACTAGTTTCCTAAACATAATCAGGAATCAAAGAAACAAACCAGAAACATCGGTTTTTCTTTTTACCTGCACAGCAGACCACAGAACAGATTAAACAACAGAGAGGAGGAACCTATATAAAGCTACACAATACAAAAATCATGGGCTACTAGGTGCATGTAACACACTGGTTACTTCTGAGCACATTTAGGATTGTGATGGCAAATAATTGATACGGCAGAGAAGAAAGAGCTGCCAGAGAAGCTTATAAGAATGGTCTGAAAACAGACATGAAGACTTAAAGGAAAACAACACAGAACAAAACCTAGACACAAGTGGCATTTGGAAAACAGACTATTTCCAGTCTGACCTGGACTCATTTCTCCAGCACACATCCAAACTGGCAAACACCCAAGAAGCTGACCCACGCTCAAGTTATTGGCACACTATTCAGGCAGTTCTACAGCTCAGGCACCAGCGTATACATCTGGCATAGATCAGAGAAGACATTCCCATATATTTTAATACTGGGAAAGAGCAGACCAAGGAAAAAATTTATCTTAATATTGGCATTAATGTCAACAGCAAAGCTCCCTGAAATAAAGGAGTAGCAGGGCTGCCACCCATCTGCATGACGGTCTAAGGCAGCATCCCAGATTTTATTTGCAGCAATTCCTTTTCATTACATTTTAGGGGCCTAGTGTTTCATTCGGATTTCCTGACATACACCTGCTTGTCTGTAATTGATATGAACATATATTGATGAGTCCAAATAAACAATCTCCGTTTCAAGTAGGTATTTCAATCAGTATCCATTCTCCCAGCTGTTCTACACATCCAGTCAGTGCAGGGAATTACAATTCCCTTGAAGTATCATTAGTTGATCAGTTTTATCAATTAATTTTATCTAGTTCTCATTTTCAATTAATCCTGTTAGGGCGAAGCATATACAGAGAGGCAAAGAATCAGAATCTGCCCTTGCCACCAAAGGCAGTGTTACCACGGGAGAGCTACCGAACGCGTGAGAGTTTATAAAAGAGCATCTCTTGTGCTGACAGTCTAGAGTGTGAAAACACTGTAGAACACAGGACTAGAAATAATATCCTGCTACAAGGTGAGGGGACCAGAAATGTCAACAAAAAAAAAAAAAAGAAACACGACAGTATTTTCACTGATATATGAATTCCAGAAAATCCATCTAGGGCAAGGCCCCAGGATTCCAAAGCAAGACACACACAAATTCTGACAAGTTTTTAGAGACTTTTTTTCTTGGTGTGCTCGTTTTGGCTGGCATAGAGTTAATTTTCTCCACAGTAGCTGGAATGGGACCATGTTTTGGATTTGTGCTGGAAACAGTGTTGATGACACAGGGATGTTTCTGTTATTGCTGAGCAGTGTTCGCACAGAGTCAAGGCCTTTTCTGCTGCTCACACCGCCCCGACAACGACTGGGCTGGGGGGGCACATGGAGTTGGGAGAGGACACAGCTGGGACAGCCGATCCCAACTGACCAAAGGGATGTTCCATCCATACGACATTATGCTCAGTATATAAAGCTGGAAGAAGGAACGGGGGGACATTCGGAGTGATGGCATTTGTCTTCCCAATTAACTGTTGCATGTGATGAAACCCTGCTTTCCTGGGGATGGCTCGACACCTGCCTGCCCATGGGAAGCAGGGAATGAATTCCTTGTTTGCTTGGCTTGCACGCACAGGTCTTGCTTTACCTAGTTAACTGTCTCTTCTGAAAGATGCAGAAACTTTGGCTTTAGCACCTACCAGCAACCAAAACACAATCACTCAACAGTCCCCAAGTGCAACTTGTTGCAACTATTTTCCCTTGCACCAGTTAGATCAAGCCAGTTTAGATAGGACATAATGTGCTACCGTAACCTATTCAATTTTGCTGCAAAGGCACAGGCATTGCAGGCAAACTACTTAGTACCGTGAATTATTACCTTAACAGTCAACAGAAATGCAGCAGGCAATAATCAGAGGCACTACACAGAGTGCACTGTAAGTGCTGCTCAGAGTATGAATCTGTTCATAAAACAGATTTAGAATGCGTACCTCTCAAGCCAAATAGTTCTAATAATAGAATATAGCAGCTTCTGGAAACATGAAAACTGCCCCATCTCAGCCATGTGAGCAGAGACAGCAAGTCCAATACCTCTGGGACATGTCCTGTTTTTTACTTTATCTATATCACATTTTCAGGACATCAGCTTACATAAAAAAACCAACCAAACAAAAAAAAAAACAACAAACAAAAAAAACCCCAAATAACCCAACACATTTAAACCAGTGGAAAGAGTTTCCTTGAAAATTTGATTAATGCAATATGAAAGTTCAAACAAAACCAGTTATACTCCAAACACTTGGGAGTCTTTGTGGCAGTTAAATGAATTTACTCACGTAGCTAGGCTATCTACACTGTATTCCATATAATATAAATACAGAGTAAAAAGAAATCTTTCTACTGTTGTATATTCTCTTATACCTTTGTACCTCAGAACAATCTGATTCCCTTAGCATCTTCTTCTCTAAGGGTCATAAAAGATTACCCTGTTTTCCATGTGAATTGTTAATGCTGACCAAGAATGATTTGCATCATGAGAAAGGAATGAAGTTACGAGAGAAAATTAAAATACCATTTATTTCTGAAAGGGTAGTAAGAACCCACAAAAACATTAACTGAATAAGAAACAAACTGTTTTGTCTTCATCCAATGACTATTCCAATGCAGAAAATTTAACTCCATCAGCACATTGTAAATAACATAGCAAATAACCAAAATATTTAGTTGCCAAATAAATACAAGTGGGTACCTCTGTTGCTCAAGACTGTTAGTTGTTGGCACCTCAACATCATGCCAAGGCAGGAAAAAATTTCCTTAGAAATAACAGAATAGAATGACCTCATCTATTTTTTTTTTTTAACGCTATCCCAGGTGCCCATTTCAGTCCAACAAGAATTTTTAGTGATTATAGTGCCACTGAAAGGTTAAAACAACAGAAGGTAGAAACCTTCTACTGTAGTTTCAATGAATAGCTCAACTCTCCATTTCCACTGGCAACAGACTAATATTTAAGAATAGGTTTGAAATGACTGAGGTTCTAAAAAAATTGAACAGATACATTACAAGAAAATGGAAAATGTCAAATAATGCTAGAAGCTTCCAAAAATTTCTTTTTCAGGACAATTTAGCATTGAATCATATATACAAAAAGAATACTTACAATGCATTAAGTAAAGTAACTGACAGCAAAAATACATTACCCTAACAGACTATGCCACAAAATGTTGTGAAAGGTGTTCAGGAAATTACTTTGAACAGGTTAATACTTAGAACCAAAATCCTGGCACCCACTAGTTTCTAAACAAACACCCATCAGCTGTCAAAGTAATGATTATCTTTCATTATCTTTCATTCTGTGTCTTCTGCCTCTTGCCCCTTTCAGATTATCGATATGTACAAATAAAACCATACATCTACTATTTTCTTCTGCATCTCATTGCTTTCATCTCCATAATGATACACAATCTGCTAGCTAGCACATACATCCCTACTGCTGAACTTGCTAAATTAGCAGACTTCTCCAAAAAGAGACTACAGCTAGTAGTAATTGCTGTAACTAGTTATAACCTGCTGCCTGTAAGATAACTAACAGGCAATCCACATGGAAGAGAGAGGTTTAGGAGAATGTCGTCTGAGGACAATGAAAACTACCTACAACTAGACGACATCCTTCTGTATATCAAACAACTCATACGGACAAAACACATTTTACACAATGAAAGGTAACAGCAAGGCATTTTGGTGCTTATGGCAATACATCAGTTTGGCAC